>NC_060244.1:26005810-26665096 GCF_021155785.1 Neodiprion fabricii | reverse complement strand
GTCGAAAAAGAGTCATACGAATCAATTCTGAGACGAAAAATTTTTCGGTCAAAAAAAAAGGAAGGCTAACCCCTTTGTAATTTTGGCGAAAATTTTCGCGATTTTGAAAAGTGCTGGAATCAATTCTTTCAGACACTATTCCGACGTAATTTTGCGAGAGAAATCGATTGGGCGCGGTGCCAATACGCTGCGATCAACGCATCGAAAGTTACAGTCAAAAAACGAGAACCTGTATTTTCGACATTTTTCAGCAGCTGCTTTTTCCTTCGTAACTTCTCTCCTGTCGATCCCACGCTCTTTTCGCTGCGTTTTCTGAGTTCCTTGGGGTCCAATTGGTCGGAAAAGAGTCATACGAATCAATTCTGAGACGAAAAATTTTTTGGTCAAAAAAAAAGGAAGGCTAACCCCTTTGTATTTTTGGCGAAAATTTTCGCGATTTTGAAAGATGCTGGAATCAATTCTTTCAGGCACTATTCCGACGTAGATTTGCGAGAAAAATCGATTGGGCGCAGTCCCAATACGCTGCGATCAACGCATCGAAAGTTACAGCCAAAAAACGAGAACCTGCATTTTCGACATTTTTCAGCAGCTGCTTTTTCCTTCGTAACTTCTCTCCTGTCGATCCCACGCTCTTTTCGCTGCGTTTTCTGAGTTCCTTGGGGTCCAATTGGTCGGAAAAGAGTCATACGAATCAATTCTGAGACGAAAAATTTTTTGGTCAAAAAAAAAGGAAGGCTAACCCCTTTGTATTTTTGGCGAAAATTTTCGCGATTTTGAAAGATGCTGGAATAAATTCTTTCAGGCACTATTCCGACGTAGATTTGCGAGAAAAATCGATTGGGCGCAGTCCCAATACGCTGCGATCAACGCATGGAAAGTGACAGCCAAAAAACGAGAACCTGCATTTTCGACATTTTTCAGCAGCTGCTTTTTCCTTCGTAACTTCTCTCCTGTCGATCCCACGCTCTTTTCGCTGCGTTTTCTGAGTTCCTTGGGGTCCAATTGGTCGAAAAAGAGTCATACGAATCAATTCTGAGACGGAAAATTTTTCGGTCAAAAAAAAAGGAAGGCTAACCCCTTTGTAATTTTGGCGAAAATTTTCGCGATTTTGAAAAGTGCTGGAATCAATTCTTTCAGACACTATTCCGACGTAATTTTGCGAGAGAAATCGATTGGGCGCGGTGCCAATACGCTGCGATCAACGCATCGAAAGTTACAGCCAAAAAACGAGAACCTGTATTTTCGACATTTTTCAGCAGCTGCTTTTTCCATCGTAACTTTTCTCCTGTTGATCCCACGCTTTTTTCGCTGCGTTTTCTGAGTTTCTTGGGGTCCAATTGGTCGAAAAAGAGTCATACGAATCAATTCTGAGACGAAAAATTTTTTGGTCAAAAAAAAAGGAAGGCTAACCCCTTTGTATTTTTGGCGAAAATTTTCGCGATTTCGAAAAGTGTTGGAATCAATTCTTTCAGGCACTATTCCGACGTAGATTTGCGAGAAAAATCGTTTGGGAGCAGTCCCAATACGCTGCGATCAACGCATCGAAAGTTACAGTCAAAAAACGAGAACCTGTATTTTCGACATTTTTCAGCAGCTGCTTTTTCCTTCATAACTTCTCTCCTGTCGATCCCACGCTCTTTTCACTGCGTTTTCTGAGTTCCTTGGGGTCCAATTGGTCGGAAAAGAGTCATACGAATCAATTCTGAGACGAAAAATTTTTTGGTCAAAAAAAAAGGAAGGCTAACCCCTTTGTATTTATGGCGAAAATTTTCGCGATTTTAAAAGATGCTGGAATCAATTCTTTCAGGCACTATTCCGACGTAGATTTGCGAGAAAAATCGATTGGGCGCAGTCCCAATACGCTGCGATCAACGCATCGAAAGTTACAGCCAAAAAAGGAGAACCTGCATTTTCGACATTTTTCAGCAGCTGCTTTTTCCTTCGTAACTTCTCTCCTGTCGATCCCACGCTCTTTTCGCTGCGTTTTCTGAGTTCCTTGGGGTCCAACTGGTCGGAAAAGAGTCGTACGAATCAATTCTGAAACGAAAAATTTTTTGGTCAAAAAAAAAGGAAGGCTAACCCCTTTGTATTTTTGGCGAAAATTTTCGCGATTTTGAAAAGTGCTGGAATCAATTCTTTCAGGCACTATTCCGACGTAGATTTGCGAGAAAAATCGATTGGGCGCAGTCCCAATACGCTGCGATCAACGCATCGAAAGTTACAGCCAAAAAACGAGAACCTGCATTTTCGACATTTTTCAGCAGCTGCTTTTTCCTTCGTAACTTCTCTCCTGTCGATCCCACGCTCTTGTCGCTGCGTTTTCTGAGTTCCTTGGGGTCCAATTGGTCGGAAAAGAGTCATACGAATCAATTCTGAGACGAAAAATTTTTTGGTCAAAAAAAAAGGAAGGCTAACCCCTTTGTTTTTTTGGCGAAAATTTTCGCGATTTTGAAAGATGCTGGAATCAATTCTTTCAGGCACTATTCCGACGTAGATTTGCGAGAAAAATCGATTGGGCGCAGTCCCAATACGCTGCGATCAACGCATCGAAAGTTACAGCCAAAAAACGAGAACCTGCATTTTCGACATTTTTCAGCAGCTGCCTTTTCCTTCGTGACTTCTCTCCTGTCGATCCCACGCTCTTTTCGCTGCGTTTTCTGAGTTCCTTGGGGTCCAATTGGTCGGAAAAGAGTCATACGAATCAATTCTGAGACGAAAAATTTTTTGGTCAAAAAAAAAGGAAGGCTAACCCCTTTGTATTTTTGGCGAAAATTTTCGCGATTTTGAAAGATGCTGGAATCAATTCTTTCAGGCACTATTCCGACGTAGATTTGCGAGAAAAATCGATTGGGCGCAGTCCAAATACGCTGCGATCAACGCATCGAAAGTGACAGCCAAAAAACGAGAACCTGCATTTTCGACATTTTTCAGCAGCTGCTTTTTCCTTCGTAACTTCTCTCCTGTCGATCCCACGCTCTTTTCGCTGCGTTTTCTGAGTTCCTTGGGGTCCAATTGGTCGAAAAAGAGTCATACGAATCAATTCTGAGACGAAAAATTTTTCGGTCAAAAAAAAAGGAAGGCTAACCCCTTTGTAATTTTGGCGAAAATTTTCGCGATTTTGAAAAGTGCTGGAATCAATTCTTTCAGACACTATTCCGACGTAATTTTGCGAGAGAAATCGATTGGGCGCGGTGCCAATACGCTGCGATCAACGCATCGAAAGTTACAGTCAAAAAACGAGAACCTGTATTTTCGACATTTTTCAGCAGCTGCTTTTTCCTTCGTAACTTCTCTCCTGTCGATCCCACGCTCTTTTCGCTGCGTTTTCTGAGTTCCTTGGGGTCCAATTGGTCGGAAAAGAGTCATACGAATCAATTCTGAGACGAAAAATTTTTTGGTCAAAAAAAAAGGAAGGCTAACCCCTTTGTATTTTTGGCGAAAATTTTCGCGATTTTGAAAGATGCTGGAATCAATTCTTTCAGGCACTATTCCGACGTAGATTTGCGAGAAAAATCGATTGGGCGCAGTCCCAATACGCTGCGATCAACGCATCGAAAGTTACAGCCAAAAAACGAGAACCTGCATTTTCGACATTTTTCAGCAGCTGCTTTTTCCTTCGTAACTTGTCTCCTGTCGATCCCACGCTCTTTTCGCTGCGTTTTCTGAGTTCCTTGGGGTCCAATTGGTCGGAAAAGAGTCATACGAATCAATTCTGAGACGAAAAATTTTTTGGTCAAAAAAAAAGGAAGGCTAACCCCTTTGTATTTTTGGCGAAAATTTTCGCGATTTTGAAAGATGCTGGAATAAATTCTTTCAGGCACTATTCCGACGTAGATTTGCGAGAAAAATCGATTGGGCGCAGTCCCAATACGCTGCGATCAACGCATGGAAAGTGACAGCCAAAAAACGAGAACCTGCATTTTCGACATTTTTCAGCAGCTGCTTTTTCCTTCGTAACTTCTCTCCTGTCGATCCCACGCTCTTTTCGCTGCGTTTTCTGAGTTCCTTGGGGTCCAATTGGTCGAAAAAGAGTCATACGAATCAATTCTGAGACGGAAAATTTTTCGGTCAAAAAAAAAGGAAGGCTAACCCCTTTGTAATTTTGGCGAAAATTTTCGCGATTTTGAAAAGTGCTGGAATCAATTCTTTCAGACACTATTCCGACGTAATTTTGCGAGAGAAATCGATTGGGCGCGGTGCCAATACGCTGCGATCAACGCATCGAAAGTTACAGCCAAAAAACGAGAACCTGTATTTTCGACATTTTTCAGCAGCTGCTTTTTCCATCGTAACTTTTCTCCTGTTGATCCCACGCTTTTTTCGCTGCGTTTTCTGAGTTTCTTGGGGTCCAATTGGTCGAAAAAGAGTCATACGAATCAATTCTGAGACGAAAAATTTTTTGGTCAAAAAAAAAGGAAGGCTAACCCCTTTGTATTTTTGGCGAAAATTTTCGCGATTTCGAAAAGTGTTGGAATCAATTCTTTCAGGCACTATTCCGACGTAGATTTGCGAGAAAAATCGTTTGGGAGCAGTCCCAATACGCTGCGATCAACGCATCGAAAGTTACAGTCAAAAAACGAGAACCTGTATTTTCGACATTTTTCAGCAGCTGCTTTTTCCTTCATAACTTCTCTCCTGTCGATCCCACGCTCTTTTCACTGCGTTTTCTGAGTTCCTTGGGGTCCAATTGGTCGGAAAAGAGTCATACGAATCAATTCTGAGACGAAAAATTTTTTGGTCAAAAAAAAAGGAAGGCTAACCCCTTTGTATTTATGGCGAAAATTTTCGCGATTTTAAAAGATGCTGGAATCAATTCTTTCAGGCACTATTCCGACGTAGATTTGCGAGAAAAATCGATTGGGCGCAGTCCCAATACGCTGCGATCAACGCATCGAAAGTTACAGCCAAAAAAGGAGAACCTGCATTTTCGACATTTTTCAGCAGCTGCTTTTTCCTTCGTAACTTCTCTCCTGTCGATCCCACGCTCTTTTCGCTGCGTTTTCTGAGTTCCTTGGGGTCCAACTGGTCGGAAAAGAGTCGTACGAATCAATTCTGAAACGAAAAATTTTTTGGTCAAAAAAAAAGGAAGGCTAACCCCTTTGTATTTTTGGCGAAAATTTTCGCGATTTTGAAAAGTGCTGGAATCAATTCTTTCAGGCACTATTCCGACGTAGATTTGCGAGAAAAATCGATTGGGCGCAGTCCCAATACGCTGCGATCAACGCATCGAAAGTTACAGCCAAAAAACGAGAACCTGCATTTTCGACATTTTTCAGCAGCTGCTTTTTCCTTCGTAACTTCTCTCCTGTCGATCCCACGCTCTTGTCGCTGCGTTTTCTGAGTTCCTTGGGGTCCAATTGGTCGGAAAAGAGTCATACGAATCAATTCTGAGACGAAAAATTTTTTGGTCAAAAAAAAAGGAAGGCTAACCCCTTTGTTTTTTTGGCGAAAATTTTCGCGATTTTGAAAGATGCTGGAATCAATTCTTTCAGGCACTATTCCGACGTAGATTTGCGAGAAAAATCGATTGGGCGCAGTCCCAATACGCTGCGATCAACGCATCGAAAGTTACAGCCAAAAAACGAGAACCTGCATTTTCGACATTTTTCAGCAGCTGCCTTTTCCTTCGTGACTTCTCTCCTGTCGATCCCACGCTCTTTTCGCTGCGTTTTCTGAGTTCCTTGGGGTCCAATTGGTCGGAAAAGAGTCATACGAATCAATTCTGAGACGAAAAATTTTTTGGTCAAAAAAAAGGAAGGCTAACCCCTTTGTATTTATGGCGAAAATTTTCGCGATTTTGAAAAGTGTTGGAATCAATTCTTTCAGGCACTATTCCGACGTAGATTTGCGAGAAAAATCGTTTGGGAGCAGTCCCAATACGCTGCGATCAACGCATCGAAAGTTACAGCCAAAAAACGAGAACCTGCATTTTCGACATTTTTCAGCAGCTGCTTTTTCCTTCGTAACTTCTCTCCTGTCGATCCCACGCTCTTTTCGCTGCGTTTTCTGAGTTCCTTGGGGTCCGATTGGTCGGAAAAGAGTCGTACGAATCAATTCTGAGACGAAAAATTTTTTGGTCAAAAAAAAAGGAAGGCTAACCCCTTTGTATTTTTGGCGAAAATTTTCGCGATTTTGAAAAGTGCTGGAATCAATTCTTTCAGGCACTATTCCGACGTAGATTTGCGAGAAAAATCGATTGGGCGCAGTCCCAATACGCTGCGATCAACGCATCGAAAGTTACAGCCAAAAAACGAGAACCTGCATTTTCGACATTTTTCAGCAGCTGCTTTTTCCTTCGTAACTGCTCTCCTGTCGATCCCACGCTCTTGTCGCTGCGTTTTCTGAGTTCCTTGGGGTCCAATTGGTCGGAAAAGAGTCATACGAATCAATTCTGAGACGAAAAATTTTTTGGTCAAAAAAAAAGGAAGGCTAACCCCTTTGTATTTTTGGCGAAAATTTTCGCGATTTTGAAAAGTGCTGGAATCAATTCTTTCAGGCACTATTCCGACGTAGATTTGCGAGAAAAATCGATTGGGCGCAGTCCCAATACGCTGCGATCAACGCATCGAAAGTTACAGCCAAAAAACGAGAACCTGCATTTTCGACATTTTTCAGCAGCTGCTTTTTCCTTCGTAACTTCTCTCCTGTCGATCCCACGCTCTTGTCGCTGCGTTTTCTGAGTTCCTTGGGGTCCAATTGGTCGGAAAAGAGTCATACGAATCAATTCTGAGACGAAAAATTTTTTGGTCAAAAAAAAAGGAAGGCTAACCCCTTTGTTTTTTTGGCGAAAATTTTCGCGATTTTGAAAGATGCTGGAATCAATTCTTTCAGGCACTATTCCGACGTAGATTTGCGAGAAAAATCGATTGGGCGCAGTCCCAATACGCTGCGATCAACGCATCGAAAGTTACAGCCAAAAAACGAGAACCTGCATTTTCGACATTTTTCAGCAGCTGCCTTTTCCTTCGTGACTTCTCTCCTGTCGATCCCACGCTCTTGTCGCTGCGTTTTCTGAGTTCCTTGGGGTCCAATTGGTCGGAAAAGAGTCGTACGAATCAATTCTGAGACGAAAAATTTTTTGGTCAAAAAAAAAGGAAGGCTAACCCCATTGTATTTTTGGCGAAAATTTTCGCGATTTTGAAAAGTGCTGGAATCAATTCTTTCAGGCACTATTCCGACGTAGATTTGCGAGAAAAATCGATTGGGCGCAGTCCCAATACGCTGCGATCAACGCATCGAAAGTTACAGCCAAAAAACGAGAACCTGCATTTTCGACATTTTTCAGCAGCTGCTTTTTCCTTCGTAACTGCTCTCCTGTCGATCCCACGCTCTTGTCGCTGCGTTTTCTGAGTTCCTTGGGGTCCAATTGGTCGGAAAAGAGTCATACGAATCAATTCTGAGACGAAAAATTTTTTGGTCAAAAAAAAAGGAAGGCTAACCCCTTTGTATTTTTGGCGAAAATTTTCGCGATTTTGAAAAGTGCTGGAATCAATTCTTTCAGGCACTATTCCGACGTCGATTTGCGAGAAAAATCGTTTGGGAGCAGTCCCAATACGCTGCGATCAACGCATCGAAAGTTACAGCCAAAAAACGAGAACCTGCATTTTCGACATTTTTCAGCAGCTGCTTTTTCCTTCGTAACTTCTCTCCTGTCGATCCCACGCTCTTTTCGCTGCGTTTTCTTAGTTCCTTGGGGTCCAATTGGTCGGAAAAGAGTCATACGAATCAATTCTGAGACGAAAAATTTTTCGGTCAAAAAAAAAGGAAGGTTAACCCCTTTGTATTTTTGGCGAAAATTTTCGCGATTTTGAAAAGTGCTGAAATCAATTCTTTCAGACACTATTCCGACGTGATTTTGCGAGAGAAATCGATTGGGCGCGGTGCCAATACGCTGCGATCAACGCATCGAAAGTTACAGCCAAAAAACGAGAACCTGCATTTTCGACATTTTTCAGCAGCTGCTTTTTCCTTCGTAACTTCTCTCCTGTCGATCCCACGCTCTTGTCGCTGCGTTTTCTGAGTTCCTTGGGGTCCAATTGGTCGGAAAAGAGTCATACGAATCAATTCTGAGACGAAAAATTTTTTGGTCAAAAAAAAAGGAAGGCTAACCCCTTTGTAATTTTGGCGAAAATTTTCGCGATTTTGAAAAGTGCTGGAATCAATTCTTCCAGACACTATTCCGACGTAATTTTGCGAGAGAAATCGATTGGGCGCGGTGCCAATACGCTGCGATCAACGCATCGAAAGTTACAGCCAAAAAACGAGAACCTGTATTTTCGACATTTTTCAGCAGCTGCTTTTTCCATCGTAACTTTTCTCCTGTTGATCCCACGCTTTTTTCGCTGCGTTTTCTGAGTTTCTTGGGGTCCAATTGGTCGAAAAAGAGTCATACGAATCAATTCTGAGACGAAAAATTTTTTGGTCAAAAAAAAAGGAAGGCTAACCCCTTTGTATTTTTGGCGAAAATTTTCGCGATTTCGAAAAGTGTTGGAATCAATTCTTTCAGGCACTATTCCGACGTAGATTTGCGAGAAAAATCGTTTGGGAGCAGTCCCAATACGCTGCGATCAACGCATCGAAAGTTACAGCCAAAAAACGAGAACCTGCATTTTCAACATTTTTCAGCAGCTGCTATTTCCTTCGTAACTTCTCTCCTGTCGATCCCACGCTCTTTTCGCTGCGTTTTCTGAGTTCCTTGGGGTCCAATTGGTCGGAAAAGAGTCGTACGAATCAATTCTGAGACGAAAAATTTTTTGGTCAAAAGAAAAGGAAGGCTAACCCCTTTGTATTTTTGGCGAAAATTTTCGCGATTTTGAAAAGTGCTGGAATCAATTCTTTCAGGCACTATTCCGACGTAGATTTGCGAGAAAAATCGATTGGGCGCAGTCCCAATACGCTGCGATCAACGCATCGAAAGTTACAGCCAAAAAACGAGAACCTGCATTTTCGACATTTTTCAGCAGCTGTTTTTTCCTTCGTAACTTTTCTCCTGTCGATCCCACGCTCTTTTCGCTGCGTTTTCTGAGTTCCTTGGGGTCCAATTGGTCGAAAAAGAGTCATACGAATCAATTCTGAGACGAAAAATATATTGGTCAAAAAAAAAGGAAGGCTAACCCCTTTGTAATTTTGGCGAAAATTTTCGCGATTTTGAAAAGTGCTGGAATCAATTCTTTCAGACACTATTCCGACGTAATTTTGCGAGAGAAATCGATTGGGCGCGGTGCCAATACGCTGCGATCAACACATCGAAAGTTACAGCCAAAAAACGAGAACCTGCATTTTCGACATTTTTCAGCAGCTGCTTTTTCCTTCGTAACTTTTCTCCTGTCGATCCCACGCTCTTTTCGCTGCGTTTTCTTAGTTCCTTGGGGTCCAATTGGTCGGAAAAGAGTCATACGAATCAATTCTGAGACGAAAAATTTTTCGGTCAAAAAAAAAGGAAGGTTAACCCCTTTGTATTTTTGGCGAAAACTTTCGCGATTTTGAAAAGTGCTGGAATCAATTCTTTCAGACACTATTCCGACGTAGTTTTGCGAGAGAGATCGATTGGGCGCAGTGCCAATACGCTGCAATCAACGCATCGAAAGTTACAGCCAAAAAACGAGAACCTGTATTTTCGACATTTTTCAGCAGCTGCTTTTTCCATCGTAACTTTTCTCCTGTTGATCCCACGCTTTTTTCGCTGCGTTTTCTGAGTTTCTTGGGGTCCAATTGGTCGAAAAAGAGTCATACGAATCAATTCTGAGACGAAAAATTTTTTGGTCAAAAAAAAAGGAAGGCTAACCCCTTTGTATTTTTGGCGAAAATTTTCGCGATTTCGAAAAGTGTTGGAATCAATTCTTTCAGGCACTATTCCGACGTAGATTTGCGAGAAAAATCGTTTGGGAGCAGTCCCAATACGCTGCGATCAACGCATCGAAAGTTACAGTCAAAAAACGAGAACCTGTATTTTCGACATTTTTCAGCAGCTGCTTTTTCCTTCATAACTTCTCTCCTGTCGATCCCACGCTCTTTTCACTGCGTTTTCTGAGTTCCTTGGGGTCCAATTGGTCGGAAAAGAGTCATACGAATCAATTCTGAGACGAAAAATTTTTTGGTCAAAAAAAAAGGAAGGCTAACCCCTTTGTATTTATGGCGAAAATTTTCGCGATTTTAAAAGATGCTGGAATCAATTCTTTCAGGCACTATTCCGACGTAGATTTGCGAGAAAAATCGATTGGGCGCAGTCCCAATACGCTGCGATCAACGCATCGAAAGTTACAGCCAAAAAACGAGAACCTGCATTTTCGACATTTTTCAGCAGCTGCTTTTTCCTTCGTAACTTCTCTCCTGTCGATCCCACGCTCTTGTCGCTGCGTTTTCTGAGTTCCTTGGGGTCCAATTGGTCGGAAAAGAGTCATACGAATCAATTCTGAGACGAAAAATTTTTTGGTCAAAAAAAAAGGAAGGCTAACCCCTTTGTTTTTTTGGCGAAAATTTTCGCGATTTTGAAAGATGCTGGAATCAATTCTTTCAGGCACTATTCCGACGTAGATTTGCGAGAAAAATCGATTGGGCGCAGTCCCAATACGCTGCGATCAACGCATCGAAAGTTACAGCCAAAAAACGAGAACCTGCATTTTCGACATTTTTCAGCAGCTGCCTTTTCCTTCGTGACTTCTCTCCTGTCGATCCCACGCTCTTTTCGCTGCGTTTTCTGAGTTCCTTGGGGTCCAATTGGTCGGAAAAGAGTCATACGAATCAATTCTGAGACGAAAAATTTTTTGGTCAAAAAAAAAGGAAGGCTAACCCCTTTGTTTTTTTGGCGAAAATTTTCGCGATTTTGAAAGATGCTGGAATCAATTCTTTCAGGCACTATTCCGACGTAGATTTGCGAGAAAAATCGATTGGGCGCAGTCCCAATACGCTGCGATCAACGCATCGAAAGTTACAGCCAAAAAACGAGAACCTGCATTTTCGACATTTTTCAGCAGCTGCTTTTTCCTTCGTGACTTCTCTCCTGTCGATCCCACGCTCTTTTCGCTGCGTTTTCTGAGTTCCTTGGGGTCCAATTGGTCGGAAAAGAGTCATACGAATCAATTCTGAGACGAAAAATTTTTTGGTCAAAAAAAAGGAAGGCTAACCCCTTTGTATTTATGGCGAAAATTTTCGCGATTTTGAAAAGTGTTGGAATCAATTCTTTCAGGCACTATTCCGACGTAGATTTGCGAGAAAAATCGTTTGGGAGCAGTCCCAATACGCTGCGATCAACGCATCGAAAGTTACAGCCAAAAAACGAGAACCTGCATTTTCGACATTTTTCAGCAGCTGCTTTTTCCTTCGTAACTTCTCTCCTGTCGATCCCACGCTCTTTTCGCTGCGTTTTCTGAGTTCCTTGGGGTCCAATTGGTCGGAAAAGAGTCGTACGAATCAATTCTGAGACGAAAAATTTTTTGGTCAAAAAAAAAGGAAGGCTAACCCCTTTGTATTTTTGGCGAAAATTTTCGCGATTTTGAAAAGTGCTGGAATCAATTCTTTCAGGCACTATTCCGACGTCGATTTGCGAGAAAAATCGTTTGGGAGCAGTCCCAATACGCTGCGATCAACGCATCGAAAGTTACAGCCAAAAAACGAGAACCTGCATTTTCGACATTTTTCAGCAGCTGCTTTTTCCTTCGTAACTTCTCTCCTGTCGATCCCACGCTCTTTTCGCTGCGTTTTCTGAGTTCCTTGGGGTCCAATTGGTCGGAAAAGAGTCATACGAATCAATTCTGAGACGAAAAATTTTTTGGTCAAAAAAAAGGAAGGCTAACCCCTTTGTATTTTTGGCGAAAATTTTCGCGATTTTGAAAAGTGTTGGAATCAATTCTTTCAGGCACTATTCCGACGTAGATTTGCGAGAAAAATCGTTTGGGAGCAGTCCCAATACGCTGCGATCAACGCATCGAAAGTTACAGCCAAAAAACGAGAACCTGCATTTTCAACATTTTTCAGCAGCTGCTATTTCCTTCGTAACTTCTCTCCTGTCGATCCCACGCTCTTTTCGCTGCGTTTTCTGAGTTCCTTGGGGTCCAATTGGTCGGAAAAGAGTCGTACGAATCAATTCTGAGACGAAAAATTTTTTGGTCAAAAAAAAAGGAAGGCTAACCCCTTTGTATTTTTGGCGAAAATTTTCGCGATTTTGAAAAGTGCTGGAATCAATTCTTTCAGGCACTATTCCGACGTAGATTTGCGAGAAAAATCGATTGGGCGCAGTCCCAATACGCTGCGATCAACGCATCGAAAGTTACAGCCAAAAAACGAGAACCTGCATTTTCGACATTTTTCAGCAGCTGCCTTTTCCTTCGTGACTTCTCTCCTGTCGATCCCACGCTCTTTTCGCTGCGTTTTCTGAGTTCCTTGGGGTCCAATTGGTCGGAAAAGAGTCATACGAATCAATTCTGAGACGAAAAATTTTTTGGTCAAAAAAAAGGAAGGCTAACCCCTTTGTATTTATGGCGAAAATTTTCGCGATTTTGAAAAGTGTTGGAATCAATTCTTTCAGGCACTATTCCGACGTAGATTTGCGAGAAAAATCGTTTGGGAGCAGTCCCAATACGCTGCGATCAACGCATCGAAAGTTACAGCCAAAAAACGAGAACCTGCATTTTCGACATTTTTCAGCAGCTGCTTTTTCCTTCGTAACTTCTCTCCTGTCGATCCCACGCTCTTTTCGCTGCGTTTTCTGAGTTCCTTGGGGTCCAATTGGTCGGAAAAGAGTCGTACGAATCAATTCTGAGACGAAAAATTTTTTGGTCAAAAAAAAAGGAAGGCTAACCCCATTGTATTTTTGGCGAAAATTTTCGCGATTTTGAAAAGTGCTGGAATCAATTCTTTCAGGCACTATTCCGACGTAGATTTGCGAGAAAAATCGATTGGGCGCAGTCCCAATACGCTGCGATCAACGCATCGAAAGTTACAGCCAAAAAACGAGAACCTGCATTTTCGACATTTTTCAGCAGCTGCTTTTTCCTTCGTAACTGCTCTCCTGTCGATCCCACGCTCTTGTCGCTGCGTTTTCTGAGTTCCTTGGGGTCCAATTGGTCGGAAAAGAGTCATACGAATCAATTCTGAGACGAAAAATTTTTTGGTCAAAAAAAAAGGAAGGCTAACCCCTTTGTATTTTTGGCGAAAATTTTCGCGATTTTGAAAAGTGCTGGAATCAATTCTTTCAGGCACTATTCCGACGTCGATTTGCGAGAAAAATCGTTTGGGAGCAGTCCCAATACGCTGCGATCAACGCATCGAAAGTTACAGCCAAAAAACGAGAACCTGCATTTTCGACATTTTTCAGCAGCTGCTTTTTCCTTCGTAACTTCTCTCCTGTCGATCCCACGCTCTTTTCGCTGCGTTTTCTTAGTTCCTTGGGGTCCAATTGGTCGGAAAAGAGTCATACGAATCAATTCTGAGACGAAAAATTTTTCGGTCAAAAAAAAAGGAAGGTTAACCCCTTTGTATTTTTGGCGAAAATTTTCGCGATTTTGAAAAGTGCTGAAATCAATTCTTTCAGACACTATTCCGACGTGATTTTGCGAGAGAAATCGATTGGGCGCGGTGCCAATACGCTGCGATCAACGCATCGAAAGTTACAGCCAAAAAACGAGAACCTGCATTTTCGACATTTTTCAGCAGCTGCTTTTTCCTTCGTAACTTCTCTCCTGTCGATCCCACGCTCTTGTCGCTGCGTTTTCTGAGTTCCTTGGGGTCCAATTGGTCGGAAAAGAGTCATACGAATCAATTCTGAGACGAAAAATTTTTTGGTCAAAAAAAAAGGAAGGCTAACCCCTTTGTAATTTTGGCGAAAATTTTCGCGATTTTGAAAAGTGCTGGAATCAATTCTTCCAGACACTATTCCGACGTAATTTTGCGAGAGAAATCGATTGGGCGCGGTGCCAATACGCTGCGATCAACGCATCGAAAGTTACAGCCAAAAAACGAGAACCTGTATTTTCGACATTTTTCAGCAGCTGCTTTTTCCATCGTAACTTTTCTCCTGTTGATCCCACGCTTTTTTCGCTGCGTTTTCTGAGTTTCTTGGGGTCCAATTGGTCGAAAAAGAGTCATACGAATCAATTCTGAGACGAAAAATTTTTTGGTCAAAAAAAAAGGAAGGCTAACCCCTTTGTATTTTTGGCGAAAATTTTCGCGATTTCGAAAAGTGTTGGAATCAATTCTTTCAGGCACTATTCCGACGTAGATTTGCGAGAAAAATCGTTTGGGAGCAGTCCCAATACGCTGCGATCAACGCATCGAAAGTTACAGCCAAAAAACGAGAACCTGCATTTTCAACATTTTTCAGCAGCTGCTATTTCCTTCGTAACTTCTCTCCTGTCGATCCCACGCTCTTTTCGCTGCGTTTTCTGAGTTCCTTGGGGTCCAATTGGTCGGAAAAGAGTCGTACGAATCAATTCTGAGACGAAAAATTTTTTGGTCAAAAGAAAAGGAAGGCTAACCCCTTTGTATTTTTGGCGAAAATTTTCGCGATTTTGAAAAGTGCTGGAATCAATTCTTTCAGGCACTATTCCGACGTAGATTTGCGAGAAAAATCGATTGGGCGCAGTCCCAATACGCTGCGATCAACGCATCGAAAGTTACAGCCAAAAAACGAGAACCTGCATTTTCGACATTTTTCAGCAGCTGTTTTTTCCTTCGTAACTTTTCTCCTGTCGATCCCACGCTCTTTTCGCTGCGTTTTCTGAGTTCCTTGGGGTCCAATTGGTCGAAAAAGAGTCATACGAATCAATTCTGAGACGAAAAATATATTGGTCAAAAAAAAAGGAAGGCTAACCCCTTTGTAATTTTGGCGAAAATTTTCGCGATTTTGAAAAGTGCTGGAATCAATTCTTTCAGACACTATTCCGACGTAATTTTGCGAGAGAAATCGATTGGGCGCGGTGCCAATACGCTGCGATCAACACATCGAAAGTTACAGCCAAAAAACGAGAACCTGCATTTTCGACATTTTTCAGCAGCTGCTTTTTCCTTCGTAACTTTTCTCCTGTCGATCCCACGCTCTTTTCGCTGCGTTTTCTTAGTTCCTTGGGGTCCAATTGGTCGGAAAAGAGTCATACGAATCAATTCTGAGACGAAAAATTTTTCGGTCAAAAAAAAAGGAAGGTTAACCCCTTTGTATTTTTGGCGAAAACTTTCGCGATTTTGAAAAGTGCTGGAATCAATTCTTTCAGACACTATTCCGACGTAGTTTTGCGAGAGAGATCGATTGGGCGCAGTGCCAATACGCTGCAATCAACGCATCGAAAGTTACAGCCAAAAAACGAGAACCTGTATTTTCGACATTTTTCAGCAGCTGCTTTTTCCATCGTAACTTTTCTCCTGTTGATCCCACGCTTTTTTCGCTGCGTTTTCTGAGTTTCTTGGGGTCCAATTGGTCGAAAAAGAGTCATACGAATCAATTCTGAGACGAAAAATTTTTCGGTCAAAAAAAAAGGAAGGCTAACCCCTTTGTATTTTTGGCGAAAATTTTCGCGATTTCGAAAAGTGTTGGAATCAATTCTTTCAGGCACTATTCCGACGTAGATTTGCGAGAAAAATCGTTTGGGAGCAGTCCCAATACGCTGCGATCAACGCATCGAAAGTTACAGTCAAAAAACGAGAACCTGTATTTTCGACATTTTTCAGCAGCTGCTTTTTCCTTCATAACTTCTCTCCTGTCGATCCCACGCTCTTTTCACTGCGTTTTCTGAGTTCCTTGGGGTCCAATTGGTCGGAAAAGAGTCATACGAATCAATTCTGAGACGAAAAATTTTTTGGTCAAAAAAAAAGGAAGGCTAACCCCTTTGTATTTATGGCGAAAATTTTCGCGATTTTAAAAGATGCTGGAATCAATTCTTTCAGGCACTATTCCGACGTAGATTTGCGAGAAAAATCGATTGGGCGCAGTCCCAATACGCTGCGATCAACGCATCGAAAGTTACAGCCAAAAAACGAGAACCTGCATTTTCGACATTTTTCAGCAGCTGCTTTTTCCTTCGTAACTTCTCTCCTGTCGATCCCACGCTCTTGTCGCTGCGTTTTCTGAGTTCCTTGGGGTCCAATTGGTCGGAAAAGAGTCATACGAATCAATTCTGAGACGAAAAATTTTTTGGTCAAAAAAAAAGGAAGGCTAACCCCTTTGTTTTATTGGCGAAAATTTTCGCGATTTTGAAAGATGCTGGAATCAATTCTTTCAGGCACTATTCCGACGTAGATTTGCGAGAAAAATCGATTGGGCGCAGTCCCAATACGCTGCGATCAACGCATCGAAAGTTACAGCCAAAAAACGAGAACCTGCATTTTCGACATTTTTCAGCAGCTGCCTTTTCCTTCGTGACTTCTCTCCTGTCGATCCCACGCTCTTTTCGCTGCGTTTTCTGAGTTCCTTGGGGTCCAATTGGTCGGAAAAGAGTCATACGAATCAATTCTGAGACGAAAAATTTTTTGGTCAAAAAAAAAGGAAGGCTAACCCCTTTGTTTTTTTGGCGAAAATTTTCGCGATTTTGAAAGATGCTGGAATCAATTCTTTCAGGCACTATTCCGACGTAGATTTGCGAGAAAAATCGATTGGGCGCAGTCCCAATACGCTGCGATCAACGCATCGAAAGTTACAGCCAAAAAACGAGAACCTGCATTTTCGACATTTTTCAGCAGCTGCCTTTTCCTTCGTGACTTCTCTCCTGTCGATCCCACGCTCTTTTCGCTGCGTTTTCTGAGTTCCTTGGGGTCCAATTGGTCGGAAAAGAGTCATACGAATCAATTCTGAGACGAAAAATTTTTTGGTCAAAAAAAAGGAAGGCTAACCCCTTTGTATTTATGGCGAAAATTTTCGCGATTTTGAAAAGTGTTGGAATCAATTCTTTCAGGCACTATTCCGACGTAGATTTGCGAGAAAAATCGTTTGGGAGCAGTCCCAATACGCTGCGATCAACGCATCGAAAGTTACAGCCAAAAAACGAGAACCTGCATTTTCGACATTTTTCAGCAGCTGCTTTTTCCTTCGTAACTTCTCTCCTGTCGATCCCACGCTCTTTTCGCTGCGTTTTCTGAGTTCCTTGGGGTCCAATTGGTCGGAAAAGAGTCGTACGAATCAATTCTGAGACGAAAAATTTTTTGGTCAAAAAAAAAGGAAGGCTAACCCCTTTGTATTTTTGGCGAAAATTTTCGCGATTTTGAAAAGTGCTGGAATCAATTCTTTCAGGCACTATTCCGACGTCGATTTGCGAGAAAAATCGTTTGGGAGCAGTCCCAATACGCTGCGATCAACGCATCGAAAGTTACAGCCAAAAAACGAGAACCTGCATTTTCGACATTTTTCAGCAGCTGCTTTTTCCTTCGTAACTTCTCTCCTGTCGATCCCACGCTCTTTTCGCTGCGTTTTCTGAGTTCCTTGGGGTCCAATTGGTCGGAAAAGAGTCATACGAATCAATTCTGAGACGAAAAATTTTTTGGTCAAAAAAAAGGAAGGCTAACCCCTTTGTATTTTTGGCGAAAATTTTCGCGATTTTGAAAAGTGTTGGAATCAATTCTTTCAGGCACTATTCCGACGTAGATTTGCGAGAAAAATCGTTTGGGAGCAGTCCCAATACGCTGCGATCAACGCATCGAAAGTTACAGCCAAAAAACGAGAACCTGCATTTTCAACATTTTTCAGCAGCTGCTATTTCCTTCGTAACTTCTCTCCTGTCGATCCCACGCTCTTTTCGCTGCGTTTTCTGAGTTCCTTGGGGTCCAATTGGTCGGAAAAGAGTCGTACGAATCAATTCTGAGACGAAAAATTTTTTGGTCAAAAAAAAAGGAAGGCTAACCCCTTTGTATTTTTGGCGAAAATTTTCGCGATTTTGAAAAGTGCTGGAATCAATTCTTTCAGGCACTATTCCGACGTAGATTTGCGAGAAAAATCGATTGGGCGCAGTCCCAATACGCTGCGATCAACGCATCGAAAGTTACAGCCTAAAAAGGAGAACCTGCATTTTCGACATTTTTCAGCAGCTGCTTTTTCCTTCGTAACTTCTCTCCTGTCGATCCCACACTCTTTTCGCTGCGTTTTCTGAGTTCCTTGGGGTCCAGCTGGTCGGAAAAGAGTCGTACGAATCAATTCTGAGACGAAAAATTTTTTGGTTAAAAAAAAAGGAAGGCTAACCCCTTTGCATTTTTGGCGAAAATTTTCGCGATTTTGAAAAGTGCTGGAATCAATTCTCTCAGGCACTATTCCGACGTAGATTTGCGAGAAAAATCGATTGGGCGCAGTCCCAATACGCTGCGATCAACGCATCGAAAGTTACAGCCAAAAAACGAGAACCTGCATTTTCGACATTTTTCAGCAGCTGTTTTTTCCTTCGTAACTTTTCTCCTGTCGATCCCACGCTCTTTTCGCTGCATTTTCTGAGTTCCTTGGGGTCCAATTGGTCGGAAAAGAGTCATACGAATCAATTCTGAGACGAAAAATTTTTCGGTCAAAAAAAAAGGAAGGCTAACCCCTTTGTATTTTTGGCGAAAATTTTCGCGATTTCGAAAAGTGTTGGAATCAATTCTTTCAGGCACTATTCCGACGTAGATTTGCGAGAAAAATCGTTTGGGAGCAGTCCCAATACGCTGCGATCAACGCATCGAAAGTTACAGCCAAAAAACGAGAACCTGCATTTTCGACATTTTTCAGCAGCTGCTTTTTCCTTCGTAACTTCTCTCCTGTCGATCCCACGCTCTTGTCGCTGCGTTTTCTGAGTTCCTTGGGGTCCAATTGGTCGGAAAAGAGTCATACGAATCAATTCTGAGACGAAAAATTTTTTGGTCAAAAAAAAAGGAAGGCTAACCCCTTTGTGTTTTTGGCGAAAATTTTCGCGATTTTGAAAAGTGCTGGAATCAATTCTTTCAGGCACTATTCCGACGTAGATTTGCGAGAAAAATCGTTTGGGAGCAGTCCCAATACGCTGCGATCAACGCATCGAAAGTTACAGCCAAAAAACGAGAACCTGCATTTTCGACATTTTTCAGCAGCTGCTTTTTCCTTCGTAACTTCTCTCCTGTCGATCCCACGCTCTTTTCGCTGCGTTTTCTTAGTTCCTTGGGGTCCAATTGGTCGGAAAAGAGTCATACGAATCAATTCTGAGACGAAAAATTTTTCGGTCAAAAAAAAAGGAAGGTTAACCCCTTTGTATTTTTGGCGAAAATTTTCGCGATTTTGAAAAGTGCTGAAATCAATTCTTTCAGACACTATTCCGACGTGATTTTGCGAGAGAAATCGATTGGGCGCGGTGCCAATACGCTGCGATCAACGCATCGAAAGTTACAGCCAAAAAACGAGAACCTGCATTTTCGACATTTTTCAGCAGCTGCTTTTTCCTTCGTAACTTCTCTCCTGTCGATCCCACGCTCTTGTCGCTGCGTTTTCTGAGTTCCTTGGGGTCCAATTGGTCGGAAAAGAGTCATACGAATCAATTCTGAGACGAAAAATTTTTTGGTCAAAAAAAAAGGAAGGCTAACCCCTTTGTAATTTTGGCGAAAATTTTCGCGATTTTGAAAAGTGCTGGAATCAATTCTTCCAGACACTATTCCGACGTAATTTTGCGAGAGAAATCGATTGGGCGCGGTGCCAATACGCTGCGATCAACGCATCGAAAGTTACAGCCAAAAAACGAGAACCTGTATTTTCGACATTTTTCAGCAGCTGCTTTTTCCATCGTAACTTTTCTCCTGTTGATCCCACGCTTTTTTCGCTGCGTTTTCTGAGTTTCTTGGGGTCCAATTGGTCGAAAAAGAGTCATACGAATCAATTCTGAGACGAAAAATTTTTTGGTCAAAAAAAAAGGAAGGCTAACCCCTTTGTATTTTTGGCGAAAATTTTCGCGATTTCGAAAAGTGTTGGAATCAATTCTTTCAGGCACTATTCCGACGTAGATTTGCGAGAAAAATCGTTTGGGAGCAGTCCCAATACGCTGCGATCAACGCATCGAAAGTTACAGCCAAAAAACGAGAACCTGCATTTTCAACATTTTTCAGCAGCTGCTATTTCCTTCGTAACTTCTCTCCTGTCGATCCCACGCTCTTTTCGCTGCGTTTTCTGAGTTCCTTGGGGTCCAATTGGTCGGAAAAGAGTCGTACGAATCAATTCTGAGACGAAAAATTTTTTGGTCAAAAAAAAAGGAAGGCTAACCCCTTTGTATTTTTGGCGAAAATTTTCGCGATTTTGAAAAGTGCTGGAATCAATTCTTTCAGGCACTATTCCGACGTAGATTTGCGAGAAAAATCGATTGGGCGCAGTCCCAATACGCTGCGATCAACGCATCGAAAGTTACAGCCAAAAAACGAGAACCTGCATTTTCGACATTTTTCAGCAGCTGTTTTTTCCTTCGTAACTTTTCTCCTGTCGATCCCACGCTCTTTTCGCTGCGTTTTCTGAGTTCCTTGGGGTCCAATTGGTCGAAAAAGAGTCATACGAATCAATTCTGAGACGAAAAATATATTGGTCAAAAAAAAAGGAAGGCTAACCCCTTTGTAATTTTGGCAAAAATTTTCGCGTTTATGAAAGATAACGGAATCAATTCTTTCAGGCACTATTCCGACGTAGATTTGCGAGAAAAATCGATTGGGCGCAGTCCCAATACGCTGCGATCAACGCATCGAAAGTTACAGCCAAAAAAGGAGAACCTGCATTTTCGACATTTTTCAGCAGCTGCTTTTTCCTTCGTAACTTCTCTCCTGTCGATCCCACGCTCTTTTCGCTGCGTTTTCTGAGTTCCTTGGGGTCCAACTGGTCGGAAAAGAGTCGTACGAATCAATTCTGAGACGAAAAATTTTTTGGTCAAAAAAAAAGGAAGGCTAACCCCTTTGTATTTTTGGCGAAAATTTTCGCGATTTTGAAAAGTGCTGGAATCAATTCTTTCAGACACTATTCCGACGTAATTTTGCGAGAGAAATCGATTGGGCGCGGTGCCAATACGCTGCGATCAACGCATCGAAAGTGACAGCCAAAAAACGAGAACCTGCATTTTCGACATTTTTCAGCAGCTGCTTTTTCCATCGTAACTTTTCTCCTGTTGATCCCACGCTTTTTTCGCTGCGTTTTCTGAGTTTCTAGGGGTCCAATTGGTCAAAAAAGAGTCATACGAATCAATTCTGAGACGAAAAATTTTTCGGTCAAAAAAAAAGGATGGCTAACCCCTTTGTATTTTTGGCAAAAATTTTCGCGTTTATGAAAGATAACGGAATCAATTCTTTCAGGCACTATTCCGACGTAGATTTGCGAGAAAAATCGATTGGGCGCAGTCCCAATACGCTGCGATCAACGCATTGAAAGTTACAGCCAAAAAAGGAGAACCTGCATTTTCGACATTTTTCAGCAGCTGCTTTTTCCTTCGTAACTTCTCTCCTGTCGATCCCACGCTCTTTTCGCTGCGTTTTCTGAGTTCCTTGGGGTCCAATTGGTCGGAAAAGAGTCATACGAATCAATTCTGAGACGAAAAATTTTTTGGTCAAAAAAAAGGAAGGCTAACCCCTTTGTATTTTTGGCGAAAATTTTCGCGATTTTGAAAAGTGTTGGAATCAATTCTTTCAGGCACTATTCCGACGTAGATTTGCGAGAAAAATCGTTTGGGAGCAGTCCCAATACGCTGCGATCAACGCATCGAAAGTTACAGCCAAAAAACGAGAACCTGCATTTTCGACATTTTTCAGCAGCTGCCTTTTCCTTCGTGACTTCTCTCCTGTCGATCCCACGCTCTTTTCGCTGCGTTTTCTGAGTTCCTTGGGGTCCAATTGGTCGGAAAAGAGTCATACGAATCAATTCTGAGACGAAAAATTTTTTGGTCAAAAAAAAGGAAGGCTAACCCCTTTGTATTTATGGCGAAAATTTTCGCGATTTTGAAAAGTGTTGGAATCAATTCTTTCAGGCACTATTCCGACGTAGATATGCGAGAAAAATCGTTTGGGAGCAGTCCCAATACGCTGCGATCAACGCATCGAAAGTTACAGCCAAAAAACGAGAACCTGCATTTTCGACATTTTTCAGCAGCTGCTTTTTCCTTCGTAACTTCTCTCCTGTCGATCCCACGCTCTTTTCGCTGCGTTTTCTGAGTTCCTTGGGGTCCAATTGGTCGGAAAAGAGTCGTACGAATCAATTCTGAGACGAAAAATTTTTTGGTCAAAAAAAAAGGAAGGCTAACCCCTTTGTATTTTTGGCGAAAATTTTCGCGATTTTGAAAAGTGCTGGAATCAATTCTTTCAGGCACTATTCCGACGTAGATTTGCGAGAAAAATCGATTGGGCGCAGTCCCAATACGCTGCGATCAACGCATCGAAAGTTACAGCCAAAAAACGAGAACCTGCATTTTCGACATTTTTCAGCAGCTGCTTTTTCCTTCGTAACTGCTCTCCTGTCGATCCCACGCTCTTGTCGCTGCGTTTTCTGAGTTCCTTGGGGTCCAATTGGTCGGAAAAGAGTCATACGAATCAATTCTGAGACGAAAAATTTTTTGGTCAAAAAAAAAGGAAGGCTAACCCCTTTGTATTTTTGGCGAAAATTTTCGCGATTTTGAAAAGTGCTGGAATCAATTCTTTCAGGCACTATTCCGACGTCGATTTGCGAGAAAAATCGTTTGGGAGCAGTCCCAATACGCTGCGATCAACGCATCGAAAGTTACAGCCAAAAAACGAGAACCTGCATTTTCGACATTTTTCAGCAGCTGCTTTTTCCTTCGTAACTTCTCTCCTGTCGATCCCACGCTCTTTTCGCTGCGTTTTCTGAGTTCCTTGGGGTCCAGCTGGTCGGAAAAGAGTCGTACGAATCAATTCTGAGACGAAAAATTTTTTGGTCAAAAAAAAAGGAAGGCTAACC
Organism: Neodiprion fabricii; assembly: GCF_021155785.1. Classification (NCBI taxonomy): domain Eukaryota; kingdom Metazoa; phylum Arthropoda; class Insecta; order Hymenoptera; family Diprionidae; genus Neodiprion; species Neodiprion fabricii. The sequence goes on along the minus strand of NC_060244.1, from coordinate 26,642,253 downwards.
CCTTTGCATTTTTGGCGAAAATTTTCGCGATTTTGAAAAGTGCTGGAATCAATTCTTTCAGGCACTATTCCGACGTAGATTTGCGAGAAAAATCGATTGGGCGCAGTCCCAATACGCTGCGATCAACGCATCGAAAGTTACAGCCAAAAAACGAGAACCTGCATTTTCGACATTTTTCAGCAGCTGTTTTTTCCTTCGTAACTTTTCTCCTGTCGATCCCACGCTCTTTTCGCTGCGTTTTCTGAGTTCCTTGGGGTCCAATTGGTCGGAAAAGAGTCATACGAATCAATTCTGAGACGAAAAATTTTTTGGTCAAAAAAAAGGAAGGCTAACCCCTTTGTATTTTTGGCGAAAATTTTCGCGATTTTGAAAAGTGTTGGAATCAATTCTTTCAGGCACTATTCCGACGTAGATTTGCGAGAAAAATCGTTTGGGAGCAGTCCCAATACGCTGCGATCAACGCATCGAAAGTTACAGCCAAAAAACGAGAACCTGCATTTTCGACATTTTTCAGCAGCTGCTTTTTCCTTCGTAACTTCTCTCCTGTCGATCCCACGCTCTTGTCGCTGCGTTTTCTGAGTTCCTTGGGGTCCAATTGGTCGGAAAAGAGTCATACGAATCAATTCTGAGACGAAAAATTTTTTGGTCAAAAAAAAAGGAAGGCTAACCCCTTTGTAATTTTGGCGAAAATTTTCGCGATTTTGAAAAGTGCTGGAATCAATTCTTTCAGACACTATTCCGACGTAATTTTGCGAGAGAAATCGATTGGGCGCGGTGCCAATACGCTGCGATCAACGCATCGAAAGTTACAGCCAAAAAACGAGAACCTGCATTTTCGACATTTTTCAGCAGCTGTTTTTCCATCGTAACTTTTCTCCTGTTGATCCCACGCTTTTTTCGCTGCGTTTTCTGAGTTTCTTGGGGTCCAATTGGTCAAAAGAGAGTCATACGAATCAATTCTGAGACGAAAAATTATTTGGTCAAAAAAAAAGGAAGGCTAACCCCTTTGTATTTTTGGCGAAAATTTTCGCGATTTTGAAAAGTGCTGGAATCAATTCTCTCAGGCACTATTCCGACGTAGATTTGCGAGAAAAATCGATTGGGCGCAGTCCCAATACGCTGCGATCAACGCATCGAAAGTTACAGCCAAAAATCGAGAACCTGCATTTTCGACATTTTTCAGCAGCTGCTTTTTCCTTCGTAACTTCTCTCCTGTCGATCCCACGCTCTTTTCGCTGCGTTTTCTGAGTTCCTTGGGGTCCAATTGGTCGGAAAAGAGTCATACGGATCAATTCTGAGACGAAAAATTTTTTGGTCAAAAAAAAAGGAAGGCTAACCCCTTTGTTTTTTTGGCGAAAATTTTCGCGATTTTGAAAGATGCTGGAATCAATTCTTTCAGGCACTTTTCCGACGTAGATTTGCGAGAAAAATCGTTTGGGAGCAGTCCCAATACGCTGCGATCAACGCATCGAAAGTTACAGCCAAAAAACGAGAACCTGCATTTTCGACATTTTTCAGCAGCTGCTTTTTCCTTCGTAACTTCTCTCCTATCGATCCCACGCTCTTTTCGCTGCGTTTTCTGAGTTCCTTGGGGTCCAATTGGTCGGAAAAGAGTCATACGAATCAATTCTGAGACGAAAAATTTTTTGGTCAAAAAAAAGGAAGGCTAACCCCTTTGTATTTTTGGCGAAAATTTTCGCGATTTTGAAAAGTGTTGGAATCAATTCTTTCAGGCACTATTCCGACGTAGATTTGCGAGAAAAATCGTTTGGGAGCAGTCCCAATACGCTGCGATCAACGCATCGAAAGTTACAGCCAAAAAACGAGAACCTGCATTTTCAACATTTTTCAGCAGCTGCTATTTCCTTCGTAACTTCTCTCCTGTCGATCCCACGCTCTTTTCGCTGCGTTTTCTGAGTTCCTTGGGGTCCAATTGGTCGGAAAAGAGTCGTACGAATCAATTCTGAGACGAAAAATTTTTTGGTCAAAAAAAAAGGAAGGCTAACCCCTTTGTATTTTTGGCGAAAATTTTCGCGATTTTGAAAAGTGCTGGAATCAATTCTTTCAGGCACTATTCCGACGTAGATTTGCGAGAAAAATCGATTGGGCGCAGTCCCAATACGCTGCGATCAACGCATCGAAAGTTACAGCCTAAAAAGGAGAACCTGCATTTTCGACATTTTTCAGCAGCTGCTTTTTCCTTCGTAACTTCTCTCCTGTCGATCCCACGCTCTTTTCGCTGCGTTTTCTGAGTTCCTTGGGGTCCAATTGGTCGGAAAAGAGTCATACGAATCAATTCTGAGACGAAAAATTTTTTGGTCAAAAAAAAGGAAGGCTAACCCCTTTGTATTTTTGGCGAAAATTTTCGCGATTTTGAAAAGTGTTGGAATCAATTCTTTCAGGCACTATTCCGACGTAGATTTGCGAGAAAAATCGTTTGGGAGCAGTCCCAATACGCTGCGATCAACGCATCGAAAGTTACAGCCAAAAAACGAGAACCTGCATTTTCAACATTTTTCAGCAGCTGCTATTTCCTTCGTAACTTCTCTCCTGTCGATCCCACGCTCTTTTCGCTGCGTTTTCTGAGTTCCTTGGGGTCCAATTGGTCGGAAAAGAGTCGTACGAATCAATTCTGAGACGAAAAATTTTTTGGTCAAAAAAAAAGGAAGGCTAACCCCTTTGTATTTTTGGCGAAAATTTTCGCGATTTTGAAAAGTGCTGGAATCAATTCTTTCAGGCACTATTCCGACGTAGATTTGCGAGAAAAATCGATTGGGCGCAGTCCCAATACGCTGCGATCAACGCATCGAAAGTTACAGCCTAAAAAGGAGAACCTGCATTTTCGACATTTTTCAGCAGCTGCTTTTTCCTTCGTAACTTCTCTCCTGTCGATCCCACGCTCTTTTCGCTGCGTTTTCTGAGTTCCTTGGGGTCCAATTGGTCGGAAAAGAGTCATACGAATCAATTCTGAGACGAAAAATTTTTTGGTCAAAAAAAAGGAAGGCTAACCCCTTTGTATTTTTGGCGAAAATTTTCGCGATTTTGAAAAGTGTTGGAATCAATTCTTTCAGGCACTATTCCGACGTAGATTTGCGAGAAAAATCGTTTGGGAGCAGTCCCAATACGCTGCGATCAACGCATCGAAAGTTACAGCCAAAAAACGAGAACCTGCATTTTCGACATTTTTCAGCAGCTGTTTTTTCCTTCGTAACTTTTCTCCTGTCGATCCCACGCTCTTTTCGCTGCGTTTTCTGAGTTCCTTGGGGTCCAATTGGTCGAAAAAGAGTCATACGAATCAATTCTGAGACGAAAAATATATTGGTCAAAAAAAAAGGAAGGCTAACCCCTTTGTAATTTTGGCGAAAATTTTCGCGATTTTGAAAAGTGCTGGAATCAATTCTTTCAGACACTATTCCGACGTAATTTTGCGAGAGAAATCGATTGGGCGCGGTGCCAATACGCTGCGATCAACACATCGAAAGTTACAGCCAAAAAACGAGAACCTGCATTTTCGACATTTTTCAGCAGCTGCTTTTTCCTTCGTAACTTCTCTCCTGTCGATCCCACGCTCTTTTCGCTGCGTTTTCTTAGTTCCTTGGGGTCCAATTGGTCGGAAAAGAGTCATACGAATCAATTCTGAGACGAAAAATTTTTCGGTCAAAAAAAAAGGAAGGTTAACCCCTTTGTATTTTTGGCGAAAACTTTCGCGATTTTGAAAAGTGCTGGAATCAATTCTTTCAGACACTATTCCGACGTAGTTTTGCGAGAGAGATCGATTGGGCGCAGTGCCAATACGCTGCAATCAACGCATCGAAAGTTACAGCCAAAAAACGAGAACCTGTATTTTCGACATTTTTCAGCAGCTGCTTTTTCCATCGTAACTTTTCTCCTGTTGATCCCACGCTTTTTTCGCTGCGTTTTCTGAGTTTCTAGGGGTCCAATTGGTCAAAAAAGAGTCATACGAATCAATTCTGAGACGAAAAATTTTTCGGTCAAAAAAAAAGGATGGCTAACCCCTTTGTATTTTTGGCAAAAATTTTCGCGTTTATGAAAGATAACGGAATCAATTCTTTCAGGCACTATTCCGACGTAGATTTGCGAGAAAAATCGATTGGGCGCAGTCCCAATACGCTGCGATCAACGCATCGAAAGTTACAGCCAAAAAAGGAGAACCTGCATTTTCGACATTTTTCAGCAGCTGCTTTTTCCTTCGTAACTTCTCTCCTGTCGATCCCACGCTCTTTTCGCTGCGTTTTCTGAGTTCCTTGGGATCCAACTGGTCGGAAAAGAGTCGTACGAATCAATTCTGAGACGAAAAATTTTTTGGTCAAAAAAAAAGGAAGGCTAACCCCTTTGTATTTTTGGCGAAAATTTTCGCGATTTTGAAAAGTGCTGGAATCAATTCTTTCAGGCACTATTCCGACGTAGATTTGCGAGAAAAATCGATTGGGCGCAGTCCCAATACGCTGCGATCAACGCATCGAAAGTTACAGCCAAAAAACGAGAACCTGCATTTTCGACATTTTTCAGCAGCTGTTTTTTCCTTCGTAACTTTTCTCCTGTCGATCCCACGCTCTTTTCGCTGCGTTTTCTGAGTTCCTTGGGGTCCAATTGGTCGGAAAAGAGTCATACGAATCAATTCTGAGACGAAAAATTTTTCGGTCAAAAAAAAAGGAAGGCTAACCCCTTTGTATTTTTGGCGAAAATTTTCGCGATTTCGAAAAGTGTTGGAATCAATTCTTTCAGGCACTATTCCGACGTAGATTTGCGAGAAAAATCGTTTGGGAGCAGTCCCAATACGCTGCGATCAACGCATCGAAAGTTACAGCCAAAAAACGAGAACCTGCATTTTCGACATTTTTCAGCAGCTGCTTTTTCCTTCGTAACTTCTCTCCTGTCGATCCCACGCTCTTGTCGCTGCGTTTTCTGAGTTCCTTGGGGTCCAATTGGTCGGAAAAGAGTCATACGAATCAATTCTGAGACGAAAAATTTTTTGGTCAAAAAAAAAGGAAGGCTAACCCCTTTGTGTTTTTGGCGAAAATTTTCGCGATTTTGAAAAGTGCTGGAATCAATTCTTTCAGGCACTATTCCGACGTAGATTTGCGAGAAAAATCGTTTGGGAGCAGTCCCAATACGCTGCGATCAACGCATCGAAAGTTACAGCCAAAAAACGAAAACCTGCATTTTCGACATTTTTCAGCAGCTGCTTTTTCCTTCGTAACTTCTCTCCTGTCGATCCCACGCTCTTGTCGCTGCGTTTTCTGAGTTCCTTGGGGTCCAATTGGTCGGAAAAGAGTCATACGAATCAATTCTGAGACGAAAAATTTTTTGGTCAAAAAAAAAGGAAGGCTAACCCCTTTGTAATTTTGGCGAAAATTTTCGCGATTTTGAAAAGTGCTGGAATCAATTCTTTCAGACACTATTCCGACGTAATTTTGCGAGAGAAATCGATTGGGCGCGGTGCCAATACGCTGCGATCAACGCATCGAAAGTTACAGCCAAAAAACGAGAACCTGCATTTTCGACATTTTTCAGCAGCTGCTTTTTCCTTCGTAACTTCTCTCCTGTCGATCCCACGCTCTTTTCGCTGCGTTTTCTTAGTTCCTTGGGGTCCAATTGGTCGGAAAAGAGTCATACGAATCAATTCTGAGACGAAAAATTTTTCGGTCAAAAAAAAAGGAAGGCTAACCCCTTTGTATTTTTGGCGAAAATTTTCGCGATTTTGAAAGATGCTGGAATCAATTCTTTCAGGCACTATTCCGACGTAGATTTGCGAGAAAAATCGATTGGGCGCAGTCCCAATACGCTGCGATCAACGCATCGAAAGTTACAGCCAAAAATCGAGAACCTGCATTTTCGACATTTTTCAGCAGCTGCTTTTTCCATCGTAACTTCTCTCCTGTCGATCCCACGCTCTTTTCGCTGCGTTTTCTGAGTTCCTTGGGGTCCAATTGGTCGGAAAAGAGTCATACGAATCAATTCTGAGACGAAAAATTTTTTGGTCAAAAAAAAAGGAAGGCTAACCCCTTTGTTTTTTTGGCGAAAATTTTCGCGATTTTGAAAGATGCTGGAATCAATTCTTTCAGGCACTATTCCGACGTAGATTTGCGAGAAAAATCGATTGGGCGCAGTCCCAATACGCTGCGATCAACGCATCGAAAGTGACAGCCAAAAAACGAGAACCTGCATTTTCGACATTTTTCAGCAGCTGCTTTTTCCTTCGTAACTTCTCTCCTGTCGATCCCACGCTCTTGTCGCTGCGTTTTCTGAGTTCCTTGGGGTCCAATTGGTCGGAAAAGAGTCATACGAATCAATTCTGAGACGAAAAATTTTTTGGTCAAAAAAAAAGGAAGGCTAACCCCTTTGTATTTTTGGCGAAAATTTTCGCGATTTTGAAAAGTGCTGGAATCAATTCTCTCAGGCACTATTCCGACGTAGATTTGCGAGAAAAATCGATTGGGCGCAGTCCCAATACGCTGCGATCAACGCATCGAAAGTTACAGCCAAAAATCGAGAACCTGCATTTTCGACATTTTTCAGCAGCTGCTTTTTCCTTCGTAACTTCTCTCCTGTCGATCCCACGCTCTTTTCGCTGCGTTTTCTGAGTTCCTTGGGGTCCAATTGGTCGGAAAAGAGTCATACGAATCAATTCTGAGACGAAAAATTTTTTGGTCAAAAAAAAAGGAAGGCTAACCCCTTTGTTTTTTTGGCGAAAATTTTCGCGATTTTGAAAGATGCTGGAATCAATTCTTTCAGGCACTATTCCGACGTAGATTTGCGAGAAAAATCGTTTGGGAGCAGTCCCAATACGCTGCGATCAACGCATCGAAAGTTACAGCCAAAAAACGAGAACCTGCATTTTCGACATTTTTCAGCAGCTGCTTTTTCCTTCGTAACTTCTCTCCTGTCGATCCCACGCTCTTTTCGCTGCGTTTTCTGAGTTCCTTGGGGTCCAATTGGTCGGAAAAGAGTCATACGAATCAATTCTGAGACGAAAAATTTTTTGGTCAAAAAAAAGGAAGGCTAACCCCTTTGTATTTTTGGCGAAAATTTTCGCGATTTTGAAAAGTGTTGGAATCAATTCTTTCAGGCACTATTCCGACGTAGATTTGCGAGAAAAATCGTTTGGGAGCAGTCCCAATACGCTGCGATCAACGCATCGAAAGTTACAGCCAAAAAACGAGAACCTGCATTTTCGACATTTTTCAGCAGCTGCTTTTTCCTTCGTAACTTCTCTCCTGTCGATCCCACGCTCTTGTCGCTGCGTTTTCTGAGTTCCTTGGGGTCCAATTGGTCGGAAAAGAGTCATACGAATCAATTCTGAGACGAAAAATTTTTTGGTCAAAAAAAAAGGAAGGCTAACCCCTTTGTAATTTTGGCGAAAATTTTCGCGATTTTGAAAAGTGCTGGAATCAATTCTTTCAGACACTATTCCGACGTAATTTTGCGAGAGAAATCGATTGGGCGCGGTGCCAATACGCTGCGATCAACGCATCGAAAGTTACAGCCAAAAAACGAGAACCTGCATTTTCGACATTTTTCAGCAGCTGCTTTTTCCATCGTAACTTTTCTCCTGTTGATCCCACGCTTTTTTCGCTGCGTTTTCTGAGTTTCTTGGGGTCCAATTGGTCAAAAGAGAGTCATACGAATCAATTCTGAGACGAAAAATTATTTGGTCAAAAAAAAAGGAAGGCTAACCCCTTTGTATTTTTGGCGAAAATTTTCGCGATTTTGAAAAGTGCTGGAATCAATTCTCTCAGGCACTATTCCGACGTAGATTTGCGAGAAAAATCGATTGGGCGCAGTCCCAATACGCTGCGATCAACGCATCGAAAGTTACAGCCAAAAATCGAGAACCTGCATTTTCGACATTTTTCAGCAGCTGCTTTTTCCTTCGTAACTTCTCTCCTGTCGATCCCACGCTCTTTTCGCTGCGTTTTCTGAGTTCCTTGGGGTCCAATTGGTCGGAAAAGAGTCATACGAATCAATTCTGAGACGAAAAATTTTTTGGTCAAAAAAAAAGGAAGGCTAACCCCTTTGTTTTTTTGGCGAAAATTTTCGCGATTTTGAAAGATGCTGGAATCAATTCTTTCAGGCACTATTCCGACGTAGATTTGCGAGAAAAATCGTTTGGGAGCAGTCCCAATACGCTGCGATCAACGCATCGAAAGTTACAGCCAAAAAACGAGAACCTGCATTTTCGACATTTTTCAGCAGCTGCTTTTTCCTTCGTAACTTCTCTCCTGTCGATCCCACGCTCTTTTCGCTGCGTTTTCTGAGTTCCTTGGGGTCCAATTGGTCGGAAAAGAGTCATACGAATCAATTCTGAGACGAAAAATTTTTTGGTCAAAAAAAAGGAAGGCTAACCCCTTTGTATTTTTGGCGAAAATTTTCGCGATTTTGAAAAGTGTTGGAATCAATTCTTTCAGGCACTATTCCGACGTAGATTTGCGAGAAAAATCGTTTGGGAGCAGTCCCAATACGCTGCGATCAACGCATCGAAAGTTACAGCCAAAAAACGAGAACCTGCATTTTCAACATTTTTCAGCAGCTGCTATTTCCTTCGTAACTTCTCTCCTGTCGATCCCACGCTCTTTTCGCTGCGTTTTCTGAGTTCCTTGGGGTCCAATTGGTCGGAAAAGAGTCGTACGAATCAATTCTGAGACGAAAAATTTTTTGGTCAAAAAAAAAGGAAGGCTAACCCCTTTGTAATTTTGGCGAAAATTTTCGCGATTTTGAAAAGTGCTGGAATCAATTCTTTCAGACACTATTCCGACGTAATTTTGCGAGAGAAATCGATTGGGCGCGGTGCCAATACGCTGCGATCAACGCATCGAAAGTTACAGCCAAAAAACGAGAACCTGCATTTTCGACATTTTTCAGCAGCTGCTTTTTCCTTCGTAACTTCTCTCCTGTCGATCCCACGCTCTTGTCGCTGCGTTTTCTGAGTTTCTGGGGGTCCAATTAGTCAGGAAAGGGTCGTAGAAGTCGAATCTGAGACCAAAAATCTCCGGCCCGAAAAATGAAGAAAAGCAATGGCTAAGTAATTCCGAAAGGGTCAAATTCTGGGTAAAATAGTATCGACTTTGTCGGAAATATATATTCTCAACCTCGAAATTCCTAATAGTTAACACAGAGGCTGTCTGAGGTCTACAATAAAGCGGAAATATATTGGTAATTCTCCGGATAATTCACCCAGGCGAACAAAACAGCAATTTCCGTCGCGGCAAATCTAAATGACATGGTGCACTCTGATTGGCCTAGTGCTATCGCTTATAATTCAAAAACTATGCGTCGGACGAGCTTCAGAAATAGAAATTCTCGGTTGGATTTTAACGAGGTATCATGCTGGCTAGTCCGTGGGAGGCAATTTAGGGACACCCTGTATAATACAAAAACTTCTGACAATCCCTTTTCCAAAATTCAGTAACCGATTATACCATTTAATCAAATAATAGTACAGGTGAACAAATATCCAAATGATTCTGAAATCCGTTTTTCTATTACTCATGTAATAATGATTGCCTGAAGTTCAGCCAATTTTGTTACAAACATGGACTTACGTATTGATAACTATCATGCATTTTTTAATTTCAAATAAATATATGCAAAGTCTGTATTCATGTAATAAAGTTTCAGTTCGCCGATAAAAATGGACTGGATTCAAATAAGCCTTGAAAAGTTAACGTTAATTGAAGTATGAAACATTGATTTTCTGTATGAGGCCCCTTTCTACTGGCCAAATATCAGTCATGCTTCTTTAGCTTATAAGTACGTAAGTTACATATAAGTACCACAATATAATATCATCCCTTTTTTATAACTCCGGCCTTTTTCGGTTACGGGAAGTCCCATCAGGCTAGCAATCGTTATGGTCAATGAACTTATAGCTTAATTTCTAAAGAAACAAATCAATCCTAGTGTTTGAATTTCCCGCCGTAATCCAACTTGTGCACCGTTAGTCAACAGTTTTTTTTATCTAAGAGGCCGTGAAATTACTGCTGCACAGTTCACACTTGTTTTAGCAGACCCTGGGCAGGTGGGCAATCAGTTAGGTTAGGCTCGATAAGGAGTTTGACACGTAAACAGTGGATCGGGTCTGGAGTAAAAAACTACGGCAAAAACTGGGATCACCGAAATGGTAACAAACTACAATTGCTTATTGATCTATGATAGAATTTATGTTATTAATGCAATTAAATGAAACCCTTTCTACCAAGTTTCCCAATTTTCAAACAGCATTAATTGCTTTCGTTATCTCAGCCATCCGCAATTTCCAATCAGCAATTTATCACACACCCTCATATAAAATCGATGATAATATAACGATTGTCAACGAAGTGAATAGTGACTCAGAATTACCAACTCTTTTCCGCAGGCCCGTTACTTCCGAGAAGAAGATATAGACGGTAAGCCTGTTTGTACCACCACTCACCATCACTTTTAGATCCCAGCACTCTTCTACCTATCGTCTATCAAATTACAGAGTTCAGGGAATGCTTCTATCTTTTCGCACGAAGTGGGCAAATCAAAACACTCGATGAATTGACCATTATAATGCGATCGTTGGGTCTGAGTCCGACAATTGCTGAGCTGAACAAATATCTCAAAGACAAAGGTGAGGCGTGGTGTTTAAAGTGGTTACAAATCAATTCTGCGCTTACATCAACACTTTTATGACATCTCTACTTTCTATCAGGTGGTAAAATGTCCTTTGCTGATTTCCTTGAGGTGATGCATCACCAAACGAGACAGGAAAATCTTCCCAAAGAAGTTATCGAGGCATTCAAAGCTGCCGATACTTCTAGGAACGGTTCAATTCCTGCCAGACAGTTAGCTCACATGCTACTTCACTGGGGTGAAAAACTCAGTGCCAAAGAAGGTCAGAGGATACAAAATTCGGTTGCGTGATTACCAAGAATTTATTCAATGAAAATTTGATTTTGTTTCACGTTATTTTCTACTTGCAGTTGAGCAAATATTTAGGGAAGCCAACGTATCACCGAACGGACAAGTCAGGTATGAGGATTTTGTCAAGATCGCTTGTGCCCCTGTACCTGATTACTACTGAAACTGAAATATTGCGAGGAAAATATTTTTTTTCACATTTTATTGCACGATACATTGTTGAATGATGATCACAGTGATAGTTTTCAAATTTTTATCGTAAACAGTATTATAGTAAATGTGGATAATTCGTACGATTATAGATGTTTAATATTTACATATAGCATGGTGATTAGGGTGCCTTATATTACTTATACCATACATTCCATTGTTGATATATGTCAACTGCAAATAAATAACGAATATATATTTATTATACCGAAATATTAATATGTATCGCTTATTTCTACCATCGACCACACAATTATCTTAAAGAATCACCTTTGTTCACCAAACGTCGTCACATAACGTTACCGATTATTGCTATTATTTTATCCGAGTTGGTGTATTCGAGTTTGTTTTTACATTCGTAAAACGTTTCAAATTTTCTTGAAATTGATATAATATTGAGCTTTAATTTATACCTCCTGAAAGTACATTAGCACGAACGAATTACAACTTATTACGCTTACAGTTGGAGAAACATTAAAATTACACACGTATTTAGTATTCGTTAATATTACACCGACATGTAGCCCACTTAACGTTATACCGAAGTGATATATTTATTCAAAGTACACACGAGAATTTCTTGATCACGTAAAACTCAAGGATACGTACACCCGTTCAATCCACTAATTAAAAATGTTTAGCGTGCAGCTGCAACTTCTGCGCGTATCTGGATAACTAGTTTCTTAATTGCCATACGCCAACAGCGTGTATAAACGGTTCAAGTGTTGTACCCGGCAATCCCGAGTCTCTGGATTAAATGAAATCCCTTTAAACGAATTAAGCGCGTTAAGTTCTCTGAATAAAAACACTTTTCCAACGTGAATGAATCCGTAAAAATTTTCGTTATTGCACATATTGATTTAGATTGCTGCGCGCAGTGTTATCGGGAAGAAGCTCGATTTCAAACGTATAAAATCATACCCAAGAGCTGCAGATCGCACTCGACGATAGATATTAAAATTGACATCTCACGTTTCATTTGATCGGTTCCGTCGGCGGCGATCCGCAGAGAATAACCGTCGTGCTGATTATCGTCGTGAGAAAGAAAATGCAGAGCAAAGCTCGATCGCTGACCAAGGCGACCTGCTTCCATTCAAGCTCCGTTCTCTCCCTGCGTTCCTGCTCCGTTAGTCGACGTTCGTTCCTGTCAATTGTGGCATGAACCCGACCCAGAACCCGGGACCATTGGGCCTCCATGCCAGCTTCTTACGAAACAAACAAATCGAAGATTACCGTCAAAAACGAAGTTCCAACAGTTAAGGGCGAGGAGGGGAGATTCAGCTTGGACGGTCTAAAATCCTATCTATTTTTTTAAATCATTTTTTTTCAAGAAAATGAAAACACTTGGAGCAAGTTGAGTTTTAAGGCTTTATTATCTATAGTTTCAAGAACATTTTCGAATTTTTTCATTGAACTTAATAAAAAAATGGCGGCACGGCGAATATAAATTGCAAACGAGCACGTTTTAAGTCCTGTGGTTCGGATCCCTCGGTCAATATTTAACCGATCATCTTCAAATTTTGTCACAATTTTATTTAAAACTTGTTTATCGATTCAAGCTCGTGGCTAGAAGTTTGAATTTCAATCCCAAAATTTGTCTTATAACATTTGTTTTACAATTTTTCGGTCGAAGATGAAATCTTTTGTTCATAATCGTATATATTTGAAAGTTTTTTTTTAACATTTGGGCTACGAGCTCGAACCCGAAAAGTTGTTTTAACTCAAAACAAATTTATGCGACATGCCGTCATTGTGTTATTAATTTTAATGAAAAAATTGTAAAATGTTCTTGAAACTATAAATAATAAAGCCCTGAAACTCAAAATACTTCAAGTGTTTTCATTTTCTTTATAGAAAAAAACAAAAATAGGTATGATTTTAGATCATTCAAGCTGTGCCCCCCCCCCCCCCCCCCGCTCTTAGTCTTCAAGAGAAAAAAGCACAAATTGCATTCCGACATACCCGGGCTGCTGTTCGCGCTGTCGTTCCTCCTGGGCAGATATTTAGGCGACATTTGCACTTGAGACGAAGCCGGTGGACTGATATCCGGTTTGCAGTGAAGAGGGCATTTCTTTTTTCTTGTCGGCTCGGGCATGTCCTGCACAATCGAAAAAGCACGCACTTCGTTTAATCATATTGTTCCAACGAATAGGGGTAAAATTTTCACATTTTACCTCATGGAAATTGAGAAATACAACACGTGCCAATTTCTCGAGGACCAAGGACCTCACCACCGCCGGAACTCTTGTGCCCCTCACACCTCGGTGGTGTAAATTCAACGTGACCACCGCCAGGCCGGATGCGAAGGACACCAGACAAATACTTACCCCGTAATAAAGACCTGCGAAATTATGGATTTATGATTTTTTACATATTCATGGATATGCAATAATTATTGCTGGAATACGTATAGGATCGTTGAGAATGACTGAGGTAAATAATCGGGTAGCTCAGCTTGTTCGTTCGTTTTACGAATCTGCAGGGAGAATCGTAAATCCGAGAATTTAATTGATCGGACAAAAGGACTCGCCGAGCTTCGTCTACAATGCTCTGCTATAGCTTCCGCATCCTCTAATTACCCAAAATTAGAACGAGCGCATTCTCGTCGAGCTGTGAAACTAATTTCAGCTCGATTTCCCCCGCGAGCGAAATGAATTTCAAGCACTGAGCTCCGTTTATTAAATCACAATTATACGAAATTGAATGTGGCATAAGTATATGTATGTGGAAAACAATTTTGTTTCTTTTTTTCTTTATTTTATTTTAAAAACTAAATTTTAACACGATTAGTTATACCCACTTATCAAAGGCGTTTTCTCCGTCGGCGGCAGAGTTTCACGAATCGTCATGAGAAAAACGGTCATAGAGAGAAGGGCCGATATGCCAAGGGTGACTTTCTCGCCAGACTCCGATGGCACGTAGAAAACGAGAAGAGCTGAAAAGTTTGAAATCTAATTTGTGGCGAAAATCAAATGATTGATAATAAAATGTGTGCATACGCGAAAGCAAAGTGATAACTTCAACAATGGATCAGAGCTGGAATTCCAGTGATTTATTATTCTCTGGTACATACAGACGTGCCTTATTTGCGATTCTTACGGTCCAATTAATGAAGAAAGGGTAATTTGGATCAACTACAAGTCGAGGAGTTTTTGGCTCCAAGAATCACAAAAAAGGAAAGTTAATCTCTTTGGATTTTTCTGGTCGAAATTTGGTGATCTAAACATCTTGTAAATTTTTTCCTCTTAAAGTTAAGTAAGATTATTTCAATAAGCACGGCCGCCTTTTCTTCATTAAATTGGAACTGCTCGTCGATATTATAGGAGCGTTAATAACTTAGTCGCCACTTCGTTACCGGATAAAGTAGTAGAAGGTATAAACTCAGCGGTAATAAGTCGAAGCCTGCGAAAGTTCCACGATAATTTTCTCTATTTACATCCTAGCCGTAAACCGGAACTTGTCGACGGTTTGGCGATGAGAAAAAATAAATATAATCGACGAGGCATATAACTGAATAATTCCAATATCCCAACTGGCAAAGTTCATCACTCCCGTTTACAAACAACAAACGTCCAAACAAATTTGTCAAGTTTTGTGAATACAATATTCAACGGTCGGCTGAAAAATCGATCTAGCTGCAAACCCGACGAATTTTAAAAAATCCTGTTGATCTTATTTTTAACTCTGGCTGAGACTTCGTTACGTGCGGCTTGAGGGGCTGATTAATCGGTAGTAAACGATAATCGATAATCGCTGAACCGTCGGATTTACAAATGAGTTAAACGCGAGTAAAGCGTAAAAGAAAAACGAATGAATAAATGGCACAGGTACAGGTGGTTTCAAAAGAGAGTCTTCGAAATAGAACGAATTGCAACCCTTATTTTTAATCGTTTAACTCACCGATTCCGTTGATGAGTATGCAGGGTAGAATCAGGTTGAAAACGTAGAACATGGGACGACGTCGCAGTCGAATTTCGTACGTTATGTCGGGATAAGGTTCAGGGCAACACGAGTAAAACTGGATGTTTTTCCTCGCCGAGAAATCTACCAGATCGAATTCCCCGTTTGCCTGGTAATTACTCACGTCTCCCTGTTCGCTCTGCTTTTCCAATTCCAGCTGAAATTCCAGGATGAAATTAAGCAAGTGGCTAACCGCAAATGCAGGTCACCGAGAATTCTCACTTAATAAATTGATTCGCCCCAAATATAACGAAGATTTCCAGTTTCAGCTGTCCTCGTAAATTTTTCGGAAGAAATTGGCGACAAGTATTCGAAAAAAAAATAATAATAATAATAATTACGGGCAGTAAAATATGTCTCGGCATGTGTACCATATTTCTTTTTTTTTTTAACAGCGTATAATATACAATGACGAAAGCTGACTTTAGGGTGCCTTGAGAATCAATTAGCAGCTCGTTTAAACGGGTCGAGAGAGGGTTTCGCCAAAGCGGCAAGCTGCCTCGATCTACACGTGAGTATATAAGTATTTAGTTATAGAGATGTAGAGAGAAATAGAGAAATAGAGAAGGAGACGTGTGTATGTGTATTTATATACCCAGGTCCCATTGAAAAATGGGATATATGATATATGTACATATGGGCTTAGCAGGTTGGAGGCGCAGAAAACGCGGCATACAGCGATACGGGGATGGTTTAAGGGGGGGGGTGGAACGCGAAGGCGGAGGCTGGGATGGCATTGAATTCTTTTCCCATTCAGGATTAAACCTTTCGATTTCCCCGTACGGGGAACTCCATCATCCCGAGCCTTTGCTACATCCGAAGTGCATTTCGAGTTTAAATGACATTCCAATTTCTTCTTTTGTCCCCCCTCTTTAATTCTTTATATTTTTAGGATTTTTTTCTTTTTTTTTTTTTTTGTTCTTTTTTATTTGTCAATTTCGACCGCATATACATACTCGCCACCTTTTGTAACCGGATTTTCGGGTCCCGAGTGCCTCCCTCTTCCTGCATCCATGTATCAACTCTGTTTTTCGCTTTTACGGGTAGCGATTAGCAATTAATAACTCGTCGTCGGTTCCTTTCGCGGGAATTTTTATCCCTGAAAAATTCTACTTAAACATCTCTCGTGTCGTGGCAGTATCCAGATTAATTTTGCGCACATTCAATCATCCCGCCGACGAATTAAAGATATTCAATCGCGCTTTTGACACAGCAGTCTGTACGTAAGCCGTGCGCCAATTCGCGAATCCGATGAAATTATGCACAATGTTCGAAATCCAATAGTCGGTTATAATTGATACCCGATCACCGTTCGACCGACTCTATATAATTGATTGCTGCATGCATTGTTAACGCCGGCTGTAGTATGGCCGTACAGTCGATATATTTCTGACAGTATATGCATATAACGAAGCGATCCAATTGTTAAATTAGCATCCCTTTGAGCTTGTCAAGTGATATCTGATTATAGATACTGCAAGAGTATTCAATTATTTTAACTGACAGCACGGGAATTATTTCTTTGTATTATTATTGCAGCGAAACTGTAAAATCATTACTTCATGGTTAGTCGACATCTTTTTTTTTAAGACTGAAAATTAGAAGTGATCATCACGCGACGAATCATGCTTTCCCAGACTCGAGTTTTCGACTTGACCGTTTGAGTCACACATTATTGTGTGAGTCAACTTTTACAACAAGCCAGTATTGTATGGTTTTCGGGGTTTCCGATCACGAATCTGAATTCTGATTTTCAAGATTTAAGATAGTGGATCCAGTATGGTGGAAAAAATTTGTTGATTCGATCGAATACGATCAAAAAAGTTTGCAGATTCGTAATCAGCGACTCCAAAAACTTACAAGTTACATAAAACATGTATACGGGTAGTGAAGTAACTTTCTCGTGAATAAATTATTCCTTCAATATTCACGATCTTTTTCAATCAATTTGTTTCCATCGATAATAATTTACATTATATCGCAACAATTACCCTCGAGTACCAGAAACCTATTAACGTACTATTGGAAATAGCCAATAAAAATGGACGTAAAATAAGTGGCAAGAATACTTATTACCACCATGACTCAGAGGGTAAATCGCGTATGACTTTGACTCGAAGTAACGCACAAGTTGTGCTTACGCTTAGGCCGGAATGATCACGGTGCGCCGTTTGTTTTAGAGGGTGCTGCGTAACAACATCCTCAAAATTAACCACGAAACTCTCTGACGTCAGGCGGCGATGTACGGGATGATACGGGGTGCCGTTCACCCTTGTTCGTCACGATATAATCCATCCGGTCTTTGTCTGGTGAAAATCTCGGCGTGATCATCCGCGCGATACAGCGAACCTTGTCAAGTTATTCCGAGCACGGGGGTTCGTTCTAAATGTCAAACTTTATTTATAAAAGCGTAATGGAAGAACGAATGGAAAGGTTTCGTTGAAATTCTTTCTTGTTTTTTTTTTTTTTTTTTTTTTTTCAATTTTTTGGAGAATCGACTAGAGGTATATATTCGCCAATTAAAATCGTCGAACGATATCAGTTTTCTTCACCATGGCTGGAAATATCAATTTCCATGGAATGGAAATTACTCACTTGAGCGAATCTATGCATATTTTCAACGTTTGTCTGTGAAGCTACGCCCTTAAATACGGAGTAAACAGAGGTTGGCCAACGTTTCGCGACTCTTCGTTTGGAAACGAATCGCGTTTGTTAGCCGCTCGGATAATTTTCCATCTCCACGAATTTATAGTAATCGAATTTCCACAAGGAATAGAGCTCGAGACGTATTTTTTGCTTTGTAAAAAGTTCTACCTGAAAATGATAGTTTGAAACATTCCGGTGCATGAACCGCAACTGTAACGATCGAGAAGAATATTGAAGTAAATAATTGAAGTGAAAATGTATTCCCGAATCGATAAGCTTGTATCACTTGATATTGGAATCGGTGTTGTGTAATTGTACCGTCACAGAGAAAAAAGATTTGCTCGACAGGCATTGTAGCGAAAAGGGGAAAAGAAAAAATTGTTCACCATCCACACGCAAACCGTAAATTGTAGGGGAATAATCGAATTGGATAGAAAATTCCGGAAAATAGTATTTGCACCGTGTATATACGTACATAAAATTAGCAATTTCCAGTGCAAACCGTAATCTAATACAAAAATCAGCCGCACGCGAATCGAACGTCGAGTAATAAAAGAGAGAGGAGGAGGTATAAAATAAATAAAAAAAGTAAAAACAGACCTGCCACAGGCAAATTTTGCGGTATATTTGCATTTCATGGTCGCTATTCCTCTCTTTATTTTTATTTTTTCTGTTAGTATGAAGCTACAGGTAAATTTGCCAATGCCGAATGCAAGAATTGGGTATTTGTAGTTTGGTTTAAAAAACTAATCGTACCTTCCCTGGTTGTTTAACTCTAAATTGTTGGCGAACAACGACGTTATCTGCACTCACCTGGTAACCGTCGTACGTCCAGGATGCCCACTTTAGGGCGCATCGCTGCTCGTCGAAGGGGAAAAATTCCACGTCGATGTCACAGCTGCTGCGAAAAATCCCGTGACTTAGCCATATCACTTCACCGGTGTGACTGACAATCACGTTCGTGTTGATAACTGCCGAACTGTACTGAGGATCGGCGCTGAAAGGATTTCATTATCATTTTTTTGACGATGATCCGATAGGATGTCACGCTTGCAGGGTATTTGGTTACCAATGCACGCGCAGCTAACCCTGATATGCAAATTATAAAACGACCCTCGTATAACAGAATCGAGTCGGCATCAGCCACGGTTTGAATGAATACACAAAGATCGACGAAACGCGATGAGATCCGTGAGAGCTTTCGTGAAACATTTTATTTCGTTGACGATGAAGATATTGCAAAACGGGGCTGACAATGAGTAACTCGGTTTTAGCGCCTATGCGTTATCGCATTAACTTCTTTAAAAAAATAAAATAAAATTTCGCAACGCTTAGCCGAAACGCGAATAATAAGGGTCTATAGAAAAATTATAAAGGGAGAGAGAACCGAATGTTCATCGCTTATGCAACGGCCTTCGGGCACAAAAGTGTAATTAGGAACTTGAAATTGATGAGAGAAAAAATAACGCGGGTATATATATATATAGAGTTTACTCACTTGTTGTACAAAATTGTGTCCGGTCGCCATACTCGGTTAAAAGGGACGCGAATTACCCTGATCCCGGCAAATTCTGAGGCGTTCCATTTCAGGTGATGATCCGTCCAGGCTTGAGTGACCCAGCAGTTGGTGGTCAATATTTGGTTTTTCTCATCCTGAAACAGAGAAAATTGTCCGGTTATTTATTGATCCGCAGTACGGCAAGACTGCACCAGATATTTAACGCTTTTCTTTTGATAAAGTACACTTCTTGGTACTCGAGAAATGTGTGTTGCAGGTACACGGTTTCATTCCCGCGCCGTGTAATAAATCCAATTTACGATAAGGAATCTTGTTGCAGCTTTAGTTATAAAATGTTCTCACACCCGAACGTGTTTACAACGCGAAATGTAATAATATCGTGAAAATCGCGCAAGGCCGCGTTGCACATCGATATTATATGCATATTACGACGAAAGCAGGTGACTCAGAATTGGCAAAGTTCGCAATTAAATATCAGCCCGAAGTTTCAACGATCCGAGTAACGATCGGTGAGACATTTTCTGTTTTGAAAATCTATGTAATAAAATTAGAGACAGAAAAGGGGCTTTTTACCAACATCGGTGTATAAAATTACTCCCAGCGTTTGTATGCGCAGTTATCGCGTGACCGTAATAAACGTTGATTGAAAATAATCGAATAGAGTGCCGCTGGGTGATGAGGGGTGAAATTTGCATAAAGCAGCCGAAACGTTCTTTGTGTCGCTGACCGTGGCTTCAGACTTCGAGCTTTCTCGCGTTGTCAGAGGTGAAGCGAACGAGACTTGAGAAAGGATATCACTTTCCGGAAGAAGGTAGAATGCCGATGACATCGCACCACCGACTCGTTACATCTCTACTGAGCCTCGCCATCCTGATAAACCTCTGCACTTCCACCACTCTTCGTGAGTTGATCGAAAACGAGCTGGACGAGTCGGTCTTCTTGAAGAGGATGATGCACAGCGTCCACAAAACGATCACCGAACAGCCGTTAGAGTACGGACAGATCTACTGCGTGATGGTTTCGGGTCCAGTGGATGGCGTGCCCTTGGCGATGGCGAACTTGTTGCGAGTGAGACACAGAGCTCAGGTGATGATCAACGCGGCGACAGCCGTCTACGAGAAGTGCGGAACCTGCGAAAAGTGTCAGCACGTAATCGTCTTCACGTCGATGATGGAAGCGCCAAAAGTGATCGGGAAAGCGAGTCCGATCTCTAGTGCGGACGTCGATCTGTTGGTGGTGATTTCCGAGTCGTCAGAGAGCGAAGAGGAGGCCGGGGACGCAGCGAAGATCGTCGTCGACCTCGCTTGGAAGCAGTTCATCGAGTGCGCGATGATCCTCCTCCCGGTCGGAGATCATATTGTGGCGATGAAGAGCGACCGAAACGTTTCCCTTAAGCCGTGCACTCCTGAACAACCCAGAGTTGTGGCACGCTGGGAGAACGGCACGATGGTGGGTAACCTGTCCTTCCGAAGTCTCGACTACAACGACTGTGTTATCCGAGTGGCGAGCGGTAATTGCGAGCTTCTTTCGCGGCTGGACGAGGTCGACGGTCGAGTGAAGATGGCCGGGGTCGAGGAGAAGATCGTCGAGACGATAGCCAATCGGCATAACTTCACGATCGAGGTCATCGACGCCCTGACGGTGACGGAGAACAGCCTCGAAGACCGTGACGGTGAGGTGCTCAGCTACTTCCAGAGGATCCTGGCGAAGCTCGAGTCCTATGAGGCGGACGTTGGCGCCTGCAGTTTGGTGTTGGTGCACCACGAGTCGGTCAGGTTCTCCACCTCCTACGCGAACCACTACATCGTGGTGATGGTCCCGGTCTCGAACGACATCCCATTCGCCAGCTTGCTAAGACCCTTCGGTGACTCGGTGTGGATAGCGATACTGTTCAGCCTCATCGCGGGCTGGCTGCTGATCAGGGTCAACCGAAAGGCACTGTCCTGGTCGACGGTACTCGCCGTCTTTCTCGGAGCGTCACTCCGGAAAACGCCCCGCGGTTTTGTCGAGAAGTTCCAGGTGCTCGTGTGGGTCGTTTATGGGTACCTCATGACCCAGAGCTACATCGCTTCACTGGCCAGTGTTCTGAACAACCCGCAACGCTCGATGGTCGACTCCATCGCGGAACTAGCCGATTTCGGTGTACCCATTGCCGGTCCGATTTATCAGCGTGACAACTTCGAAGGCGAAAGCAGGCTCCAGCCGATCGTTCAGACCTTCGTAGGCTTGGATCAGAAACAGTACTCGGACCTGGTGAACGATCCGCGAAACGTTGCCAAGCTGAAGGGAATCGGCGGGCAGGTTGCGGTGTTGATAGACGAATTGGAAGTTCGTCGATGGGGAACGAAGTACTATCGGCTAAGGGAAGGGGTCACCAACTTCCCCATAGGTATAGTGACTCTGCAACGAAGCGTGCTTTCCCTCAACGACATCGTACCGACGATGAGAATCATCACGGAAACCGGACTGACATCGAAATGGATTAGCGACGAGCTGATGGACCGGGAAAAACGGCTGAAATCTTTGGATACTGAGACACCGTCGCAGATTCTCAGTCTGCAGGAAGTTACAGGTCTCTTTATGGTACTACTCGCCGGACTTACATTGGGCTTGATTGTTTTCAGTTTCGAATTAGTTATGTACCGAAACAAGGGATCCAAGTTACCAAAATGCTCTCGAAAATTGGTCAAACAATAACGATCTCTTCATTGATAGATTTACAATTTTTACTGCTTATTTTTCAGTGTTTTTCTTCCTGCAAGATCACGTCGCACGTAGTTTTCGCGTTTCAGCATAAGGAGTTCGGTGGGAACTGAGAGTGAAGTTTTGAATTGTAAAACAGCTATCGCTGGCACACTTTGGATACGCTTGAAAAATTTCATCGGTTTTGCTAAGAATTCAGGCGAAACTCCTGCAAGTATATCTACATGCACTTTCGACTATATAAACATCGAGGCCTGGTTTATATTTTACCCCCGGTCCACTAGGTGTGATTTTGATTGTTCATTGCTCACTGAGCAATTATTATACTTCATGTGTGTCGTACGTTATGAAAAATTAGAAAATATAAACAAAAATCTAACGCATTAAAATCCAAATTGGCATGATATGTAACGTATATAGTGCGTCGGAGTAACTCACAACGTCGATAATGTGGTGGAGAGATAAACCAAAGATGACGGCCAACGGTTCGGAAGAATTTTCGGCTGGTCGAACAGCCGCATCGTATCCCTCGAGGAGATACTTGGTCAGTCTGTATTCATGCTCGTCACAGCAGCCTGTAAAAGAATTTGTTAAATCAGAGCTTGCGATGTGCTAAACTGTACAATAGTCATCGACTTATCGATATACCGAGATAGAATGAAATTGGTTCACGGCATGGCGATCAAAGGTTGACCTCGCGTCATTCTTGGAACGGATCGACCCATTAGCGATGAAGCAAGGGACGAAGATTCGCGAAGGTCAAAAAAGCCCACCGATATGATTATACGCTCGGATAAGCTCCGTGTCCTTCTGCTCACCGCAGAATCATCTTGCCCTGCCTTTACATTTCGCTATAGGGGGTAGTTCGAAAAGGGGGTAGAAAAAATAATCCTCGAAAATTTCAGGCGATGTTCTAATCGGTCTCTCCGAGAAACAACCCCTAACGATCCTCTGATCTCTACGGTCGGAACCTGTTGCATCATGCTCCTGAGCTTGCGTTATTCCGAATTAAACAACATTTGGGTTATTCTATCCACACAACGTCGTCGGCGTGGATGCATCGAATTTCAAGTTTGGGGGAATAAGTCCGTATCAAGTGGCAATTAGCCATGTTATACGTATACCTTGTCAGGTTTTCCGATAGGGGAGTTTATTTTACGCACCCTGCGATTGAATGACGCAGGTATATGCGGCGACATTCGATCGGTACTAAACCTGAAACTCGATGCGAAGCGTCGAAGCGTTTCAAAGTTCGTTATTAGCGGTTATTAGGCAAACACCCTCGCGATTCCCCCAGACTTCGACATACCATCGTGTAATAAATTGTAACCGCACACGGTGTTGCGTGCCGTAGGCCAACGCTTGGGAAATCAATTAATAATCCCAGCGGTTAACAAAGTCGCCTGTATAATCCGTCTCGAGGTGCCAAGAGACACTTTGTGCAAACACTCGCCCGGAAGACGTCGCGTTGGTTATATATGCATACATTTATAATATCACGTACACAAGGGATCAAAATTGAGGCCCGGGTGATTGATGGATCGTTCCTATAATTTTATCGAAATTGAAGATCTTCCTCGGTGCGAAAATTGCACGGTTCGCGGAGTATAAAACTGTACACGATTTGCAAAACATTTCTATGCATAATTGCTTGATTAGAAGCTGAGATTGCGAGATAAATTAATTGTCCTTTTTATCTATAACTTTCTGTCGATGATCGGAGTCAAAGATTTGATTAAATTAGTGTCCTAAGCCGCTGACTAATGCAGACAGTTTTCAATCGTCGAATGGAGGATGAATCGGGATTACACCTTACAGAGATTGGAAAGGATTATATCCGGTTGACAGTGTAGGATGCTAGTGTCGAAATGGGTAGGCTTAAATTTGAGAGTGCGTCAATCAAGGGTGCGAAATGAACCGGAAGTGGGTTTCGCCGAAAGTTGGGGAAATTAAGTGGAACAGCGAAAGAGGACGTGAGACACAAATTCGACCCTGCAGCGATCGAACTTCGCTCCGTCAATTTTCAAGCATATGCAAATTCCACGGAACGCTGATTGACCCTGACGGCTGCTTTAGTTTGTACAAGGTGACAAAACAGCGGCAAAATTATGGCCTTGACTCGAAAGGTAGAAGAGAAATTGGGAGCGAATTTGAAACGAATGGAAGTCAGCGAAATAAACTTTGGATGAGAAAGATCGAGGCTGTTATACTCTGCAATTAGAATATACGCGAGAACCACGGCAGTCGAATGATATCTCGGTTATTAATTAATTGGCTTCGTATCTTACCGAGGCTTTTTGCACCTTCGGGTGAAATTTATACAACTCAATTTAGACTACAAAGTAAAACAATGCGCAGTCCGGAATATCTGAATCGCTGTTTATTTTCTACGTGCTTTATTGAATTACCCGCGTCTATTAAATTGTTGTATTATTTCATTGTTTGAGGCGTGTTTAAGATCAGCGCAAAGAGAAAACAGTTAACGAAAATGATTTACGATAAAGATAATTATAATATAAGCAGGTGTGTTTGAAAATGTTTTAAATCCTGTCGGAACTGCACTGTTATATTGTACCTCATTTAGCGCGAATATTAAGTCCAAGGTTGGCGCAGAGTATTCTCATATTAAAATTGCCGAGATACTTTTAATGGAAAGAATTAATCATCGGCAAGTGACTTTAATTAATCCAAGAATTAATCAAAGTGTAATAATGTTTAATTTCAATCGTTGGTTACGAAGGTCGGAGAAAATTAAGATGGAAAAATAATGTAAAGCGGAGTTTTAAGAGATCCTCTATTATCCGCGATATTTACCTTCGCCAGACTTTCTCTTCTCTGGCTTGCAATGTCAGGTTCGAAACTTTGATATTATATATTCGTTAATTTTATCCCTCGTATTTGACTTATCGCGCTATATTACCGAATCCACGGTTGAATTCTCCGCCGTTTCAATTACTGCTCCCCTTTCTTAATTGTCTTTGACTTTGCTCAAGTCTGGTAAATTTTTTTCGAAACAATAACGAGTTACCATCGACGAGTAATCGTTGGTCGGTTCGTTTAAAATTACGATTTCAATCGATAATTTCTCGAAGCGAACAGTCTTTTTTATCTCAATTATCAAAACTGCGCCTTTTATTCAACCGCTAATTAAGTTCTGTGCCTAATTGCGTCTATCTATATGCGTGCAACGACAAACTCCGAGGAAGGGTGAGTATAATTGTTTCGCGCTGGGTGCGCGGAAATTCGCGTTAAGCCACAGAACCTTGCGATGAAATTCCAAAGTTTCCAGTACTGCATTAGACCGAAGGGAATCGAGTAAATTGCTGTGTCACGGGAATAGTATGCTTTACAGAAAAGTCGTTAAACCAATGACGAAGTAAAAAAAAGAGAAACAAAATTTTATACTTTCAATTTCGGAAAGGAATTTTAATTCAAAATTATATTCATTTAAATTCTAACCGAAGCTTCGTTCAATTTTAAAAGTTTACCTTATATTCAAGCGTTGACAGTGAATAATGTCGCGAATTTGAATACTCATGGCTGATATGTAACACGTTGTGTACAAACAAATAAAATTCGTGAATTACGTATGTGCTATTCACTTACCGAATGCGAATAAAATCGCTACGAGGATGAGACGTGTTTGCCTAGCGATGGGCTCCATGGGATGATGAGAACTAGTGAGGGTCTCCAGCTTTTCGCCAGCAGATTCAAGCGAGAACTTCCTCATCCCCCACCATCCCATGGACCAAGAACGCGCAGGCGTTTTGCTTGAATTTTGTTCATCTTTTCCAGAAAGAATGACGAAAATTCGTTGGGAGTGCTTTGTCAAGTGTTTCGTGAAAAAAAATCGAAAGAAAAGGGAATTGAGAGCAAAGGGCTCGTCGCATATGCGAACCGACGCAAAACATCGCTGTTGCGCTCAACTTCACTCCTATGATCACTCTCTTATTTTATTTGTACAAAATCGTTTGTCAGACAGGTTTTTGAACTTCGCGACTCGTTCCTGGTTGGGTTATTTTGCAAAGTTATTGCGGACCTGGTCACGCGAAATTAACAAGTTTGCTTGAACCATGCTCCTGGATGCTTATACGCTTTAGGTTGTTACCACATCACCTCCGATCCCGCAGGATTCGATGAATATTCACGAGGTCAGGGGGCGACTATTATATTCCAACGTTGTCAACCAGTGGACGAATATTGATTTTTTAAACTTTTTTTTGAAACATTTTTTCAATAAAAACAATAGAAAATGGGGTTCGCGAATTTCCGGAGGTCCTTGCAATTTCTATCTCTGACCAAAAGTCGAGGAAAATACTTACAAACGTCAGTTTCTAATTTTCGTTTCCGTCTTATTTCCCCTCGTCGTAGTGAAAATATCGAATATATTCTGCTCTAAATATGATCTCTCGAATCGTGTTTTCGTTATCAGGCCCCCGCTACATAAAAAATATGTAGGGCTGTAATCGCGTTGCGGTACATTTCATGGTAAATTCTTACGATCGCTTAGCGCGGAATAAATTTTCAACCATTCGAAAAACCGAATTTTGTGATACTTGAAAAATCGTAGTTACTTTAATCGGCGGGTTAAAAATCCGAACCGAGGGATGGACGGCTGATCAGCTGAAAAGTAACAAAGCGGGTCTTATACATTATA
Organism: Neodiprion fabricii; assembly: GCF_021155785.1. NCBI lineage: Eukaryota > Metazoa > Arthropoda > Insecta > Hymenoptera > Diprionidae > Neodiprion > Neodiprion fabricii. The sequence goes on along the minus strand of NC_060244.1, from coordinate 26,615,650 downwards.
TGTACTTGTTCTTGTTGTCTGCAGATTAAAAAAGAACAAGACAGCTCGAGACGGACAACGGAGGAAGCCTTAGGCGCCGCGGTATCAATAGGAGGTACACCTCAGTATGTACGGGAAAGGTGCAGAATGCACAAATTGCGAAGGGGACTGTGGCTTAGGGTGCGGCTGCAGGTCCTGTCTCGGATGCAATAATTCGACCAAAAATGTCTGTTCTTCCAACATGGATTCGGTGAAAATACCCGTTAAACTACCGGGACCCGGATATGTGATGCAAATACTCAATGCCGGCTTGGGAAGCGACAATTTATACGAGGTGCGCTTTAATGATTCTCGAAATCACGTTTCGTTATTAACGGGAACAAAAAAGAAAAAAAGATCTTTTCTAAGAGGCTTAGACGGTTTTTGTTGGTCCAGATAATATCCGGCAAAACATGCGATTCGAACAGAAAATTTGAATTTTAATTCAATTCAAAAACATGGGACGGGGTTGGTTTGGGAATCCCTTTACGTCAGGTTTTCTGCCCAAATTAATCTTTGGAAGGTTTGAAATAGAGTAAATCCGCTAACGTTCTGTAAGAAATCGTATCCATAAAATTGTTTCGATGCAAATTAGGTATGAATTTGTATTGCATGAACAGGCAAAACTTCTACTGGCCCCGGAGATAGACATGTCGTCTATCAAGATCACTGTGAAAGACGATAACCTGAGGGTGTCGGCACAGCGGTCCCTGGGGGATCTCGCCCACGAGCTACCTGATATACTGGAAAAGTCAGCCCTGGGGGATCTTGTAAAAATGTCAATAAAACACTCGGAGAATTTTTTGATACCTAAATCTGTGGACGGTGACGAGATGCGTGCCGTCATGGATAACAAGCAGAGGCTCCTGACCCTGACTGCGCCTCTGCAAACGGTGTCCAAGAGTAAGAATTGCTGCTACGGATAATACTGAGTGTGAAAGTTACGTGCTCCTCCAGTCCTTCATCGCCGTCTGTTTCCTCCCGGGTCCTGATCCATTATTCATAAAAATAAAGTGATCCCTGCGAAGAATGATAGGATGAAAAGTCGTTGTCAAAATTTCACACTGATAATATTCAATACTTAGTTGAAATTTGAATTTACACGAGTCCTCTTCTTTGCATAGCGTAATTCGCATAGAAATACTTATTGCGTCGTTTAACTTCTAAACGGTTGTCTGCGCACAGCTTGTACCTGAAAAATATCCAATGCAGGACGTTCTGGAAATCATGCGAATTCGTTCTAACAAATTGATTAGAAATCGTCTATAAATACATGATTACTTTGCGATAATTGAATTTCTAAGCATGTAATGTATGTATGTATTGTCCACGAAATAAGTTTCACGTATCAATTATAAATATAGATATCTTATTTTTTGTCTATACACGGTGTAAATATAGAACAAAGTTGAAATGGTTAAAATTGTCTACTTTATTTATCAATTTCACAATTCAATTGTAAAGTACCAAACTTCAAGGAGTAAAGAACGCTTGACAATCTACACTATAAGCAGTCAATTAATCTGTTGTTCGAGGTTGGATTTCATTCAATAGTAAATCATCACTCATGGTTAGTTGAACGTTTTTCTTTTTGGAACCGTTGAGTGAATGTGACAAGGAATTAAAATTCACGTTGTAATGGATAAGTTGCCTCATCATTGTCAAGAAAATGCTTACTTTTTCAAGCAGTATGATTACATAAACCTCGAAATGAAGATGGACGGTATCAGGACTAGTTTTAAATTCAACAAAGTCCCAGACATATACACAATCGACGATCGAGAATATTATGCGGTAAAAATAACGTCTCTCCGTTCTTTTAATTTTCTCAGAACTGAGTTAATTTAATGTTTCTTTGCCAGGCGGAGATCAAAGTAGAGGGATTAAAAGTAGGTGCAGCAGCTTTGGCTACAGAAGAGATTTTGAACATAAAAATGCACGAAGTGGACGGCACGAAACTGGTCCGAAATTTTAACTTTCTAATTCCTCCAGAGGCGAACGCGCTCAAAGTATCGGTCGAAGTTTTTAAAGGAGATACAATCTTTTTGCGTGCACCTCTAAAAAAGAAGTATCTACTTTGATAAATACATTGACATGGCAATTGTACAATATAAGTGAAGTATAAATACAAAGTCACTCGGTTGTTTTCCATCGGCTTTATTCGGTGAAAATAAAAGGTCACAAGTCAACAATTTTTAAACTGTTCACTTCTTAGCTGGGGCTGGCTTAGCCGCTACTTTAGCGGGTGCGGGTGCAGCCGCTTTTGCCGCGGGTTTGGCTGCCTTTGGCGCTTTCGGCTTCTTCGGTTTGGCCGCCTTCGCTTTCAAGATCTGCTTTTTACGAATCTCCAGAGTTTTCTGTGTTTTCGCGATAGTCGACTTCGGGGAAAGCTTGATCTGCGGAAGAAAGAGGCAACATCACAGTTATTAACAATTACAAGATAAATTTTACGTATTAAAATTTCCTTTCCAACTTTTATTAACTGCTTTTGTGCCTAAAAAACTAATGACTCACTCCTCGTTTCTCGGCCAGTAAGAGATCCCTTGCCAGTTGACGTTTGTTAGCGGTTAAAATAGCCCTGCGTTTCAATACAGCAGCGTACGGGTTCAGACGCAACATAGCGCGCGTATTGTTCAGGGGGTTCAGCTTCTTAACGGAACGTACAACCTTCTTTCTGTAATTTTACGAAAATTGAACACCTTGATTAGCGATTGAAAATTATAATCAATGCGCTACCGTCGTTCAGTAAATACTTCAGTATTGGAAGGTTGATATCACTGTCATTCAGCAACACGGACCAATAGTATCATCATTTTTTATGTCAGAAATGTTTTTAGTTGCCCCGTTTTTTTTTTTTTTTAATGAGTATTTACAGAGAGTTGTAAATAGCATTCTAAGTACCTTGGAGCCCTGAGGACCTTGCGGATCTCGTCGGACTTAAGGAGCCTGGCAAGGTCGGTGTTTGCCATCTTGGGGAATGGTAGATTGTAACCATCCTTCAACTGGGACTCTTTACGCCATGTACCGTACAAAGCATCCAACTGATCGAAAGCGGATTTGGTCCAGATAATGAAGCGACCAACGTGGCCACCCGGTGCCAGCTTCAGCAGGTTTAGTTTGTTGATGTTCATCAGGTCTACACCTGGGATGTTGCGGAAAGCCTTACGTAATCCCTGAAAATTATCAAATTGATATTGTTTAGCTCATCTGTTTGAAGTTTTTGTGTCAATAATTATAAATTGAATTTCTTCAGGACTTTTGAAAAGAAATCAGTGGCATTCATAAACACGGACCAAAAGTTGAATCATCATTGGATTTTATGTAAACTTGATATGGGATATCAGTTCAAGCATTAAGTTTGTATCGTGAAATTTTTGAAACACCTCTTTCTATAACACTATATTCACCTGATCTTGTCCATAGATGATCAAAGGTCCACGGCGTTGAATACGACGACGGTTACGCATTTTACCCTTACCGGCACGGAATCGTTGGGATTTGTAGACCTAGGTTAGTGAAAAACGTAATATTAGATAAATTGGAGTTGTTCAAAGGTAAGCCACCCATTCGTTCTCAATTTCTTTGTCGATCCAGTTATTATTACCACTAGAACAGTCTGCATGAACTGCCGAAACGAACCTTTTGAATGTCATTCCAAGCCTTAATGCGACGCAAAAAGATCACGGCTTGCTTGGTCTTGTTGTACTCCTGGATTTTGTCCGAAACTACCAATGGGAATTCTGGAACTTCCTGCACCATGTGACCTGTATAGAATAACGCATGAAAATATCAGTATAATAAAAAAATGCAGTCAGAATTATCGGTACTTAATACTGCAGCTAAAAAATCAGTACAATATGAATCCAATCAGTGGCAAATCAGCAACACAGACCAAAAGAAAGTCATCACAAGGTATAGGTAAAGAAAAAAAGAATAAAAATAATATTAGCATGAAATAGCTCAATGTTCCAGTTGACCAAATTTTTCAATAAAAATAAACCTACCCTTGGATTGTACGAGGGCTGGTACACCGGAAGCAGCGATAGACGAAACAAGAGCATAACGTTTCTGATTCACATTAATGCGTCGGTGCCAGCGGCGCCATGGCTTGGTTGGCGCAAACATGCGACCTCCACGACACATGTTACCAAAAGCACCCTGACCGGAACGGTGTGTACCTCCTCCACGAACACGTGGGATACGTGCAACAGCACGACCGGTACCCCATGACTCGGCGGAAGTTTGATGTCCTGTGGTACAAGAACAATAATATATGGAATTTTTGGTGAAACGTGAATGCAGTTTAATGATAATAAAAATTCAATCACTTCCAATGGATAATATATGTGCAAAATAAAGATCTTTCGATATCTCGACATTTTTTTTCAAATGTATAATTGGTTGAACAACTCACCAGCCTCTTTAGATACACAATACGGCTGACGACTGTTTTTTGACATCTGCTGGTGTACAAAGTTCACCACATCGGGACGGATGGGTGCTTTGAACACTGAAGGAAGAGAGATCGTCTCTCCGCTAGGTTCATTTTTCTCACTATACACAGTAATAAGGGGACGCGCTGATGATAACGACTGAAATATAGAAAAGAACACATGTTTCAGATTGCACATGATTTTAGCTTTATGTCAAATGTTAATAATCCTCTAAGTGACTATTATCAAAAAGTAACAAAGCCACCAGCTACCAAGTCTCAGAGATATTTAAGTGACTGAAATGTTAATTTCATGTTAGGTGAGCAAACAAGATGAATTGAACAGCATTGAATTTATGTACATTATCCGATACCTCTTTAACAAAATCGGCATTATAATCATCGATGAGTTGACACAGGGTTTACACTCAAATGTAACAACAACGTACTGCAGTATTGAGAAATATATGAAGACGTTAGACGCAGGTTGACTTCACTCATTGTAAGCAAAATTGATGGATTTGATAGGAAGTACGAAAACCCGATAATGAGATAAGAGAATCTGCGTATTCGGATTTCGATCTATTTCCGTAGTTAGGTGATTTTAATAACTCAGAGAGTGAACCGCGACGCCGTGGGCGATTGGAGTTATAAGAATGCGACATGTCGGGTGAATTATCCGGTGAAATCTGATGACATGCACATGGCGGCGATGGCGGCGGCGGTGAACGAGGGGGAAGTTTCTAACCTAAGAGAAGATGCTCTAATAGTACGAATTCGAGACATAATAACGAATATTTGGGTAGCACTGCACACTCTGTTAAAATCGGACGACGCCTGATGCGTAACCATGAAATTAGCCGCAACATCGAAGGGATTCTACACGTGGTCGACACACACGGCACTGCATTACGACTGATATCTTTGATTTCCCTTGCAAATAAGGATGTGATTGAAACTGGTAATCAACTAGCGGGAACCGTACGCGAAATATAATTTAGATTTTGAGTTTCTTACCATCTTGACGAGTTTACAAGTTTCAATTCATTAGCAAAACACCAACCAGGCTGCTCGCACGCCTCGCCTGGTCCTAAAGGAAGAAGAAGGAGGGCGGAAGCTGATGAACTCCATGCTGGGCATGCGCCAAAGTTCGACTCGCAATGTTGACTACCCCGCGATTATTCAAATTCAGAGTAAAGTCGCACGGAAAGAAGAAATAAAAAAAATTGGGATTGCATAACGATTTGGTCTAGTTAGTGCGATCCTCGGCGAATAATTTTGTACTCAGAATTTGTAGATATTACAATAAACAACCGATTTGGTCGAGTCTCGTGTTGGAAACGCAGCGATTCACTGGGCACGGGGTTCGCACGAGTGTCGAAACGGATTCCGGCCAATGAACGTCAACACGTCACTGACATTTGTTTAGTTCGATCGCGTTTTATTTCGGTTAGCCTAAAAAATACGCAAGTATAGTGACGGTAGGAATAATGGCAGGCGAGGTAGTTGTGGACGCTTTGCCGTATATAGATCAAGGATATGACGAACCCGGAGTTAGAGAAGCGGTGAGAGATGATATTCCTGACCGTATAATCGTGTGAATCATTTGTTTATGTAATTTTCACTTTTGAGGTTACATTTCAACGTTGTATTTCAGGCTTTGGCGATGGTCGAGGAAGAAACTCGCCGTTACAGACCGACAAAAAATTACTTGGAACACCTGCCGCCTCTCAATCTGAATGCCTTTGAAACAACTGTGATCAAACACGAATTTGAGAGGCTCCAATCTCGCCTTCCAATGGAAGTACTTAGCATGAAGCGGTACGAACTCCCACCACCACCTCCTGGAAAAATGAATGATATAGCTGCTTGGAACGAGAGTGTGGAAAATAGCATGGCTCAGCTCGAACATCAGGCTACACGGTGAATTATTTACTTACACGCAACTGGGAAGACTTGAAATAAACCCTTGTATCGTAGTTGTTCATCACTGAAATATTTCAGACATCATTGCAAATTCCATTATTGCAAAATAAAAATAAACATTTCTTACTTTTATAGAATCTGTAATTTGGAGCTGATGATGGATTACGGCTGTGAGGCCTGGAAGTGTTACTTGGAAGTTCTGATGCAGCTGGTTTCGCAGGCGCAGAAACAGCTTCAGGGCTTGAGAAAAACGATCCAGGAAGTAAATTGGCAGAGGAAATCGATGCAAACCCAAGGTGGCGAGAAGTTGAGAGCTTTGGAGGCTCAATGGGTGGGATTGGTGTCTAAAAATTATGAAATTGAACAAGCCTGTGTTCACCTTGAGGAGGAGATACACCGGTATAAGTATTTAAAACACACTGGTGGAGAGGCTGGCGATGTCCCCGGGGAAGAACAAGAACCAGATATTCCAGGAGACAACGCCACTGAGACAACGGCCATGGAACCTACACCAGAAGAACCTCGACCTGCGTGACAAAACGACAACTAATGATTGTGGTTAAAATGTAAAACAATTTGATGTGTAAGCAAGATGCTAATTGTAACTGACGAATTTTATAAATTTCGATTCTGATACATTCTAGTGATTGTGAATCAGAGTATTTATTATACGCAACTTTTTCAGAATAAAGGTATGATCGAATTTCAAAAATTTAGTTTACCCACATTCTATTAATATTTAATCCAGATGCTTCGTAAAATATTTCCCAGTAGATACGAGCACTAAACTTGTTAATGGAAATAAATTTCTTATGAAAAATGTTGCTATTGTGTTTGGACAATTTTGTACCGGAAGTTTTTAGATACATAGGACAGACTTATTATAAAGCACGTTTTATTTAACCGTAGTCTACATTTATCACGCTTCGAGTATGCCTACAATATACATATTTACAAATCAAAATGACTAACTAATATTTTGTAATTATTTAGTAATAGTGTATATGTATACATTTATATATACTATGTATATGAGAGAATGAGAAGTTGTTTCGTGATAAAAAACATTTTTTGATTTGCAACATAGTCACAATTATCCACAGATCTATCATATGTTTAAATTACGCAAGTATCTACGCAAGTACGCACGGTATGCAATTTTGTATTTTATTATCGACAACGATAATTAGTCGTCATAATTAACTAATAAATACGTTACGTCAAAATAATATATAATAATTACAAAGCGATTTTAGCCAGGCAATTACATTCAGGCAATTATTATCATTAATATTCATTTTTTTTCCCAAGTAAAAAAATACATAGATTCAATCCGCCGCGACCGCGCTAATCACTGACGATAGGAAAAAGTATTAAAAAATACTCGTTTTAATAAGTATCAATTACTTCGATTATCTACTCGTATGTCATAACGAAGTTTCGCTAGCTCCAGAACTTTGCGATTGCAACGGCAAAGATTGCAATGTTCCCTTGTACCCGGACGACTCTTCTTCCAACATTGCTATGCGCTGGTTCAACGACCTGACCTGAAAACAAACAAAATTCATTATGAAATACAGAGTGTTGTCCTCCCTCGGAGAAAATCTCATTCCAGGCGGAGTAATGTCGCAATCGTATCCCGAATTTTTTCTCGACAATCGTGCAAAATAATTAATTTTTTCCATTCAAACAATTGACTTGTATTCTCGAAGCTTCGAGAAAACTCTAAAGCCGAAATTGTTCACCGTCCGCTCAATCGTTAATCTAAAATTTTTACTTCGATTTTGGGAAATACAGATACGAGAGCTTTATTTAATACGATGTTTTGTTAGCCGTCCCGTAATGATAAAGATAGACGCAATGCGTATTACATCGTGCGCATGTCTCGAATCTCAGTAAGAATTCGCGACCACTGACGTAACGTCAAGATTCAAGATGGCCGCAATCCGTCTGCTGTGAGTAATGTTGCTCAGATCAGTGCCTGTAAATGTTGCTTAAAAGGCGATCGCGTAGTTTAATCGGCAGGGTGTTGGATAAGTGGCCGGGAAAAAAGTTATTCGGTGTGTACAGATTCTTGCCGATATTTTTTGTCCTCGGCGCAACACTCGAGTTTTCCATGATAAACTGGCACGTCGGTGAGGTTAATTTTTACAGAACGTACAAAAAGCGGCGAATCCAAGAGGCGCTGGAGAAGAAGCGAGCACACGAGGAAACGTAACGCGATAGAAAAGAGGAAAACTGAATTCGTTCCGAAACAGGTGGGGTCAAAGAAAATGCCTGCTGGAGTTTCCTGGACTCGCTATCTTACGTATACCGGCGTCGCCATGCTCACAATGCTCGCCGGCTCACAGACCGTTCATCACTTCTACAGGCCTCTAGACGACTTAGACATGCTGATAGAACAGGAATACGAAAAACTACTGAAGCAGGAAAAGGAGAAAAGTTAATTCTGGCTTATCTCACATCATTGTACGTCACGATCTCTTGTAGAATCATGCAACACTTAAATAATTATATATATAAATAAATACACACACATATATGAATCATGTTTACTTTACTTCAAAAATCACCTCTCGTAGCTTTACCTGTGCCGCGTGTCTCTCTACCATTTCCAGCATCTGTTGTTCCAGCTTTTTAAGCCTCGATTGATACTTCTTCTTAGACTTCTCCATCGATTGTACCAAAGCTCTGAGATGAGAGGTGAAAATAAAATTGTTTTTGTAAGTAATCAGGGTGCCATAAAATACTTTGACAAAACGGAAGCATTTGTAAAAAAGGTATAAAAATATTTTTAGACTCTCGACAGGCTTTTACCGACATCAGTAAATTGGTATGACAGGGGTAACTTTTCCAATGAAATATATTATCGTACGCCGTATTTTGGAGACTATTCAGTATTACCCATTAGCTCGTTTCAAATCTTTGACAAGCTCGTCTGACTGTAGATGTCTGAGATCGAGATTAGCGTAAACCTTGTCAAACGTTGATACCAGTTCTTGTAGACGATCTTTCAACCTGGCTTCTCTTCCTAGCGCTTCTATTAACTCCGACTCTATACCTTCGCTCTCGTTGTCGCTCACGACGTGATCCTATTGTATACGGAGAAAATTATATTTTTACATACGAGGGAGCTTCAAACTACCGCCGTTTTAATGACTAGCAGCGTACCTTGTTGGCCATAACTGCCGGCATAGCTTCCATATCTCTCAGTTGTTCCTGAAGATGTAATATAGCTGCATACTGGGCTGCGATTTGTGTATCTTGAACACCCAGTTTAAGTTCAATAGTTGCCCGTTCTTTTTCGAGTAAAAAAACCCTCGCTCTAAGTTCAGCCTTGTCCTCTCTCATTGCCATTAATTCCTAGATACGTTGAACAGACGCGTGTTAAGATCGACGAATCTACTCAATTATAAAAACGCGGTAAAGAATAAAGCGTTCGTCAGCGCACCTGCATCAGTACGGCGGTTTCTAAGTCTAATTTCCTAGCCTCGGATAGTGAGATAGTGTTCTTCGAGTTCAGAGGTTCGGCATGAACACTTTCCAGTTCAACAGCAGTGGATCTGACCATCGCCCGATCCGATTTCATCCTGTTGATGTGTCTCCTGAGTCTTTTCTCTTCCTCGATGCCCCAAGTTACTTCCGAACTGTACAAGAATAGAAAAAAGAACCGGTCATCAGCACCGGCTGCAAGCAATTGCCTCGCGAATTTGGTGTTAAAAGAAAACCTACTCATCGGATAAAACCATGCTGTCCTCCCAGGGCGCTCCCAAGGCTGCACAGTCGTTTTCCAGCCTGTTCAACACGTGGTAAGCAACATTTTCGGCAATCCTTCTATTATCGATAGTAATATTGCTGCGATCGGTAGACAGAGCAATTTCGCTCTCTAGCAAAGCGACAAGAACATCGTAAGCTTCGATCGCTCGATCGCTGTAAGACAGAGCGAGCCGAAGCGCAGTTGCGTTAGATTCGTATTTTCCGACTAAGAGACTAAGCCTGAAATGGTATACAATAAATATAAGAAAATTCCTAGTAGTATATAAATGCGAGAGAAACTCATTCTCATTCTTCTAAATCACGGACCTATCGCACTGAGCTTTACTCTCGTGAAGCGTAAGCGCAAGAACGGCGTTGTTGGCTCTCGCATGTTCCAGCCTGCTGTTCAGCCTCTCCGTTTCAACCTCGAATTGCTTTTCGGATCCGTTAAGCTCCTGCAAGTTCGACTGCTCCATAAGATCGGACACCAGATGTTCAGCCACCATGGTAGAGCACACCTGCCAAATTGACGAAATTGTGATATTGGATGGTTAATTGGTACAAATGCTCCTCTGAGAAGATGCCTTACACCAAGGTTCGTGATGTCGGGTCCAGTGATGTGCCTTTCGTCCGTACGCTTAAGCCGCACTCTCTCAGCCATCTTCAAGACCGGGGCTTCTTCTCTGGAAACGGTTTTCGTCGGTGGCGTTTGAAGAGGAGGCAACAAAGGCGAACAGGGAGCAGTGAGAGGTTCCGGTGAGCTCGTGTTTCTACGCACCTGTGGATGGGTGAATGCAAATAAGAACGAACCAATCGACGCCGTGAATCTTCTTCGCGAGTAAACAAAAATTATACCGACACCCTTAATTCGCGAACTTACCCTCATGTCACGTCGAGGCGAGTCGCTACGCGTCGCAGGTAAATTGTTTTGGCCCTGACTTTTGCACTGAGCCAGTTGAGCCTGTAAGCTGGCAATTTCCGCCTTCAAGGCGTTCACCTCGTCCTGGAGGGCAGCAACGGCGACGCTTTGACACGAGGCGGCTTGCTGGGTCGGTTCTGGAGTCGGTAGAGCCGCCGGACTCTCCAAGGTTTCCCTCCCGTTCTGCGGTATCATTTCGTATTATTTATTATTATTTTCTTTGTCAAATTTTTTTTGTAGGGAGAAATTCAAGTCGGGACAAAAGGCGTACCTCGGCATTATCGATGGGACGGTTTTAAATTAGTATACGGTAATGAAAATCTCCGTGTACCGAAAGATTTTCCAGCAAAAAATACTACGCGGGAATAAGAGAGAAAAAAGCGTTCAAAGCCCGCGGGTAATCGAAAATTATGATCCCTGTTATTATCCTCGGTATTTATGATTCCTTTTCGTCATTGTTTTCATACTTATTGCACTACGAAGGAACGATCGAAGGTGTGCAAGACTCGCTGTTGTTCAACAGGCTTTAAGCTCTGCCGCCCGCTTTTCGATGGGCATGGTTATTCCAATCGCAATTCCGCACCAGCACCAGCAACAACATTTCACGACGCAGGGTATATTTTCTATACGTAATACAAGTAATGTCCCGTAATAACTATGCTTTACAAGAAATGAAATTACATTAAATTACGTTAAATTGACCATCATGGTGGCGTTACGTACGTTTCGTATACACCATTATACTCATGCTGCAGACGTGTGCAACAACCGTTCGCAAGGCCAGACGCGAGAATTCCGTGAATTTTTCATATTTTTCTTATCATTCTACTCGTTTATTCATCTATCAACTTTTTCTCACTTGCAGTTTATGAGATTTTACGTGGCATCCTTCTGAGACTACATTATCATCATCATCATCATCATCATCATCATCATCATCATCATCATCATCATGTTAATAATAACCATAATCTGGGAGTGTATTCAACCGCAACGGTGCGCCTAATTAGCTTGAATAACTTGTGGATAATTATTCTTCTTCCTTACAATTAACCCCTTCTCACCTCGCAATTAACCATCTCACGCCCAGCTCACGGAACACACCCCGAAGCGGGAGAACCTCAAGGCAATAAACCCTTTCGTCTTTCCAGGAGTCAGATGGTAATCGCCGAGATTCCTGCATTGCATGCATAATACCAACGCGATACGGAGTCACGAGGAGGAGGAGGAGGAGGATGAGGAGGAATAAAAATAAGAAGAGGAAGAAAACTGCAGTGTGCGGTGTGTGATTCGTGAACGACGGACGTGTTCGACTCGTTTGAATCCCGATACGTACGGTCAAGTATTATTTATAAGAAAGGCGAGATGCTGCCAGTTTGTGAAACGATACACGTGCATGAACAGTGGACGAGAAGTTTCGAGCGTATAATAAAGATGGAAGAGGGAAAAAATCCGGGAGAATAAGGGGGAGGTAGTTGTATCTCGTAAGATCTTTTACCTCCGTTGGACGGTGTTCAATTTCACCGCAACAACTGGAATCCGCGTCGCCAAGGGTTCGGTCACCGTCCCCGTGGAGATCTCCTCCGCCTTCGCTCTCCTCGACGGGGTTCGTAATTGATCCTTCGGCATCTCGGCTTGTCTCGATTTCTTAAAATAAAAAAATAATAATTGCCCACCGCATTAATTGCTTCGTTAACCTCCGTCCCAGAGATTTGACGGCCCGATTGCCAGTTCGTTGACATAATGTTAAAGAGATGTGCGAAAAAGATGGTTTTTGTGATTTTACGAACGGGCAACTAACGATCGACTAGTTTAAGTTAGGTATTCGTTCGTACGATAAAGCGTTGAGTACACAATGTGTGACTAGTCATTAAAGAGTTATAAAGACTTCTTCGATTTTAATTAGATACAAAAACATTTCTCTAATGGTTTCGCGAAGATCAGAAAGTCACAAAGACCGGTTTCAATGACTTCTCGGGACTTTGGGGGACAGTTGTTTTCTCAGTATCAATTTTTATGAACGATACTTGAAAACTTTCGATTCAGCCAACTTTTGGATAATATTAGTCAAGACTTTGAGAAAGAACCCTGAATATTATTTCATATTTCTTTAAAGCCTGGAACACTTTCAAAAAGTGTACATGATTAAAAACTATTTCGTTGTCTCATCTGAACTCATCGCGATTAAGAAGAGATCAAACGATCAGAGGAACAAACTTTTATTTCATCGGTCAACTGCGAAAAAAGTCTCACGAATGATGAATGAAAAAGGAAATTAAAAGTAAAAAATACTCACCCGACTCATCTTCTTCGGCAATGACGGTGGCCCGATGGCGTTCCAGCTGTCTCCCAAGTTCGGCAATAACCGAGTGAAGTTCAGTGAGTCTCTCCTCGTGCCTTGCAGCCTGTTGTTCAGCCCTTTGTTCCGCCCTGACAGCCTGACTTTCAGCCCTTATCAAAGCGGCGTCTGAGGCTTCCCTCGCCCTGGTGGCAGCAACGAGCCTAGCATTAAGCTCGGAGACCTCGGACCGTAGAGACGAGAGAGCAGCCGCGTGGAGCTGAAGCATAGAAGCAAAACACGAAAGATGACGCAATATCCCATTCCTTATATTATATGTCTGCTAATTATTTGACTTTATTTTTTTCTTCTTCCTTTTTGCCATTCATTCTCGAGTGATAATTATTGTCTTACAGTACGATATTCTGAACAAGGATGAATGAGAAAAAACAGAGAAGTTAAAGAAATACTTATTGCGCAGCACATATTTCAGAGCCGACTGCGGCCAAAGAGGATAACCAATTAAGATTAAAAATATACCGCACTTAAATTGGGCGAAAATGACCTCACGCGGTACTTGGGCTCAAGATTTTTTTATTCAACTCTTTCTGCCCCGTTAATACGCAGCTTCGTTTTGTTATTTTATACATTCATTTATTTAACGTCGATGCGAATTTTAGCGTACTCTGTTTGTCTCGACAGCGCACATTATATAATATTAATCTATAGGCAAGAATCGAAATAACATTATCATCGAAATTAGTTTCACGATGATGTTTACAGAAGGATTGATATTCATGACCATGTAATGCCAGTTCCGGGACGATTTTCCTTTTTTTCTAATTATTGCTACAAGTTATGTGAAAAATTGAATTACGACGAAAACGTGAGAAAAATATCTTTACTTACTTAAAATGACGTTCCTAAGTATTATACAAGGAGTTGAATGCCATCAATTACATGACAAAACTAAATAACTTAGCTTCGTTACGTAAGTGAAAACAGGTAAAAAGCGTTAATTACTCTGGGAGAATCGAACTTGGTCACCCTATAAAGAAGACGAGTCAAGCGGGTGACCTTGGTTTTGGAATCGGTCGATCGTGACGGTCGGTGAATATCACCTGATGACGATCACCAGCCGGAAATACGCTCTCTGAGTCGGCAGCCGTCAGAGGAGGAGTATATATACGCGTTTGTGGCATAAGTCGTGGCCAGTTATAAAAGGAATACCGAACGGACAGGTAAAACTGACCGATCGAGACGTAGTACGAATAAGTTGAGATAAGTTGGAAGCTCGTCCGTCGTCGTGTAAGTCATGTTTTGATTCTTAACTGGTCGTTATTGTACACATAGATCATAAGTTCGTTCAATTCCACCTTGCAGAATATCTCCCAAGATGCGTAAAATCATGAAGAACTGGACGTTGCTGCTCTTGATCTGCGTTCCCCTGATAATATCAAACATCACTTCAACCATCGCAGCTCCGGCCGATAACGATGAGTACATTCATCTGCCAGGGAAAACCTGCGAGGATGCACCGTCCTGTCCAGATGGAAGAACGTGCGTAATGGCACCACCTCGTTGCAGAGTCAGTCCTTGTGCGAAACTCGTCCCAACTTGCGGCCCATCCTCGTGAAGTGAAGAATTATTTTCATAGCATCCCAGAGGAACGAATTCTGGTACCGTTATAATTCCCATACTATTAATCGGCGTCTTGGTTCCACCAAGAATTATCATTAGGATCTATGGATGATGTCATTTTTTGCACAATAAAGAAGATCGATTAGCACAGTATCGTTATTGGGATATGAAAGTCTGTCGGAAAACTGAAGAGTAAATATCTTAATGCGCACAAGATACGGAACGCTGTTAGAGTGTGATGAATCGAGTCTGTACGACGGTGAGAGCTTGGTGTACAAGTAGTTGCTCAACAAATCATCGTCCTTTTCTTTAGCTTCTTTTCTTCTTTCGTCGTCTCCTTGTCTTTTTGGTTTCTGTCGTAATTCATTTGCGACGGTGAAGAAGTAGAAGAAAAAGAAAAAGAAAAGGAAGAAGTCGCGCAGGAGAGCTTGAGACGTTGAACAGCGTAACAGAAAAACCGGGTGACTTCTCCCCTTACCCCTTACACAGATCAGAGGACATCTCTGTGCCAAGTTGTCTGTATCGTCAGCTCGAGCCCTGAGTGCGACTATAATTCAACCGATAATAGTGCCTACCTACCCACCTTACAATTAGGCACAATGACTGTCTACTTGTAGAGTGAATTATTGCCCGAAGAATTTTTTCTTCGTCCTCTCTCCCTCACTCCGTCTCTCTCTGGAAAGATACTGTCCATATTTTTCCGACACTAAAGAGCACTGCGAGCGAGTGTCTCTTTCCCTTTACGCACACCGTGAAAACCAAGTCAGGTTAACCGTGGGGCGGATACTCGACGTTCTCCGCAGCAGTTGGGCCACGGTTGGGTTTTCCACCGATACAGGATTTGTTCAACTTTGACCCCGCGGCATCGGAAATCGGTAGCAAATCTAAGCAACGTCAATTCCAGAATGGACTCGGTGCGATATTCGTGTCCTCGACTTCGGCGCCCCCTGCAATAGTGAAGACCGGAAGTGAAATGAGGCCGCGGCTGCTTCGATCCCTCGGGAAGCGCGTTACCTCGAACCTAGTGACCCCGATATAGGTGAAAGAGTCCGCCATGTGGGTCACAGAGTGATTGGGTCGTCGTAGTTCCAGTTGCGGGGTTGGAATTGTGCGAGCCAAGGAAGTCCGCTGGATCTTTAGTGGAAGTTTTTTCCCTTCCTCTTTCATACGGGCGTAATTGCGCCGGGAAAAGCAATGCCGTCACGTGTCTGAAGGTGCCTCATTCAAATCGTAAGTACACTTTTCTAAGACACGTTTAGACAGTGTTTGCCGGAGGTCATGTGGCACTAAGAGCGCCATATTGGTATCTGGGTGCAGTGCTTGCTTCACTGTTTGCACATGGGGTTCAAGAAAAATTGCGGTCTGCCCTAGGAGAGATTCAGCGAGATGTTCTCTTCTTTACCGAGAGTATGAATAATTTTCACCAGTCTCTTGCCCTCGAGCAATGTCGCGTAGGCACCGCACTTTTCTACTGTTTTATCATTATACCCTCCTTTCCCGATTCAAGAATTTTGGTGTCGCAATGCAGTACGATGTATAATGTGTTTCTAACTTATTATTGCTATTCACGAAGTAGATCGATTGGTATTGTTTTTATAACTTCACCAAAGTAATGGAGATGTTCGAAGAAGACACCGAGCGGTAAATTTTTACAGTTCCTAATCCCTGACAAACATTTATACTTTGTAGATAAAATATACAGTGCAGTATATATACATCGTCATCTTACGCCAATGGGTGACGTAATATCTAATATATGGTAGTTGATTTTCGCGCGAAGTGTTGAGTAAAATAACAACAATTTGAGCTGCTCATTTCCCCCGAGGCATGGCGAAGGAACGAACGGAATCATCAACATCCTTGCCTCGGAGTAAAACCTGCAATCAAAATAGCTCGAGGTCACTGCTACTGCCAATCTGAGACGTGCTCGTGGAAGGTGCGGAGGAATTCGTTCTCCCCTGCAATTAGTTCAAAAACTCGCCGCGTTTATTTCTTCGAAGCGATATCTCGTCGCTTTCGATGTCTATAATTGACGTTCGTCCCGCGAATCGACCGCAGAGATTCGCGTCAATTGACCCCTTTGTCGCGAAGCAATTTCTTTCTTACTTTCTTTCCTTCTTTAACGATCTCATCCCGCGCATAGAAATTGTAGGGGGAAAAAAATTAAATACGTATGATTGATGAGGAGGCGTATTAATTGAAATCATTTGAACAGTTCTTGTGGACTGAAGGGACACGTGGTTCGTTACACTTGCCTGCGTTAACTACTGGCATGTCAAGACTTTAAGTAAAATCATCGAAACTGGGTTAATTTTATCTTTGTTTATTTCTTTATATCTTACAGTAATGTTGAAAATCGGTTTCGTCTAGTTTCAAGAAATTTTAGACAAGTTTTCATCAACTTTCTTTGCTGCGTCTAAAGTGTTTCATCGCATTGCATCATAGCATGGAAGGCTTGATGGTTGGACGGTATGTAAAACGTACAAAGAAGGCTGTACGTGGTCGATCCGGTTGAAATAGCACGAATGACACGTGGAGCTCCGTTAAGACCGCGTCGTTTTATACTTTGCAATTATACATGACAGGTAGAGTGTTTGAGAGGGCATGCGTATACGAGGAGAATCGCGGCGTGTATGGTTCGTCATAAAAAGTCGGAAGAAATAAGAACACTGCAAGCTTAATTGAAGGGCCGTTTCTGCTTTGCTCGTATATCTGCGACTCTGAAAAGAGCATCTAGCGCATGGCGTAACATCTCGTCGAGGAGCAACGAGGACGAGAACAAGAAGAAGAAGGCTTAACTAGACGAAGAACAAAGCCTCGTGTTTGCGAGGCGCTAAGCTGCAGCGGTTAAGCATCCAACGGTCGTTTTTCGCACGAGCAGAGGGGCGGAAAGATACTGATGTAAAACCCCGTGCAGACGGGAGTTGGGGTCTAACCGTGCAGTGCGGGCAATTAGACCCACTAAGGAGGCCATCAGCAGCCAACGCGACTAGGGGTGAAGAAGAATAAGAATAAGAAGAAGAAGAAGAAGAAGAAGAAGAAGAATGAAAAGAAGAAGCGAAAAGTGCAAAATACGTGAGAAAAGCCGAGCGAAAGCTAATGAGAGTACAAGCTAGGCTACGGACAGTGTGGAGCCAGCCGGTTTGCCGCCCCTCGGCAGGAACTGTCATCCTGGTATATCTATAAATCACTGGTTAACAAGCCTTTCTTAGAAGCGGAAGAAGAACGACGTCGCTTCGAGCCGGAAATCCCGGGGAATCATCGATCGCTTTCGAAAATAAGAAGCTTAGCCTCAATCTCAACAATAGGGGATACTTATACTTATCGAACACTGTACGAGGCGGGATTTGATTGGACTCGAAGATGCTATTACTAAAGTTTTCGTAATTACGGCTCGATCAACTTCACGCGAGGTTAAATGATTTCATAACCGATTCTAATGGCTTCGAGAGACCCTGAGGATGTTTTCAGGACAAGTCAAGAATACTGACGTTCTACGCTAATACGTACTAACAGTAACCATGTTTGTACTCAACCAAGCTTTCAAGTTTCAATTCCACAGCCTGTCTTGTTGTGGAGTTTCAATACGGCGAAGTTATTGAAAAAACGTCTGCTATAAATGATTTAAAAACTCGTAAAACTTTCCAAAAGAAGGCGGCAAAACATCCCTAATACTGACTTCAAGTGACTTGAAATTGCTTCGATTTACCGAAGTACACGCAACTAATGATTGACGCGTAACGTATCGATTCGTTCCTCGCCTGCAGTGTGGATAAAAATGAAATTTCAAGATTGACACAAGACCCCAAGAGGGATAACCATATTCCGGGCGAAAGTGTATCCGGGTTATTAAGCACCCTATATATAGGTAACATGGGGAAGTTTGTAAGAAAGTGCAGTGATTGATGGGATATGGAGCGACCCTATGGTTCGAGCTTTTTTGTGTCCTACCGGAGACTCCGATGGCTGGTGCCTGCCGTGTTATGGACGAAAGGTGGATCTTGCGCAGTCGAGAAATGGGCGTGTATACGTATGACTGCAGCTCTGCGGGTGTTCGCAGCAGACCGGAACAAGACATTGGATCCTTTAATCCTGCAAATTACGAACTTCTTCATCGATCGTCGAGCTAGTTGGTGCCTGCCGGAATTTCGCGGCTCTCGCAGCTATAGTCTAGAGTCGATAACGAAGGGGAACCACGGAAGAGAGAGAGAGAGATAGAGAGAGAGAGAGAGCGAGAGGTTGGAGAAGAAATGGAGTGAAAAAAGCCCGATAACTATACGAGCTGCAGCAGCGGTGGTGGCATCAGGACGAGGAGAACCCGATAATGGGATTCCCTGGTTTTTGCGAAAGATTCCTCGTCCTCGTTCCAGGACCAAGTATTGCATCGACCCCCAACTTGAATGGCTTTAAAGTTTAATTTCTGGGAAATGATTGGCCACGGCCGTGTCTCTGGAGTCTGCCTCGAAGATCGTCTATATGGTTTACAATATATCTTCGACTGTGCAGGGAGGATGGTGCGCCAATCGATTCGTGTACGTGTACACAGGAATTCACTCGGCTGGTTTAAAGATTCAGGACGCGACACAACCCGAGTCAGCGGTTGTGCGATGTGTGCAAGATAAAATAGAACACTTCGGGGACACGAGAGACGAGAA
Organism: Neodiprion fabricii; assembly: GCF_021155785.1. Taxonomy (NCBI): domain Eukaryota; kingdom Metazoa; phylum Arthropoda; class Insecta; order Hymenoptera; family Diprionidae; genus Neodiprion; species Neodiprion fabricii. Next base: position 26,596,025 of record NC_060244.1, on the reverse strand, counting down.
AAACAGTTTTCGAGGGACATGCGCGAGTTTTCTTTTTCTTTACGACAGAAGTCTACTTTCGACCTCCGACCTCCAACTTTTCCTTTCCTCTTGGATTGTTACTTCGACATCTGGCACGCGAACATATTGACGCAATGACGGAATTTACGAACCGAATGAAAGAAATAGAAAAAACCCGGTAAGATTCGAGCTGTTTGAGCGAGAGAAGCGAAGTTTATGGATTATTGAAAAACGAATCGTTGATACCGCGTCATGTCGCAAGTCTTATAAAAAGTCACGAGGCGTCAAGCTTTTCGACAGAAAAAAGTTTTCCCAGGTGTTTCTTACCTTCCCACGATGATCTTGTCTTGCCTTACACCATCCAAGAATATAAACCCATATGGTCGAATTACCCGCAAGGATTTCCTAAAGAGAGCTGTTACAATGACGTTAAAGTCGCCATAACTATCTCCACTTCACCCTTCATTGCACCAGCCATTATCTCAACGATAAAACAGAGTCCTTCGTTAGAAAAAAATAATCCGATAAATGACCCGCTGTTAATAGCAGGACAATTTCGGACCTTTTGCTGAAAACAAATACCGTCCTCAAGACCAACTCACGTTCTGTTGATCTCTGTTGTCGGCTTCGACCTGGATCGGAATGGTCCTTTCGCCTCTCCGATCGCCAGGACAGCAGAGCCAGGACCTGGACCTTCGGATTGCGGTGGGTGGTTCCTCCTCGTCGTCCTCGACCTCATCCTCGGTGGTGGCGCAGTGTACGTAAACGAGGTCATCCCTCCGAGGTGGAACCTCGACCAAATCCTTGCCGTTGGTGTCCCTGACGTGCGGAGGCAAATGATGCCTGAGATCGACCTGGTGCTGGTGATGCTGCTGTTGCTGTTGGAGACGCTCCAGATAAAAGCGGGACTCCGCGGAGCCATTATTGGCGGTCACCGTGAACCCCGCCACGGCGACGCCTAGCTTCCGGTTCTTCTTCTTCGGTCTATTTATCCGGCACAAGTATCGCTAATTCCGTTCACCTCGAACACTTTACACTTTACCGCATGGTCGCCGTTCTTTGTCACCGATCCAACGATGGTCGGGGTTTTAATCACTGCAACGATCGCTCATTCGCGCTTCTTGATCGAACCATTACAGTCGGTTGTGGGTTTAAAGTAACTGACACGTACGATGTTCTTCATTCTCACTGCGTTGACGATTTCAATTTACTGTTATTGGCGACAGTTTGCGGGGTTACAACCACTGCAAATTATCAGCTACAACCATGAACGTGTCAAGAGTTTTATCGAAGAATCATGTTCGATGCTTTGAATTTAAAAATTTCCAAACGCACTCCAGATCGAAATTTCACCTTTTTTCACAAAATTCTTCCGTGCAGTCTTGGTACCGCCGTTGGACAAAAACCACTCACTCCAGTCTCACCCACTGATGAATCGAGACAAGAAATTGCTCTTCACACTTCACCAGCGCGTGTTTAATCGAGTGTTCTTATTCTTACAGTGGTTTTAAATTAGTTAATAACCCATTCCCTGAAATACGACGACAGCACGTCCGACAGTGACGTAAAAATCCAGACGAGATCGTAAAAATAATGTGCAGACTTTATATAACTGGTTTCTGGCGTCTGGCGGAAAATATGCTTCGCATTTACGCACGAATTGTCGAGCTTGATTCGCGAAATGGAATGGGAAAATATGCGAACCAAACGACAAATGACATGACCAACGACGACCCTTTTCGTCGAAAGGCGTGCAGGACATATAATAATAACACGCGTGAAAGTGTAACGAGCATCCGTATACACGCCATAACCTGCGGCCCTTTTGAATTCAACGTGTTATTTGATTGTCAATGGGTATGGTTGTCGACGTCGCAGCCAACACGGAGGACCGTTAATTGCATCAAACAGGCCCTCGGTTATAGTACGATAGAAAGTTCCATGGTGCGGATTTAATTGACGCCGACGAAACCACCCGGCAATTCATCCGAAGGAATGATGAGTTGGTGTGGCAATTTTCCCCGAATAACGTTTATATTAAAGTTTCGAAATTATGTACCACTCTCGAAAACTGCATTCCATTGAGAGAGAAAACGAGAGTGCAAAATTAATTCCTGGAGCTGCGACTAATTACACTGCAGACTGTAAAAACAAAAAACAATAAAAAATATGTGTAATTTTTTTTTTTTTTTACGACCAGCGAGATAGTTTTTCATGATAACACTTTGATCAAAGCAAAGTGTGCTGTAAGCTGTTCCGCAACACGTGCAGAGCAGCTCGCATGTATTGAATGGGCAACGAACGGTAACGTCAAGGCGTGAACGTGTTTGCCAGTTAAAAACTGAACAGACGCGTAACTGCAAACCGTACAGAACCGAGCATCCAGGTGTTAATTAAACAAGTTAATTAATAGTAAGTTACGGGCGTGCGAATGACTCTTTTAATTCGTTGGATAGATGAAATGGATGATCGTTAACCGGGATCTAATAAGTTTCTTAATTAGGGATCATGGCGCGTAGAAACGTCTGTTTCGCGTTTTGTTTTGTTGATTTCTGTTTTTTTGTTTTTTTTTTGTTTATTCTTCTAGACTAAATACTGACGTCGCGTAAAAAATTTCCATCTTTTGCACGAATAATTAGCGTGGTACATGTACAATAATAAATATGAAAATTAGAACGTAAATAAGACCGTCAATCAGCCGAATCAATTTGGGCATGCGAGAATTGTGGGGAAATTTTGCCCACACTATGCACTCGATATTTGCGAGGGGGTTGGCCGATTTAGCATAATGCAAATCGGGTTGACTGAGGATAGACGCGGGCTAATCCATTAGCGGTTAAAGCACGTACGTATAGTACGTACCTGATGCTGTACACACGCATCGTGCATAAATATGCATGCAGATGTATAGGGCATGCAATATTAACAAGACGATATACAGATATACACCTCGTACGTTATAACACACCTGTTTAATAAACAAATATGAATATGCAGGGTACATATACATGCAGGTGAATGAATTTTAGTTTGCGAAAATCAGATTCCCTGTCCCGCGGTAAAATTTCATCAATTTTGTGTTTATATGTATACATATACATACGTACAATTATTCGTCACAAACAACGCGTTGATTGAAAAATCTGTGAGATCAAATCTCCGTAACGGTTGCTCGATTTCGGTACTCGTTTCAGACTTCTATAACTGATTCTGTTTTGTTTTGTATTTTTTTTACAATATGCACTGAAATTGCAAAAGAAAAGAAAAAAAAAAAGAAAAATGGTCTTCTATTTCCGCTATCCGTACGACCTCGTACAATTTTGCTATCCGATCGTTTCGAACCCGCAATTGAATGATGATTTAAAAAATTCACATTCCAATAACTCGATGATAATAATCAATTATTCAGAGTTTCCGGGATTTCCGTAATCAAAATCGCATCGCGTAGTTTTTTGGTTTGCGAACGAGTTTGATCCTGACTAATGACCGCGTGTGGGGTTTGCGTAAGGACAACGACCACCTTCACTGTCGTACCTTACGCAAATGCCTATATATTTATACACGTATACGTACCGCCTGCATAAACGTCGTGGCCAAAGCAATGCGAGAGATTTAGATTAGTAAAGGGTTCGTTAATTAATGTGCATCGTCAAGCGGCGTGTGTAAATTGAAAATCCGAGAGGTCGTACAGCCTCGGCGTTAATACACCGCGTATATGTGTACATGTGTATACGTGCTATATGAAGTTAGATCGAAAGGAGAGTGTCATTAAAACGCAACTTTTACACGGTGCAATGTCGACTGGAGGCGGTATGTTAATTGATTTCCACGAGGTCGAGACGGTGCACCGTAAGGCTATGCCTTACACCTATACCTTGTACCGGTGCCTTCAAGCAATATGGGGAAACTCTCACCGTGAGCAATTGAGAGACTGCAGACGCAATTAAAGACGAGGACCGTTTACCAAGCTGTACAAATTAATATCGGGCTCGATTCGGAAATAGTTTTCAAATAACGGTGCAGCTGCGTTAATTGATCATACGATGAGCTTTACTGTGCGAAAGCTTTATTGAAAAGTTTGAAAAATCGAATTGAATGTATATTTAAAGAATATAAAATTCGTATTTATTTCGATATTTCCCCGTAGCTTCTTATAAACCAAAAGCTTTCTCACTTCCATCTTGGAAGAAAAATAGGATTCGTTTTTTAACAAAGAATTTATGAGAAAAATTTAAAACCAATCGATTCGGGCCGTTCATTCAAAAATTGAGTTTCTGAGTTTTCGGGTGTGGTGAAAATTAACCCCGTGGTAATAAAAATCTAGAGATATATTTTTTTTTTTGTATACTTTGCACCATATTTGAAAATAAATATACTCGCCGATAGTGAGGTTCGAACGTAGGTCCGTTTGGGGTGGAAAACCTGATATATACACGTACGCAGTTTGCTATTAGGTATCATAATTATCGATTTCTAAATGGCGTTTTTCACATTCATCGATTGCGGTCACATCGACATCGGTGACTCGTTAATTCGCATCCGATTAAAAGACAGTCGTACCTGATTTCAGACCGGAGGAACACTGCAAGTTTATAAATAAAGAAATTCGCAAAAAAAAAAAAGCAGTGAGTATAAAATGACAAACAGTAATGAATGAGAATTATTCATTTAGGTGAAAAAAGACAGTCATAACGGGAATGTCAGTAAAGTAATTTTCGAGCCACTATGCAAAGTTTGAAGCAAAAAAAAACAAAAAACACATGTATTAAAAATAAATAAATGATACGTGATCAGTCTGCGTCCAGTTAATCACGCCGATGTTAAATATATCCGTATGATTATTACCATTCTTAAAAAGTGTAAAATATGCGTTGGAGCACGCATGAATCATTGACAAGCTGCCATATGGCGAAGGTTTGTGCAGCTAGGAGGGAAAGGTGCCACAATATGTAATTAACCGACGGAGTATGCCGCATCGAGTTGATTTCACTTATGGCTTTTAACGATCACCGCAGCTCGTCGTCTGTTAGAACTTTAATTGAGTGCGTAAGCCCGGAGCTTTTTGCCTGTATGAACGCGTGCTGGATTATTCGGAGCGGTGTATATAATTATTGTTTCATTTTGTGTAAATCAACGGTGTACGAACGAACGAACAATTGGAACATCGGTTAATCGATTAAAAATAACTAGGCTAGAGTTGGCAACGTTAACCGTGAATCGTTGTACAATTTTAGAAGGACTTTCAAGGTGTTGGCTTATCGAAATATTAAAATTTTTTTCCTCGTTACGATTTAATAGCTGAACTTCAGACAATCCCAAGTTTACGAATTAACGATTTTTCTAAGCACGCATCGTTAAAGTAACCTTACTCTGACTTTAATCTCTTTCAAAATAAACTCGGTCTAGGATATATCAATCAATTTTTTTCAACACCGATTAAAACGATAATCTTTTATATTTTCAATCACGTTTATTCTTCAATGAGTCAGAACTGCATACGTGTATCGAATTTCTTTTACAGTCACATTGCAATGGTCTTCAGTTTGCCTTGTGAATATTTTCGAGGTGTGATTACATTATACGGATACATCTTGTAATAAGTCATTTAATAATTCAAGCGAGACATCGACATTTCAAGTCTCTGCCGCGCCCATATGCACGCAGATATTATATATTTATTACAGGCATAATATAGGTAGCGAAAGAAATTTATTACCCGAAGAGATGAAAAATTTCTCAAGTATATATCGGCGATTTTATCATTACTTTAATAAAATACAGGCGTTCATTTACATTATATTATTACAAACCGCAACACGGAGAAGAGCCGGAGTAATAGATTAGATATGTATCTGTTTTGCATGTCAAAGATAAATTTCGACAAGTTGATCTCTTTTTCTTTTTTCTTTCTATTCCGACTCGAAGGAACGACGAAAATCCGCACCGAACAAACGTCGAAAAAGATATCAAAGCTCAGAGCCACGGATATCGGAGACCTGGTTCACAGCAAACCAGGAACACTGAACGTGGGTGTAAAAGGTCAGTATATATATTCAAGAGCTGCGTGGCTAGTCGATAACGACGAACCACGACCCACGCGTCAGTGCTTTCCAGGTTCTTAATTTTTTTTACTTCTCATCCAACTCGGCCAACGAGACGATATTTACATGAATTTATTTTATTTTTTTCCTACTTTCTAAGATAGATGGAGAAAATAGAAATTCGCACAAAAAGAGAGAGTGAGAGAGAGAGAGAGAGGATTAATAATACGAATAACAATGTCGAATTTTCAAAACACAGAGATACGAATCTTCGTTCAGAATTTTTAACCATTCTGTGTATTTTCGATTTATTATACATTTTTATTTAATCCGACGATTCGGCGCAACGGAAAAGATATTTGTTAAGTTTACCGATACATGGTCTGATCAAATATTTGGGGAAAGAAACGTTTTTTTTCAGATTTGTGAGACAACAAGAAAGAAAAAAAAGAAAATGAAATGAAAAGCGATCGGAACATCAATTCGTATTATTGAATGAAACCGTATTTACATTTGAATTAACAAGGCATATCATCGGCACATAATTTTTACTCTCCTTATCATTGCCTTTTTAAATAAAAATTTTTCTATATTCTTCAACGCCCGGCTCTTCAAAATACACGATATTAAATACCTACGTCACATCATTGAAAATTCGATATTTGTCACGTTTCTATTCATATTAATTTGTAGCGACTCTACTATTTTTTATCCTTACAAAATATAACAGGTCATTGCTCCAATATATATATATATATATATATATTCGTAATAAAAAATTACGAAAAAAAAAAAAAAAAAAAATTACCAAAGGTGCCAGACTTGTTTTCTAATTCCTCATCTCGCGAATCCTTTGCACGGATATGCATTATATATATAGGATATCGCGTGTCTTCGACGTCTCGGTTCACTTGACGCGGTTCGCCGCAGATTACATGCACACGGGTGTACAACGTACGTATTCTTCCGCATTCCCGGCAAATAACGACGCTCATAGGCGAATATTTTCGCATTTCCCTCGTTATCGTCGCAAGATATTTACCTAACCGAAGCGGAGGAACAGCCTCGCTTACGCGTCTTGGCCCTCGGGAAATAAGATAAGGATCAAACACCCCGAAGTGCCGCAGCCTATTCAATAATGTATCACGTGCAGGTATAACGTCCTCGACTTCTTCGATCGTTGTTTGTACGAATGCGTACACATATACTTCTACGACTGTTTTACAAACATGACACATAACGCAAATCTGATATTCATCTTCGTGTAATTGAACAAGTATTTTTTTAAATCTAGTTAGAATAAAGTTGTGCAAAAAATTTCTAACGCAACAGTGTTATTTCGAAGAATATTCTGATACGGTGCAAGTTTGACAAGGAATTTTCGCTTCTTCTTCTTCTTTCGGTATATCTCCGTAGTTTTATCCTCGCCGTTTTATTGACCGGATGAAATTGGCTCCGAACATATACCTATAGCTATAAGCGGATGAGGGTCGAATTAATAATCCACGACGCCTGATTGACGCCGCGGGTTCTGTTTGTGCGCGAAATTTGTTATCTTAGGAGCGTCGAGGCAAGATCCACGCAAGAATAGGTCAAACTCGGCACGATCGGCTTTACGTGAGAAATAGAGACGAAATATACACAGTGCATACGCACGTCAACGGATCTATGTTACATCTACATTTTCATCACGTATCGTCTCGAAAGATCAATGATCGCGAAGAGATTACAACAACACAAACACCTCGATTTATCTACACAATAATTTAATTCTCAATTCAATTCTCGTTTTTGGGGTAACACGTAATAGAAGGTGGAGGAGGTGGAGAAGTGGCTGAAGTAGTAGTGGCGAAACTTTGGCCAGACGGACTGGCGGGCGCCACGCGTCGCGTCGTTTCGTCGTTTCGTCCACTCGATCGGTGCTGTTCACCGGGGGTTTCAGCAGCGAAGCTGGGACGACGGCGAAAATTTCGAATCGCATGTACGTAAATACAGTCGTTTCCGGGGCGTAGCCGCAACGCCTGCGATTCGTTGCGAACAAGAGAGAGAAAAGGAAAAAAAAACGGTTCCTCTTATTTGACAAGTCGATTGAGTTCGTCACGTGCAGAGCTGTCCGTAGATTCGTATAATTATCTCATCGTTCGTCTGGCAAGAGATAAAAAAAAAAAAGAGATAAATCAAAGAGGTATTAAATTCTAGGGGAAACATATTTGTACAGATTTTTTGTGAAGCTGATTAGATGCGTCCGTATAATTGGAAATTTGAACGACCTTACTTTTTACAATCCCGATTCGGCAAGCCTTGTGATATAAAAGAATCGAAATTTATTATAAACAATGTGATTTAAAATGGTATGTTCCTATATATAAGTACACATGTGTAATTTTTTATCCATTTCCTCCAGGCAAAACCGGCGCTCTTTGGTTTGGCATACGTGTCCCGTCGATTAATCAAAAACAGGTATAACGAATGATCGAAACGTGGCGTTCGATAATATACAGACTGAAACGATGTACTCGGCGGAGGAGTTCATGCATGGAGAGATAATATCGTGGGTGTAGATACATAATTTAACCTGCACCTTGTACGTAGAAGGCACTTCGTATCATGATATATTAATAAAGCAAAGAATTATTCGAACGGTGTTTTAAATTTCGGACACCGTTATACGTACTGCTGTTTTTTTTTTTTTTTTGTTATTATTGTTATAACAAGATGTTTCGTAACGAATATACAATATTCAAGGGAAACCAGACACCAGAAACCAGTATAATGCAAGCTATTATCTGGTGCGATGCGAGACGGGTGAAAAAACGTAGGAAAGCATATTTATTTGTGCTTTCGAGAATGAAAATTGAAACTTGCAGGAAATATATTTCATTGACGCGTGTAATTTGCCGCACAGAAACGAATATGGGTCATAAAAATAAACGAACCATGTCTGTAATACGACAATATTCACTAATCACTGAACAACATGACCATCAATCACTCAATTCACAATTCGAGCCGTATTTCAACCGAAAACAACACGTGAAAAAGAAAAAGTGGAGAAAAAGACTAGAAAAACAAAAAAGCCCGACGATGAAATCTGATATCCGTATTTCAGTTTTAAGAACAATAAAAAAAAAGAAAAGTATCGCGCAGAAAAGATCTCGCGAAATTACTTCTCTTTTCTTTCGATTTTGTTTTTCTTTTTTTCCTTTTGTCCCGCGATTAGCGACGTTTTTGACAAACGGGGCAAGAGCGTCGCGAGGCCAGAACACGCGGCTTGAACTGGCGTGACAGGACTGTCCCTCCGTCCCTCCTCACACCCTCTCTTTCGGAATACCCTCCCGATTCTATACGCCGGAGGTAGGAACGAAGGTTCTACCTACTTTACCGAGGACCGACGAACCCGCCCGAGTTTCGCCGAACTGACCCTCGAAGTAGTTGGTTGCTCTTAAGGTGGTGGTCGTACATGCCTGTATGCGTTTGCATATACATATATATCTATATACACATATATCTATATACATATATATACACACACACGTATATATGATATTACAATTCGCAAGCTCGCCAAATTCTTTGATATTTTAGGCACGGTATAGGTACGTTTTACATGCATGTACGTAATACACGTGTCGATGTTTAAGCACATAATATACTTAATTCGCATATTTTATTCATGTGTGATTTACATGGACGCGTAGTTTGTCTTCGACGCATTATTTATCGCACCGGCTTCGATCGCTGCGTGCTTTAAGGATACGTGGTACGTACCTACGGTTAGGTGGAGTTTTATTTAAAAAAAAAAAGAAGAAAATAAATAAATAAAGAAAAGGAAAAACAACAGATTACAGCACGTACTTGTAAATATTCTGCGCAAAATTTTCAACGCCACGATAAACCTTTGGCAAAGTATCGTAGAAAACTGATACAGAGGATATTTATCTCAAATCCTGCCACCATCCTGGAAAGATAATATATTCGAGTTTGACTAATTAACGGTAGCGCGGTTTGAGGTTTTTTAATTAACTCATCTAATACTTCAATTAACGGTGCGCATAATAGCCGACGGTCTCTCTGTCTCCCTGTCCTAATTATCCATTCTTTCGAGAAGATGGACGGCGGCGGTGCGGCGGCAAAGTATAATAAACAACAACGACAACAACCAAAATAATAATAATAATAATAATGGGATAGCTTTTCAACGGCTTGATTCACAAAGTTTGATAAGATTCGCGAACGACACGCGACGACGGTAGTTTGGCTGATTTGAATATTCCTTATACGTTTTGCCGCAGTTTGTATAATGATGAATTCGTGTCTGTACTATACATACGTACCTACGTATGAATGCATTTTTATAGAGATATGAAAATTTCGATTTTCTAAAGAGAGAAAAAAAAAAAAAAAAAACAACGTTGATATAATCCAACTGTACATTTCGCAATAAGTATCGTTGTAATGAACGAATGAATATGGATATAAAAAAAAGAAAAACAGTAAAAGAAAAATTCAACCCTCAACCCTTGACAAAGTAACCCTCACGTTTCCCAATTCCCAAACGTAGGTAAAACCTCGTACCATTGATATATAATCGTTTGAATATTCCTCTCCGGACTTGGACGGATCGCTTTTGAATGAGACGAGAGATAAAAATAAATAAACGGAGAGAAGAAGAACGAGTCTGAATAGAATCGCGGGATGAAAGGAGGAAGGTAATTTGCACTCGGAATTTGCCGCGTTACACACGCGTTCGTTTTACAGCCCAACGAACCGAGCGTATGATATACGAACAACGTAAACCGCACATCTATCAATGCGTAAGGCACGTGGATAAAAATCCCCGTAATACCCGATGCAGCAGGAGTAAGTATTCTTACATTCGTCTGCCTTCATTTACAAATTAGTAAAATGGCGCCGACGTAGACGAATATTACGGCTGCAAACATTCGCGAATTAATTTCAACCCCTTTTTCCCTCAAGGATTCCAATCGTTCGAGTTCTTTTTTTTTTTTTTCTTCAAAGCGAAAAATTTTATGTGTATTATGATGATGATGATTTTATTTATATATCAAAGCTTGATAATCAACTGATGAAATGGATGCAGATCGCTGTGCCCGGCTGATGCGTTATGTTCGTTAAAAATTCGATGTATACAGATCTGTACGTGTATAAAATAATCGTGGAAACGCTTTTGACGGTTAAATATTACACGGAAATTCTTCGGTTTTTAATCCTCGCGCTTTAATTTCAATATTTATTATTCCTGTCGTACATATTATTCCAGCGAGTTTCGCAATACAGATTGTACGTTATAATAATCGAAGATCATATTTTGCCCAGCGAATATTTTTAATCTGCGACACTCACAGCTCTGCGTTATTACATAGATACGTATATTTAGCTATAATATCTATGCTTGAAAATAATCCGACTGTCGTATAAAATTCGAGAATTGTGTATTAAAGAAGACAGCTCTCGAGTTTGTAAGAATTTAAACGTATGCACAGTCGAGGCGAGCCTCTGTAAAAAGAAAACGACTTTTCTTTGAATTATACGCTGAAGTTTCGTGAAGTCAGAGCGACGAAAGGTATAAAAATTTGAGGAAAAATTTATCTGATCCTTTCAATTGTAAAATTTGTATACATGACAATTTGATTAAAGAATTCTCGCAGGTTTGAAATCGATATTATCAGTCCAAAAAAACTGAACCCAACCCACGATTAAAATTTATTCAATACACGGATGAAAATCTAATTACGAGGGTTCAAATTTAAAAGATAAATTTTATAAAAAAATGCTTTTTCTTTCGAAAAAGTGCATGTAAATTTTCTCTTTCTCACGTGTTGAAACACACCCATACAGCGACATCGGAATGCATCTCAGAAACTTTTAAACTTGAAGCATAAGCGAATCGCAGACTTGCAGAGTTAAACTTTTCACTTCAGGTATAAATATATAGTTACTTAAAAGATACGTACAACGCACCATCGTCGCTTTTGCGGTTTCATTACACATTTATATTATACATGTATAATCCAGGGGGTATAACAAGAAGAAGTTTAAATCTAGTCACGGTTATCGATTCGAAGCCTCCATCCTCAATATATATATATAATATATATGTATACATATACATACATAGGTTTTCTATGAAAGATGGTGGCGAGGAATTGAGGATGGAGGATATATATACATACTATATATATATATATACGGAATGATTATCTATCGACAGAATAAATGGTCCGTCCGTATTTTTCTATTCGATGTATGCGAATCAAAAATAGAGGGATGCGGGCACGATTTAATTATTTTCTGATCATCATCATCATCATCATCATTATTATTAATATACATGTACAACGTACAGTCATGATACGATATTCTTTTATCGATCTTTCGTTTTTCTTTCTCCTTTCAACGCGACAAACACAAGTGATCATATATATATATAATATATATAGCATAAACGACAGGTTACAGTAGACTATGGAGGAAATTGGACATCCGAGTTTCTCCCCCCGTCGAATATAGTGGATTGTTTCCGGGTTTGAGGAGGAGGACCTCGATTTCTACGCTGCTGCAGGAGCAGAAATTTGTATGTAACGGGATATCGATCTCTCGGGATATCAGTTTTTTACCAACCCTTCCAATTTACAAAGGCTATTTCGACGCGGTTTAAATATTCCAATATACACGAGAGGTATACGTGTATATTAATTATTGAAAGAATTTTTCACATAGCAATTAACGATTTTATTATTACATACAAATACTAAAAATTCATTACGGTAAGTGCTGATAATTATCGTTTTCAACGAACCTTTCAATTGGGTTGAGAATGAGAAGGAAATTAGGAAGACGGGCGGTAAAATTTTCAACTGAACCAACCTTGTTAGCAAGCTCCAACATATTTCCGGTTCCGCCGGCCGCAGCCTCGACCAATTTTTGAAGAGTATGCGGCTCCGGGGACAAATCTCTTGCTCCACTGTCGAATTCCCAGCTTTCATGACGTCCGGACACCGTTCCTTCACAGGCACGATACAGAATGTAAATTTAGATGCTTCGGGGTCAATTTCGTCCGCAGCTCTAACGATTCATCACCCGAAATATAAATAAGAAAGTGACAAAAATTTGTTTAGGGAGGTAGAAGGAAATGCTGGTTTCTATTTACTCTTCAAATTGAAACTGAAAAAAGACATTCAGTTATTCGTATCATGTAAACTATTTTCATTCTACAACCCAATGTTAAACCAAATACGTACGATCTGAAAAATCATTTAATTCTCTCGTTCTATTTATTTATTCCTTCGTTATACCTAAAATGTAACTAAAAAATCTTCCAATAAAATTACCACCGAATATTAACACACAAAGACATGCGGATCGATCGACGACGTTGGTATGATTGCCAAATTTCGTGACCGTCTTACCCAGGCTGTTGTCACTGCTGGTAGGCAAGTACTCGATCGTGTGAGCAGTGTGATGAGGACTGGTCCTGTGTTTCCCCGATCTAAGTGCCTCGATTTCAGGCCGAAGAGCAAGTCTTCGCCTGAGAAATTCCTGATAAGAAATCCGCCCCTGTTCGTCGGCGCCGAGTTCTCTCATAAGTTCCTCGACGGAATCCTCGAGGTTCAATTCCCGACATACCGTCAAAAGGTCCTGACTGAAACAACATCGTGAATTTGAAAATAAAGCGATTGAAAAAATGTATTCGTGTCATCGATTACTTGTAAAAAAAGAGAAATGTTTTTCTTCATCCGAAATGAAAGAAACAAACAAAATGAATTGTAAAAAGAATATTTACTTGTACTTATGGTAAAATATATAATCTTCGGTACATGCGTGTTTACAATTCAAATCTACGAGTAATTTCTTTCGCTCGTATTACAATATAAATTTGAGTAATTAAAGTGATACGTTATTTTTGATGCGATATAAGTAAAATAATGTGACAAGATCTGGGCTTTATTACAACAATTACGAGCATAACCGCCTTGTTACGACGATAATTATCACCGTCACGGTCGCGTATATAAAAGCTCGCGAGCTCTGCATACATTTACGCGGGATTAAGTTTATAATTGCACGTTTTAATGGGATCAAAAATAGAATTAATAAAATTGCTGAAAAAAAAAAAAAAAACAAGGAGGAGACCGGAATCGCAGCTATGCAGGTATACGTATACATATATATCTATGGTTAAGCATGCACAGGTGGAGCTGGGCTGCGTTAAAGAGAGCTGAGAATTGAGCCGGGTTGACTTTCGAGTTAGCACACGGTCCGACTCACCCTCGTTAGAGAGGAACGAATTTAGCCCGGTGCTTGCAGGACACCCTCTTATTTTCCGCATTACCCGCTAAGCAGCGTACCGTGCGCGTATTATAATACATACCCATATGGGTAAACATACAAGTGATATACTCTGCGAGAACGAGTTTGGGAACAAGTGTTTCTCGCGACGATGCGTTTTATACATATATAATAAAAAAATAGGCCGGGGTTATGTATAATAATAATGTATGCATAGATACGCGATGTGTTTTATAGAAAGAATTCTTGTTACATAAAATATGTGGGAAAATGTTTCAACAATATTTGCTGTAACAAATTGTCATTCGATATGTGGCTCGAGTTAGTAACGTTACTGTAAGAATTTACGTTTAGAAATATTCGAGGAACGTTTGAAAGGTAGTAAATCGTGACAAGGCAAAATGTATTTAATATTTGGAAACTACTTCAAACTCACTGTAAACTCGCAGAATAGTAACTTTTTGCCACCAAGTTTCCGTTACGTTAACCTCAACAAACTTCAGTCTCGTAATTAAATTGTAGTAGAGGAAAAAAAAAAAAGATAAAATCTGACAAACTTGATATTTTTCCATCGATTATTTGAACAACGAGCGCGTTTTTTCCCCTCAAAGTGAATCCCGCACCGTTTCACCCGGTAGTAAAATAATCTTTCAACGGTTTTTCCACTTTTATGTCCACCCGCGTTTTACTCTTGCCGTTCCTTTTTATTATTGCTTTTTCTTTTTTTTTTTTTTATTACCAACATACACCCCTGAAACGTTTCAACATCAAATCTCGCGGAATGATCAGACCTGGAAAAAAGGTTGACCATGGTAAAAGCATGGCGCAATCGTTACACGTCACACGTTACACGCCGTTCCGGCCCGTGGGCATTTTTTTCATTTCTACTTCATTCCCGCGCTGCTTTATCGCGCAACAACGCAACTATCGCAACCATCGAGGTTGTGTGTTATTTTTCGTTTTTCTTTCTATGAAGGTACTTCTTTTTTCATTACATACGTTGTACAACGTAAAAGAAAATTTGATCTGTAACTAACCCAGTGCTTTTCACGTTTGTGTACGTAAGATGCGGAAGAACGATCTTCGCACACTTGCAACATATTCTATAATTGTCTAGCATCGATCCTTCGGTACAAACAAAGAAAAGAAGAATGTCAAAAATGATCATTAATTTGTTAAGTACACAGGATTTCGACGAAGGGTTTTATGGTTTAATTACAGATACCTTAAAGCAACCGGATGGTCCACGGCAAGAATCATTTCAGTCCACTAGGACTGATTTCAAGAAGAATGCAAATTAAGGGTTGCTTTTATTCAAGAGTATATCCGAAAGAAATTTTTCTAATATTTTTCTTGGACTGATAATTGGTTTTTCCATTCAGCACTGGTATTTAATAATATTAAAGTTGGTAATGTTATCGCAACAATTAGTGCTCGGGCAAAATCGACGTTTCGCGATTTTTCGAATTGTTCGAAGTTCAGTTAACCCGTGATAATACAAAACATAATCGTATTTTGAAACCTTACTACCTTGAGATTCATTTTATAAAAATAAGAAAATGATAATTTTTCCACGATGTTTCGTTACAATAACGTTACGAACTTGAATCTCGTGGTATTCTTTGAAAGTATCTACTTTTTAATGCCACAACAAAAGTATCGCTAACTCGTTATCGATCAAAAAATGAACTGAAACGGTTTTTCCCCTGGACCCTGAAACGTAATCCCATGCCTTACCATCTCGTAACGAAACGTTTGCGTCGGCGAAATGATTTCCTCTGCAACGTTCGAGTCTCCCACTCTTTCGGCGTGGACTGCATCACCCCAGTCGACGAACAATCGTCACTTTTAAAAACGCGTGGCTAATTTTCTGCGCATAAAACGCGCCAAAGTTTCACTTCACTCTATTTATATTATTAATATCGACAAGGAGAGTCACAGATGTTCGCGTAAGAAACGCATCGTTCGAACTACAACCGCAATAGTGATTTGAGCGTCGCTCGAAGCTATGAAAAAAGTCACTTTCAACGATAGGATATTGTACAATGTTAAACCGGTGTCTGGAGCAAAATTGTTGCAGATAGCGATGAACTGTGTAAAGTGCAATCCGCAAAGCTATAAAACGGACTTTGACTGGCCTTTACTTTCTTCACTTCTCCCAAACGATTTTACTCTACTTGTTTTACCGTATAATATAAAAGGTCCCCGATTGCCACTCAGCGATCCTCCGTTCTTCTTATTGTTTGATATCGATAAATCGAGGAAAGATTTATCGGTGCCGTAGAGTTTGATGAATTGTGCATATACTTGTACGTATACAACGTGCGATTTGGCGAAACGGGTGCTGCGATAAGAGTCTTCGTACAACCGAGGAATACGTGCAGAATTGTGCGTTGTACTGCACCATTAACGGAACGGAACGGAACGGTGTTGAATTCCGTCGTTTTAAATTTAGAAACGTTTCCGTTCCTGCAGCTATAAGGTTTCGATTCAATGTTGTACCCACGGGGCTGTACACTACCGAAAAGAGAAAGAGAGAATGAGAGAGAGAGAGAGAGTGAGAGGAACAGAAGCTTTGTTCGATTCACCAAGCAAGCACACTCTATGGTGACAAAGCTGTACCGTAACAGCAACAGCAGCGGCAGCAAGTCGTGGATTTTTCTCTCTAGAACTGAGGACAGGTCTCATACTGTACCTCGAGATAAAAGGAGAAGAAGAAGAAGAAGAAGAAGAAGAAGAAGAAGAAGAAGAAGTGCCGAGATAGAAGAATGAAAATACTTATCTAACGAGAAGAGAGTAAAGAAAGAAAAAAAAAGATAGGTAGTACACGAGATGCATATACTCTTCATCGATGACAACGTCATCTCAAACTTCACACAGCAAAGAAGAGATGCAGCTGCGGTGGAGATCTCATCTTGACCTCCTTTAATCATGGATCAAAGTCAGACAATGGTAGGCTTGCTTAATATCTGGAACCTGTGTATAATAGTATACCGCGTTGTAAAAGAGAGTTCCTTGTAATAGACTTGAAGAGGATCAGAATTCATCGAGCTGCTTGCAGATACCCGTAAATGCATTCTGCGTTGTTTAGGCTAGGAGTGCTTTGCTCCATTTCCAAAAATATTTGGCCTCGTCATTTTTGAAGGTATTTTAAACGACACTTGATGTGGCTGTTTTGGTATTTATTTAGTGCGTTTGTGTGGTTTTCTTTTTTTTTTCAAAGAGGAAGAAGGCGAATGCTTTTCTGTTAACGACTCACGCAACCTGGCAGGCTAAATACGTGTCGCAAAATTTTTGTAACTACGCTAAACGGAAGTAGAAACAATGCCGGTAAGGATTAACTGTTACGGATAAAGTGCTTGGTGTTTTAAACAATTTTTTTTTATCATACGCTACCGTAAGCAGAGTTGTAGAGAGATGAGAATTCCTCTCACGGTTTGATTTTAGTGTTAAAAAAAATGAAGCGTGATGAATTCCTCGACATTTCCAAAACTGAGGTATATCAGGAATGCCGGATGCTTACCATGGGAAAAGGTTCACGTATATCAGGAAGGAGAAGCAAGAAAGAAAAGCGAAAAGAGAGAAGAAAAAAAAACAACGTAAAATAGAGTAAAATCGCGAGCAATCGAAACCCCTGCAGGTATGTCACAATATTCAGACGTTTCCCCTTTCAAACCCTTCCAGCATGATGTCTGAAAACACACGAGTGCTGCACGACGAGGATTTCATCGAGAGCTTTTACTTTCGGTCCAGATACCAACGCCGAATCGAGCATCGCGATGATTCCGTGACGGAATAGACGTATAATATACCGGCGACACAAGCGGCTTCTGACTACACGATACGATACGATACGATATGTGATTCGTTTGGAAGAAGGGAAGCAAAATGGTGCAAAGAGCTGTTGCTAAAACGTGCACAATTAAGAGAGAAAAAGATATATTCCATTTTTTATTCTACTTTTCCCGACAGTTGAATGCAAAAAGCAGACCATCGTCGTCGTCTCGATTGCTGAAGGCTGAATCGTTTTCGAATGATTTTATCTTCCGTCTCTCTATCTTTTTTTCCACCGCGAAAGCTCGGAGCTTCAAGATGTCAAGGTGTCGAACATCAAGAGTGTCGGTATTTCAAGAATCGTCAAATCAATTATAACATTCCTTCCACAGCTGTATTCTGATAATTAGTAACCCTCGACGATTAATTCTTACAACGTGACTTCTTTATGAATAATTAAGTCGGTATAAATTTTTATCCACTTCTCATGTATCATCAGATCGATCCCAGCATTGAACCAAGTTTATCAAACGGTGTAACGAGAATCCAAATCATACTGAGACCAAAAGTTATTGAGGTATTGGCTTTATATTTCCACGATCAGAATTGGATGTTCAACAATTTCACTTTTTATATTATAAATCGGCAGAATTGCTCGTCAGTTATTATTATATCGTCCCTTAAAGCGAATTGTTTTCCCGCGTTCAACGTTATTCGACACGATCAAGTAACACTGCAGATATTTGAATAACGAGGAGCGTGACGTTCGGCGAGTAAAGACCAACTGGTAAAGCACTGCAACACCTACTCGAAAAGGCGGATGCAACCACGTGGATATTTTACCACACCAGACCTGACTTCGGAGAGTGTCTATTACACGTACTTACAGGCATCGTCGTCTATGTTTAGACCGGACACGGAAGCGAATGGCACGTGACCCAGTAGAAAGAGTCGAACAATTACAGTCGTCAATTTGTAGCGTTGATGGTTGTTCGAATGCGCTTTATTACAAGCAAGTAATCAAGTCGGAAGGAACTTTCTTTCCTGATCTAAAAACTGACGGCAATTATATGCGGTTCAATTTTCTCCGTTTATTCTTGAAACGAATAACAAGTAAACTCTCTTCTGTTATTTGAATTTCTGTATCGATCTAGTGGCAGCATTCTTTTGTTTTTATTTTTTTTATTTTACGTATGAATTTTCGTTGGCGAAAATCGTGCGAAACAATTTGTAAATAACTTGGTTCAACTCCTGAATTTGAAAAGCTCCGAAAGCGCCTAATTCCGAATTATTTGGTGGCGAAAGTTGAAGTAAAGAAGTTAAACTTTGAAGAAACAACAAAGTTTCGAATGGTTGCAAACCCGATGGCTCAAATTTCCGAGGTGCAAGATTCCAAAAATCCAAGTCATGATACAGCAAAGTTTCGAAAAGTAAAATTACGATAGAGCAAAATTCCAAAAATCAAAATATACTCACACAGCGTAGTTTACTCAACGAGTGGATGTTAAAAAAAAACGAAAATCAAAATGACCAGGATTTAGAACGTAAAAGTATCGAAAATCCAAAACAAAGGAAGATCAAAGAGGTAAAATTTCACCAAGCCAGAAATTTACGAAACTGAAAATCTTCTGAATTGATGCTTTCGGAACTTTTCAAATTCGGAACTTCGACACCGCCCCTGCAAATCTGTTAACTTCTGAATTCGGAATCACTCGGATTCACGCGAATCGAATGAAATCTCATCTCACGATCAGCTCACCTATTCAATTCGGTAATTTGAAGCCGCACTCGCACACCAAATACGGAAACGAACATCCCCAGTAATCAACGTTGTAAAGAAAATAGTTCTACGCCCACAACACGAAATTTACTGTGCAACAAATCCACACACACACACACACAAGCAGAAGAATTGCTTTCTGCAGCACGTGCCGCCGAAAATTGCGTTAAATTAGTCGTTCGTATTACGTATAATACGTACCTGTATTATATGTATAATAATTGATCAAGTAATTGCGGAGTAAGGTTAATTAGGGTCTGCGCTCGCGTGTTCAAGCTTTACAACACGCAAGAGACGTCGGATAGTTATCGTCTACAAAATTCCGACGACGACTGTATACCCCTGTACGGCAAGAAAAAAAAAAAAAAAAAAAAAAACAATCTTTTTAAATATCACGACGTTTCAGAGGGTAGAATTTATACTTTTATTTTTTATTTTTTTACTTCACGCTCTTGTCTAATTCAATTATCTATTACGTAATTATTAATCGCTGGGCGGCAGCACGCAGATAATAAATACTGCAGGATTCAAATTTCCTACGTACTTTTTTTCTACAAGTTTTCAAAATTTGACTCATATTCTCACTAAATATTATAATAGTTGACAATTTTTTTAATTTTTTTTTTCACCGGTTGTACGTAGACACTTGGCGAAAGAAGAAAAAAAAAAAATTATACAATATTGCCAAAGAAATGACATAGAATGTGATGAAGTAGTTTGAAAAAATTGACAAATATTCTTTTCGATAATTTAATGAGGTTATTTAATACTTGAAAAAAAGTAACGATGCTGACCGATTTCTCTCGGTCAAATATAATATATATATATATATAACATATGTATATTTATACATTATCCTCGAGCAAAAATTAAACAAATTACAATATCAAATAAAAGTTCAAGAGATCATTTTTAATGAATTTTGTTCCTCGGCTTAGCAAAAACGTACGTCACGTTGTTCTACGTAAAACTAATATCTAAATTCACGCGTATCTGATACGCAGACGGGTAGAATCACAATGGGCATTGAATTCCATGGGTGTATGTACAGGTAATATACATACGTAATACACGTAGATACGTATAGTAGGTACAGCCGTTTATAACCCAGCCAGTCAGTCAGTCATCCCGCAGATATTTACAATTGAATTATACGCACAAAATGGTTGGGCCGTCCTGCGTTTCCATCCCGCACGGAGAGTTTTATATATATATATATATATATATACATATGCATATATACATATGCGTGGGTGTGCGCGTACTCGGTGGTTTGCACACAAGTCTCCGTGTATCCATATATAGCAGAAAATGTGCTAAATTTACGATCGTTGCGAATCCGTGCGGCGGCGGTTTTCGTTCTCGATTATACATGCCTGGCCACTAGGTAAGCTCCGATACGTCTATGTGTATATAACACATGTCTACATCTATATGACATATACATTCGGAAACAATGAAGATCGAGGGGTGATGCGGGAAAAAATATTCGCGCGACGCGAGGAATTTTGCAAAAGTTAACATACCGCGGGTGTGTGAAATAAATTAGATCAAACAAATATGTGACAACCTTTGTGAAAACGCGTGAGACATTTTTTTCGTGTATATAATATGGGACGTTGGAATATCGTAGGTAAAAAGAAAGAAAGAAAGAAAAAAACAAGTAAACTTAAAAATTTTACATTGCTTGTACAGGATCTTCGAATTTCTCGCCTCTCACGATCGGCTAAACGCTTTGTGAAAGCCGGTTGGATTTCCAGATGATATTGCGAGCCTGAGTAAACAATTAGCAAGTACATGGCTCGTAAAATAAGGCGGATGATATGATCAGCTTGGGTGCGGATAAACATATCTCGTGAAATTGGTTCGCCGACGAGAAAACAGCGGTAAACAAATTTAATCCCTTGTATTACAGGCGTACTCATATTATAAGAAACACTCCGAGACGATACAGAGTGCAAAAAAAAAAAAAAAAAAGAACGTCGTCGGGTTTAATAATTAACAATTATAATATTTGTACGTTATCGAATTTTCAACTACGTTAATAACGAAACCTGTTGAAAAATTGTAAAAATTAAAAATACATACGTATGTCTAAATTTGTCTGTTTCAATATCTCGAAACTGGAGTGGTTTGAAAGAGTTTTTTTTTTTTTTTACTTCATTTTTTGTATTATAACAATTTATTCTACACCCTGACAGATTTCAGATTCCTACGATAATTTATTAACTGACACGCGAATGATATCTCGGAAACTGAATTTTGCTTCATATTTTACGATCAGTTAAATTATTCAACTTTGCGAATGAATGTGCCGGGGAAAAAAAAAAAAAGAAAAAAAAAAAAAAAATGAGCGAATATTACAGAAATGTTAATTTCCGTTTTTATACATACCAAGAGACTAAAGATAATCCTCTTGTTCAAGAGTAACTCAACCTTTACTTTACAAAGAAATTTAGCACGAGGTTGGTTGGTTTATTTAAGAGATTCGAGGAAGTTGAGCTTGTCTCACTCCGCCTCCCCTCTCCGTCCCTCTTTTCCTAAACTTTTTACGCGAGTTTTAGTAGTATACCTACTGCAGCGGTGCGACGGCGGTACAAGATATATAAGCCGTGATTGCAGACTAATTAAAGAAACCGAAAGCAAGGGATGCGACCGAGGAGCAAACTCGACGGCGCATTATAACTGAGGACCGGAAAAGTATAAATTAAAATTTAATAATAAAAGAGGGAAACGCGGAGGGATTTGAAAACGAAATTGCGGCATGATTAGTCGCGTGAAAATTTACGGTATAATAACTATATATGTATATCTAAAAATTACATAATAAAACGCTCGAAATAATTGCTCGACAAAGGTCGTTTCAATTTTTTTTTTTTTTTTTTTTTTTTTTTTTATAGATTTATAGTAGCTTTCACTTGGCATGTTTAAATCTAAAATTTTTACGTTTTACGGGGTAAATTTTATGGGAATACTCGCCCGACAAAATGCATACGTGACGCCATGGATATTTAGACCAGGTGCCCAAAGTGCTGCGTACATTCCCGGGGATGTAGTTTGATTTTGTAATTTTTTTATTTTTATTACTTTGTTCGAAATTTTTGTTCCATTATCGAGATCAGCTAAACCTGCATTTTACAAGCGTACGTAATGGGAATGCAAAAATTTTTGCCGCGGTTTTATCGCGCGGAATTATTTTTTCACAGGTCAGCCGATATTGTAAAAGAGATCGGAAAATCGAACGAGCATGGTTGACTCTATCCTCTGGGAATAAAAAAGAAATCTATTCAAATATGCGTTACAATAACGACGTATACCTAAGTAATCATAAATAAAATGCCATAATACGAGAAACTAATTCAAATTATTCGAAAAAGCTTTGGTATTACTTGAAAAATTGCAGAGATTAAGAGTAGTAAGCTGAAGATTAGAAAAAAAAAAAATGAAATAATTCACGGTCTACATACGTATATATCGAAAATAGGAAATCAATGGAAAAAAAAAAGGACAAGAATCAAAAAAATAAACAATAGGAAATACACATCTAATATCGTAAATTCCATAAATCTGTAATAAGTACACAGAATCGACTATAAACAATTCTGTGCCACTATATATGCATAAAAGACGAGTTAGGAATGTAAAACATTGATGGATGGTACGTGTTGTAATCCACGTATAGTCATATAACATATCCGTTATTATACACGCACGATACCTGCAGGGAAATGTACATACATGTACTACAGGGGAGGAATTTCCGTGGGAGAGTTGCACATGGTGTAAATAGTCAAATCGTGTCGTCATCGAAAAACAACAACAACGACACGTGTCGACGTTGTTGTTATTATTATTATTATTATTATATTAAAAATACACGATGATATATACAATATATCGACGTTGAACGTGTATATCGAGGTGGAGACGTTTTTATATCGGAGCTGCACCAACGCCTCAAAGGTCAAGGGTTAAAATGAAAGATCCCGACTCACGCGCTGTACGCGATATTTCACCCTTACATATACATACGCTATCTAGCATCGCATATATTCGACGACCTTATAAATATCTAACGAATCCCTCCGCCGTGCGCGAGTGGTTTGCCATTTCTATTATCTCAAATATATATATAATGGGGGTAGAATTTTCGCTCGGCAAATCAACCGGGAATAAAAAGGAATACGTGTGATAAACTTGTTACAGACGGACAGACAGAGAGGGAGTAATTAAAGAGGAGGGTCGTATATGTATCGTTTTATCGAATACGCAAAGCCTGCAGAGTGAGTCACTTGCCATAAAACAGTAGAACTTGCCGCCACCCTTCTCAACGTTTCACGGATTAGGGGTTGCCCCCCTGTTTTCCTATCCTCCTCGCTTCTTCGTCATGATTCTCTCTCACTTTTACCCTCGCGACAGTGTGTGCAACTTTTACTTGCTGCGGACGCAATGCAGTGTCGACTGTTTCAACGGTGAAACAGCATTTGCAGGGTGTGCTTTATTTACATGTAGATGTAGGAATTTATACGACGATTAAATTGAAGAACTATACAGTTTAATTTATCAATACGATAAAATACGATTATCGAAAATATGACGTTAGAAAAATAAAGTTGAACGTGCCAAAGAAACGGACAAAATTCGCTTCACAATGGAATCGGTCTAAAAATGTTCCAAGTGAAAAATAGAAGATTCAAGAATTTTTCATCGAAAATATTAAAAGTCCTGTAAAACGATATAAAAAAAACATGGGCCCGGTATTGAAATGATGGGAAATGAAAGTACAGTTTTTGAGAATTAAAAAAAAAAAATAGTTCCTTTTCAAAATCATTCTGAATATTTATGAATGATAGAGTAGCTGAATAAAGAATCTGATAAAAATTTAGGGTGCCTGTTTAAGAGCTGTAAAAATTGCAGAAAATCTTTGAAACAAAATCAGAAATGGTGAGGGTCAGACCTTGGTCGAGTTCCTATGGAATTCCCCTTACTTTATACTCCACGAAGTTATCTGACAGCGGAAATGGACAGGCGATCCACGTCGACCGGTAAAACCTTTCAAACCCAGAAACTCTGCACCCTTGCAGTCTGTACATGTATATGTACCATACATGTGTGCATATATATATATGTGTGTGTATATATATGTACGTACATAGTTGATGCGGCGACGCGCTGCAGTGAAACGAGGGTGAAGGGTGTGGGTGCAGAGCACACCTATGCCTTTGTTGTTTTATTTCTACAAACCGATATCGATGATTTACGACCCTCTTTCTCTCTCTCTCTCTCTCTCTCTCTACATATACGCACATGTAGGTATATGGACGGAGGCATATGGTGATTGGGACGTCCTATCACATTCACATGTTACACATAGGTATGTGTACTGTATGTATGATACATGTATAAATAGGTATGTTAGGATGGTTGAAAGAAATCAACTGTTTTATTTTTTTTCAAAGTCGCATCGTTAATAATTGCAGGAAGAGGAAATAAGATGCCTGTCGAAATTTGGCAGAAGCGGATCAATAGACTTCAACTACTATATTAGACAAATCTTGTCTTGCGCCAATCTTCGTCGACGACGAGATTCGTTTGCACCGTTACAGCTCCTATTTATTACCTTATATACACGTAATAACGACGATTATGCTATCCGTTATATATTGTAATTAGGATAGAGGAAAAAAATAATCACGATCATCGTCACACAAGAAATTAAGAGGGAAAAACGAGATTGAAATTCGTTATATTTACAGCAGATAATATACGATGCATTTTTAGGAAACACAATTTTTCAAGTTCAATTAACTTGTAAACACAAGAATATGTAAAAACAAATACTCGTTATGTTTCACAAACTTGATATCTATCTTCAGATTTCCTCAAATTGCACAAAAAAAAAAGAAAAGATATGATTTTTCACTTTTCTCTTCATGTTTCGTTGGGTTTTTGCGTTACTGATAACAAAAATCCAAAAACAAAAGAAGAATGGAAAATTTCTTCATCGCGAGTGATTTCATCCTCTCTCTTTATTTTCATCTATATTCTCGTTTTAGCCTTTTTTTTCAAATCATTATTATTTCATCCCCCCACGCTCGTCTTCGAGTACCTACAGAGAACAGTCCTCGAAGGTCCTCGAAAATGTTCGTTCGTCATCCCGGCGCGGTAGTTCTTGATCCTTGATCCTTGATCCTTGGTTAGGGATCCCCTCTAACTTTTGATGTAAATTACAAAAACCGTGCGCGGACGGCAACGAAGTAAGTTCTCAAGTGGCGTTAAAACAATCGTCGTCATCGTCATAATCGTCAGGGGGATTGCTCTCCACAGTTCGAGCACCTATTTTTCAAATACATGTACAACAACATCATGTACACGATACATGCGTAAATACGCTCAACTTTGCAACGAGGAAACGACGCCGAAGAGAAGAAAGACACGGGCAGCTTATCGATTTGGCCTGTTTTCGTCTTGCAGTGCAGCAGCAGCAGCAGCAACTCCTTCAACAACTCGCTCTCACCATCGGCAAGAAATTCTTCGCGCAAATCTCGCGAAAATACTTATTTTTATCGGCTGTAGGACTGCGGTATTTCGATTCGATAATTCGATAAAGCTCCAAATTTTCAATCATTATAGATGAAAAAAAAAGAGAGAAAAAACAGCCGTATAAAAATAATACTCAACGGAAATTATTCCGGAGCTTGCAGAGGAAATTTAGCTACAGGTACACGTCCGTATCGATTTTCATTCACGGATTATTTTTAGTTCCACGTGAGTGCTAATTAAATGAAGAAACGAAGAAAAGAGAGAATTAATGGGAGTGAGATATAAAAAAAAAAATAGAAAAAAAAACCCAGATAACAACGACATATTGCGAAAATCCAAGCATATAAGCGGATTTCTCCGCACGATTTTATACGGATTCGAATCACGCGCGTCAGTGATTTCTGAGTCCCTTTTTACCCTCTGCACGATGCAGTCCCTGTCGCCAACGTTATTTGAAAGAAAACGCTGCTGCCGATTTAAAGCGTAGAAAATGTGGATCGATGGATCAGGAATTAATCGTAAACGAATATACGTGTGGTGAATATTTAAGATGGTGTATCAATTTTTTCATTTCTCTGTCTTTCTTCTTTCTTCAACGCAAGTTTATCGTACCTATAATAATATTAAGCCATGACATTGCTATTCCAATATAACGTTAAAGATATTTTTCTTCATATGCATAGAAAAAACAAGATTGAAGTTGGTAACGTGAACGCGACCAGAGATCGAAATAAAAACCATTGATTTACAATTCGAGAGACCGATTTTAGTTTCCAAAATTAGAGTAGAATTATGGTCTCAATATTTATAAATAATTAACCAGTCGAATAAAAAATCTGAAAAAATTCAAGGTACTGTTTCAGAGTTGGGAAAATTGCGGTAAAAACATTTTGACGCTGGTTGGGTTCCCATGGAATTCCCCATATTGCCCATATACATTCTTTACCTTCGTCTTAAATTATACCAGGCACCTGTGGCGCCGTAGTAACCACCCCTGTAAGTATCGGGAAGAGACTCGTTGCAGTTTTTCTCCCTTCTTCCCCGAGACTACTTTTATCGCACGTAAAAGGGGATTTTTCAGTCCGATTTTAAGATCGTAAGCTACAAGGGAAGGAGGGGGTGAAAAATATACGGGGGTCTCGTTGGATGCTGGATAACGAGGTCTGGGCCATAGGTGCCCATACATGCAACGTGAACGTGATGTAAACGAGACAGGAGGAATAAAAAGAAAAATATACCAGAAAAGGAGAACACGATATACCGGTGATTTTATTTTTTTCTTCCCCCAACGAAAGAAGAAAAGTTCGTTACGCAACGAACAAGGCTTACAAAATCGTGCGATAATAATTGGTACTGTTGGTATACGTGTAAAAGGCATCGGTACAAAGAAAAAGAAAAATTGTCGACAAAGACACGCTCTCGTAAAAATTGATAAACAACTAATACTGTGACATTCGATTTGCATAAGATTTTGTTTGCTTCTGGGCCGAGAGAAAGTAGAGAAAAAAGAGTAGAACCGATTAAGTAAAAAGTCGCCCGTTGATTGGACTCGAAGGGCAAAAAACTGAGAAATTCACTCGTTTTCATTCGGCAGGTGGGTAGAGAAAAAAAAAGGTTCGCGAAATTGCAAGCTATCAGAGTCAGCGTGTTGGATGTACATATGTTTGAAACTATACCTATATACATTGTACATCCATGTAAAAGATACACAAGTGTTCACATACCGTACACGTAGGTACATAAGGAGAGAGGAGCCAACTGGGTCGAAAGAGAAGCGAGGCATGTGCTCGCAATTTATGGATACGCATTACACGCCGTAAGGCGATGCATTACGTAGGAAAATGGACTCTGAATGCTTACGGCAACGCAACTCTTGTTATTACCGTTGGTCGAGGTATTATCATTATTATTCTTGTTGTTGTTATCGAATGCATGCAGTAGAGATGCTCGAAGCTTTGGCAAAAGTTACTTTGTCGAAAAAACTATGAGTTAATATAACAAGGAAAGTCTGTTTTCGGATTACGTGTTAAATCATTTTTTCCAAAGAGATTTTTCAACAGGCGACAACATATGTATATATTCATAATACGGTTTGTCAATAAGAGCGGAGAAATGAAAATTACGTACTTTACATTTAAGCAGTAATTTATGTATAAATTATTTCATCGATTCGATGTAATTATATTATAAACGAGCATTCAGTGACAGACCGATAATAGTTATTTAAGTTCAATGAGTTTGAGACGAAGATAAATTACCAAAACAGAAGAGGAGGGAAGTTTTCGCTTCAAATTACGTACAAGATTTGAAAAAGCGACAACGGATTTGGGGGTAAAAATTTACAGACGCAGGTTTCTCTTTCGTTTCTTGTATATGTACACCCAAATGTGGGGGGTGGATGTATTATACACGTATGTATTATTACATATGTACATATATGTGTATATAATGCTACACGAGATTACGGATATTACGTAGTATTTGCCTGCAAGCTAGTGTGTAACCTGACTTTGGATTCGCTGCTTGAAAGCGGGTTGTTTTCAAAGAGATACTAAATCTGTTACAGCGGGAGCGACCCCGCATAGTGAATCATTCATGGAGCAAGCAGCAACTATCCGGGAAACTATAATAAGAATCATCTCCACCATAAATTGGGGCGTCTGTTCGACTGACGTTGGTTTGACGATTCAGAGATATTCTCGAGAAGTGAGGACGATGATACACGAATCGCCGGCGGTGAAAAATCGTCGACCATTGTTGTACCACAAAAACGAAGCGATGAACGATAGGAAATTTCTAATGATCATTATTATTTGTATTACTCCGACTCTTTGTCAATCCCCTGTAATATAATCATAGTTGAAGAATTTGAGACAGTTATGACTTGTCCAGAGCAGTTGAGACGTTCTTTTCCACGAGCAAACGTAAAAAAGTTCTCTTGGTCGCGTCTTCGGGGTAGAAAAATTTAATAACGTGGCAGAGTTACGCACACAGAGGATTCTTGAGGAGAAGAATCTACGTACCAGCTACCCCTGCATCGTTTAAAATGTCGATACACGACGAGCTCTTCTAGCCACTCCTTTTCCCCCCTAAGTTACGTATATTGGTCATGAAAATGCGGCAGGGGTGAGTAGGTACGCCATTACATACATATGTGCCTGTAAGGTATATACCACGTGGATTCCATTGCGTACGGAGCTCACTCGGGCGAATAAATGAAAACCAGAGAGAGCGAAAAGACGTGGAGGAAGGAAACTGGCGTCTGGAGGCAACGTCGACGACGTCGAACGAAATTCTATTCTCCTCCAGCAGCAGTCTGGGGTTTGTTTACACGAGAAGTCAGTCCCCTGGTTCTTGCCTTACCCTGCACAGAGCGCGTCTTGGAATCTCCCGTATATTTCCCTCTTTCATTCCTTCAAACCCTTGGATAAAGAGCACCGACGGCTGTGGCATCGTGTTTACGTTTTTGCCTTATTCGAGAGTGGGAGAAGAGAGAAGAAGAAGAGAGTTGGTGCATGAACGAGACCCACACACCTCTCTCTCACTTTTTCTTTTCTCCCTTTCAAAGCTAATCACGGTAATGAAGAGAGGTGTCGAGGCCCTTTTTCTACGCTTTGTAAACTAATTTATATCCCAGCTGCTGCAGTGTCGTTCAAAGGAAACGAATGAGGAATTGTGGTTCAATCGAGCTCAGAAAACTGCTCACATAAACCGCATGGATCAAATTCTGCACCTTTTCAACTCTCACGCTTTTGTGCACTGCGCACAGAATGCGGCATGTAAAGTATTGAGATAAACTACAATGCTACTAGTGTTTCAAGCCCTGTATCAAGAGGAGATAAAACACAGAGGCCTGCTAACTGGACAAGTTGGTATCGGGTTTAACCAGAAGCCCATCGTCCCACCGATGCTTGCTTCGTTCTTCAACCTGTGCTCTGTGCTAACGATAAGTTTCTTCAACGACTGCTCTTCGAGCTCAGATTCTCATATCAAACGAGAAAAACTGTTTCTGAGACCCGTCGATTTGTTGATTTCCATTTAAAAGTTTGGATAATTGCAACTGACGAGGATCCCTCTAATGTCATCTATTCAACTCGTAAACAAAGCTTTCTACAAAGTAAAAGGAATACAAATTGTTCAATTCTCGCAAAACTCAACTGTTGAATCAACTGTTGGTGACTAGCTGAAATTTACGTATAGAAGAATGAGGAACGAAGAGGCTCAGATTTGCTCCGGCATCTTGTGATCTAAACTGATCTTTTTCATTTCGCTCCTTTTGCAGATGAGTGCATAAAAAGTGATAAAAGCTTTTGGAGCAAGTTCTTTACAAAAGGGACAACTTATACGATACAAACAAAAAATGAGGACTGGATGCAAATTCTTTATCACAGAGTCGTGGAGACGTTAGCAATGAACATTAGTACTGACCTGTCGATGAAGCCATCGCCGTCTCCGTCGCAGGCTTGAAAAAGTTTCCTGACACGTTCCTCGTCGCAGATAGAGCCTGCCTCGCTCTCAGCATCAGCCGCCTTTGACATTATCACTTAACCTTACTTTGATCCATCTCAACAAACGAATACGAGATCGACATTATGAGTATTATT
Source organism: Neodiprion fabricii (assembly GCF_021155785.1). Taxonomy (NCBI): domain Eukaryota; kingdom Metazoa; phylum Arthropoda; class Insecta; order Hymenoptera; family Diprionidae; genus Neodiprion; species Neodiprion fabricii. The sequence continues at coordinate 26,564,973 of NC_060244.1, read as the reverse complement.
TATTCACCGTTGAAGGGAAAACATGATGCGTAGTATTCGGTGCTTTCTTCTCGTTTCCAGTTTATTTCGCCGGGGTGAAACACCGCGCAGGTTATTTACTGCCCGTGATACTTGTCACCTCGCCTCGCGTCAAACAAAGAGGTTCCTTACATATTCGGTTGGAGGACCGAATTTCCGACTCGACACTGATGCGAACCTTCCGCGATGCTTCATTGCCCGGTTTTTACTGCGAAAACATGATCCTCGCGAAACGCGGGGCGAATTCCGGCGATCGGAACCCTCGCACTCGTGCCAAATGACAGCGAGTCACTAACCCTAACCTCAAATCCAACTCCCCCCCCTGCCCGATACTCGGCGAGCAATAAAGACTATCGATCACACCTCACGCCCGTCAAATACCTCTCTAGCAGAGAGAAACCTGAGAGAGCCCACGGAGCGAAAAACTTGGGACAGACTGGTGGAGCTCGGTTTCGTCGGATCTGTGTGTCCGTTCCGTGAACTAAATTCTCGGCGGGTAAGCGATGGACGCAGATAAGGAAGTTTGCTCTGTATTATCTGCTCCGTCGCTGAGCTCTCCGTTTTGCTAACCTATCCATGTAAACTCACACGTACTGGCGAGATTCTGACTTATTTTTCACTCGTGAAAAGAAGATATTTCGTTTAAAGCTACCTTCCAATTGGTCCAGCTGGCGCTTATCACCGTTTTCACGAGTGAAAACTATAGGTGAAAACCAAGTCAGAATCGGGCCCCAGGTATTATCCTTATCAATCAAAACCTTACCGACCAAAATTATAAGGCGAAGTTCGCCTGGCGAACAAAGACGCAGCTAGCCTCTGAAACACTTAAAAAATTATTGATAGTGTTCTATTTCCTTCTAATGTATGATTATGTTAATTGTAAGTTAGATTAGGTTCGCTTCGCCTTTGATCATTAATTTTTCCTCTTTCACGTTCGCAAAAATTTGTTTTCCGTTAACGACATTTTTCAAACGCTTATTGAAATTGATTTTCACCAGTAATAACTTTATATTGATCAGAATTTATTCATGCATTGACTGTACTATTATTATTGTTCGTTTGTTGGATTCTTTGATTTTGATTTGAGCATTGAAACTGTAATTGGATTTCAGATATATCTCAGCTCGCGATATCAACGCCAAAACATCAGCATGTATTTTTGGGATGTGACACTCGTTCAGCTGCATCAAGTACTCGAGGACTACGTCCAGGATATAAGGTCCAGGAAGATTCTCGACATGAAGGATGCGAGGGTAATTGCCTCGAGAGTGTTTAGCAGAGCGAACACCGAAAACGAGGCAAAACGGATTATGATGTATGTCTACAAACATCTGGTTCGTCTGTTCAACACTCTCGGAGCAAATCGTGAACCCTCGCCTCCTCCGGCGGAGCTGCCTGTTCCTGAATCCATGGATGATCCAGCGGAGAGTCCAGCAGCTGCTGAACACGTCGATCCTCCAGCTGCTGAACTTGTTGATCGTCCAACAGAGGGTCCGGCCCCAGTTCCTTTGCCGACAAAAAAAAGGAAACGTAGACATCAGGTTGACCTATTGTTGGAGGCAAAGACCCGATTCGGAGACTCACCTGCCTCCAAAAGACGGCAAAGACATTCACTGGCGGATATGCATGCTTGTGACGAAATAAAACTCGCAAATAAACGAAAAAAAAAGAATGGAAAAAAATTGCGCATCTAAATGTAATTAATATCTAGGCTCTAGATTTTAAGACCTTTCTTTGTAATATTCTGTAAGTGAGTTAGTACGTTTCATGGCATTCCACTTCCTTCCGAACATCCTATTCCGTACCCTCACCGAATGTTCTTCCCCAAGGGGGAGCGTGTTACGTCCTCCAGACTTCATATTCATAGGATGCAATGCGCTGGGAACATTTTGAAGTTTGGTATTTTTATACAATGTTCTACGGCGTATTTTCTGTAATTTCTAACAGATCTTCAAGTTTAACCACCTATTTTCTCAGGCTCTCCGAGTACTTTCAGATAATCAAAGTGGAATTTCAATATGACGGAAAATATGAAAGTTTTGAGTTTCAGTATGGTCCTCCCTCAACCATTACAATCGTACTTCGTGTTCTTCTTTCAATTGCACGTTACAGTCGTAACTTTTAATTGGACCGACATGATTTACCTAATATCATTTGCTGCTGCCTAACATTGACCCCGGCTGCCTGTTCCAACTGTTTCGTAGTCGGTGATATACGCAGTATAAGAATAATCAATAAATTCCTACTCACACACAATGGCGGAGATATTTTTTTACAGCCTCGCTATCGTCTGCGGTAAAATTGAACTCCTCAACGTCCTGCGCCGCCTTCACGTATTCAGCGGCCGTCCAGAGCGCCCGGCAGGCCGCCGAACGACGGTCACTCTACAGACGCGTCGCAAATAAATCGTTCGCTAGCAGCTCTGCCTTCCGCAAAGTGACCGTCGTCAGGACATCTTGGGGCAAAACATCTTGAATCCTAAAGACAGAAAAACTGAGGATTTTTTTTTATCGAATTCATCATAGATGTTATTAATCTACATGTCGTCGTCATTACGTATCATTGACTTGGATTGAAGCTAAAAAATCCAACGCATGAAATTTGAAAAACTTTAATTACACAGACAAAATACATAACAAAATATTAAGATTATACAAGATATTATACATATTCCGTTACAAAGCAGGTTTACTCGGTCAACTTGAGCTTCTCTCTCAGGGTAGGTAGGAGTTTCTTCAATTTCGCTGCATCGTGGCTGAACGCCCACATGATGCACTGCGTGTGTTCCTTGGTCGGTAGTCCACGGAGTTCGGGGTCCGTTTCGAACCATTGAATATGTTTGTTCTTTATTTCTTCGGTTATAGCGCGAAGATTCTTGTTCCTCTCGACGTCCCAGGTGATTTTAGTATCTGGAACTTTTACACCACGAAGCCTTTTGTAGTCTCCCTCCTCCTGCTCGTAGGCTCTGGAAAAAAAATCAAACATGTTACATATTACACCATCTTCAAACAAGAATGAGCAGTTGCCATGAACGTTAATATATCGATGAATCACTTTGGTACAACGTATAAATATAAAGATTAAAAATAGGGCTAATTTCTAGCTCGTCCAACTCTTAAGACTCACTTCAAAATACCCGTATCTTCAATTTCGTATCGATCAGCGAGGGGTTTGTACGCCTGTACCAAGTCCAGGGCTAAATATCCGAAATTTTCTTTTGAACGCCCATTGACGTTGTAGTCGGTGATCCAGTTCTCGTAAACCTCGATCGCCTCCTTCATATTTTTTATTTTCTCCTCGTCCTTAGTACAAGTGATGACCCTCTCCGCCCTCCTGATCAGTCCTGTAATTGCGTGGTATTGATAAGCGACGTCGCGACCCTCCAGAGACTTCAGACTGCTATTCGCTCGCTCTTTGTCCTTAAAGCTGAGTCCACTTTCCTGCTTCTCTTCCTTGTCCACCTTCTCGACCTCTTCCGCCTCCTCGTCCTTCTTCAGCGTCTTCCTCTGGGGCTCGTCACTGTCATCATCACTGTCCGAAGAACTGTCGTGACTTCGCTTGGTCCCCTTCTCTCGTCCTTCTTCCCCACCTGCCAACTCCATATCCTCATCTTCGCTGACCCCCTCAAATTTTTCCTCCACCTGCTGGATCAACTTTTTCAGCTTCGTGGGTTCCGGGCTGTAGCCGAGCAATATGCACTGCGTGTGCTCCTTCGTCGGGAATCCCCTGAAGTCCCCGACGTCGGTCTCGAACCACTGAATGTGGTCCGACTTTATTTTATCGATGATCTCCTTCAGTTGACGATTCCTCTCGATGTCCCAGGTCGTCTCTCCGCTCGGAGTTTTCACTCCGCGCAGTGTCTTGTAATCTCCCTTTTCTTCCTTGTACGCTCTACAACAGAAGGTCAAATGATTAGAAGCGTAACGCTACCTACCAGAAAAAGGGGGACCATGGCACGAATGCATGCAATTAACCGATCACCGGGAATTTTCCTCCGCCATATACTAACCGGTAGAAACTGTCGTCCAGGACTCCGTACTTCTTGGCCAAAGCCCTGAAGCCTTTGACGGTTTCAACTGGTAGATAGCCGAGGTTTTCCTTGCCACGGTGATTTTCTTTATAATCGTTAAGCCAGTCTTCGAATACCTGTTGAGCCTCTCGAAGATTCGTGAGTTTCTCCTCGTCCTTCGTGATTTGAATCGTCCTTTTTGCTCGGCTGACGAAACTGGTGATAACGTGATACTGATAGGACACGTCACGGCCGTCAAGAGCCTTCAGAGTATCAAGGGCCTTCTGTTTGTCCTTGAAACCCATCGCGCTTTCCTCCGGTTCAGAATTCGTCTTCGGTTTAGCCATCGCGAATGTTCAACGAACGCTATCAGCTGTTATCCTGTGAATTAGAATGTAGATACGTTGTAACGATCTGGTTTATATTCGCGCATTTTTGCATGCTTAACTTAAGATATGATGCGAGGTTATCGCTGCGTCACTGTCAATAAATATCAGCACTTGAAACAACAAAATCATTTTGAGAATAATCGAGCTCTCAGCGAGACGACGGATTCATGTAACGAACGCAAAATTTTTGCAAAACAAAGCAGTGAACTCAGTACTATATTTGGACGGTGCGATTGCATACATGGTTTGAATGCTTCTCGGCTTCCGTGCAAAAACCCGAGTAGGCGACGCAATTAAATCAAATGACGTGGGTGTCACTGACTGCGACTGACTGAGCTGGCTGTGCGATATTCTAAAATTGAACGTATTACTCTGCCATGATCAGCACTTTCTCCGCGAAAAAAAAAAACTCTGAAGAAGTTCTAGAACCAAAAATTTCTGGCGTCAAACAGTTTTCAAATGAGATCTAATTCAAACCAGCCAACCAAATTTCTTCTTTAAATGTCAAATCCCACCGATTGGCCGTTATGGCCGCCGCTCGATGCTGAAGTAAACTGTAATTGGTCAACTTTGACTCTTTTTCGTTTGAAAACTATTGGACTCAAATTTTTTTTTACTCTCACAGAACCACAACGACCTTTTTACACGGAGAATCCAGGTACTGCATAAGAATTTCCGTTAACGAGTATTTAGATAGACATCGGAACCGAATTGAAATTGAAACAAGTGATAACAGAAACGGAGAAATTCCTGGATCTATTCTCGAAATGATTACTTTGATCTGCAAAAAAAAAAAAAAAAAATGTAATCGCGTATAACTGAGTTAAAGAATGAGAACGATGATTAATTCATAAAGAAATCAATCACCACTCACCTCAGAGAATGACAAATAAAATAAAAATTATGTAAAATCCTTGGTGTTGTATTCGGACACAGAACACTTAACAGCACTGCCGCACTTCGGATTCGATCATCCGCTTCGAGGACTTGTTCAAGACTGACAAAGTACGTCCAGCGTATTATTTTTATTACTAACCGGTAAACGTGAGCAGCATCAGATATATATATATACATAGAGTAGAAGTGTCGTGTGCCGGATCGATGTAGCCGGCTAGGCCTATCTCCCTCTCTCCCTCTCTCTCTCTCTCTCTCTCTCACACGAGGCGGTTTGAATCAGCAACTCACAATACTCGCCAATCGGCGGCTAGACCGAGAAGCGCTAGAAGGAGAAAGTTTCGCGTAGTTCTCATGCGTGCAAAAGAGACGCAGGCATGTAAACATCTCAGCGGGACCGGCCGCTTAGCGCGTGCATGAATTGTGTCAGAACCGAAAATATACCAAACTGCGATATATTACGTCATTCGCGGAATATCTGCAAGTATCATTCGAAAGTATTTAAATATGTGTGAATACATGCGTATGTATGTAGTGTATAGGCACGTGTACTAAATATAAATGCAACACTGTTATAAACGTTTTCATGAATATCACGTGCCAAGTATGTAACGAAAGATAATATTCAGAAAAGTGATGATGATCAGATAAGATAAGATGAGAATTTTTCCAAGAGTATTTTCCTGGCTCAATTGCGAAACTCCTGGATGACGAATTCGTTTGACATTTAGATGCTCGCAATAATATATAGTTTATCTGTAGCTAAATTCGTTTATCGCAAGATCCTGATTCGAATAAATTCCAAAGTCAAAATTAAGCTGCCTGAAATCTTGAAAAATTAAATCCAGTAGTTTACTTCCGTTTACCAAGTAATTCGAACGGCTGTTTAAGATACTCGAGGAAAGTATTTTGCGATACTTCTGCCCGTTATTATGTCATGGCCACAAGTGTTCAGGTAAGTTCTGATGTCGCAGTGATATTGGATGACTATTATATCTCGTTTTTATATTCGACCGACGTAGGCAGATATCTGTGTACCTACACACGGATTCTAATACACAGCCTGAGATTAGCAATCGCATCATTGAAATTAACATATGACCAAATATGCAAGGAGAGCCAGAATAATCTCGAAGAATTATACTTTAACATAAAATTGATATGAGCTCATCGATATAATGCGACGTTTCATAGTGTCGCTATAATTATACCTAAATACTTTTACAATCGCCTCATTTTTCTCTACAAACATTGACTCATTTATTTGAGTTATTTTTACTAGCATACTTTAAAAGGTGCCATGTAAAGGGACAGAAATAAACTAAAGGACGATGAATTCCACAACTGAGAAGGTTGATCACAGGAACATGAAAACTGTCCGTTCGCAAGCAACTATGGCAACTTCGTCGTATACTTTATAGTGTACGTGAGCGTTGAAAAAGAAATTTATTATATTTACACAATAAATAATAACGTTACATTAATTAATTAATTGTTGATAAATCTATCCCGCAAGCGATAGCACTATCCGTGTGGTAATCATCATCACGCTTGACAGCAACAATAAAATAAATAAATCACAAAGTTTTGCGTCGACTAGATCGAGATTATTCTATATTATTATAGAATTTCATACTGATTTCGGACACTATTCTATGAATAATTATCGTTTCCATGCACGACGAAGCGCACAATTACGACAACTTCCATCCCAGGGTGTTGCGCAATATTTACAATCGACTTTTTCCCTATCGACTAAAAGTCCGTCGAAACGACCGGTATTCTCAACACACGCAGCTACCGACTCCTAGACAGTGATACGACGTCTGATCAAGTTTTGCGCCTCCACTACCATCGAGCAGCGGTGCTTGCGTGTCGGTAACGCTGGTGGCCGATAATTGGGCGCGCGCAGAATCAACACCGGTCGTTTCGGAGACCCGAGTTCTGGCGGTATCAATTTCTCTGGTCCCGGCCGATAACGTCGAGGATTCGTTACTCTGGTGGTAGCCACTGCTCGCTCTCCCGGACTCGTGGGCTCTGACATCCAAGGAGAAATCGTGCGCGGAAAGCCGACCGTAGTTCAAAAACGACTCCGTGTAAGCCGTCGAGGGGTGATGATGGTGGTGGTGGTGGTGGTGGTTGTTATTGTTGGTGTACTGGTGCGCGTAGTGCGCTGGATACCTTGCCGACGGGGTTTTGAAGCCCTCGTTCGCACTGCCCAGATACTGGTGCAGGTGATGCAGACTGTGGCTTCCGTAAACTGCGAGAAGACAGGTTTGATTGTAGGATCTAAACGTTATGACTTTGTTATGAGAGAATCTACGACTAGAAGACTTTCAGAAAAAAGTCAAGAGTCTAGTACAATTTCCGCGAAAATTACCTGCAGCGGTGTTAGAATACATTGCTAAAACGGCGTCACCATATCCAGTTGAGCTGTGCTTTCCCAAATCCGTGGATTCGGTAGTAGAGGCGGTCTTCGCGACGGCAGAATGGCTGTTCCTAACACCGGTGGTCTGAATTTCCGTAGGAACAGCAGCAGTGGTGCTGCCCGAGCCGTAGGCCATGTTGAAGAGTGCCTCTGGATCGCAGACGAACTTGTAAACGTACCGTTCGCCAGCTACCTTCTGCATTATCCCCTTCTCGTAATAGTATCGCAAAGATCTGCTCAGCTTGTCGTAATTCATCGCTGGCCTGTTCTTTTGAACGCCCCACCTCCTCGCGACCTGCATGAAAATGTGATCAGAATTAATCCGTACAACCATCGATCGTTGATGGAGGGTTGAACCGTTTGAACATCAGACCCTGAAGAGTCCAAATCCGTTGATGACCGAGCAATGGAATCGAGACACTCACCTCTTCCGGCTCGATCAGCTTGAACTCCATTCCACGTCCGGTCCACGCGATGCAAGGTGCATTAGCCGGGTCGTCCAGAAGAGCGACAAGGAACTGCCAGAGTTGAAGAGAGCCTCTTCTCTGCTGCTGGTACCCAACGGCAACTTCACTCCATGGCGAGGAGGTGGTGGTCGGTGACCGCTTGGCGTAATCCGCGCTCCAGGGAGTGGGCGAGGTCCTCTTCTGGAAGCAGGAGGACTGCCGGTCCCAGGACGTTGCGGAGGTGCTCGAAGTCCGCGTCTCCAATGGCGTTCCGAGCTCGGTCCACGTCGGTGTTACGCTGCGCTTCGCGTAGATGTCCGCGTTCCAAGCGGTCTCTTGACGCGATGCGTACCCCTCGGTGCTCGAAGGGGGTGCCACCGACGGCCATTGGGACGTTGCCGAGGAGGCGCTCGCTGGCCGGCTTGATGTCGGAGAGCTTCTAGACTCCCTTTGCGCAGTTCCATTGGAGTACTGCTGCTGCTGCTGCTGCTGCTGTTGTTGCGAAGGTTGATAAACGAGACCACTTCCTGATGGAAAAACAATTTGCAAGTTTTATGGGATTGACGGTAGTTGAAGATGGGAACACTAGGAAAAATGGTGCTGTCCAAATTGACCAAAACGACCGAATACCGTAGAACAATCTTTGTAGTCAGTTGGGAAATTGTATAAAATAATATATTATCACACTGGCACCAAATAATGGGCTAGAAAAGTCTGCCACCGCATTTTACTTCCAGTAAAGGTTCAAATTTTACCAAAAAAATTTTCATACAGTGGAATGGATGTTCGCAGTTTTTCTCGTTCATCATGTTCCACGATATCTAAGAGACGATTGTACACATTTCTTTAATCGGCGAACAGAATATCCAACACCATATATTACGTACAGTGAACGAAGGTGATCAATCAATCACCTTCAGAGTTACGGGCATGAAATTATGTGGGTGGGCTCGCAGATTTTGGTACAGTTTAAAATCTACTTAATAATAATTAGTCATTAGAAGTATACCGGTGCTGTTACACCAGCAGATTGCACGCGGAGTGCAGCAACGCAGGACTGGTAAAATCCGGTTGTATATATTATTCAGGAGACTGTCTGCCTGGAGTTTAACCCTTTCATATAATCTTCTTTGCTCTTGTACGGGGTGGTCGGTGGCGAGCCGTGGTTTTAAAACGGAATCATTGTTTTAATCAGAAATTGCGTCCGCAAAGCTCCGCTGATCCTTAGAATCACGGTCCTTGGTCCTTTGAAACACTGAAGCCGACTTTTCTCTGGTAAAGATGTGAAAAAAGTGTTTTCCCGATGATAAAAGACACTCAGAAGAAACATTTTGAGAAGTCTCCCCACTTACTGTGCCATTTCTATAAATCATTTATTGCGAACCAAGTGGCGTAGTCTCAATTTCAGGTATAAAAGAGCGAAAAAATGCCCACCATTTAACCGGGCGTAAAATACCGAGAAGGGAGTAGCCAACACGGGGTGTTACCGTGAATAATTGAAGGATCCCGAAGGGCTGCAGAATCAGGGTGATGGAGGATAGAGAAAGCTCAGTTGTTAAGCTGTGAAGCTGGAAGGCCGGGGTTGAGAGCGAGCAAGTGGTCTGGCCGATGGGGATGACTGACCAGCCCCGTTAGCCTCGACTAACCCCGAGTTCGTCCATCTAACGAACGATGCGTAGGTATACGACCGTTTTCATCAACTCCCGATTAATTTTAATCTGAAACTAACCGCAAACCATCCCTCGGCTCAGCCTACAACCACCCTCAGTTTCTCCGTTCCCCGACGCTCCAAACTCGTAGACAGGTTAACGTATATAAACTTTGTTCAACGGCGTTTACTTGCGGCTACTAAGTAAAACAGCCTCGCTTCAACCCTCCTGCTGATTGCTTCTGTAATTGTGTGGATTATGCGAGATAAACTGCCCGGAGATGGTGCAGCAGATCCCCTTTGAAAACAGAACACGGATTTAATGTATCTCAAAGGTTGTGCTACTTGCTATTGGATACCCATATCATATTTCTTGCGCCGGGTGTTTGGGAAAATATATAATTTCTGAAACCTATTCAAAATCTCAGTATGTATTGAAATTAGACTCTATAGTTGATTAGTGTGGAAGGCTTTGGACTTGATAATATACTGGTTTCAATGTGAACGAAACGCGTGTGAGTCAACACCGTCAATTGATGCATTACACATTCGTACCTAGAGGTACAAAAAATACATCATCAGAGTATTTTATAACCTTAATCGAGCTGACCGTTAGCAAATTACCCGCCACGTTACCCATTAATAACGAGACTCTAATTCCTATTGCCTAAAACTTCCAGTATAACGAAAGGACTGGTTTAAGACCATTAGCGGGGATTAATCAGTTATGCGAGACGTTTCAAATAAAATCTCGGCGCGTTGATGAGAAGAGAATATTGAAAATAAGACTAGAACAAGAAGTGAGCGGTATCACCATTGCTATTATTAATGTTCCGTTTCGGTAACACTTCAGCGTAAGTGTAAGTGATCGCAATGAAAACTCATAATGCAAGCATTCGGAAGTTACGTTGCACCCTGAATATCGAAGTCGTGTGTCTGTCGACTTTTTCGTAAAATATTTTCTGGACGATCATCGCTGCTGGTTACGTTATAAGAAGTTAGAAACTTGTCAAAGATTTTCAAAGCTTATCACGAACCGAGACAACGCGACACGAAGTTTCTCGTGTCTGAGGATAGAGCACCAAGGGCGCGTAATAACAATTGCACTCACGTTTCGCGACAAGGAAAACAGCTCGTCGAAGTAACGTCGGCAGGAAATTGCTCGATATTCAAAGCCGAGGCGTAAGGCCGCGGTGTCTGTTATCGGGGGATGGAGCCCTGGAAGATCCAGACGCCTCGGAGATATGTATATTAATGAAAAGCTCCGCGGCACGCAACGCACGCGACCCCCTCCAAGAGAGCCCGCGATCAGCGATCGGAAAAAAGCTATTCGCAATTCATAATCCGTTTAAGGTTCGTGCGCTGCGCTGTCGGGAATATTGAAAGTCAACTTCCGCGGGCTTTTCTGCTTTATTATACGAGTCGCACAACCTGCGGAATAATTACAGGATCAAATTTCGCGACTTTTTTTTATCATTTCACTGACAAGAATATTTAGGTCAGTAACTCTAATACATTCATGCTACAGTCGACATGACCTAACGGACCATCGAACATAACGCACAGCACCAAATAAGAAGCGACGTTGTGTGGACAGCAGATAGGGAACATCTATTATGTACGGCTTGACTTCCGGTGACAGTAAACATCAGGATATACCGTCTGTGCAAAGGAGAATCAGAAGCAGCCAGAACAAGTCGCTGGGTCGGTTTAGCCCATGTTCAAAAACTGGAATGAGGAAAAAAAGATGTCGTCTAGAAGAATCCGGGATTTTTGATTCGGTTGGTTAAGGTAGTGCGACTTTAGATCATTTGCTGGATCACAGTGATCGTTTTCGAATCGAGCAAACCTTGAGTAATTCAACGCGTTTTGAAGTAAACCAAGCCGTGTTCCTTCTGTCGGTACGGTTGATCTTCCGTCCGGTAACAAGGGAGCTTTTCTAACATCATGATCGTCGTCAGAACCGTCGTCGCTCTGACGATAGTGTACACGTATCCAGTTTCGCGTTGAAACGGACAGCAAAAAGAGCAGCGAACAGCAGCAGCCGGGCTGCTGAAAGCGCATATGAAAAATTCATCGGTACAAATCGCAGCGCGTGTATAGGAGGAGAAGGGAGACATGAAAAAGTGAGACAGAGAGAGAGAGAGAGAGAGAAAGAGAGAGAGAGAGAGAGAGAGAGAGAGAAATAAAAACTAGATAGATAGAGAGAAAAAGAGAAAGAGAGAGAAAGGGATCACGAGAGTTGGATGTACGGGAGGAACTCTTCCTCTTTTTCGCTACGGTTCTCCACCCTTCCACCCTCGCCCCTCGACGCTCCTGGCATGTCGGGTCGCGTATGTATAATTGAGTTGACGCGCCCGGGTCGGATCCTCGCCTCTCGTCGCTACGGCACTGCGCCTGCACGGAGGGGTGGCTCTCCGTTTTTCCAGCTTTTTTTTACCCCCTGCTGTAGAGAGATGGAGAGAGAGAGAGAGTGAGAGTAGCTTCACCTACACGTATGCCTGTAGTTCCTACGCTGGGTGAGAGACCGAGATAGAAGACGATGATGTCGGAGGATGAGACGAGCCAGGGAGGTTTGTTAATGCGTCTCACTAATTAATCAGCCCCTAGCCAGGGAATGGCGGACTAAATAGGGGCAGGTGGGTCGGAGGAATTCACGGCATGGATACGCGCTCTAAACAAAGGCACAATCATCATCATGCCTCACCTGGTCATGCTCGCCGCACGTTCTTCGCTACATGGATTATTTTCACCCCCGATAAATTCTCTCGCATGACTTTTTCGCCATGTTCTCGATTCCGATCGGCTTCCAGACGCTGCAAAAACTTCGCCAATTAGAGTTTGCGCTTGACGGTAGGTAAATTACTCGGCGTGATTTGAAGCGGAATTTGTACGTCCTCAGCGAGCGTTAATCAAATATGAAGAATTGTCAATCGCACCGTATGGACTTCGGAAACAAGGAAGAATGTAAGAATCGTTGGATCCATCGCTAGGTCTCATGTATCAGATTATACGGAACGGATGTGCATCGGATATTCTCTTAATGATTATGTCAGAAGTCGACTCTGCACAAATGGATGGCGCACGACGTATGGATGAACGTGCGGGTGCAGAAGGGACGACGGTTGACACGTGCAAATCCGAGGAGTGTCTAGCGATGGTTATTTACTGCGTTGTCGCCGGGATGGTGTAGGATCATCGGGATGGGACTGGGGGACGCGGTGGTTCCTTTGTGCAGTGATTCGTCACGGTCCAAGGATGAGTGGCCGAGCGATCCAGCGAGGGGATTCGATTACTTGACTTTATATGATAGTTGAATCATTGCTCTACGCCACAATGGCCTCGTGCAGTACTCGCTCGAATGTATCGCTGTTTGTATTAGCTATGGTTAGCCGAGCGTAGGAGGGTCCGACCAACAAACGATCGTTGTCAACGAATGCTCATCGGCCGTCAGAAAACGCCACTGAAAGACGATTTCCTCTGATTTTGCACTGTGTGCTGAGTAGGATCCTGCATCGCGACACAAGAGAACACGGACCGGACTAATCCTAAGCTCACCGTTGTGCTCGGCAGGTCCTGACGACGATAGGGTAGTCACGGTGCTGGTCGGTTCGATGTAACCCCGATCCGTCGGTTCCTCCTTGACCGCGATACTTTTTGAGCCAGATTTAACTCTTTGGGAACTCAATCGGTTACTCCTGTAAAAGAAAACGACGTTTATCGATTTATCCAAGCGGTTCCGCGACTTGGAAGGAGGTATTAATGTTTAATTCTTTGACGGCAGACACGAGAGTAAGATAAAATGACTTTCAGTGATCCGACACCGATTCAAACTTCAGAGCTTGAGCATCTTTTCCCCCGTCCTTCAAGTTCATGTGCAGAATGGGGACGCCATTTCGTCCAGCGGTGCAACAGGTTATTCTTAGAGAATAGGTACATGATCACACATTGTCACTAAAGTACCATTGATCAAACGATGCTTGTACCATGTTTCAAATCAAATAAGTTTTCACGAATTTCAAGTGAATAACTTTACGACAGCGGCATGATTGCCGACACGAATCTAAGACATCACGTTCTGACTAATCTGGAGTCAATGAAGAATAAATGTAAGATCGATTAAAAAAGGCAAAGCAGAGGTGATTGGTCGCCTAGATGGGCGAATGACGCGAAATTATGCGAGATGTCAGTCGATGAATCACTTCATTCATCAAGGCACCAAACATTCCTCACAACCGTGACCTACAGAGTGAAAATCATCATACTGCCGTGCTCATCGAGTATTACAATGTCGACGCGACTGACTCGATGGATTCCAGATACGCGAATCAAGGCCTTCGTATGAACATATAAAGTAAAAAGAATTCCATATACCCGTAACAAGAAGCCGGTGTAGCTGGGCTGAGATCCAAGAAATTGCTGCTTTGCGAATGGGAATGAGCCTGCAATCCGGAGTTGTACTGCGGATGATAGCTCGCTTCCGGGGTCTCCGTGACCTCAGTCACTTCCGTACTTTCCGTCACCGCACTTCTTCTGCAGTTACCAGCTGCTTCCTGTTTCACCCCACCACCTGAACAATAACACACCACAATTTTCACTAGCGTCAAGATAAGACAAGAATCAAGCCCAGCAAGTAGCAGCACTCTGTGACCATACAGAGACCTGCATGATGCATGTTTGACGAAATCTGAGCTTGTACATGGGATTGGGCGTTATTGCGCTCATACAGATATTACGACTCAACGTAACACATTATGTACGCAATTAATTACACGTGCAGGCGAATCTTTATAGGAGAGCAAAAACGTTTTCATTTCGAAGCGCGATCCGTCAGCATTCACCACCATGTATTACGGTGGCGCGTGTCCCACCGGAAGAAGAGTCGAGTCGCCGCTGGTGTTGCGGGGTGAAGGGGACGTGGATCTAGGGGTAGAAAGGGAGGAAATATGGGGTTGGGTGGGAGGGGTAGCAATTCAACGGGGGGGCTGTTAATAAATCAAACAAACGCTGGTCGTGGGAAGCATAAGTCGACTGAATCCCCTCGCTATCGTTATATTTGTAAACAGTAGCCGCCCCCGCCCCTCCTCCTTATTGCTCTTCTTCGTATTTCACTTATCATCGGCCCGACTCTTAGGCACTTTAGATATCAGGTACAGTGTGCACACTGAATGCCGTGCATACGCGAAAATGGATTAAATGTGGCGTCTGGTCATTCGTTTTTCTAAACGAGAGGAATCCGACTGTTTATCGGTAATTGAATTTTAGGTTGTTTAAATTCATGTTTTAATAACAACTGTTTCTTTTTTACCTAGAGATGATCGTTAGCAAAGTTAGGTTTTTTCGCCAGATCCGTCGGCCACGCGAGTCAATATTGTTTTACATTTTAACAGCGGTGATCATGATGATAAAATCTCGTCAATTTGCTACCCTGGGCAATTCAGCGGCCTTGTTAACGCAAAATAACCGAACCACGCGTTCAACGCCATTGGCTATTTGCACTGCCGCGGCGTGTGCTGATGATATAAGCCGTGTACCGTGCAATATGTGGATACGTTAGGGTATCCACGTATGCGTACTGTGTATATACACAACTTTACACGAGAATATTAATTCCTCGTATGTAAACGAGGAATGGGAGAAAGAAAGAAAGAAAAGCAATGGAAAACATGTGAGTTGTATACCTGGTGTGTGATTGAAAAAATAAAAAATGGAAGCGTTTGTTTGATCTAAATTCGATAAATTCGTTCAACCGTATCACCGAGTGAAGCCTCTCGTGTGTAGAAAATTGAACGTTGAGTAAGAAAATAAAAACCCATTTAGCTGATAGCCGCTTAATTTTCGTTGTGTAGGAAAAGCGAAACGGACCCTTGGTAAGAGGAAATAAATCAGAAAAATCGCTGGAAAAGATACTCAACGATTGTTGGTTTAATACATAAAGTGCTTCTCAGTGTAATCCGCGTTATCGATATCGATGGGGTGAGGTGAAATGAGACGAATGCTGAGGAGGAGGGGGAGGAGGATGGATGAAAGTCAACATACGCCGGTGCTTGTTTAAAAAATCACCCAAGGGCTTAATTTTTAATAAAGCGTTCGGTCCTTGGCCCCGAGTCCTCCGGCTAAATTTCATATACCTGCCTATATTTCTTTTTTACTAACCCGAGGGTCTGACTTAGGTAAATAGGAGGTGTGTAAAAAATCGTGAAAAATCCCGAGCCGCGACGTGCTCGACGATAATCTCATCTCCGTGTACAGAAATCTGATTATCGAATGCTATCGCAACGTTGAAGCCGCTGCATAGATGCGGTTAGGTACACGAGCAATCCGCGTGTGTGAGAAATCCTGCACGTAGTTTCCGTCGAATTTCTAATAGCTTGGAAATTGCTTCTCGAACATCGCAAACGCGCAGCTAAGGCTCGTCAACTATATTTGCTATATTTTGTACTAATGATAAACTATAGACAGCAAAATATTTCCTCACATACTAACTTGATATGTGATGAAATTCTGGGACGTATTGCTCGCTGTCCTCGGTCTCGCAGCTGCTGCCTGAAACCAAAATTTCATTCATCACACACAATTGTTAACGATTGCACGAGTCGGAGGAACGGTAATAAGGTAATCGGAAAAATGTCCCGATAGTTCCACCCCTACAGCCCCGCGGTTGACCTTATAACGGGCGCTGGTTCCAAATACGTAAATTCCCCGACTCGCGAAAGTTTATTAACGATCAGGAGAACCGTGTGACGAGTGAATCTTGTAGATTTTCACAGTTCGTTAATAAAGCAGGCGATAATCGGATTTTGAAATCGTTTTACCCGCAGGTATGAGGATTAACTGCATCGTAGGTTTAGGTAGGCTGCGCAGTGCTGACTGCACGCATTAGCATGATTGCAGAGTCGTATATTTATTATGTGCTATGGTCGATTGCCACGGCTTGGCGGCGAGAGGAGGATCGCCTCGACGTCGAAAAGGGCGGCTGCAGACCCGGGCGAGCGACGCGTTTTCACCCCGGCGCACCCCTCTTAACTACCCCGAATCCTCCCCACTGAACCATTACAAGCCAGTGTGTATATTATACCAACAGTTAGCTGAATAATTAATATTAATGCTCCAAGTCTGAGACTAGACCTTAGCTAATCGATCTCTCTATAAGTATACATATAATGTGGTACATAATGTAACTGCTTATGTATTAACGCGAGATATGCACAATCACGTACAGCTCGATGCATGATATCAGATTTTTGCAGCACAGCATCGACGGTCAAAGTATCTCGATACAATCATCCTTCCGAGTGTTATCGAGCTTCAATTTCTGCTTCATCAAGGTCTTAATACTTCGTTCGTTGCAAAATAACAACCATTTCAGTCACAGTGGGATGCTCAGCGATCCGACATCTTGGATTTAGAAACTATCAAATTCTAACTTCAGATACGTCGTCAGCGATCCCAAAAACCTCCGGGTAACAAAATTTAGGCCAACGTGTTGAATTAAAAATGTGTGACTGATTGCGAAAGGGTTAAACACGGTTGAACCATCGTGATCGTGATAAAATGCCCTTATCATAGATGTATTACCATTGTTGAGAAATTTTTGTTTGAGAATTTAACGCGGTGTATGTTTCAGACAGTAAACCCGACGAAAAGAAATATTTTTATCACATCACACTGTACTGCCTCTTTTTGCATCGGTACGTATAATAAACGTTTACATTGTATCGTGAGTACAAATTGCAAGTGCTCAAATGACCGTAGAGAGCAGAAGGGCTCTTAAAATTCCCTAGGGAAGTTGGGATCAGATTTCAGGTACCGTTTCACGAGTACAAAGATAACATCTGCAGGGTCCCGATTTGGAATCAATGGAGGAAGTGAATCGTTGGGTAATTCGTTTCCTCTAAATCTATGATAAGGGAAATCAAAAAACGGTAAGGTCATTGGGAAACCGTCGCAAGTTTTTCCTGAGTTCTCACGAAGTATCACGGTCCAAGCTTATGGGATCTAGACGCCGACAATAGGACTTCCTCAACCCTCCGTTTTCTCCTACCTTGCGGGAAAGAAAGTTGGCAAATTGATCGAAAGGTTCGTTTTGGTGTACCTAACACAGTCAGACGCAATGCACGTATGTGTGCGAAAAGAGAAACCAGACTAATAGAACTTGCCGGTCTAATCAATTTAATGGGGTTCGACTGTTCGCGATTAGCAACAACACCGAGGACAAGCCGTGCGAGCCGTCCCATTGTTGTCGATAGTTTATTGTTGCGCGGAATTCGATTCGAGTATATAGACACTGTAGGTATGATACTACGTACATATATGGAGATAATGATGATTCGGTGAAAAACGATTTGTCGACGACAGTGAATTTACAACGCGACGCCTCTGCCGATACTCGATTAGGTAATGACTTAGAGAGAAGCTGCTTCGACGAACGACGAACCTTTTCAAAGGCATTACTGATATTAGAGAACAATGAATGGGTACCAGTCGGCTTGCTTGCGCCGGTTTAACCTCGCTGCTTTGTGCCCTGCTTGCGGACTGTCGCTTCTCGTTCTTCGACTAGCCGATTTTTCATCAATAAATTGTCAACATCCATCAGCTGTCGAGAATGAACAATATCTAAAATAAAGTTGTAACCTGCCACGGACTCACCCCCCGGTCTCTATAGATATGTATATTCATTGCATGATGTGTAAAAAAAATTGGGACATGAGAACTTCTGTTCTTTACAATCTTGTGATCAAAGGTCGGTTATAAACAAATTCCGGAAATAGAAAATTATCCGTACTATGATCTGAATTCGATTGAAATGGAAAAACATTGTTGAAAAAAAGTACAAAAAAATACCGCCCGAACAGGGACTTGAACCCTGGACCCTCAGATTAAAAGTCTGATGCTCTACCGACTGAGCTATCCGGGCCGATGAAGTTGGAGTTTGATATTAAATATATGAAGTGAGAAAAGTATGAAGAAGTTATTTTTAAAACCTAGTAAGAGAATTATTGCTCGATTCATGACGCAATCATTGTCGATGATGACTGTTTATTTTCGCACGGTAATAGAGAAGATAAAGAATGTTGTTGACCTGATCGGTCAGTTTTTTATACGCGAGCTGTAAATAAGAATAACCAAAATAATTGTAATGCAATTATGATAGACGATAAAATGATCAAATGAGGAGCAATTTTTGCTCTCACTCGCTGATTGTGATGTATAAATTGAAACATAGTTATCGCTTCCAAGTTCATTATCACTTGCTCTTACTTTCTCTTCATATTTCGCGATTAGTTTAATTTACTTTCAGCAGTAGATACTGCTCGCCGCGAGTAATGGAGTTGTTCGAATAAATTTACATTTTAATTCTCCGCAGGTTTCCTAATTCTTTGGAGGATGAACGAAAAAAAAAATTAAAGTCGAAGACTGTGAACAGGGAAGACTTCGATAGAATTATTTTAATAAAGTTCCAAGTGTTAAGCCTCTGAAAATTGAAATCAGAGACGAACGATCGAATTTAATACTTATAAATTGCCGGAAGGTCCCACAAAAATCGAGTAATCCTCCACAGGAACAGCAAATCGTAAGCTGTACGTTAATTTCTCTCGTTAAAAAATAAAGATAAAGATGAAAATGAACCGTAACCATGGGTACAACCCATTACTAAACTTGAATAAATAATCATGCTTACCATCCTGGAGCCACGGTTCTTGCCGGTATTCTTGACTGGGGTACAAATCGCCACCTAAAACAGAATGCGATAAGACGTGTGTAAAGTAATTGCTTGAACAACGATCTACGACTGCATTTCAAAGAATCGCACTTGTCTTTTATCCCCACAACTATAGTATTAGTGATAACAATACAACAGCCGAAAGAAGAACCGAGAGCATGAAATTCATTAACAACGACGTGACGAATCGGTGGTGACTTTGTTCCGTGAACAGGATTCGGTGACAATAGATCCAGGGTCCAGAATCCTGAGGATGAATCAGTTCAAACGGACCCTGCAGAAATTAGGGAAAGATACGAAAACCCTTGCAGCGCAGCATGTAAGTATCTACATCTCGACTATCCCCAGACGCAGCAATTAGCCTCTTGTGTATCGGGTGTGTTTAATGGGTGTCTCTGACCACCGCGGGTAGTCCACTCATCGTTAATCTCGTTTCATTCGTCGCAAACCCCTTCGTCTGATCTGGTCCAATGGTTACGGACCTTCTCCGAGTAGGACTCATGAGCGTGTCGAGGAATGGAATAGGCAGCAAGACTGGATGTCTTGTTTGGTCGACGATTCACGGAGACGCTTTTAAAGCCTGCAGTGACTCGGAAAGTCAGACGAAAGTTTCGAGGGGTATATTCGGAATCGAAGAACGCGGAGTGTCTGGCCTCGGAGAAGATTTCAATATTTTTACACGCAAACCGTGATCGTAACGCGATTACCGAGCTGGAATTGCGGCATTATAGGTTCTGATTGAGTTACGCCACCCTCGGAGTAGCGGCTTATACCGTGGCATGCCAATGCTACATCTACAAAGTGTCAATCACTGAAGAGAGAGAGAGAGAGTGAGAGAGAGAGCCGGGTGAACGGCGGAGGGTGAAAACTCTCGTCCGTCCGTGTGCGAATGTAGTCGTCACGTCTGCCAACATGCACTCCGGTCGATCTGTCGATGCAGTAGGTAAAAGCTTGCCAACGAAGGTGGCAACACGCTTGTGAGAAACCCGGGGGAGTATTTGCGGTGATAATTTGTTGCTTATTGAATTCCCCGCCGCGGGGGTTCCGTCGCTCACGAATTGGAGGAGGGTAGTGGGTCAAGGATGACGGTCAGACGACTCGGGGAGGAAAAGAAACTCTCGACCATAACGTTCGGCTTCCAGATTCCACCCTTGTCGAAACGTGAATGGATTCATCCGTTTACCCTGAACGGCTTGGTAGATAAGAGACTTCGAAGCATTGCTTGGGGAACGTTGCCTCTAATGGAAGAAGAACAAGTGCCCGCTGATTTTGACAGCTTAAGATCGTTGTTACAAAGATGATTATACGTTTCAGGGTGGGCGATGAGAATTGGAAGTGAAACGAGAAGTTTGGAAAGACGAGACGTTCGAGCCGGTGACTGAGTGATCGGCACCGCATGAGGTACGTGCACCAAGTTTTGCCAGAGTCTCGACTCGTCCCGCATTTTCCCTTTTCGAAAATAATATTGTTGGCAGTTGATGACGTTGTGATAAAGATATCGACCTTGTGGGCGTGCGGCTGACAGCCCGGCTGAATCGAAGGGGACTACATTCTCTCTCTCTCACTCCCTACCAAACCGCGCGTCTTGTATTCTATCAAAAGTGCTTCAAAGCACCGCGCTGTTGGCGTATAACCACCGATCTGCAGATTCTCAACACGTGCTGTGAAAGAAGCGGAAGATCGAAGTAGAGGATAAACCAAGCCATGGTAGTGTAGCCATAAACCGTGTACAGATCGAAGTTCATTCGATTGGAGAAGAAACTGCTCTTTCCATCCATGAATGGCCTAAAATAGGAACTGCAAGGTGTGTGTTTTCAGGTTCACTCACCGTGTGTCTTCTCGACTCCGGACGGTGACACGTAATACCCAGAGGTGATGGGGTGCACCGGATCACTCAATCTGTTGTACGCCTCGCCGGTCTGAAACAGAAAAAGCAACAACGGTCAGCATACCTACGAGAGAAATTCGGTTGTTCGATCGGAGATAAAGAGGAATAACTGATCGAGGGACGAAGGTGGATGAAACAGACGGATCTTCCCGAGTCGCAGGTCTGAATGGGGCGAAGAGGGCGAGACGACAGAGCTTGCGGGGCTGCGAGGGAAAGGGGAAAGAGCGAAGATGGGCGCGGAAGACATCCGGTGACTGATTGGAACGCTTCCTCTCCGCGGGGCAATCTTGTGGTAAACCAGGTTACCTCGCCTCGCCAATATCATCTACGTGTGCATCACGGCGTTGCATGTATGTGTGGATGTTGAATTCCAGATAGCTTATACTTCGAGACGATCTTTTGTCCGTAACTTCGTCACCAGTTATAGCAGACACTTACGGAGCAGGTAAAAGATCGCTTAATTGGTTATCGAAAGACGGGCTGATCCAAAAGTCACCTCTCATCGCGCTCTGTACGGTTCCACCACCGGAGTTCTATTCCCGGACCCTCGGGGGCGTTTTTCCCACTCGACTGGATGACTCTGGAACTATGTGATGCAGCTCGGTCGAGGGTTGAGGACACTGTCGCACTCTGGAAGTCTGCTGGGATCGCATACTGAGGGGGGGGGGGGGGGGGGGGGCAGATTTCCCCCTATGGGAAATGGGAATTGGTGGATATATGGAGGAGGCACGCGGCGGTGTTTGCATACTTAGCTTACGCGTCATTAGCTGGTTAACTTTGTTAATGCTGCTCGATTGACTGTCTCCCCCCTCACCAAACCTCCTCACCCTTTTTATTATACTCCTTGCGGAATACGAGTGTGTTTTCACTACGGATATATTTCTGCAATATAAACGCTTTCATCTACATACCTCCTCACGGTCGTTCGCCCGCCTCCTGGACAAATTTTCTTATCCTCAAATCTATTATTAGAGGTTTTTCATAACTGAGGTTTACCGCTCACTGTGAAACAGCTTGCCAGCCGTCTTGTGCTTCTGACGTTTCCAATTTACTCAGGGATATCCATGAATTCCTTCGAGTCGTTTTCCTCTCCAGTCATATATACTGCACCAATATCATCAGCGATATTTTTTTTCCGAGCATCTTACATATCAATCGGAGAAATATCGATACAGAATATGAATATTTTCAAATCATTCTATATCACTCTCTTACTTACGGTATGATATACAACACTTAATCCAAGTACGGATTTAGCTCATAGTTCGCGCAGCGCTCGTCGGAGTGAAATAAAATTAAAAAAGAAAATTATTGAAGACGTACGTGTAGTGTAAAAAAAAAAGTGGAGAAACTCACAGGTACAACTATACCAATTAGCTAATAGCTGTTTTTCTCAGAGTTCCATGTACGGTGGAGCCAATTTTTCTCACTGTTCTGTTGTTCTCTCGTTTTCACCAAACCCCATTGTTTGGCCCTCGGTGACCTGCGTTATTGTTTTCGCACTTCCCCGCCACAAGGGAGTTCTTTGGCTTCTTTTCCCAACTGTTAGAAACTCTCCAGTCTATCCTCAGCCTGCGGTGCATTCCCAAACGAGCCACGACGTTGTACTGCAGGAAAAAAAAGACAAGAACCGTACCCTCGTCTCACGGTGAAAATTAGCCATCTTCATTGTTATTACTTTTTTGCACAATGTTTCAGGATTACACCTCTACCTCGGTAAAATCATAACGATGATGAATCAGTCCAGCTATTTAATTGCAATTAATAGCCGTCATCTTAGACAGGTTTATAAATTCAGACGTTCGGAGTATTGATATTAATTACGATCCAGAATGTATCCTCTTGCGTGATGAGTGCACGAAAATCATTAATTTCGAATATAATCCGATTCGGCCTGGTCTCAACTGCTCTTCGTTGTCTCGATATCACGGGTGATCGTTGTACAACCGACATCGCTGGTTTGGAATCGTAATTCCATCGGGCCTTGTACAACCGACGACATTTAGTGGTCACGTAATCCAATGCTAACGTGAACAGACGTAGGAGATTATTTGATAATTAACTGGACAAACACGCCCTGCAGTTTCCCCTCGACCCTCAACTTTCACCTTCTCCACCTTTGCGGTCCCGTCGAGCCACGTTGCCACCGATCTACTTCCATCCACAAGTCACACTGTACACACCGAACTGTCCAGTCCAGTCCGGTCAAGTAATAAAGCGAGCCGAGCTGTCAGGCGTGTGTCACACTCCCTGTCACTCCGACCACGTGGACTGTTTGGTCTTGTATGTCTCCCCACCACGGGCTGGACTGACAATGAGGGAGGAAGGCTGCAGGGGCGATTATGCCCTAATGCTTGTGTGCAGTCCGCTCCATGGCGTGACCCCGGCAATAAGCGAAGGACTTACGGCTTGTAAACTCGTCGACAAGTCAATCGAGTGATTTGCTGTCTGGTTTTACATCGAGTGCGTGCCAGACTCAGACACCGCGGTTTATTGATACTGTTATCATGCAGCATTTGTCGAATAATTTTCATTCGCGTTTTCAATATCACGATGGACCGCGGCTGCGTTCAAAAACGATGAATACGTCGGCTTCGGTATGTACGGATTGTGAAGAAACAATGTAATTTGTTTTTTTGAAGCAAGATTTCAAATTCGAAAAAGTGGATTTAATACGGCGGCATCGAGTGACTAACGCTGTTTCATTGTGACTGTTAATCTCGGTTTTCAGCTGATGACGTGTGGGAGGCTTTCAATTTTACGCTCTATTTTTGTTTTTATTTAATGCTTTAACCTTATTTTCCTTTTTCTATTTGATAATTTTTCTTCTGTTCGTAATTCATTTTCTATCTGATTTTGAAGATGTTTTTTCGGACTGTCACGCGAAGCCATGATATTTTTATAATAATTTCTGTTCCCCAAAAATATTTCAGAATAACAATCGTAAGGCAATGTTTCAGGAAAATAGGTACAAGAAATCTTGTAGAACGAAACCAAAATACAAAAATTATCAAATTGACAACAACAAATTTTTTAAATAAAAACGGCAGGAGAAAAAATTTGAAAAAAAATTAAGCCCGAATACAATTCATAACAGAATACCGTTGGTCACTCCATGCCACCATATTGGGTTCACCATTTTGAATTTGGAAATTCCGAACCGAGATTCGTGATCAGCGACCTCGAGAGTCCTCGATTGCCAAGTTTCATCAAAATCAAATGACATTTTGGATTTCAGTCCACCATACCGAATCCCGCATTATGAATTCGAAAATTCTAGTGGGTATAGACTCGCAATCAGTAACCCAAAAGCTCTGCAGAGTCGATATTTTAAGCCGTATTATTGCAAATGGCACTCTTATTTTCTTTACAAGCAGAGTAACGAAACTATTTGACCCAATAAGTTCACAGCGGAGGAAAGAAAGATGATAGGAATGACTGAGATGCTCGGGTCTTCGAGCGTTAACGGAAACTCACTTACGTGAAGTTAGTAGAAGGGATTGGTCCTCAGTAATCGGGGGCCCGGATTGGTGGGCCTCCAACTTTGACCGTTGTCGCCGGGTGGCAGCGGCTCTTTTCAAAGGAGCAGGATTCGCGGCTCCCGCCGATTTCCGGGTCTCGTCCTTGCGCGTACGTTAAGCGATTGCTGAGGGTGAGAGGTTTAGCCGGAAGATGCTCTCCTCGTGTCGGGATCAAGGGAAGCTGGTTCAGATGATCGATTGATTGACTCAGGCTCGATCAAACCACATCGAAATCTGTATTTGCTGGATGCAGCAGTAATCGGTCGCTCCGGAGACTTGGATTCGGCATCAACCGCTGAGGACATGGACCTCCTTTGCAAAATATGCACAGATACTACCGGCGAGACGTTGAATACTCCGTCCAGGGGGCTTCTTCCTGTGCTCCAAGGCCTCGGTGAAAATTCTAGCTCATGTAGGTAAGGCTTCTCTGGTCCTCCGGCTCTCGGGATGGGGAGTGAGGACAGTTACGGGGAGAAACACAATCGAAAAAGAAATTAAAACTATAGTCTTAAAATTAGCTCTTGACCATATCGAGGGTTTGACGCTTTGCTGTTAGCGTACAATTGTTAAGGCACTCGGGTGGGGGTTCAGTGGTCACGTAACACAGTGCGAAACACCGTGTGTTACAAGATATGAGAGGGAAAAAGACGACGAAGAATAATGAAAATTATATTGACGTGAGAAGAGAAAATGTCAAAATATGTGACATAAATGGCCGTATCTTCCGATTGCGCTGACTTAGCAGCTTGAATTTCTTACACCTCGAAGGGACCGTAGACCTCAGTATTTGATATTAATTTCAACTCGGTACCTCTACCCGTTCCTGAGAAAAAAGCGTCTCGAGAGACGGACAGCAAAGTGATCTTTTTTCCTTTCGATGCACGGAAGCCTAAAAACAGAACCTTTTTTTCTTGCGATGGTGATCACGCTCAGCCATGTAACCCAAAGTGCAATATTATATCGATGACGTATCATCTGTCGGGGAGTAATCATTAATTGCGTCAATTGTGTTACAATGCAGCATAGTGTAAATGTTACAGAGCATGGTATACAGACACGAGTTGATTCGTTCCCCTCGGTCCGGTCCGCCCCAACGATCATGGGAACACCGAACGGTTAACACTGGCTGCCGGTGGTCATTGAGTGCCGGCATATGTCGAGTGGGTAGGTAGGTGCATGGTGGGGTATACGTGTAATTCAGTATTATACGTGTGTGCCGATCTGTGGGAATCGGGTGATCTTTCACCTCGAAAACCAAAAATATATATATATAATATATACGAGTATATATATTATATACGCATATATACACACGTATAATATATAAAGAAGCTGCTCGAATAGCCATACCGCGATGTATGTCTCCCATATACTCCCACGTGGTTCCGCGGTGTGGAAAGCGAAAGTATGTATCTTATATTCTCGTCAAAAAAAGAAGACAACGAAAATAAAATACTCCGGATACACCGAGCCCTCAACCTTATTTCATGCTCGATTGAAAACGAAAAATTTATAGGTACAGGAACGTGTTTACTCAGGTGTAATTATTTCTCTACATAAGTTCTTTTGGTGAAATCTACGCAATGAATTTCTACGGTATTCACCTGATACGGGTACAGTGGAGTGAGATTTTTTACTGAAAAACTGTTCGTGCTTTAACCCTCAATTTTTCAACATTAGACATTATACTTTATTAGTTGGTAATTCACAATATCTTAACCGAGTTTCTGAATATAACAACTTTTGATCAAACAAATTGAAATTCCTGCGTATAATTTGCAGGTCGTTCGCCTGCTCCAGCGCGCTGCAGCGGTGCACGTGCAATTATTTCATTTGATGTAGTTGGACTAGAATATTTAATTGAATCTACCGAAAATTCAAATTCCATATCGAGCAGGGTTCCTACAACTCTGTTCCGAATTTCCCTCTCAGACGTTTATCGGCCACCCGGAGTTCCGGAAGAAGCGTTGCAGCGTTTCTCCGACGCGACGGCTCCGGAACCCCCGTATAACGATTTTGCGTCGATGTATGCGGTCGTATCGCATACCCTCGGCAAGATGCGTCCCTATTTACAGGCTGCAGGGGCTTGCAGGGGTGACAATTACGCGTTTAGAACTTACAAAAGGGGTGTCCCCGTGGGACGCGGCATCCGAGCGTTGAGGCGCGTGCCGCGGCAATTGACTCCTCCGTTCAGACCTCATTGCCGCTGCATGGGGTAACTGTGTCTTTTTTTCGAGTGCTTGTACGCCTATGTGTGTATAAATGTACTCGCGGATTCGTGCGGCGTGAAATATATACAGTCGCATTATCATTGGACTATTGTCGTGTGTTATATCGTGGAGGAGAGACGTCACGTCGCTTTCCAGTTCCCAATCCTCACGCCATTCCGGCGCACAGTGCGGTTTCAGAGATAACATGCACATGGAAGTCGCAAAGTCATACTTAATCGAGATCTTGGTTGATTTGGTATTGCATACTTTAAAAAAAAAAAAGAGAAGAAATACTTTTTTACTGCAAGTAAATTAGAAGTGTCCCCTTGTTCTCCCTGATTTTTTTGTTTTGGTACAAATAAGACGATGTATCGATGGTGGGAAAAATGTTAATTGGGATGAATTTTATTCGAATCAGCTGCTATTGTGGAGATTCAAAAATAGCCTCAAGTTATTTGAATAGTCTTCGGACAGTATTTATTTGTTGTTAAAAAAGAAAAATTGAACGAATGAATCATTGCGTTGATCTTAGAAAATTTATTAGATTTTAGTTCGTCTTATTTGAACAAAACATATCATTAATCGAATAAAAAAAATCAGGGGAACAAGTAAATACATTTATTTGTAAAAAAAAGTAATTTTTCTTTCAGTTCATAAAGTGCGCCAAAGAATTGCAATACTTAAATCGAATTACAATCTTCTAACGTAATAAAAATTATCATGCATGAAACGGCTGTAAAATATGAAGGCAAAAATTGTAAGTCTTACCATTCTGTTGAGATCGGTGTTGTTATCGGCGGGTACTTCTTGATCAGCCAAATTCATCATGTCGGTTTAAAAATCACTCTATTATGTCTCTTGACTCGTTTCGCTTATACCTTTCGTTTAATTTTTGTGGGGCTATTATTATACAACTCTGATTATTTACACAAAAAGTGCGCCTGCAAGGCACGACAGATGCAAACTAAAATCACGTTGTCGGCCAATTCCGAAGATGATATAATTCGGGGTGATCCAACTGCCCGAGTGTATCATCAAGTTAAACTATTCGTCGCGTAATTAGAGGCCTGCATGTCGCATCGTACAAAACTGCAGACGTAGGTAGGTATAATACGTTATATACTCGAAGTCTGCACCGTGCAGCCGCGTACTAAATCCGGAGCTTTTATAGTTTGTTATGACAGTTCGCGATCAAAGATAGAACTGATAGCGGTACGAGCCTGGTGATTTGATCCCGAAAAACGTCATCCTGGGCTGCTTCCACCCCTCGCCTCGCCGATACGACCCCCGCTCAATTCCCCCCTCCTCGCAACCCTCGCCGCCACCCTAACATCGCCACCCCTGCGAAAGAGGGATGTTTCCAGGGGCCAACGCTCGAATCCAACCTCCTCTTTTCGAATGTCCCGCCTTCCCAGTTGCGTCATAGAGCTTTCGCGAGCGTTGGGTGGACGGGACGATCCGTAGGCGGCACCTTTGAGTCCGAACGGAATTCGGGGATTGGACGTCGGCTCGTTTTCGCGGGGATTTGCTATTCTGCAAGAAATTTTGCACTAAATACAGGACGAGAGAGCGACGGAGACGGCGCGTAGCCGTGTTTGTGCTTTGCACGTATAACCTAGGCCGCGCCTCAGTGTTTTGTACGTATAATACCTGCAGGCACGGCCTGTAGCTCCCGATGATCCGGTGACAATCTCGGCTCTTGGATTTTTTTACGAAAGCGGCTATATTTCGAAGAGTTTTTTTCTGACCCAGAATATATACCCGCATCTAAAGCACCCACCGTGACAAGGGATTATTATTATTATTATTAGTATTATTATTATTATTATCATTATTATTGTCGTCGTTGTTGTGGTTGTTGTTGTTCTATCCTTCCAATGGAATAATATCGTGCACAGTGCAAATGGATCAGACTAAAGTAATTAACTTTTTCAATTTTTTATACGATAACGGAGTTTCACATGTATATCATATTATTGAGAACTGTGAAATAAATTCGCGGCATTTTTGATTCCGTGGGCCGCAGGAGAAATATTATTGAAAGGTTTTGTAAAACACTGAATACGGAGCTTTTTTTCTACCCCAGATATGTACAATGGCTAATGCAAAGTAAAAAAAAAAAAAAAAAACTTTCAGGTTTCACAAATCGAATGCGTAACTGGTTCAAGATGGCGACCAAAGGGTGTGAGAACTATATATAATATAGAAACAAAAATTAAGGCATGCTAACAGATGATTCTTTGATGCATCAATTACTGTCTCAGCTGTGTTTTCAACGCGTGATTATTTCAAGTAAATCAGCCATCATAGCTCAGATGTATTAGTTAATTTTTCAGTTTTTAAAACTGCGAGGTGAATGAGTTACTCATGTGCGCCACAATATGAGTAAAAGGGGCTTCCAGATCAATCTATTTTCCCCGACGAGTTAGCTCCCAACGTTTCCTACCTTATTTACTTACCTAATTGCTGATTGCATTGTCTATGAAGTGCTGCCTCTCGATAACGCGAGATCTTCACTGAGCGCTTCGGAAATCCAATAATGTGTCGCCTCAGACCTTCGATGGAACATTTTTTTCTCGTGTACTTGTCGCGAAATTCTACTGAGTGTATTGATATGAGCAGAAAACCTCGACATGGTTCTCTCCGTAATATAAACTTTTAAGAGGTTACACAGAGACAGTCCATCGAAAAAACCTTTCGAAATTTGTGACCTTGCTTGCCATCGGGAACAAAAGTAAACGAGGTAAAACAGTTCTCTGCGCTGCCCGTTATAGCACGAATCACAAACACAGTGTTAACTTTCCGGCGATCGAGCCGCTTACGATTACCGACCGAGGAAATTCAGCAGTAGGTCATTTGTAGCTTCTTCATTGTACACCAAAGATTTTTCGGAACGCCTCAAGAACGGCGTAAAAAGAAATTGGTGCGATAATAGAGTGGGGGCGGTAAGGATTTCAGCTGATATCGTTTCATGGCTTCTGCTTGGCTTCTGCTTGCTCACGGTCCTCACGAGTTTCACCACAACGGGGAAATGGGGAAAGCACGTCGATGCGTTCGAGTAATCAGTGGCTAGACTCAATGCCGGTCAAAGTTCACGAAGTGAGCTCAAGAGTTTGCGGGAGAAATGATCGTGGTGTTGGTGCGCGTTGACATTATCTGTTAAACTGGCTGAATCGAGAGCCAAAAATTACGAGTTTACGTTCAAGCTATACTGGGCAGAATCCAAACCTACTCGTAATCGCATTACCCGTAGTATTACATCACCGTGAGTATCAACATGCGTGGCTGCTACGATAACGCGAAAAATGTCATCATTCTCGTCCATTCAATTGCAACGGTTCGATCCGGCCAGCGATTTGTTGGTTAGGTTCGAACTTCGAGTTTCTGACCTTGAACTAGTTTCCGCCAGATCATTTAAACAGAGTGCATCATCGTTCTACGCCGCCTCCGTTACTATGCAGCAATAACTAACTGCAGTCCTGCTTACTAATTTTTCAACAATTTTCTCCACCCTCTGTCCCAGAAACACGTGGTTAATTTTAGCTCCTATCAACGTTTACCCAACTGTTAATACCTTCTCGTCACAGCAAGCCTGCAAAATTTCTCAGATCCACACCTCTCGCCTACTTTGCAAGATCAAATTGCGACGACGACGACTTGTTTATTATCTGGTGTACTTGAACTATTATTAAATTATTACGTTGTATCTAATCTTCTGTTGAAAGGTGCCGAAGCTTATTTTCGGCACCTGTGGCTGTTAAGAGTAATTCAATCGTTCTGTAAAATTATGAATACCATTTGGATCGTGGAAAATTGACTCGTAACTCTTGATTTCTTGTCAGCAGACACTCTGCAGATAACTAATCGATTACATTATCAGGCAGTAAATAGTAGCCTATGGACTCTGCCTAACACTAGTCTGCCTTGAACATGATTTTTTTTAATCAATTTATCGAGCTAGATTAACGCACGAGTTCCCGAAGGGGTTACTCTGCCTGTAGGACAAACTCTGCCAGCTCTTCGTAATCTCAACCATTTATCATAATGATTATTTTAATGTCACGAACAAAGCACATGTTCCTTTATCTTTTTCTGAATCACGCTACCTAACGTCGTTTGAAATCACGGTTTCGCACGACCAAGAACATTGCTTGCTTAGCTAATATTTTTCTCAAATAAAAAGAATCTAATGCTCTACAATTTTATTCGCTAATCAGCCACTGATTTTTGTCATTTCAATTTCTATTTGCAGGTTAGTAGTGGGTAGTAATGCCCAGGGCGTGTTAGTGAGATGTGCCAATTTAGGCTGCCCGATAAATCCTACCGACCTTTAGCCGGGTCTGCGCTGCCGTCAATATTGTCATCTTTGGTTAACAAAGCACTGCAAGATGTCAGCGGTGGAGGCACCACAGTTTATTCGCACCATAGAGTGGGACATGATGGACAAGAAGAAATTCTTCCCTCTCAGTATGCTGTCGTCGTTCTCGGTTCGATGCTGCCTTTACCCACTGACAGTGATAAAAACACGGTTGCAAATCCAAAGAAAAAACCATATGTACTCAGGTAAAATCTTTCAGAGCAATCAGATTTACGAAACGTAGCGTTAATCGAGGCCTCGATATCCATCAAAAATGAACAATTTTTCTTTTCAGGCATGATAGATGCGTACAAAAAGATCTACAAAATGGAAGGGTTCGGAGGACTGTACCGAGGCTTCTGGATCAGTTCTGTCCAAATAGTCTCAGGGGTATTTTACGTCTCGACATACGAAGGCGTACGACATCTTCTGAGACAAGACCCGTTCACTGCGCAACTAGATTCACGGATAAAGGCTCTGATTGGCGGAGGCGCCGCAAGCGTAGTTGGTCAAACGATAGTTGTGCCATTTGATGTCCTCAGTCAGCATTTGATGGTCCTTGGCGTTAGTACGAAGCATGGAAAACTTGTTGTAGATAAAGTAAGGATTTCCTCTTTGCTCATACTCTTTGCATATTAGAATTTTCTGATTTTATTACTACCCCACAGATGGGAATGAACCCCTTAGGACTGACTTTGGATCCTGGAAGGTCGAGAGCATTCATCGCTGCGGAAATAGTCAGATTAATTTATCAGCGTGACGGTCCGAAGGGATTTTATCGGGGCTACGTCGCCTCACTGTGCGCTTATGTTCCGAACAGTGCGCTTTGGTGGGGATTGTACACGTTCTATCAAGGTGCGTAATACAAAATTAGTAACAATCAAGCTATCTGTATAATCCATAAGATAATAATACCTTACTTTCGTTTTCAGATGAAATGGTACGAGTTCTGCCTGATTGGGTTTCACATTTGTTGATCCAAGCAGTTGCCGGAACGATGGGCGGGTTCACGACGACGGTGATAACGAATCCGTTGGACATAGTGCGTGCACGACTGCAAGTTCAAAGGCTAGATTCAATGTGTAATGCGTTTAAAGTGCTCTGGGTAGAAGAGGGTCTCCAGATGTTCACCAAAGGACTTTCCGCCCGTCTAGTGCAATCGGCTTGCTTCAGTTTTTCCATCATATTGGGATACGAGACCATCAAACGGGTCAGCATCAACGACGAGTACAAGAGCTTCGTTAGGTGGTGAACGATCGATAATCTTGCAACTTATTTCGCTCAGGGTAAAGTAATGCTCTAGACTTCTGAGTCGAGGAAGATACTGCAAGAATCACAATACACGTTCTGTTCATCAGTTATTCAGTTTAATTGTCAAGCAACTTAATGACGGATATTATTTGGGATAAAAAATTGACGGATATAAATTTAAAGATATTTTTTATCTGCAGTGAAAACCATTGTGTAAATATTCATAGTGAAAATTGTATGTCTTATTGTATTATTTGAAGGAGATGCAATATCGTTGTTTATGTCAGATATATAGTAACAGTAATAATAATAATAATAATAATGAAAGAAATAATAATAATACGTTATTAGTAGTTACTACTAATTTGATACTTTGAACAAACAACTGAATGAGCAATGCGAAAAAAATTCTGGTTTGGAATAGAATAATTTTACGCGACAATGTTAGTCACAGGTAATGAGTCCAAACTGTTGATTGCGTCGATTGTATATAATAATTCCTAAGTCTGGAAGAATACCTATTTAGTGTACAAATATAGCGCCGAATACGAGTAATAAATTACTAACAAATTCTGATGTTTCAATTTTTGTAATCAATTTTAAAACACGTTGAGCATGAAATCATCAGAACTTTATACTAGACTGATGGTGCAACGGTATACCAAAAATGTGGCCACTGTTTAGATAAGATATTATATATCTACTAACACGAACGATGTTAATTCTGTTTCGTCGGATTCAGGCTTGTAATATTACTACGTGCTATGTCCTAAATTAAATTAAAATAATCATTTTTATTAAATTAATTTATTCAACTACAGTATTCATCTAATGTTAACGTTAAATTAAGTACTAATTAGCTGACAGTTTATGGATGTTGTGGCATGCGCGCATCAATGATGACGGTGAAAATGCATTTCATTGCTTTACGTCTAATATTTGCTTGTCTCGTCAGTCTAACCGTTGGAATACGCTTTCATTTTCCTTTTCACCCGTCTCGAATGAAAAATATTCAAAGTTAGAACGAATGGGTTTTAAGTTGCCAATATCCTTCCTTCTCTTTTTAACTTAAAAAAGTAGCCTGTTTATTCAACTTGTCTCAAACCCACGATGACCTTGAGTTCCGGAAAAGTTGAACGATTATCAACTTGCCAATTGAATTGTAAATTTTTTTTTTACCCATTCTGTAGATCAGATAAAGAAATCATTGTACGTACAAGGCCGAAAATTCGTACACGACGAAGCCCGGAAGTGGCTTGATCCCATTATAAATAAGTGTATTGTCGCTTCGCTTAGGCACGAATGAAATACTAATAAGAAAATAAAAAACTGTGTTGCATACGGGATGGATAAGCAATGTTGATTATGATTCATTCGCAGAGATATGGTAACGCATAAGATAAATGTGTAACGTAGAAATGCGTCATCGTCAACGTCGTTGTCACCACAACATGGAAAAACGATGACGAACTTGTTAAAGTTTTAATCAATGACTATACCTCGATTTAGGCTGGCCCTGACGTTGATATGAACTACCAATGCATATAACCGTGTGCGCAATGAGATGATTTATAATTTTTGTTGATATATTTCGGCTTGGAAACTACGGAGAGAGTTTCAAATAGGTATTTATATAAATATATACATTTATATAAATGTAATAAAAGTATACAATTATTGTTCAATGTGGTAATAAGGTAGTATTTTTGCTTCCGTGCGGAGTAATAAAATAATATTTAGTCTTGTTTTCAAGTCACGTGCAATGTTCGGTCGTTACACACATATATATATATATATATATTTTTTTGTTATTATTGTATGTTTCGTTATATGGATCAAAGTGAAGCGATTCATTTAATTTATATGAAAATCAACGAACTTTCGTGTATACATAATCAACACCTAAAACATGAACTTTCTCTTTGTATAATAAAGATGTGATCAAATTATAATTATTGCTATATTTTTACCAGGCTCACTTTACCAATTTACGTATCTGTCTATACAAGTAAGTCATAAAAATCAATATTCGCCACGCACTCCTACGTATTTCTGTCAAATGAATCAACCCCGCTTAATTAAAAGTGTAGCGAATTTAATTTACGCCATAATTTATGATCAATTGTCTTTTCAGTGTACTATTTTTATCTGTACAAATTATAAAAAAATCTTAATAATAACAGAATGCTGCTGACTTATCGATTAGCGCCAGCTTGTTCCCTTGTAGAATGCTTAAGCTCCGATTAGTGATTAGTGATTTGATGATTTTGTTATAAGTGTAATGACATTAATCTAAAAACTGCTGCCGCAAAGGCCAACAGTTCACGGTATAATAAAGCTAAGTGAGTTACGAAGTACGGATTAATTAATTATCTCTTCTTGCGATTTTTTTTTTTTTGCAGGCAATCTTCGACGCTTTTCATCGGAGTTGCCAAAGTAGAGAAGTATGGTAAGAGAAGACAAGTTAATTACGTCAGATATTTTGTAAAGAACAAAAACACGACCGCCAGCATTGTTGCAGAATTGCTCGAGGCTCCGTCTGTAAGTGTAAAGCAAGAAAAAAAAAGTAAGGATCTCAAACAGTGTTACGATAAAACTAAAGACGTGACAAATCGCAGCGAACATGCAAATAAGCTGATACTGACTGCAATATTTCGATGATTTCCCAGGCCTGCATTTGCAAAGTCTTTCTCTGCACTCGAGCAAATCTGGATCAGCTTTATCAGGCGAAAAGCACTGATAATCCGCCTCGCAGGTGTCCAACACGCCTTCGGATGAGAATTTCAAATCACAACGATAATTCACTGTTGGCATATTATAAGTACAAAGCGACTGGTGCAACATTTACCTGAAGATTTGACGCATGTTCCGGTCGTCAAGGTGAAATGGTGGCTAGTCAAGCATTGGCAAAGACCATTTATGCACAAAGCACGCTGCAGAGAATCGGTGCAATCGTCATTCCTTTGGCAACGATCATTTTCCGCTACGGGCCCTGAAATAAAAGGTTCCCAATTGAAAATAGGCGAATAAAAATCATGCCGTTTGTGTAATTACATACACAATCTAAACTCGAATCGGCACTTTTCTAATTAATTATATCAATATCTTCCTAGAAAAATTTTTTTTAATTACAAGCTAATAACTTGGATATGAATTTTTAATTTCAAGGTGTTTTAAATTTAAGAAAAATCCATCAGAATTGATCGATTTCATTCTAACTTGGCTTATTTTGTTGAGTCAACCATTTTCCACAACTTCACCGGGACACAATTTTTTTACAACGTTTTCCTGTCCAATATTTAATTTTCAAAGATTACTTGGACAGCAATTTGGATTAACGAAAAAAATTAGTTGTTACGGTGAAATTGTAGAAAATAGTTAGCTAAACAAAACAAGCCAAGGCAAAGCGGAATAGATCAAATCTGACGGATTTTTCTTATTGTTAATACATTTAGAAATGATAAATTCATATCCAAGCTATTGCTTTTTAAGATTTAAGTTTAAGATTTTTTGTCGGGAGATTCAAAGGAAGTTCTGTCGCTTCACGTGTAGATAAATTTTATTGATATTCAATGTGCGGTTATCGCGTACTTACTCTGTTTTTCTTGAACAAATTAGCTTACGCACAGGCACTTACTTGGAAGGCAATTTGAGGAGTTCGATATATCAACCGTGAAGGCTTCCTTGCAAGCGCAAACATTTTGTTTGCATTCCGCATTAGACATGCCCGTGCAGTTTACATTGCTACTGCAATGAAGACCGATGGCTGAAAAGGAAAATATTATTTAATTCATAACAAATGGAAAATAGAAGCAAAAGATGATTACTCGTTGCTCACTTTTTAATTCATCTACCGTCGCAAAAACACGCGACACGTTACATGCACAGTTTTTTTTTCCGTCCAGAAAAGATAAAGGTGTACGTTCATCGGGATTTCTCATCGATTACAAGGATCAATTTATCATTAACATTAATAGAGATTACACTACAGCAGGAACAATTTTGTAATTCTCGAAATAGAAGAAAACGTTAGTTACTCGAATGATATCAATATATTATAACATGTTATACAACGTATGTAACGTATATTTACAGTAATTAAGCTGTAGATAATTGATATACAGGTATGTCACGTCTATTAAAATGTCTCAAGGTTTCATCGACGTTTATGTAGAAAAAAAAAGAAAAAATAGTCCATAACGATATCGACTAGTAAAAAAAAACAATCAGCTAGTTACTGCAAAAGATAACTGACCAAAATGACTTTTAAAAACAATAATTATCCGGCAAATTGAAAAACGTAACCATCGATACCGGCGTAACTCGATTATCTTTTCAGGGGTTTTAGGCCGAGCCTTTAGCACATACGAAATGTCTGTATAATTCATAGAATTGAAAAACTCACTTGGAATGCAGGCGCTGAAGTCTGGAATGGGTAGATAACGCGGTTCGCATCGGCAGGTGCTTTGGGCTAGGCAAAAAGCGTTTTGGATGCAATGATAATCCTGCTCGCAGCTTTCCCCAAATTTCGCAGTGCCGTATTCGCCTGGAAGAAATATATTATCTGGGTCACACAGGGTGATAGATATTTGACGAAAACGAGGCAGATCCGGGAGGGCGTTTGAAACTCACCCTGCCCGCAAGTCGGTTGACTAAAACCGACGAAAACGACGAAGAGGAACGCGAAATATGGCAAAGACGATGGCATTTTGTTTGTTTTTTAATCTTTTTAATTGTTATTAGAAGGCGTGCGGGAAGGTATATCAGGTATGTTACTCTTTTAACGCGTGACTGCGAGTTGCGTGGATCCAGAGAATGGCCACGCCAAGAGTCAACCGATAACGTTGATAAGAAGTCATACCTTTATCTCTCGTACACGCATCGCTGTTACACTCGTCACTACGTACCAAAAGAGATTGCCCGTCGTTGTTAGTTAGTCGTTGAAGCTGCTGCTGCTCAAAAAGCTATTTTTACGCCACCGTATTTACGCGTGTATAAAATGCTCCCTGAAATTGAAAGCTTCACAGTTTCCGGAAGATTAAAGAACACTTCCAAACACGTATTTGAAAATACTTTACTTTCACGATGAAGTCGAACACTTTTAGGCCAAAAATTCACGACTCGTAGAATTGAAATCGAAACCGTGTAGAAATGAATTGTTGTAAAATCAACTTGATCATCGGGCTAAGCGGAACAGTAATTGGCTTTTAAAAAATTTCGCGCAGCATCGTGTGGAGAATGAAAGAGCAAATTTTACTCAAAACTGCAGGAAAAAAAGCATGTCAGGTTTTGTGGTAAAATGTGCTTCCTAAAATGCAGAATTTACCGTAGAAAACCGCTGTGCGGAGAATTAAATCTGCTACATTTGTAACAAAAAAAGAAAAAAAAAATATAGTTAAAACCCCGATGTGTTTCCCTTTTCCTGCAGTTTTGAGTAAAATCTGCTCTTTTTCATCCATCTGTTCGCATACCTACGCCCGTCACTCGGTAATAGTTCAAAGTTTGCGAAGATCGATCGCATGTCGTCCTTTTCCTGCAACAAAACCAGAAACAAATATCCGACTACATAACTAATTCCTGTATTTGACAATAGACCGTTCCTTGGATTCTAGATAGTCGGGGATCCAATCGTACGTATACACACATACATACACACACGTAGAAGAGGAAAAGATCCGGAGACCAATTCTGGTGGGGAGAGTCTTTGTGAAGAAAGTAGGTACGCGTATCGGTGGTGGGGGTGAAGTGTAGGTTCCAGCCGTTGGTGATGACTCCGAAGAACCGGCGTCGGTTCTTGCGTTACCGTCTTTGGTCCCGCGTGGTCGTTCGCAATAGGATTCGATCATTGCTGTCACCAACAGCCGATCGCATTAAAGGAAACCGATCGCAATACGGGGTGGAAATTTGACCGTCTGACGTGAGGGAAGGTTTTACCACCGGTGAGAAAAACGACCCTCTGCATTAAGGATGAAGTACCTCGTCTGGACCGCCGCGTTCGTCCTCCTCCTCGACCTCTCAATTTCGCTAGGTAAATTAATGCAATTATTTATACGCTATTTTCGCATCAAAATCAAAGCTCTCGAATCCTTTGCGATTATTCTTTGACAACAATTTCTGCTTGTTTGATCGTTGCTGCGTACATACGTATAAGGCTATTTGTTTCTTGTGGTTTGCGCTTGTTGTATCTGTATAACGTGAGAGAAAAATGATGAAAAAAAAAAAATGCAATGTGTTTGTACGTGTACTTTTAATGCAAACTAGGCCACGTGTTGCGGCTGGAATTTCTCACACCTATTCGTATAATTGCGCTGATTCGTTTACTTATTTATTATGAAAGTACTTACATATTTGTCTCGGGATTCGCAGACCTTCTTACAACTTTATCCGAGCTGTGTTGTCGATAAAGGTACTTGAACGTTCGAAAAACGGTAACGTCGATCCGTGACGGTATGCGAGGGCATTCGGTACACATTTACTTGTATCGATACGTTGCGTGTAATGTACCGTCTACGTAGAAAAATACACTTCTTATGGAAGTAGCAAATCGTACAAAGAGAGTATTACAGCACAGCGAGAGACCTGTTCTCTGTTTATTTATACGAAACCGAGCAGCGATCGGGGCACGGCGGTATTTGTGTTATGACTGTGCAGCCATACCGAACGATTTCTGTACCCAGCACCATAGCTGAGCCAATTACCCATAGCGGAATTACATCGCAGGCTTAGACTCGGAGGAAGTAATTACCCGACCGTTGTACGTGATATTGCATTACCCACATTCGAGCATCGCGAAATTCGTACGTATAATCTGCGCTGAAAGTCTGACGGGGAGAAAAAGAAACACCCCGTGGTTTTTGCAATAATTCGCTTACTCCGATCCTCGAAGTATTTTTTTTCTTTTTTTTTTTTTACAACTTCGTTGCAGGGTCCGCACATCCGGTTTTCTCGCTATCTACATTCGACCCAGGGGGGGAGCAATAAGAGTGCGAATAAGAACGACGAGTAACGTTGCTACGTGTTTGAAACGATTTTGCACGACGCGTAGGTTCCGAAGTTATATATATACGATAAGATCGCGATGCACGTTGAAGAACGATAACGATTGTGTGCCGACATGTCTTACCGTGCAATAAACTATAGATAAAACAAAGGTAATAGACGCACGGAGCATTCAATGCCGTTCGTAATGTGGTATAATTATAAACTACGTCTAATATCTACCTGCGAAAACTCGATTCTGTTCTCTGACGAAATTTAGAAAGCGAAAATTATTGCAGACAATTTTAATGACCGATTTTCCAATCTATGACCGATCTGCGCCAATCGCGTATAGAAATCTGATTTGGATTGGCCGCGATTGCGTACGATTAGAAAATAAATATTCCCAGCTAAACGTCGGATCGCGAAGGCTTTTCGCACTTGGTGATGAAAAATATTCAACATCGCGCTATTCGCGCACGCGAATTCAACGAAGCGTTCAAGTCCTTCTTCCTTTCTCCATTGTTTCCACTTTGTCGCGGTTATACGTAGATATACCACCAATACGTGTACGCACGCATGCATACGGGATCGTTTATATTGTTATAACACATTTACGTACCCACATGTGGTTACACAGATGGAAACGCGCGCAGTTTTGTTCCACGGCGCGTTCCTTTATCGAAATAAAAAATTTATTCATCTCGCAGACGGCGTTCTCGCCCGTGTAATCCGAATATATTATATTATGTGCCGTATCGTTACGTAACTCCG
Organism: Neodiprion fabricii; assembly: GCF_021155785.1. Taxonomy (NCBI): domain Eukaryota; kingdom Metazoa; phylum Arthropoda; class Insecta; order Hymenoptera; family Diprionidae; genus Neodiprion; species Neodiprion fabricii. The sequence goes on along the minus strand of NC_060244.1, from coordinate 26,524,438 downwards.
AGATCAATTGGAAATCCATCGACTTTTGAAATTCGTCCGCTATTGTTGGTACCGCGGTAAATGTAAGCCTGTCGGAGAATACACAAACACCGACTCGTGCCTCAAAGGCTCTTTTATCAGATATACGTGTACACACTCAAGAATGACATTGGATGCCGAGTCGGGCTGGTGTTTTATAATATTCGAGAATCTTATCTTTCCTCGCGCGTTACGAGGACTCGCCATTTCGCGTAGCTGGAATTTATTGGGAATTGACGTTCGCATTGTGTACATATAGTGTATAAAGTCGAAACGAGCTCCAGAAATTGTTTCGAGTAGATGTAAAAAATTCGTTAATGCCAGAGGTGGTAAAATTTCTACAACAAATGTATACGGATGATTGTAATAACTTGGATAAATCGTACAAGCTGCTCGCTGTTTCGATCATTTTACTTTTACCGATTCATTCGCGAATTCTCGCATCGCTCGTTTCGAAACGGAAATGAAAACGCGGGCATATTTCTAACTTTCCGTTCGGCAAGCAGTGAATCATTGCAACTTGTATCATCTTCGACACTGATTGTGAGTCATTGCGGCTGTGGGAAATCCTGGAATATAAACATGAAATTCGTATGACCAAGATCCTACGACACGCGTAATTCACTTTTGTTATTTCAACATGTATCGTCATCGTCATAATCCAAACAGCAGGTCGCATTTTCGCGATACAAAAAATCGCTTTACAACTCGCAGTTACTTTGATGCGAAAATTTCCATAATAATTCTTACGACCGCAGAATTTGCTATTTCGCGAGTCTCGAGAGCGAGGTGCGTGAATGGATTGCAAATCGAATTGTGCAAGGATACTTGCCGGTGCCGAAACTGCGTAAAACACAACCAGGAAACCGACTACCGGCTCACTTCACGTCATCAGCCGAAGTCGGATCGTTGATCGGTTCGCGGAAGCTCAAACAGCTTGTTACTCATACCCGTTTCAGATTCCACAGTGTATAAATGAACGGCAATGCGAAAGGGAAACACGACGATCGGCTACGGAATCGACCCGTATACACGGTGCGCAAAATCGGTATCAATCCCAGTCGTTCCGATATGGAATAAATATCAACGAAAATGCAGTTGATCGTCAGTCAAGTCAGATCGGAATACGCGATGCACTTGAAACGAGTTCGACGAATCGGGGAACAAACAACCGCCTTGTGAGCTTTCGAGAAAATCGGAAATCATTACGCGATATATCTAGAGTTCGGGAGAAGTTTAATCTCTTTGTTGGCTGCTCGAACACCGAGCACTTTGCCTCTCTTTGTTCACTCTTTCTCACTTTCCTTGCCCCTTCGAAGCACTCCGCAACCGTAGCTCGTATTTCATTCACAGGTTTTATTCATACTACGAAACCCTTGACCGTCGAGATATTCGCCCGGCTTTTTACGGACTCGAATAAGAGCTGACCGGAAACTCGTTTGCAGGCGATTCTAAATGCCCAAGAGCTGTTTTACTATACGGTATATATTTGCTTGCCATTTTCGAATTCTCCGAATAACCAAGTTTTATCCGATATCTCACCGATCGACTGTCAGCATTCGTCAATTCGGTCTCTCTCTCTCTCTCTCTCTCTCTTTGCATTTATTATACAAACACGGCGTTTGGGTTGTAAGAATTTATACTACCTACACCGTCGAAAATTTCCGTGACGGAACTTCCTACACCGTGTTGAAAGTTTTGTTCAAATACAATAAATTTACCATCGGGTAATTAAGTAAATACAAATTACTTTTTTGCATTTTTCTTATAAACTTTAGTAAAATTAATAGTGATTTACGTCGCTACGCCGAATTTCTAAATTTGCAAGCTCGTTTCGTAACTTGACAACTATTTTGTACGGTAAATTCGTAGTAAATTCGCAGTAATTATTTTTAACAGCGTAGCGATTAGAAATGGTAATTTGCTAAAATAAGGAAATGCGGTGTACCGGCTGAAATAATTGCAACTCCGTTATTTCCAACGCATCTATTACACTCATAGGTTTTTATACGTGCGACTTGTGCCGATGACTAATATACGCAAAGAAGCGCCAGCAGCAAACTAACTCTTCCGCTTTTTCAGCAGCTCTGCCTGTGTCTTGATCGTTTGTTGCGTCCTTCTCCATGCCTATACGTGGACACCTGTTACGCCTCTGTGTTCCGTTTTGTCGCCTGTCCGTGTCGTCGAACGTTTGAACTATCAGATAATAGCGTGTAAAAGACGAGGTTGATTGATTGTTGCAGACTTCGTCGACATTCCCTGCAAGGACAACAATGGCTGTAAAAATATGATCGAACCGCCTAGCACAGCTAGATGCGACGACGGTCATTGCAAGTGTTTAACGACTAACGGGGTGCAGGTTAATTGTACCGCTGGAATGATAAACGGCAGCACGGAAGCCGGTCAGAGAAATGGTCAGGGTACGTGATGGAACAAGGAAGACCTTGTCGACGCAGGATATTGACTGCGGAAGGAGACGATCGATCGTCGAAATGATTTTCATCCCCGTTACTTTGACCCCCTTGAAATCACCGCTGGTCTCAGCCGTGCGAGTAATTAAAATTTCTTTCAAATTTCAGCCGGATTGATAGGCCACGTGTGTAATTTGGACAAGGAATGCAGCGTGTCGGACATTAACGCCCTTTGCAACACGACGAATAAGCAGTGCGCTTGCAAGTCGGGATTTTTCGCTTCGGAAAATAACGACAAATGTCTAGCCGGTGAGTCATTTGGAAAGCACTGCGGTTCTGGCTGGTGTTTGCGTTATCAGCCAAAATTTTTTTCCCCCCGTTTCATACCGCGTTTCTATTGGTAACGAAACTCTGTGTGAACGTTTCACTTTTATGCGAGCACGTTTGCACTACACGTCTGCGAAATTGGATAAGAAACGAAAATATAAAGGGGAGAACACGGACTGTGCAGGTATTTGAAACAGCATCGCCTGTTGATTCCTGATTGTTATTGCATACTTCAAAGATTTATAATGAATTTTTTGGCTTTAAGAATTGTACGACAACCTCTTCTCGGCTGGTGTTACATGTAAGACGCGTTACGTAACTCACAGGTTGCGCAAACGGTCTTTAGATCGTGTAAACGCCACATTTTTATTGTTTACTTTACAGCAGCCTGCCGGTATATGCGTGTGTGTGTGTCGTATCAGAGGAATTGAATTAGCCGCATTATAGACCGAAGATGGCGATTAAATCTTAGCTCTTCGTTACAGCGACGCATTCCTCAAGCGTTCGTTAAACTTATCGTTGAAATTGTTCTTCATCCAGGAATGGGTTACGGCGAATCTGGATGCGTGGAGTCCGTACAGTGCCGGGCTCTGACTTCAAACACAACGTGCCTCGAAGGAGTTTGCAAATGCCGTGAAAACTACCACTTCGAATCCAAAGCATGCTGGGTGAATAAAGGTGAGTAACGCCGTGAGCCAAAGACTTTAATGTATTCTGTATTGAACTGTATCCTGAGTTGCGGGGAGAAAGAAAAGGAAGATAAGAAAATTAAAAAAGGAATGGATCGCGCAACGATGTGTATAATATACGTATAAACGGATCCAGTTACACGGGCACATGTCCATAAATTGTTATTGAAAACCTGTCACTTCAGACAATGGCCAGAAAAATATCGCCTTTCCAAATTATGCGGTTATTCCAACTACACGGACGCGTTATTCTTATTCTTTTTCTTTATCGTACCGCGAAACGTGACGCATGAATACCACGTCGGAATATCGCAAGGTTTCGCAACGATCATTCAGGCAAATCTCTCACCGGAAAATTATGCTGCACCAAAGAACCGAGCGAATCATATTACTCACTAATCGTCGTAACGATCAATTCCTTTCTTTGGTCTGATCGGTCATCTGAAATACCCGGACGTCGAAGTCACTCTCAAGTTCAACGATCACCATCCTGATGATGTTTCTCCTGTCGTTGTTTCAAATACTTAATGATTTTGTGTCCTTTCACAGATATCGGCGCATCTTGCACAGCCACAGAGGAGTGTCTTAACGTAGCTCAGGCCGTGTGCGATCATCAGAACATCTGCAGCTGCCCGTCGGACAAGGTTATTCATCCGAATGGTACCGAATGCCTTTCCAAGGCATCGAAGATCGAGGATCAATGCGTGGAATCCATCCAGTGTGATCACCTCGGGGGCGTCTGTTTGAACGGACGTTGCCAGTGTCCTGAGCACCACCATCACTCGTCGGCGACGAACGAGTGCCAAATGACCAAAAGTACGCCGAGCCGATTCGTTGGCAGAAAAAAGAACCTTTCTTCACGATCGAATATACATAGATCATAGATTTTTTTCCAATTGCATGAATAAATATCGGACGATCGATTTGTCGATTTCAGAGGTCAACGATGCCTGCGAGACCGATCACGATTGCTCCCAGACCCATCACGATGATGGCAAACTTGATCTTAAGTGCATAGACAAGGTCTGCGCCTGTGTTCAGGGCTTGCACTATGATAACGACAAGGGCATATGTGTCGACGAACGAAAATCGGCGGCTAATCGATGTAAGCAGGATTGATATTCGCTTGGAGAGAGTTAGCTGAAAGAACGCAAAAGAATCGATTTCGTTTAGAAGCGATATCGAGTATTCGTACGATTATTGATTCGAAAAGTCGACTCTTCTTCCCTTTTCGCAATGTTATCTAAATCCACGCGGATGATTCTATATCCTTATGAAATATTCAAGTATATCGTACTTTTTCTCTGTTACAGTGATCAGCCTCGGAATCTTCGCAACGTCTTTGATGTACTTTGGTCTTATCGCTGCAATATTGTGAAAAATTCATTACAGATACTACAAATCGCGTTTAATTATCATCTAGGCTACATGCGATCGCAGCGTTAATCATATGTTATACACACGGGTTGTGTAGCTGTAGAATGATTATAATATTTCATACAGGGTGTACTAATCGATGTTTACACTTTTATAAAACGTATAAAGACAATTATTCTCGAGAGCGATACGCGGAGAAGAGCTGTGAAAGTTGTATCGAAGTACCGCGAGATTAATTGGCGTGGAGTCAGATTTATCTACGGCGAGAAAGACTGATCGCCGAAATTTTCAATTAAACTTAATCCCGTTTGTTTTTTGTTTTTTAAATTCTCACGATCGTTTACCGTATTCCATTGAATTTGCCAAAGTTTCTTGCCTTTGGAATTATTGTTATTCGTGTTTTTTCCTTTAAACAAAAAAAAAAAAAATGTGAAAATTGTGTAAGAAAACTTGCGACGCGAGGTGCTGGAAATGAATAATATTTAGACGAGGAGACGGAATTTTTTTTTTTTAAACGTTTTGAAGAAGCAAGCGAGCGAAATAATATAAGCAAACTCAAACAAAGCTGTCATTGAATATTTCTTCAACGCTGAAGATATCGTTCCTTTATTTTCTCTGCATCGAAACACTTTCAGATATACACATCTGTCATGTTCATTCGGACTGTTGTATTTAAAATGTAACAAATATCATCTTAGTTAAACATCCACCCACATACTTCATACAGCAAAAAGTGAATAAGAGTTTCAAGTTCTCGATTCAAATTCCGTCACATACACCTATGTCAATGTAAAATTTACGAACACAATTTCTCCAATCAAAAAGTATACTTAAATTGATACGACGGTTCATGTATGTAGTTTCATACCTTGTTACCCTGCCAATATTAACACATCGAATTACGAATATTTGTATATCACACTTCATATGAATTCATATCGTCGTTACTCTATGTATGCTCGAGTAACTTTATCGTGATTTGTACATTCAACGTGATATTATTATAATGTAGTTTGAACGTGAAATTTGAATCTTACATTCCCTATTTACACCGGGTAAAATTTCGTTTCATTACTTAAATTTCATCTATAACAATCACTGAGTAAAGTATATATATATATAATACGTAGGCTTTATATTTTATTAGTGTACAATTTCCGTGTGAATTTCAGTGATTCGTGATATTCGTTGTCAGTTCTCCATTCGCAGGTAAATATTATTGCGTGTATACGCGTATAGATGTAGTTTTCTTTGTTTTCGTTTGATTTTTTAATAAAAACTGTGTAACAAAACGAGAAAAAAAAAAACAAGTATTTACTCAACGCAAACAAGAAAGAAGGAATAATAGATTGCAAAAACGATCCACGCCGATACGATATTGCAAGTGTTTGAAATCGTACAACACTCGTTCCGAAACTTGTTGCTATAATATTACGTAAAAGTTAATTTCTCTTTGTGTACAGTGAAACGTGGATTAAAAATATATTCTTACCCAAGTTATTGCTGATATGAAATGGGAATGCGAATCCGTCCTTGTTTGTAAATGACGAAGGATGAAAAGTGTTACGCAAACGTTGACGAAGATTAATTTTTATCGCCATTTGAATTTCAGCGGTATTTAATGAGTAATATATTACGGGCTTAAGTCGGCCGGATGTTTTTAACAAATTTTTTATCTCCCTCACACATTCTTGTCGAAAAATTTATCACCCGGTGGGACTCGAAATGATTTTCACTTCTCCGTTTAAATGTGAATTTGGCGTAAGTAATGTACAGGATAATTCAGGGTATACTTGAACGAGTCGATGTAAAAAAAATCAAACTTCACTCCAGCATTCGGAACGATTTACTCAACAAAATCCGTACAATATTTTTCACAATTCATCCAGAATTTCGTGCACAGCTATCTTCGCTTCTGTCGGTAAGTAAGGCAGCAGAGTCGTCGCGAGTAGTTTAACCGATTCCGAATTAGATCTGGGCGCAACTCCGTCTAAAAACGAGCGTCTCAAATCAACGCTGTATCGTCCTAATTATAGCTAACGATAAATCAGCAAAAGCGAAAAATGATATAGTTACGTATGGCAACGCATCCAAAATCTGCAGCGGAATAAATGTATCCGATTTGACAGTCGCAGATGTTGTTGGAGCAGGTGCTGTATCTTCCAAACATCGCTGTACATTGCAAATCTTCCTGACACGCACTCGCCCAGTGATTTACGACTGAAATCAGGCGTTTTATCAGCCTCAAAAGCGAAAAGCTTCGACGAACTTTCTTCTTTTTATTTTTATTTTTCACCGCGAATAGATATATTCACCTGGTAAACAAGCGGTCCGATCTTCGGAAGGCACGTAGCTCACGATGCAAGTGCAAGCTGAAATCCCTTGTCGCAAAAGCTCGCAGGACGTGTTAAAAGCCGCGCATTCAGCCGCGTTTTGGCAGGCGCCGCCCAGCGCTGAAAAAAAAATACAAAATGCCAACAAACTCTTTTTCTATAATTGAAGATTTTGAGAATCGGATACGATTCTTACGGACTTGGAATTGATTCCAGAAAAATTCGAATGGCAAAGCATCGATACAATGGAACTATTTTCTGGACCCAAAAGATCGATCCTTGGGTAAATCGATCCAGAATCGTTACAAGTTCATGAAAATCGAAGTAAAATTCCGCACTCGCCTGTTCTGCATACGGTCATTCCATCCTCTTCCCTCACCACCGCCTGATGTCCTTCTTTGCACTCGCAGAGACTACCAGAGCCTTGGCATTCCGCGTAAGGATCGGCACAGGTCGGATGATCATCGGTGCAAGTACCGCCGACAGCTTTCGTTGTTTCACGAGCAAAGATAATGAAGCAATTTTTTGAATATCCTTCAAAGCTGCAGCAGGATTCAATAAACGTCGAAGAGATGCTCACCGACTCCACAACTGTCACCAAATTGGCTCGGCGAAAGACCCGCTGGACATTGGCAGGTTCCGTCGACGCAGCTTCCTTCGATGCAGGAAGTACCGTCAGCCTCGCATTCTTCGCCAATGTCTGGGAGCAAGAGGCAAGGTGAAAAAGAAAGTCGGATAATCGTGTTCCGATCAGCCGCGAGTTTGAGCTTCTTTGAACTAAGACGTCGCACTTACTTTTCGCGCACAACCGAGTTTCCGGATCCTGAGTGAAGCCTTCCTTGCACGCGCACCAACTTCCGGTACCGATCCAGCTATTCGTCTGGTTACAATGGGCGTTAGGATCGTAACACTCGTCTTGATATCTTTCGCAGACTCCGTCAATTCCTGCGAAAATTTATGGAAGTACACAGAGTCGGCGGATAAAGATACTTGGATTTTCACTTTTCGGAGTTAGATTCCGCAAGCTCGGTTTATCTCTACTCACCGACTACGCATTTTGCATTGTCCATCGAAGGCACGTAGGGACTTATACAAGCGCACTGAAAATTCACGCATTCCAGCTGCCAGCTGTTGCACATCCAGTTGGACCAGCACTCGTCCCACAAATTAGCGTCGCTGGTTTTCGCCGCGAATATTATGCAGAAGACTATCAGAGTCGGCGAGCTTTTTCCCAACGCCATCGTGGATATCGTGCCGTGGTTTTAATTCCGACTGAATCAGTTCGCTCTCTTGCCAGAAAAAGATACGTTGACCAAATCACTCCAAACCAGCGAAACACGCATATAAACTAGCCGAAAATCACGACGATGTAACTCGAGTCGCTGTTTCATGCTCAAATATTTTCGCATTCGTTGATACCATCGCTTATATATCTTCGGTGATGAAAAATTACAGATAATTCAGATTTGTCTAATCTCTGAATACTGATACGAATCCATTGTTCGCGCTAGAGAAAATTACGGCAGGTGCTGCAAAGGTAAATTTCGCTCATGAGGTTTACTCTAATTTTTTAGTTAAACAGGTACAAAATTAATTTTCATTTTGTACCTAGAGCTATATTTTTCGGTTGCGGTAAAAAATGAAAATAGATGAGGACTGAGCGGTAACCGGAACTAAAAATTTCTCTCAGTGTGATACCTGATCCTGACTGTGCGATGTAAGCATAAAACGCGCAATGCGTTTCTAATTATCGCCTATCGTACACGTCCAGTAACGCATATGTGAGGTAAAAAATACGTGGGTATGTATTACCCACATACAGGCACGAGCCAAACAGAGCGTACTGTTCGAGCCTTGAGTTCCACGGCATAACAAGCTAGTAGTTACAGTAAATATAGCGTTCATGGCCAGACGCCGAGATCCAGAGTCGAGCACAAGGGCCGGTACTCGATTAACTCCTATAGTGATTGAGAGCCAAAATGCCTCCTTTGAGGCCCAAATTACTCATCGTGATTACGTAATCGGATTTTCATCTGACCATAAAAGCGCGTTGATTCCGTTTAAGAAAAACGTAAACGTAAGACTAAATATCACGATTATACGAGGTGAGTTCTCTGAAGTAGAGAGAGAAAATTAAATAGTTTTAATTGTCGCAAGTGGTTTGGTCCAACTCGTAACCGGATCAAAGTTCAGACCAACGGCTTGTTAAAAATCCGTATACAAAAAGCGACGCGGAAATTTTAGGTACCATACCCGTAATTTGGGCAAGACATTCACCGCGAGATTCGTTCGTGAGATAAAAAGTAGACTCTCGTTCCTTTGGAACAGTGTTTTCAATGCCTATGCTATTCGGTAATATTTTCCTGACCTTAAGACTCGTCTGTATAATAAATGAGGCGAGCTGCCAATGATATAACTACTCTTATTAGCGTCTTTCCTTGAATTTAACATTATATTCATTAGCCTCGACATAATTTAAGCTTTTTGTGCCTGTTCGGTACAACATTTCAGAAAGAAGACCAGCCGCGCGGCTCTTCGTCGGCGAAACTTAAACGTGAAAGCAAATTACATCGGATACTCTCGTTATAGGTTCAAGTGTCTTGAGCTCATGTCGGTCTGATTTAAAGTGGATAGACTGATCGTGAAAGGGAATTCGGCGTTCGATGTATCGAAATCTCGAGAAGGCGCTCCCTGCACTCCCATGATTGCACAATAATTTCCATCGGTGCAATTGCGTCGACGTCACGCAGCTGTGATACATGGACAATCCAGCAGGTAAAAATCGAGTGACGATCACACGGTACCACGGAGACTAAAATAGCCCGGTGACGGGAAGCGATAAGATAAAAAGCGTAAGTAGATAAGGTGCGCATAATTGAGGTATCACGAACGTACCCTGGAAGCATGGCGTCACTCACGTCTCGACGCTAACCAGATTCGTGGCTTTTATAGTCCGATTAGCGTATAGCCGCGAAAAGTACACGGTGCATACGCACGCATACATACCAATAATTACATTTTGTAGTGCAGTGAAATCGAACGAGATGCAGATTATGGGAGTGAAAAAGATCCCATGATTTAGGGGGGAAATAGGTTCAGGACTACGGTTTTTTCAAAGTGATTTTCATCAATTTTTTTTGCCAAGAAAGGAATGTGCATGATTTAATGAAACTTGAGGTAATATTTTATACGTGTATTGAAATGAATATGGTAATTTTTTTAAAAGCATTTCCTCGGGAAATGTGGAAGATATCAGTTGTCACTCATCGGAGGTCACCATCGGACTGTGTAGATTCTGAAAGCCACAGTTTTCATCTGAAATCAATAGGGTTTCAAATTCACCCTGAGGACACGTCTTTTTTTTATATGAACCTAAATTCGGAGTAAAATCGTTGTTTGAAGTATCTCTTTATTGTAAAAAAAGTTTCAAAATAATGCTAAAGAATTACGCTCTTTTGTTTAAACATCTCGAAAAAATGCAATTTTTTCATTTTTTTGGTGAGAAGTTTCAGGTTCACATAGAAGCAACACATGTCTTTAAAGTAAATTTTAAAATCTATTTATTTCAGATAAAAACTGTGGCCTCCAGAATGTACACAAACAGCTAATGATATGTTACATATTTTTCGAGGAAATACGTAAACAAAAATGATGATACTTGTTTGAATATATGTACATTGAGAAAAATTTCATTTGTTACAGTAACTAGAAAAATTCAGTGAAACAGGTAACCATTTTGCGCTATCGTCGATCCTTTTTTGGTAATTGCAACGCAAAATCGGTTTGTTCGGTTGACTCTAATTTTTTAGTTAAACAAGGCTTTAACGTCAATTTATTGTTGCACAAACATTAAATTTTCGCAACACTTGCAAGAAAATATAGCAACAGTGATCGTAATGAGAAAGAATAGTAACATATACTAGACTTTCCGGTAACAGCTACGAGCTTAATTTTCATTTTGTACCTAGAACTAAAAATTTCTCTCAGTGTGTAAAATGTTACCTCAAAGTTTCAATAAATTACATACATTCCTTTGTTGTCAAAAAAAAAAAAAATCATGAAAACCACTGAAAAAAACGACGTCCCAAGCCTGTTTCCCCCCCGTAAATAAGTGAAAAACGTTCTCGCAGAAAATCGGGGAAACCTTTTTCGAGGGGTTGCGAAGCGGGGAGGCGAAGAAGAGCCCGGAAATGCATCGTCCCGGTCGGCTGACCGGAACCCCCGTCTGGTCGCCGGCAGTCCTCGTAGTTTTTCAACTGGTATTAGTACGGCTTGGTTCAGTCGTCGGCGCGACTCGGCACCACGCGCATATTCTCGACAGACGTGAGTTCGCAGTACGATTTTCGAGTTGGCCCGAAGGCGTGTGAAAAACGTTCGTCGTTGGTATCCTCGGGTCGGAGTATACACCGCGTGAATAGAAAGCCCCGGTACACCAGTCACGGCGTGACCTCAACGATGATACTGCGCCGCTCGCGAGCATGGGAAACGCCTAAGCGGTCCCAAAATCGGGTCCTCCTATAACTTACTCGACCGGATTTGTAGGGCCCCGAGTTTCTTACCGCCTCGGATTAGGCCCACGCTAGCCGCTCGCGTCGTCTGACCCGAAGTGAAACTGAACCGCTTCGGGCCCCGCAGTTTCGAACGTGCGCGTCTGGCCCGCGTCTGGCTCGCAACGAAATTCGGCGCACTTGGCCAGGGATCGTGTATCTCGTTGCTGTGATTCGGGAACGATTTCCGCCACCGCGAAAACGAAACATCACATTGTACGTAAGGAGAAAATATAACGAGACGAAGAAACGCGAGTAGTGCCGAATAGTGCCTAATGACGAGACCTCGGAGTACCGAATCGATAATAATAATAACAATAATAAACGTGATTTTCGCACGCTCGTTTAACGCCGTTGTCTGCGTATCGATGCAGCCTGCCTCGCTGACGGAGAGGAATTTGGGAGAGCAAAAACCGAGTGGGTACATCATCGTCGTAATCTTCACGTAACTTGTAATTAACCAGTGTAAATAGCGGTAGTTATTCCCCGTCTGTGTACAGACGATTAACAAACGGGCGTAATTATACGGCCGATTTCGTGTTTGACGGAGCGTGTTACGTAACCGCGCGCCAATTCTCACCGCGGCGCCGCGACGCGGTTATTCAAATTTTCCCGCGTTAACGGGCGGGATCGCTGTTACGGACCTTGGTAACGAAAATTGGAACAATTAACTCCGCTTCTCCATCCGACTGCTTTGACGGTTTCCGAGGAAACGAATTTTCGCGGTTATTTATCGACGTACCGTCGCGACGAGCATCGGTATTGTTGATAAAAATTTGTCGTTGCGAAACGAGCGGCGCGAATCGATTGGTTTCGTTATGCGCAAAACGCGCCGAGTATTTGAACAATCCTGTTACGCGGGCAGATGCGGATTGGAATATAAGTCGTGTGCTCGAAATTCGTGCGTCAGATCGTTGACGGTTGATTTCATCTCGTTTCCCATGATTACAGAGACTCTGGCTGCCTGTCATTATGACAGTGACTGCGTGGAAAACGCTTACTGCCTGTCACAGGAGACCTGCCAATGCAAGGAGGGCTACTTCGTCGACAGGAACAGAACTCACGCACAGTGTCTGGCGAGTGAGTATAATATCGGTATACGTGAAAATTTACAAACTTATCTGACCCAGTGATATCTCAGCTGTGGATTATTTTTACAACGCGTGATCACTCGGTTCGATTTCTTTCGCTCTTCACTTTTACCCGGTCCATCAATTAGCTCGAGATTATCGTCACACCGCGTTATCAACTCGCGCCGAGGCGGATACGGCCTGAACCTAATTAGGATATCGCTGATCCATTGTATTTTGGACTCGTTGAACGTGCGGCGAGATAACATAAGTGGAAGTATCTTGCTGGTTTCGTTCCGGTCGAGGACTCGTGCACGACGAATTTGCCTCACCGATATACAAGCATGCGGTGCGAGGAGCATTGTGTTCGTGAGGATATACCGGGTGTGACGTTGTGAAATATGCTTCCCTTTTTTGAGCATGATACACCAACTGCGTAAACAAAGAATGAAAAACATTGTAGATGGCCAAGCCTGCCTCGGCGAGCAGCCTGCACCATCTTGCAATACACGAATCGAGTTTTATTTATATCCTCATCCAACAATAAGCTGCGCGGTGTCGGAGAACCCCGTGGCACGGTTAAAGGTCCGATCCGATCCGGTTACCGCTGCTATAAATTTGTGAAACTAGTCTCTTGGCACGGATTCACGCGCATTGGTACAATGCATTCGGAATTACCGAATGAGGTTTGTTTTTTGTTTTTTTTTATTCCTCAGTCGCCACCAAGCTCGGGGACCCCTGTATCATAGACATGCAGTGCCAGGTGACGTTCGCCGCTCAGGCGGAGTGCCGGGACGGAGTTTGTGGCTGTTCCGAGGCTTCCCACTTCCAGGGGGGACGATGTTTCGAGACGAAACGTGAGTGCAGACGTTGGAAACTCTTGACTTGGGCTTAGCTGATGAATCCGAGTGATTGAGACAGAATAGGAACAAGGTATATTGAAAACGGTGCTCTCACGGAGGCCTCTTCAAGGCTCCACAGACCGTGACTGATGATTCGAGATGTCAGTGATTTGACTCTCCTGCATTTCCTGGTGCGGGTATAAGAGAGACACCGCGGCCTGTGAGTGTATTTGTGAAACAGGTAAAGCGTTGAAAGGCAGGTATAATACCTGCAACGTATAAGTATTAGGAAGACCGCGTGGTCGTGGCAAAAGCTGGCTTAGAGGAACCAGCGCAGATGTAAGGTATAACAGCTAACCGTATTATACTCATAAGTATAAAGAATTCCAAGTCGATTGAATCGACCGTTACGGAGGAGGAAGACGGTCGCCGTTTTAAACGGGATCCACTGTGTTATGCTTCACGATCTGACGACGATTTATTATCCTTGCGCCTTTCGGTCGAGTGTCGAAGCTCTTGAAAATTTCTCGTTCGTGTATGTGATCACAAGATCGAACATTCCAGGTATCGGTCAGATCTGCCAAGTGACGGATAACTGTCATATAGAGGGTTCGCCGAGCTACTGTGTGACCGGGATCTGCACTTGTCCGTTCCAGCATCATCCGAACGAGAACGGAACCCGGTGCATAAGGAGTTCTAGTGAGTATGACGCTGAATTTGAATCTACCATTTTGAATTTTCAAATTTTGAGTTCAGATTCGCAATCAGCGACCTCGAAAACTCACCTGTCGCAAATTTCATCTAAATCCTTTCGGTAGATTTGACGTAGCTCTGAAAGGGTTGAACGGAATCCACCTTTTTAGGGGCACGGATTAGAGTTGCGATAAGAATGTGAAAAAAGGGGGGAATTATTTTTCAATTATTCGAAGCCCATCCGGAGGGTGAACCGGACGAAATTGAAAAATGATCTTCTCAAGGACACCCTAATGTGTATACTTTCGTCTCAGTTTTGGGGGATGAATGCACCGTCGACGAGGAATGCGTGACGATGAACTCCAAGTGTTACGACGTCTGTCGGTGTCGGGTTGACCACGTAATATCGGGGGATCAAAAGCGGTGTTTGAAGGTTGCGAATACCGTCGGTGAACCTTGCGACGAAGACTCTCAGTGCCAGGAGTACGTGAGCCACTCGGAATGCAGAGAGGGCAGTTGCGCGTGCGAAACGAACTACCATCAGCGAGGACCCGTCTGCATGAAGAGCGTCGGTGAGTCGATCCACATCGCGAGTTTCAGAATAGGGGATGAAATTATGCTGCTGCGACATCTGGTGTCAGAATAATGCGTTACTCCGAGTGCGCCGTATTTAATTTTAAAAGACTTCTTTAATCGTATTTTTTTAGATGTGTCGATTCCTTGTGAAATAACTAAAGTTTCACAGCTTGCGCTGAGTTTTCTGTGCTTTCTTATTCGCGTGATTGATCTAACAATAAAGCAATTTTATGGTGGGCCAGTTCTCGCCGCCATATTGTTTACAATTAGCCACGCCATCATTTCGTTCACAATATCTATAAATTTGGTTAATACAAGACTTGGACGCTCGCGCGTTCTTTGCGAATCGTTGGAAAACTTTTGAAGCACACTTCCGTATTTCGCGTAGAAATTATCAAGTCTCATGCTGTTCTCGGTACGTATTGTTTCAGAGCTGAGCGGGTCTTGCACTAGTCATCAACAGTGCGTTACGCGGACTCACAAGGATTCGAATTCGTCGGAGGTAACCAGCGTCGATTGCGTCGATGGTAATTAAGCAATAAGTTTCCTTGGTTTCTCGTTTTAAGGGGAACGACGGGCGTTGTGCTCTAATTACGTTATCTTATCTTTTTCGCAGGAATCTGTACCTGTGCAAACAATTACATGACCACCGAGGATTCCCTCGACTGTGTCCGATACAGTGAAAACGGTAATTCTATTTGAAATGCGATCTTCCTCGTTTTGAGTAAGTTATGATTCATCGATTTGGTGACAACTCGGATTTTCTTGACTTGTGAATTTCAGGTGCTTCTACGATCAACTCCGCGACGCAGCTTCTCTTCATATTATCGATATTCCAAATACTCCACGCGTTGTTTCGGGAAAGATTTTGTTTTAAAACGTAAATTGTAGGCCCATTCAAGGTGCGGACAATTATTCGTTATCTAAATCGCTTATACATATATACGTTATGGTAATAGACCGGAATTTTGAATCTTAAACTCCCAAAGGATGAATCCGTGCTAATCATCTTCGCACACATGCAGTGTTTGGATTATTTACCAGTACAAATTCATCGCATCCAAAGTAAACTAGCTGTATAATGATTATTTATTCGATTTTGTCATTTACTTTCTTGGCGTTTCTTCTAGATAGAGAATTGTAAATAGAATATACTCGTATTCCAACAGACAATAATGATGAAAAAAATATATGTGTTATAGTTACTGTTATAGCAATTGAATATTCATTCTATTATTCCTTGACCAATCGAATCGGTGAAGAATAACCTAATCAACTGATAACATTAAATGATCTGTGGAAAGTCAAGGATTATAAAACACCACCTAATCTCCAAACAGAAGCTCACTTTATAAAACTTTGCGTATATTACATAAATCACCAGAGAGTATTGTATTCAATAATTGTATAGAAAAACTACATCAATATCTCACGACAGTTTACTTTTCCCCTCGTTCTAAAAAATTAAACCATCATCGATCCGTGCTATCCAACAATTGTATCAAATTTCCGAATGCAACAATGAACCCGTCGAGTTAAAAGAAACCCCTCCGCAGTGGCAGTAAACCAAGCGATAAATTGAGTCCTGCATCGTGAAACCCGATAACAGTTACACCTTTGAATAATACGACCACAACTTTATTGATCAGAATTAAATTCCCCTCCGCATTTTATATTTTAGAAAGACGTGTAAAATGTAAAAAACTATTTTCACCAACAGAATTCGATTCTACGTGATAGAAAATGAAGATTGCTATAAGATACACTGAAGAAAACACGGAGGAATGTTATTTAAATTTTTCTAAAAACACATTCAACACCTGCAGGCGAAGGGGATCAACGTATCGATTAACGTTATCTTTGATAACGTGCTTAATTTTTTGTGATGAAATACAGAAGGAGGAAATTCATACAGTCGCATAATTGACTTTCGCTCTGATTCTGACACACGCAAAATTATCGCCAACTCGGCGACCGTATCTGCGTGATGAATTAATTAAACGATGCAATCTCTGTATTAGAACTCGGTGTGCGGCAGGAAAAAAATTCACAGCTCGTCGTGAAGAAGGAAATCTGCATCCTCGGGTATTTCGCGTTCAAGATTAAGTTCCTCCCAGAGTGCGAGTCGCTCGTTGTAAAACTTGTGATCCATTTTTAGATCTTTCGGTCCGTTGATCGATAGGTATTCGATGTCCTCGGACTTGACGGGATTCCAAGCTACGTCGTAACCTTCCGGAGTTGGATTACTGTGTGCAAGTATAACAACGGAATTAGCCGGCGTGATGCGGATCGCATTATTCGCGTTATGGCCACGACGACGGTAATTACAAAGTTAATCAACTGAGTTGGTACAGCCCGCGGTGCTGATACTCCAAAACTCAGGCGTGGCTTTGATCTTTAGATCATCTTCGGATCAAAACTTCTCGCCGACACGCGGCGACCTCTCTAATCTCCATGAACCGGAAGTTTTCTGTGAGATTCACCGTTCAACGCCAGAAAATAGGCAATCACGGCTGTTTTATAAATACAAATTGTAACCTCGGTTGCCTATCCGACGGCGTCTAGTGGCAAGTTTCACGGAATGCTCCCAGATTTAAGACGTTGCGCTTCAATTTTGCGTACAGGCTTAATTCGCATTGTTTGAATATTGATTAATACGGTGAAAGAAAAGGAATATAACCGCCGTAACGAGGGTTGGAAAATCTGTGAGAATACCCGTGAATGGCGAAGTTTATCCACAGCTCTAAAGTTCTGTCGATCATCGCACTCCCCTCATCGGTGTGGGCGAATTCCTTGAAGAACGTTTTCTCCAGAGGGTAAAGGTAGATCATCTCGTCCCCGTGACACAATCCTTTGTACTCGGTGTCATCCTCCGACAAGAAGGAAAAATATCTCGCGAAAGTGACACCCGGATTCTCGGTACCGAAGCGATAGGCAAAAATTGGACTTTCCTGGTGTCGTCGCTGTAATTCGAGAGCCTTGGCCATTGGGTGAAAGAAGTATCGATCGGAGAACATCTGCGGAAACGAATGAATCTTTCGATTAGTATAAAACTGTATAATACTTGTTTACTTTTCCCTCTAATTGCTTCGACCTTTCTAGTACAAACACAGACAGTATAAAAAAATCGAATACATTTTTTCAGTATTCAAAACGAAAATATTGTTCGAAACGAGGAAAAAAAATGCTGCCGTAAAATTTCAGATCTTATTAATAAATGAAGGTGCCTCATCGCGATTTTTTATTTCGCATGTAAATAACACGGGAATTTTTTTTTCAAACCTCGCAATTTTATAACTCATCAACGGATCAATTTACTGATAAGACCAGAACGTATTTTTGCATGGAATTGAACGCTCTACAAAAATGATTTTAAAATTTGTTTAAGGTCCTCAAATATTCTTTTGACTCAGTGTAATAAACAGAATATGAAACCGTGTCAAACTCACGTTTACGAACTGTTCCTCATGCTCGATCTTCACATTATCGGACTTGAAGTAGAATTCTCTCAGTCTCGTGATGGCGTCTTTCAGCTCCTCGATCGGAAGGTGATAAAGATTCAACGCTGACGTGTAGGACCTGATGGGAAGGGCGTTCCAGTTCACCAAAGTAGGGTCGTAGTTTATGATCCCTGAAACGAATATTCTGCGTAAAAACATCTCTTCCACTTGTTGTCGCTTAGCTGATGTCTACCCGCAGCTCTGAAGAGGCCTTCGTGAGAAGTGACACCGGTGAGAAAAGGAACGTCAATAAAATCTCCACTCTCCAACAGCTGCTTGGGTCTTTGGGTCAGGAAGGCGCCTTCGTGTTCCGGTTCCACCGCCGGCTTCCAGGGTATCAGAGGGTCGATGTGCCACACCTGAAAGTGAATTGGAAACGAAGATAAGAAAAAGCATCGACCATACTCAGCCGCACGTCAAGAGAGGAAATGGAACAGGAGGAAAGAGCGGCTCAGCGTCAGGAGGGATTTTGTTGGTAATCAGGGAATGAATCTTTCGGATCAGAAGACAAAAACTGCAGAGATGCTTCAACTTACAAAGAATATCGGATCCGCCGCGATCAAATCCTCGACTGATTGAAGCCGCAGACAGTTGACAAGCACCGAGGAATTCTCTCTGGGACATTTCATGTGCTTGCCGAGGTAATTTGCATGCTCGCGAGCTTCGCCCGGTAGCGATAATGCCCAAGGAGCCATGGCACTTCCAGATTGAGCAATGGCGCGGTGAAAGAGGCCTGGAATCGGTGAAATCAGAGATTCGGTGAAGACGTTGGATTCGCTTTGGGGGAGTAATGGAGTACGTGGACTTCTACGAGCTACGTAATTTGACATCAAACAGCTGCGTCATGTCTGACATCAATCTGATACCACTTGATGTCAATCTTCCTCTGAACGTTCAATCTATTCCAAATTGACCGAAAAAATTGTTTAACACAGTTCTCCACGCCTGCCAGTGTTCCTCAATTTCGTTTCATCCACCCTCCCATGGTCTTATTGCCGAGGAAAAATAAAATAAGGTACTCCAAACGCGCTTCAGCGATCAATCATGGCGGCTTTACACCGTAGAGCGACTAATTCGCTTGGCACGCCTACAGTCACTTTACAGAGGCGAATTAATAACAAGAATTTCGTTGAAAGTTTACGAGGCCAACAACGCGAGGCGCTAATTTTGCCTGAAGGATCGCTTTCCGCGCCCTTCTCTCAGTTCTCACCCCTAACAACTTTCGCGACATCTTGAAGCGCAACTGGCGCGTAAAACGAATTAACGTTAATTCGAAGCTGCTCACCCCTCGACGAAGAGCTCATCATGTGAAAATGCACCGAAGCTGCTCCCGCGTCTTGACCCTGGATTGTAACAGTCATCGGATCGCCTCCGAAGGCTGCGATGTTTTCCTGGATCCATTCCAGGACCCGTCGTTGATCCTTGAGCCCGTAATTTCCCGGCGAGACTTCGTCCTCTGTACTGAGGAAACCTGTGGGGGTCAAAATTCGAATTTGTATAACCTTAAACGTGGGATATGTCGCAGACAAGATTTCTCTGTACAAAAGAGAAAAAAAAAAAAAAAACGCAATTTCGACGCCGTTTCTTTATTTTTGAAAAACTACATCGGGGCGTTGCGCACGCGATTTTATGACAAAGACGAACCCTTTCATTAAAACTGGTCCTGCGCGAAACCGGATTAATTAAACACGGCATCGGAATTTTCCGAGACTGTTGTTTCGCAAATTGCAATCTGAGATCAAAGCTACGCCGAATGTAAATAAAGAGAATCTATGGTATCACCGCTTGTTTAAACGTGGAACCTGCGCGAATCCGTATTGCGGTACGTGCCGAACGACTTAAAGCTAGGCTCAAATCGCCGGAGTTATCAATTCTTTGATGGTGAAATCGAGCTCCTTGAAACGTCAAGACGGGTACATGTTCTTTAACGGGCTCACCAAAGACGTTGAGACGATAATTGGCAGAAACGACGACGACGTCATGGTCCAGTAGATAATTTCCAGGAAAGTGATCCCTGGTACCAGACCAGTACTGAAATCCTCCCGAGTGAAAGATGACCATTACTGGAAGGGCTTCGCCTGTCTTTGATTCTCCGGCAGGAATCTGCGGTTGGTAAATTTTATTATCGAAATGATTAGTCTTCATTTTCAGGACATGGGAATATCAATGGGCTTCAGAATTCCACGTGCATATTAATCAGTAAACTGACCCACCTTGGGCGAATAGACGTTCAAATACAAGCAGTCCTCGCTGGATTCCGGATCGTTTGGTCTCCTATAGATTATTGACTGTGGACAAATTTTTCCATCCCGTTTGGCCTCCAGAGTATCCCAAGGCTCCGGTTTTTCCGGTGGCTGCGAAACGACGGGAAATTTTTTTACGTATTTATATGGTAATTCGAATTTATTTCATCATATGCTTCTGTTTCTCTTCAAATATTTGCGCGTTTGTTGGTCAAGGATAAACTTCAAGGGTACAAACATTTTCTAAAACTCCTGACCCCTTTCTCCGAAAGGGTCAAAATGGTCTCATGAAACGGGCTTAAATCCGCCGCTCGAATGAGTTTGAGCAACATAATATTCATTACGGTCGCACTTATCAATCGAAGCGTCTTACATGTGTCAACACGATCGATCCCATCACTCGAGATCTCAGATCGTTTGACGATACTTTGGCCTCAGCTTATCTCTGCCAGATTGACTGCGTTATCAAACAGATTCACAATTCACAAGATTTTATAACAGGGCCATGAAATCAGAGCTCCAAATATCATTTGACATTATTCACAGTTGTGGGAATAAAAACAATTCTGTGTTTCGGATCGATAGTCGCTTTGCAAAATTAATTTTTTTCTTCTAATTACACGTGTTGTAAGCTTTCAGTAATAATACATAACTTATGTGGCGTTCGACTTTCGCATGTAAAATAATTAAACCATTAATTACGAAAAGTTATTTTTCAAACAGGACAGTTTAATCCTGCTTTTCGTCGTATAATTAGAGAAAATCTGATTGACAATTGTACATAAAAGTCTAATTCCGAGCAATAACGCGCGGCAGTTTGCGAATGATTGAAAGCATGACTGAAACCGAAACTCGAAGGTGAAAAACACAAACCTTGAATCTGAGATTGTCAACCGGTGGTTTGGCGAAAGGGATACCGAGAAAGGAGTAATACTCTCTACCGAGACGCGAAATTTCCGTCAATCCGATTAGGCAGCCATCCTTGATGCAGAGTCTTGGATCCTCTCTGGCACTCGCTTTGAATGTCGTTATAATTACGAGGCAGAGAAACACGCGTGCGATTCGATCCATGTTAGTTACGCGTCGCCTCTCGATCAAATTCTCGGAGGCATGAATTAATAAACGAGTGTACACAATATAAATCTTGAATCGTTGTATTTATCAATCGGACAAATTAGATAAAATACAATTTTATCGCCAGTATCACGCCGCGCGTTTATCATTAATAACGATACGCGTATACCGATCGATCGACCACGTGGTCAACCAGTGCCGGTTAAACGAGGTCCACTATTTCTGTATAATATATCTATACATCACACACGAATTACAGCCCGCGAATTCTGCATCTCGCTCCTATTCGTGCAATGCAACAGGTTTGATCGAGCTTTTACGAATTCAGAAATTATACGAGCTTGCAGCCAAGCCCACGGATCAAACTTTTCAATTTTTGCGAATCTAAATGCAAGCATTATTCACGTGTTCCACTAATTATGATGCGTAGTGATAATTGTACTTGTTGTACGGTTACCACAGCGATGTTAACATTTATAAGAAATTAAAAGTTCTTGGTGTAATTAAAATTTCTTTTACGATGAATTTTGCTTACAATTAGACTAATTCCGAGAGGCAGCTCGGCCACAATTACATCTCACTAAGTAATTGATTAGCAGTAAAAATTATTTTGAAACAGATGTATTTTTTCTCATTGTAATACCGAAGTTTGCGAGAGAAATGCCTGACTGGTTATTTTTCTTTTTCGCAACCCCGTAGCGACGAATAAATATGAAATCCGAAAGTTTTCGCGAGGAAAAGAGAAAAAGTCGAAGGAGGCCGGATATGTAAGAAAAGTTTACAGGCATGGTCACAAAAAAATTATACTCACATGAAGAAGTTTGTATAATCCTAATATATATATATACGTATGTACGCAGAAGACTTTGAGAAGTGAAAAAACGAGGAAAAGAAAAACAACGTATGAAAAATTCGAGGACATCGAATCGAGGAAAAAATGTAATAAAAGTAAGTGATAGTATTGTGTCTGGAAAAACGTGACGAAGTTGCCAAAAATTTCTTTGTACGTATTATACCATCGTCAGACTCCAGGCAATCAGAATCGATGTAAATTGCTATTAAAACTTACAATTAACCGGTTCACAGCGGTTCTGAGTAATGAAATTATGCGAGGACCGAAGAAAAAAGAAACAAGCCAAAATTGAAGCTCTAACAGCGTTAAACCGTGAAATAATCGACCTGTTACACGGGGCATATAAGTTTTAATTGCGATAAGTGATTGAGTTTCTTAAATTTCCTGCAACTCTCATCGCTCCGGAGGGTCGGATCTAATCCTCGGCTAAGGTGGTTCGGGGAAACGGACTCTCGGCTCTGCTCGTTGGGGCTGGTTTGAAAATCGAGTGTCGCGACTGCAGGGTGCAGAGCAGTCGTCGGGACGCCGCGGGTCCAACGGGAATCTCGGCTTAGAAGCTCCCGTAACTTCACGCCGCGAGCACGCGCTATTCTCCGCTCTTGCCTTCTTGGATTCGGGGCCGAAGCTGCGACCCTGGAAATTAAGCTCTTGGTTTCCGGGTAACGGACGCTGGAAAATCGGTGAGTGAATTATTCGGCGAGCTATTATTTACGGAATTATAATTATAGAACGAATCGATAAAAATGGGGGTTGGAAATTATTTATTTACCAATCTTTTTCACCCTTTCAATCAAACCGATCGACTCGTTTTCGTTCCTCGTTTTATTATTAATTGTACATTATGCCATTTCGCTCAGCTGCAGGGTTTACTTGTACAAA
Source organism: Neodiprion fabricii (assembly GCF_021155785.1). Taxonomy (NCBI): domain Eukaryota; kingdom Metazoa; phylum Arthropoda; class Insecta; order Hymenoptera; family Diprionidae; genus Neodiprion; species Neodiprion fabricii. The sequence goes on along the minus strand of NC_060244.1, from coordinate 26,501,006 downwards.
ATACCTTTTGACAAATTGTTTTTTGCTCGATATTCGTGCCGTGCGGTGGTTACGATTGTTTCGGCTTATCGTCGATGAGTGAAACTGTGACGATAACCGAAGAATAATTGCAGCGTCGAATTGCGATGATTAATTGGAACGCAGTTGCACCATTTATGAAAGCTCTGACAATTAAGTCAACAACAATATAATTTCCAAGTAACGCATTTAACGCATCGAGGACGAAAATAAATTGCCCTTTATTGGATCATCGATGAAATTTGCGACGTGTACCGGAAATCTTGTCTTCCGATAATAAAGAGGAAAGTTACATCTTCTTCGGACAAATGGATCGTCATAACGAATTGTTCTCGATTAAATTTAACTGCTTTTTTATCTTTTCATAACGTGAGGTTTTTTCCTCTCTCAGCGGAAGCAGAGACGTATGAAATTTATTACTGTCGCGTAATGTCATAACTTTTGGTTTCACATGGAAAAATCACACGGCCTCTCGGTTTCTTTATATTAACGTACTACATATGTTTATGTATATACGAAAGTCCTGGAAACTTGCGTTGGGGGTAATCAAAAAAAAGGGGAGGTGAGGAAAAACAATTTCAATGTGCAAATACGCGGCTGTACTTTTATGAAATCATAATATTGTGTTTGTCAAATGTGAACGGGAAATTGCGCGAGCTTCGTGACGTGTAAAACGTGTTTTTTAATCGTGCAATTGGCTTATCTACCACATTCGGCGTTTGTTTTATCGTTGAAATTGTGTTTGTATCGTTCGTTCGGTGACTGAAGAGCTGAAAAAAATTCAACCCCAAGTGTTGTGAATTGGATTTTGTCTTGTCGCCAAGTGTAAATAGGATCGATAATACAAGACCCTGTCCGTTGGGTTGGTTACGATAATACAATTAGAGGATTGTTTAACGCGCCAGAAGCTTTCGTGTTTGATAAAAGTTGGATCTCAGAGCGAAAAACTTGCTACAACGCGATTCGGGCGAGTTTTCTACAATTTTCAACGAGGTTGAGGCATCGTTAAAATATTCGAAGGTAGCCAGCGTCCATTTTTGTTATTATTAAAAAGGAACGGAGCTGTTTCTTTCGCTTTTCATTATTCTTGCCAAGGCTTCGTTTATCCCGTTTGGTTTCTGACGGGTTTGATATTACAGCTGCGCACAAGTAGGCGGGGATGTTTCACAATTACTTTTGCAAACTTTCAAAGAGTTAGTACACCGTGCAAAGTTAGCATTTCGGGTTAATGTGCTGAGTGAAATTACAATTTTCTCGAGGATCCAATCCTTTAGCCTAGACGTATACTGTGATAACACGTCTTTATCAGTCTGGCTCGTTTATCTCGATTTTCAAACTGCGCGTTTGACTCTCCTCAAGGAATATAGCAAAATCTACTATCTCTAATCGTATTACTAGATGCATTTAATCGCTTCGTACAATGAAACACGCGGAGAGAAATATCTAATTTTACTTACTATGCGGTCTACAAATATATGTATTCATTTATTTTTTTTTTTTTATAAAAAATTCTGCAGGATACAAAATGAAAATAAATTACTATCTACCGGTACTTTTGATTAAGCTCACTCGTAATATATATTCTGGCAACAATTGCGCGATAATTTTAGATTCGTGAAAGAATAATTAATCGATCAAGGCCTTGTTTGATTAAAAAAATATAGTGAACCTAATAAAGATATTTTTCAATGCTGCAATAAGAAAAAAATGTAGCACTGATACTTGTACCAGTATATTTTCTTTTAATGTTATTCAAACCGTTATTCTGTAAGGATGCCCATTTGAATAAAACATTACCGTAACCACAAAAGGAATAAAATTTTCCTCAGACGCAGGAAACATATTACACGGTTAGACGTGCGGCTTGTGCAGGATCTTCAATCCGCCAAAGAGTACAAACACCTCAAGGGTTCTCGTCTTAAATTTCCCTATCCGGCTTATTCCATAACCACATCCGCAAGGGTGCGCTGAAAATAATAATAGAAAAAAAGCAACGCCCGGCTTTGTCTTCTCGCAATGTATATACGCACGTGATAATCTGCCGTCTATTAAAGACGAGACGGTAACCCGTTCGTGTGGCAAACAAAACTGATACAAAATTTAACGATTAATCAAAAGACTCGGGCGCGTGAATAGGGGAAAAAGTGTAGCAGAAATAATTTTTTATTTTTCCATTTATCTTCATCATTTATATACACGTATTGATAAATAGTGTGCGGTAAAAAAGGTGAACTCTCCGAAAAAAGTGACGTCACGTATCTTCTCGAACCCGAATGAAAATCGCGTTGTTTTAGTAATTCACCTGTTAAAATTCAAGCGACGTGAATTCTCGCGAAACTTTTAAACCTACAGATACCTATACAAGTTCATCCGATGGATATTTCTTCGAGTTCGAAACTCTGGATATTTGAATCGAAAAGTTCAGGATCAGGGGTTTATTCCCTAACTTATTTTGATCCGTGCGAAACCCTCGCGAATATTTCGAGGTCGTGAAAATTCCACCTCCAATAACAACCAAGAGCTTCTTCGTCCTTTGACTCCGAGAGAAAAAAATGTGTGATTATTGATACTAAAACGACGTATTTCCGAAGTTACATTTTCCGGTGTGAGCATGACACAATAATCTGTTACGTATAAAGTCAGAGAGACTGTGAAATTATCAGGCCTTTCATAATCACCCCGTAGATTATAGTGACCGCCGATATCAATCTCCGCAGGACAAAAAGCTGCGCCGAGCTTTCAGAGGTAAGCTGAGTAAGTTTGCCCGAGCGCAGACAATAGTCGAGAAACGCGTTAACTTCCGGTATTCTCATCTCTTTCCCACATTCCCGTTTTTCCCACCCCACTCGGTTATACGAACTGTTTAAACTTCTCCCCAATTTGGGAATCCGAAGGGGTTGCGATCGCGATCCAGAAAAATGAAGGGGTGGATTTATCCTGATCCTCATTTTATTTCGAACTATAATATTTTATACGTTGTACAGCTCTGTAGCAACGCCAGTCAATTTTCACTCACGCTTCGGAAACTGACGCTGATTGAGCCTTCTCGGTGAAATCGAGATTGGGGAAACATCGAACCGGTTTCTATCCGTATTCAATATACCGATACGGAATCAAATACGCGGCTCGTATCCTATCGGGGGTTAAATTACGGGGAATTTTTTCACCCTAAAAATCCGCATTGATCCGTTGAAAATTTACCGTCCAAAATTAACTCGCTGTCAGGAGCGTCGTAAGGGAGCTTTGATATATTAGGAAGAAAAATTGATTCCTTTGGAGGATAAAAATTACGTATACATAATTCGTGATTAATCGATGTCTGGCTGTCTTTCTATCTGAAGTTTTCTTTTTTTTTTTTATTATTATATTAACGAACTTGGCAGCGAAATTTTTAACAAAGTTATTTATGAAAACGAAAAATGAACCTATTGTTGGAATTTTCAAGAAAATGAGCTGAAAGTATTTAATTTATTTGTTTATTGATCAGTGTAATTATGCTTGTCAATGTCATATTTTTTGATCATGGTACAGGTAGATCTATTGTTTTAGTTTACTACACTTTTTCACTCAAATCCAATAGTTACACAATAGTTACAAGAAAATATACAACGAGTGGCTATAATCAAAATGAATATATGTAGTATAGATTGTCTGGTTACTGCTAAAAAAATCAATTTAATTATTTTTCGATTGTGGTAAACAAAATGAAGATAGATAAGGACTGCGTGATTAACCATCAACGATAAATATCTCTCAATGCAAGTACTGAACTTTGTTCATTATACATCGTTTCGAGGCTCTCGTATAGTTAATTTTTAAACTGCGAAAGGGGTAAAAAATGATCCGGTAACCGAATAGAGAGTAAATGCATGATTTAGAATGTCCTTCTCGAACGATTCATCCGTGAAATAACGTAAATATTTGCGAGACAGTTTTCACGGTGTAGAAGTAGATGGAAAAAAGAGTTTGCAAGTTTAACGATAAGTAACGCGTTTAAAAGTCGGTTGAAACGCCTTAACCGAGACGATAAAATGGTCGCAATTATAACCGAGACTCCTTTCCATAATATATGAGAAAACGAGAAGATGCAGCTGCAACGGTGTACAAGCAAAGACGGGAAATTTAATCTCGAGGAAAAATGAATAAATCTACACCAAAGTCAAAGAGTTATACGTAGGTAGGTATATACATGCAGCGTATAAAGCAAGGCTTGCGCGCTTGCATGCGGGAGCAAAGGAAAAGATAATTTGTTTTCATTCCTATTACGACGCAAAGAAAGAGCCATGCGGAGGGTGAGAGATAGGCGAGCCCTTGGGGGGAAAAATCGCAATTTCGAGGGGGGAGTGAGTGGAAAAAACCGCCGTCCAGTTTTCAAGGAATTTTCCTCTCTCGCCGAGGCGAAGAGTCGCTGTTCGATGGAAAAAACAGCGGATATACGGCGGACTGCGTTTCGAGGAAACCGAGGAGACACGTCTCGTCTACATCCAGTAAACGACATGTTGTGAAAAAAGGAGGCCGAGCGTAAGTTTGCAATACGAGTCGTGGGTACATCGAGGACGAATATTGAAAATACGCGCGGCAAAAAGGCCGTTGTCTCCTTGTTCACACGATTTTTTATATAACAAAAGTATGTTACGCGTTTCTTCACGAAACACGGAATTGAGGTTAGATTTGTTCGCAACAGCGCATGCGCGCCGCGTCATTTCTGTCCTCCGCGCATGCGCGTTACCGGACTCGCTATATCGTCATAGAAACCGATACTTTGTGTACGGCAAACATGCATGGAAAAACGCGTAAAAGATGCTCGCGTTGTACAAACGTTCTGTAGATAATAAGCTCGCGACTCCGAAGCGCCGTGTTCGGTGTCTATCAATCTTGTTCCTTTGACTAACAAACAACAACAGACTGGCCGTCGGTGAGGCCTGTCAATCTTCCACAAATGCGTCGCCTTGTTCAGTCTCGTCACAATGAAAGCTCCTGCTTCACGCATTGTACTTGCTTACAGCGTGTTTTGCTCATTCCGGACTCCAACGGATCCGAAAAACTTCGGAACATTGGTCGAACCAAACTTGTGAACCAGACAAAAGCAAGCTGGAATAATAATCAATGGATCGAAAGGAATGCTAATTAAAATTCTAGAATTAGTCGTAGTTTTTGACGATCTTTGATTTTATCTTTGATTGCTTTTTTCTTTTATTCGTCAATTTTTTTTCACCGCACAAGGCGAGATTCACTCGATTGTACAAGAATGAAACAGCGGAGCGAAATTAATATTGAAAAAAAAGAATTCACATTTCCTTACACAACTCTGGAACAGCCTTCAATATCGAGATTTCGACGATTCAAAAATCGAACTAGTTAAACCAAAACAACGTATATATACATCTATTTTACCGCATAAAACGTCGAGATCATCAAATGAAAGCTCAGCTCTTCATTTTCCGGGTGATACTAGCGATCGAATATCCCGTATATAATTCGCTGCAAAAACATAGAAAAGCTGTGAACGATCCGTAATTGGGGAGGAGAAAAAAAAAAAAAACGAAATAGACGTAAGGAAATATCGAGGATTAATTCTGAATCGACACCTCGAACGTATAAAACGGGATAGTTACAACAAGTTATATACAAGTTCGAGAGGAAAGAATAATCACTCTCGATTCGTGTTTAATCGTCGAGGCGTCGGTGATCGTCGATGGCAGTTCGTGGATTGGATTACCGGATCGAATTATCCCATTGAGTGATTTCCTTTCAACCGGCTATATGTATATCTGACAGGGTAACGGTGGGCGCTAAGGTTCGGAAGTGAAAGGATATTGGCTGATGGGACAGCCGGTGATCGATAAGACGATAACAAAGAAAAATGGTGTCGGTATTAGAGAAGCAAGAGAGTTATTCTCGCCAGTACGAATCCGAGGTGCGTATTTAAAATTCAAAGCCGGAATCCGTCCTTCGCGGTTTGCGAGGAGAGAAAGAATTCGAACACGAAAAAAAAAGAACGGAGAAAATGTTGTACAAAACGAAAAAAAAAAAAAAAAACAAGAGAGAGAGAGAGAAAAAAAACAGGAATCTGCAAAGTTTCCGAACGTTCGCAGCTGTCGCAAATCCCTGAATAATTTCTCGCGATTTTGGCTAATCGTTCGGCGTTCGAGCGACAGAATTACACACCGGATGAATTGGGGGACGAAGGCACTTCGCGTCATTTGCCTCCCAGCGATTTTTACCCCGTCCTTATAGGTACAATATAATGTATACATAGATATACCGAGATGAAAGAGCATCAATCACCGAGCTCTGATAGGCGGCGTTTGATAAAGAAGGTTTTGAACGGGAAAAATAAAAAAAACCCGACGCTGTTCGCAATTCTCATCCTTTACCCGCCAGCTTTTCTCGGTCGAGGAAAATCGGCAAGTCACTCACCTGCTGCAACATTCGGCGAGTGTAAGTCGAGCAAATTTGCTCTAGATTCTGTAGGTCATGGATACGTGTGGAAAAGCTAGACTGGACAGCTGATAATTGCCTGTTTTCGGCCGGGCTAATCCTTTCTTTCCCATTTATCTGCAGCGGCCGATTAATTCGGATTCAAAGCGGAGCGTAATATACACGTCAATTAAACTGTCACAACTTAAGGCAGAATTAAGCTCTGCTGCTGGTTCGAGAGACGCGAATTATCCTAACACTCCATTAAATGCCGTATACCGCTCGTTAATTATTATCATTATTGTTATTACGTGGATTTCAGAGAAAGATCGATTGCGCAGATTTGGTTGCGAGTTATTTAATGGACTGATAGCCGCCCGACGAAGAGGGATGGCCAAAATTTCGGCTCGGAACTTCCGAGGAGGAGGGGCAATTAATTATTTCGGAAAAGTTTGACGTCGCGGTCAAACGATCCAACCCTTCTCGACTCTCCGCAAAACACATGATATGCGGATATTTTTTCTCTCCTTGTAGGTATACTGCGTCGTAAAGTTTTACGGGAGTAGAAACAAAGAACAAAAAACTTTTCACGCAGTTGGGTTTATAGAGCGTGTGCATGAATGATTACAGCAGCTTGAAATAGACGCAGCGAGTTAAAAAACTCTGGTCGCCTAATCCAGAGGGAGCCTATTAATCTCGTTTTTCTTCTGTCGAAATGTTTCCTCGAACTTTTGAGGCTCTATATAAAAAATGATAATAAATGCATGGTTGAGGGTAAGAAAAATCGGTTCAATCGATGAACAGTGCGTTTCGTTTTTTCAGATATTCGTATTGAAAGTCTGATGCGAGTAAGAATTCATCAGGTGTACAATCTAGGCAAAAAGTGGAAAAACGTAAGAGTCGAAATCGACAGGCTTGAAGAGGTAAGTTTAGTCAAAACTCCGTTGATTTCCTCTCGCATCTTTGTATTCAGAGGACGATGTTTTCATTGCATTTTTCAAGTTTTCTTTTCGCGATATTATTTATTTGGATATAATTCTTTCGACTGGAATGCTGTGACACCTGATGTATCCTCAATGTTTCGCTGATATTCCGAACAGCTGTTTTGATAGAAAAACGCGACGTGCGGCATGGAAATTGAAATTCAAATTGACGCGTAGGTTTCGTTGTAACAGATAAAGCACATTGTAAAGGGCGTGAGCTGAATAGAGGAGGAAAATTGCGAAATTGAGAAGCTGTGCGCCTTTCGGGCTCTCTTCTCACCTTAAGAAAAATTGTTTTTTTTTTTTTTCACACCTACCGTGTTTGTCAAGTACATGAAACTCATACACACCGTTAAAAACGTCTTGTCGAAAATGTCGTCTTGGTATAACGGATCGATCCTCCGACCTACCTACCTTGTACGTCTTTTACAAGACGGATAGGACTACTCCGCTTCAGATTCCCCGGCATTGAGGGTTTTTTCGGTCGAATCGACAGATGTTTCGGTGGAATTGCAGCCGAATAAATTGTTTCCCGACGTCTCAGTTCAGCCGAACCGGGAAATCACGCAAAAAAGAAAAGAAAATGGAATAGAAGAATCCCGATTCCCACGATTTCCGAAACTGGAACATTCGCTGCTGGCGTCACGTAGTTTGGTTGCGAAATCGTGGGCAGAAATTTCGCCAATAATCCGAAACCAGCTTTGGCAAACTTTCGCAACGGTCTGTCGGGTGAAAAGTTGGAACTGCGGTAATCAATTTGTCTAGTCGATCCTAGTCCGCTCTGCAGAACTGCGAGATTTCATCCTTGAAATATCGTCAGAGTCAGGGAGACGAATCATATTATAATTTGCAGAATTTTTCGCGGTTAGTGCAGCCGTGGATGTAATAAAAAGAAATTGGACTTTCGATGAAAATCAAAGTGACAATCCAATCGCACAGCTGCGTTAGCAGCCGACGACAACACCAGACGATGAATAATGGATTATGGAAAATTCGGCTGCGACGATTTTCGGTTTTCACGCTCACCTCGAACCAGCTGCACCAGCTTTTACCTCGAAATTTATTCCAGCTCATGCGTCTCGACTCGACAAAATGCATGCAACAAATTCTACGGCGATTCTGCAAGCCCCGTTTATTTGCTTTGCATTAAATTATATTTTATTGTGTTTTTTTTTCTTTGCTAAAATTCGCGAGTACATTTTATGCTGATTCGACGGTAATTTTAGCCAGTTTATGTATTCTGATGAATAAAACGAATTTCTCGTGTACTAATCACCGCGTCTTCTTTCATTATTATACACACCGTTAGATATATAAGGCAGGTTCTGCGTACAAATTCCGATACCGAAATTTTACCATCATTTTTAGCCGCTTTACAGCTCAGACACAAACCCTTTTTTCGGATTATCCCGAAAATCGTCAACCTTATCGATGATCGGTAAAGTTGACCAATGTGAGGGGTTTGTGTCTGAGATCTCAAGTGGTTAAAAATGTCGGTAAGATGTCGGTATCGGAATCTGTAGGCAAAACCGGTCTTATACATCTACTCAGACTGCCTGCATACATCTATAATCGAGATATCCAATTGCGGGACTATTTAAGCTCTGCTTGTAAAGAATTCACCGTGAGAGCTTGAGCTTCTCGTTTCACTCAATATGTCACATGAGATTAGGCTGGTAAAGAAAGTTGGCCAATTCATCCTAAGTTCTCGACAAGATCATCGAGTATTGGGGCTTGCGATGTCACGGAGTGGAGTAAAAAATAACCATAAAAACAAAACGGTTTCACTTACCGTTCAGAGTCCGGATCCTGTGCTAATTCGATGAAACCTCGATGGTAGCTCAGGGGAGGATTGAGTTACACAAACGAATGGAGAAAGTTAAAGTTCGACATCTGCTTGATATATACGGGAAAACTTTAACGCGATTTTGATGTCGGGTTAAATTATTACACAATTACTCAGAGCGGCGGTATAACAACCCCTTTCGCAGAAGTTCTGCAGCTCCAAATACACAATCCCCCATTTCTCTTTGAATGCGAATCAACGTGCTTCAATGTAATCCATCAAAAGCAAACAGGAGACACAGTCGCCGCAGTTTTGCATTATACCTATAACGCGATCGAAAATGCACGGAGCTTTGGGGAAAGCGGGGCTTTTTCATACGGTGAATTGAAAAGCTCCGCCACCCGTGCGGAAAAGTTTTCTGGTCGATATTTACTCGCGATATTTCGGGGATACAAATAACGCGGGATTAGCCGAAAGGATAAACGGATCGAGAAGGACTTTCTCGCCGATTCTCAAGTCGGTTCTAATTTATTGCTCCTGGAGGTGTTGCCTCGAACGTATGGAAACGTGCACGGAATCGAACCAAGGTTCTAAATCCACTTAATCCAATTCAAACACGCGTTTTCTGCAACCTGTATAAATTTGTGATCGAATATTTTCGGGGTTCGACTTCTAGCGGGAAAATTCGAATTTAACCACATCGTTGCAGGGCCGGTACAATTCATCATCCTTTCCTGCAACGTCAGGAGCATTACTCGTCAGCCGGTATTATAAAGCACGAATTTCGTGTTCCCAGCACGACGAATAGCCGAAAAGGCTTGCAAATTTCATTATACAATGTTTAACGATGCGAGGCTTGTAATTTATAACGTGGGTGACTAATAATCTTGGTAGCCATCCAGCGTTAACCTTTTATCGAAACTAACCCGTCGAATTCTTTGCTTGTCTCATCTCGCTTGTATAATAAAATAATACAACGCCTAAGTTCCCATGGAAAAGTGCGTAGTTCCTAGGTTCTCTGATATTGTACTAACACTACGTAAACACGCTTAATTGGTTTTGTAATTAATGGTTACACCCGGACTGAAAAGTAACGCTGTATACTATACATTTTAATTAATTGTTTAGATCAAATTAATCAATCGTCTTCGGAACAATATTCGTTGGTAAATTTTTCTAGTAATTTCTTCTTTTTTAGCCTTTATCCCCTTCACCCTCTCTCTTTCTCTCTATCTGTATATACATATATCTGTTTCAGGTTGTGTCTGGACCTGCGATTACATTTCCATTCGCCAAACGACCCGTCAAACTTTCTTATGCGACAGGACTGAAGACGCCTTAAAGGTCTGCTAAAGATATGATTTTTTGCTCAAGCCTGTATACAGACCAGAGCGTTAATTACCTTTTGACGAGCTTTATGCACGGTACTTCATGAAAGGGCATACATATCGTTGATGAAAAGGATTTTAGAAGATTTTTTTTTTTTTTTTTCCATCTTTTCCATTCATATTTGTATAATCGTATCGGGGACTCACGACTTTCATACCTTCTCAGCTACTGTACGTAAAATCTATTCGAAACGACGGTTATCGCGATTAGCAATCAGCCAGACGGCGTGACGAAGAATAATTAATCCCTTGAAACCGAAAAAAGAAAACAAGGGTAGAGAGAAAAAGAATTATCGATATTCCCCGAAAGGTTTTCGTGAGTAAGAAAAGAAGGCTTGATATATAGGCGGAGAAGCTCGAGTAGCTCCGGCATAAAATATAACCTTTATTATCACAGGGAAGGATGAAGGTATGAAAGGAAATTACCATACGACGTTGGTACGTCCGTTCAAGACGGGCGTGATAAGGAAAAACAAGAAGAAAGAAATAACCGCGGCGTACTAAACTTTCGCAATTATGCTCACGAAATCGATGGAGAGGCTCGCAATTTCCGGACTCTGAAACGGGACTCGAATCGTCCTGCAAAAGGTCGACATGACCAGATGTGGTAGCTTTCAGGGGAGAAAAGTCGGGGAAATTTTCATCGACGACGTGGTAAATCTGACGAACAACAGTCTCTCCGAATACAATCCACTCGCTGTATCAACAGCCGTCGTTTACACCGAGGACACGTTCAACTTCAACTGCACAACCATCGTACGGAACGAGAGCTTTTGGCTCCTAGTTGTGAAGGTAAGAATTATCGGAAAAATTTCTCTCCCTTTATTTCCCGCTTAACGTACTTTCTCCCTGTTTGCTCTGAATCTCGTCTTATCAGGCAAATTTGAAAGCGAGATCATATATTGCACGTGATGAGACCAAGAAAAATCACACATCTCGGAATTTATTTTTCTCTTTAAGATCGAAAAAAGCTGTGTCTCAATTATCTGCATTTGACGAAACTATAAGTTCGATATTCGATGAGGGATGAAAAGCGAAAAGAATATATCCTAAGCTTGTATTCGACTCCACGTTCAGTTTACAGGCATCCAGTCTGCTTTTTATAATGAAATTCTTGCGCGCCTGTGTGCGAAAAGCATCGGCCCGGTGAATTTTCTTCTTTCCGAGGAAATAAATCTCCCGAGTGGGCTGGTTTATTCCTTCAAGAAAGTCACAACAAAACGAAGCGAGGGTGAAATACTCCGGTGCCAGATGCTCCGCGGCATCCTCGATCTGAGGGTAAATTAAAATGTATGATACGCAGCTGCCGCGACTCCCGAACCGTTGCAGAAGCTTTTGATTCCTTGTAAGTATAATAGCGTGGAATCTGATTTATTTAGTTATTTTTTCTCTTCATTTCTGTCGACGGAAGGGCGACTTGTATATGTACATACATATATACATATATGTACATATAATATACAAGGAGAAATCAGCGACTATTCAGCCGACATCGAGACACACGTGAGGGAGCACAATTTTACATTCGCTTGTCAAATTTGGCCGAATGTGTATTCATAATAATACGTCATGTCAGTGTCGCGAGCGTAACAATAATACTGACAATATCGATTTATGCAAAAATGAAAAACGACGCCGTGTACGTACCGAGCAAAAACCGCGAATAATGCACGCGCGGAAAACGCAGGGGCGGAAATTACCAACGCGATTTAATCGAGTCGAATCTGTAGTGAGACGAACTAGCCCCGTTAGTTTCAAATCCTCGCTTTTGAAGCCCGGCTAAAAGCCCATTTCTGCTCCCATTTTCCCATCCATTAACGTTAAAGATAGACCGTTGAAAAAAAAACTTTCGGTCCGCGTACCGACGCAATTTTCCTTAGCCCGTACACATTTTCACTCGCGACACCGAATAGAAGGAAATAGAAATAAAAATGATGAAAAAGAAAACGAAGGAAAAAGAAAAAATAAAAACACTGTGACGCGGAGCAAAGAGATTTTCCGTAAGGTGAAAGCTCGCGAAGGGCACAAAGGAAACGCGTGAAAAGACGATGCTGTGTAAACATTTTTTTAATATATTTACACGCATTCGAAAAAAGCACGCTGCTTCGCGGAATCCGACGGTGAAGTTTGAAGGGTTCGCCCCTGATCGTAAACGACAAAAGATGCGGCGGAAGGATCTTTTCCGACACCTACGAAAATCGATCCTCAAAATGGCTATTCGGTTCCGAGACTATCAATCTTGCAGGCTTCGCTGGTCATCGAATCGCCGGCAAAGCTAACGGACGAATTCCATACCGGAGAGATTCATCTATGCAATGGTGATGGGGCACTTTAACCTCTATGGACAGAGCTGCAGATAGCCAGCGAATAACCGGGCATTACGAGAATAAGTTGTACCGTATATCTTCACCCTCGTTTCATGCATACCAATAATACTTGTTCCTGCAAAGCTGGCTCCTACTCGGGAGAATATTAGCGATAAAATTTCCCAATTCGTCATCGTCTTTCTTGCGTTAGGTGGAAAACAAGGAGAGAAAAGAAGAAAACTCCACTGGGATTTGTTGTAATGGAAATAAAAACCAGTCACTGTGAAATCTAGTGGATCAAAAATTCGTTACTCTAATCAGCCCATATTTAATTTTAACAGACCCATTTTCGTTGTATTTTTTTCAGTTGATTCCACGGCTTTTGAACAATGACTCAAATTATTTACTTCGAATTTGGAGACGGTATTCTCGACGGTTCTTTTGTTCTTTTTTTCTACTTGTTATATTTCTTTGGGACTTGAGTAAAGAAAAAAAAAAGTCCTCAATGTTGAACGAAAAATCGAATTTTAACGGGTTGTTATTTTGTTGTCGAAATAATGTAAAATATAAACCATCCAGAAATACTCTATTCAAATGGGAAATAAATTATTCGTAATGTTATTGAAGCATCGTTAAAACCACGGCAATACAAATTGGCTGAAGCTATTGTCGACATAACATGGCTTCCTGATAATTGATTGTAATGATACAAAACATTCAAACGAAGCTCGATCTTCACACTTCGGAAAAAATGATCCTCGATCAAATCGAATTGTCCGCTGTCGAGTTATAAATTCCAAAAATTTCCCCACTTTTTCAACCGTCACCTCGAATAATTATACGCTCGCTTAATCTCTCCGTCTTATCTTTCTTCTTTCAAACTTTCGCAGGATCCTCTACTCGCCCTTGAGGCCTTGGCACTGCTGTGCGTGATCCTTCTAACGGTGGGTGGAAACACCTTGGTCATAGCAGCGATCGCGTCGAGTCCAAGTCTGCGAGCACCGACGCATTCTCTGATAGTGAATTTGGCCTGCGCGGACTTGATATTAGGTACCTATTTTACATCGGCTAATATAAACATTAGGGTGTTTAAAAGGTTTAATATTACAAGTGTGGGTCTCATTTGTGACGTGAATCGATGTCACGATGGATGTAATCGATAAAAAAAATTTCGTTATTCGTAAATTCAGAAAAAATGTATAAACATGAAAAATCGACTGACCGCGATCCTCGGCATAACTTTATCGGGGATGCCATGATTGAAAATCGCAGATTATTTTCTTCTTAAACACCCTGATAAACGTGTGAAAAAAATTGGAAACTCAAATCGTCTGTAAGTCCTGAAACGTTGACCGTCGTTTTACCCGTATAACAATCAGAAATGATACCAGCCTGTGCAAAGCTAAGGAGAAAAAAAAGGTAGCCGGTGGCGTCGAGTCCCGACGTATAACGAAGGGCTACTTTGCTAACTGGAAATCCATTAATCGCGACCTAAAGGGTCGAAGCAACATGACGGAAACCCCTGTAAATCCACACGTGTCGACCCGGCCTTTTCTACACCCGGTACATACATTTTCTGCTCAGAGATTCTCTCAGCCCACACGGCGTGGCGTATTAGAATCCTAGATATGTAATACATGTGTGTTTTTTTTTTCCTTTTTTTCCTCCCCCTCTCTTCTCCTTCGTTCTCTCGACGTTACACAAGACGCGATAAAAGGCGATGACCGATGGACCTGGGATTCGAAATTCGGGGATAGACCCTGGAACTCAAGTATTTTTTCACCACAATTTTTTAGGGTTGACGGTCCTCCCGCTCTCCGCGAGCAGGGAACTCAGGGGCGGATGGGGCCTTGGTCCGGTCACTTGTTCCCTCTGGGCGGCACTGGACGTTCTTTGCTGTACAGCGAGCATATTGTCGCTGTGTGGAATCTCGGTGGACAGGTAAGAGAATTTGGAAGTAGAGGAAAATTTGTTGGGGTTTCAGAAGCCCCCCTTTTCGAGGGTATCCAAAAACCGGACAAAAAATTGAATAAAAAAAAAAAAGAAAAAAAGAAAAACAAATCCTCGGTAAATAGCACGGGAAATTTATCTTACCAAAGTGCTGCGACAGCTACTTTTGCCGAAAAAAGTACCGAGGCTTATTGACACTTTAACGATTATTCAGAACCTCTGTCAAAGAAATTGCCATACCGCAGCTTTGACGACGGTTCTCTTTGCACAGCTTTTTACCCCGTTTCGCGAAGGCGAAACCATCGCCGTTTATCATTCCGAAAAAGCGCTCAACGCGTTGAGGGAAAAAGTAGTCGAAAATTTTTCTTACGCTACTCGGTAGATTTCACCCGGCGAGTCGTGTCGAGGATATAATAATATTCGGTTTACGAATTGCGGTGAAAGTAGCAACGCAAATGTACATTTTTAATTCTTTCGGAGATCCGACGGACGTCGCGAAAGCTTTCGATACCTTCGTGATTGAGTCTGCGAAACGCAATATCGGAAGGAGAGGGGAAATATGCTAAGAAATTGTCAGGCAAATGAAGTATGACTGGACGGATGGACGGATGGATGGATGTGAGGTGTGACGTAAAAAGTGGGGTGCGAATTAGATGAAACTCTCGAAAGGGGAAAAAGCTTTCACGAGCCTCGCGCAGGTACATCGGAGTGTCCAGACCGCTAACTTACTCGAGGGTTGTCACGACAAGAAGGGCGAGATTAATGATAGCAACTATCTGGCTCCTGGCCCTGGCCATCAGCGCTGGACCCCCGCTAGGCTGGGCCGAGGACAGCGTCTACGTTCCAGAAACCGGGGAGTGTAACGTCAACAAGCAGTTGGGGTGAGTCTTGTACAAGGGTATTAATTTCCACCCCCAAGACGACGACGCGGCTGGAAAATATATTTTTCAACGTGTTGACGCTGGCAGGAATTTCTTCTGCTGTAACAATTAACGTTAATGCATCATATATGTATGGTATATCCACTAGGGTGGTCCTTGATAGGGTTGTTTTTTAATTTTATGCTCTCAGGGGCTTGAACGCATATAAACTGTTAAAAAAAAAAAATTCTCTGAAAACTTGAGCTCTCTGTATCGACTCTAAGACAGTTCGCTTCGTGATCGAAGTATCTTATCGCCGAAATTAATGGAAAATATATATTTTTGCAGAGAATTGAACGCTGTACGAAAAAACTCTGATACACAAAATTCGTTAATTAAAATTTCAATGAAATGTTGTCGACGAACATTGTGATATATTTTGTGTTACAGTTGTTTATTTGATAGCTGTACTTCACGGAATGATAATTTTATGTAAATTAAAATTTGAACTTTATTTAACAAATGAACGCTTTCATCTACGAATTTTATGGATCGAAGTTTTTTTTAGAACGTTAAATTCTCTACGAAAATATGTATTTTCCATTATTTTCGATATATTCGACAACGACTTGTAAAATTTCGAAGAGCAAAAAAAGTATTTCCCATGATATTTCCATAGAGTTGATGCAGACAGCTCAAATTTTCAGGAATTTTTTAAAAATCAATTTGGAAGCAATCAAGTTCCTGGGAGCATAACAGTTCGAAAACAACCCCACTAAGGACCGCCTTAATATACCCCATTCCGTATATTAAACTGCCTCAATGAAAAACTTTATTTTTTTTCGATCTCCCGCTTCTTGAAATCATAGTTTTTAACTTAATATTGAACTTCGTCAAAGGAAATCACCATACAATTTTGTTAAACGGTGCAACATCGAGGTTGTGTCTTCGTCATTTAATTAACACGTAAGAAATCAAATTCTGACGGTTGAAGGAAGGTAATAATTTTTTTATACAACGGACGGAAATCTGTACGTTATCATTTGACAACTTATATATTTTCTTGAACGAATAACATTTTTAAACATCAAAGTGTTCGACGTAAAAATAGTATTTGTCAAAACTACGTCATAAACTATGGTTAAGTAAATAAAAGTGGGATATCGAAAAACGGAATAAACATTTTTTTTCAGGCAGCCAAATATATATATTATGTACATACACACCCTGTTCCAATTCTCTACCGTAGATACGTCATATTTTCTGCCTGTGGGTCATTTTATCTACCGGCTCTTGTTATCCTCGTACTTTATGGCCTTGTTTACAAGGCTGCCGTAAAGAGATCCCGTTTTCTCGCCGCTGGATCGGTCACCAGGAGTCACGTAACCCTTCGCATCCATCGGGGCAACAAGGTAATTCGAAACACCGACAATTATTATGAACAAATTATCATATACGTACGTACCAAACGGATCGGAGGGGGGGGAATAAGAGGGAATGGGATCCAGAGTGTAAATCAAAAGCTAATGGGTAAGAGAAATAACTGTTAGAAAAATCTCCAGTCATTTTATTCGCGTGAACGATGATGAAAAACTGACATCATGTCAATAATCGGCGATAAATAATGAGTCAAAAAACTGAGAACCGAATCAAAAACATCAGTTTTTTTTCGTAATTATGAAATCTTTTTTCGAATTGTTAATAACTACCTAGCTTTTATTATTCGAATTTGCACCTATAATATTCATTTCTGTTATATCTTATGTATATAGTTTAATTCGTGTTCACCATCGTCTTTGTTCTCTCTCTGTCTCTCTCTCTCTTTACCTAACTTTCATTTCAAACAGTGGTCTCATTCATAGTTGATTGGCAAAGGGATAAACTTCAACAAATAATCCGCAAGTTCATTAACTATTCGCTTAATTCTTACAAGCTATCGTTATATACACTGGACAATATTATATTTTGATTTCGCGCTCATTTCGGAAAGGAAATTACAACGATTTACAGTCTCGACGGTCGTACGAACTCCCCCCAATCCTGCTTAATCATGTCACTGGCCTTTTCCCCGATCATGAAAGTCGGGGCGTTTGTATGCCCGGATATTATCGTCGGCATGACGCTGGCGTCGACGACCCTGAGACCCTTGATCCCGTAAACTCTGAGGCGAGCATCGACCACGCCGAAATCTTCCCTCGGTGCCATTTTGCAGGTACCAACAAAGTGCCCGAGGGTCGTGCTCACTTGGCGAGAGACGCAAGCCCAGTAAGGGTCAGAGTTGAACCGGACGTCGCGACATCCGGGAAAGGCCACCGGAAGTAGAGTGGCGTTGTAGCGCTTGAAGGATTTGGTTCCGGCCAGCTCGATTGCCTGAAAATCAAAAATGGAGGAAGGAGGATCATTTGAAATTTTATGCAAGACGACAGCTTCTTTCGATCATGGAAATCGCGAGTCAGCGAAACGAATAACGATAAATTTGGAATCCTGTACGCCTGTTAACTCCGGTTCAATTTTCTGACCAATAGAAGTTTCGATCGCGTGTTTCTGATATGTAAGGCTGTAATGAATTGATCGGAAAGGTTTTTACGAGCGTGTCGTTAAAACGATCGAATCGTGTGCTGCATGTGATCGCGGACAAGTTGTAACATTGACCTTAAAGCACAAGGCGTACGAAGCATCGTGTACGTAGTGTGTACGCGTATATTATATGTAGACATGCATTTCGGTAGCACTTTCTCACGTACGATGGAACCGGTTTTACAGACCCAACGATTATTCAAGTCCCAGAGTCAGGGATAATCGTAAGCGTCTACCGAACATCATGCACTACAGGTTTTGTGGAATTTGGGTTACTGACCAGCCCGGAGATTTATGTAATTCCGATTGTCATCGCGCTGTCGTTGGCATCTCATTATACTCATTCGATTTCTCAAGGACGACTGGTGCGGTTGTAACTGGACCGACTAGCTGTCGAGTATCATCGGCCTTAACACCGATTCAAAGGCACGCAGTCTCACAATTGCACCCTGCATCGAACCGAGACGGATTGGTCAACAATTCCGTAACTGTATCCTTGTTAAAACGAAAGAAACTCAGGCTGAAACGAATCCCACGCAAGATAGAAGCCGAAAGGATCTAAGACGTCGAGAATCTACACTCGTACATGTTGGATAAGGTCGGAGAGAAAAGATAGGTTGTAGAAACCGAATGCCAGACGGCAACCCGCGCATATATTTGCATCACCAAAGAGGCAGAGGTACAACCCTCGGGCCGTACATTCGCACGACCTCTCAAAATTCTCCGTGGTTGGTCCTAAGTACACGAAATTAAGCCACCGTGGTGTGGGATATGCGAACCTTTTTTATGCCCCTAACCATGGTGTCCAAGTCGTCCTGTTCCTCGTAATAATTCGCCTCGAGTTTCGGCCAGTGAAAAGGATCGGCACTCTTCAGCGTCACTCTACCTCTGCTCTTTGGATGCTGCAGGATCGGGACCAGAGTGAACGCGTCGTGTCCCTCGTAGCGACCGAAGACTTCCTTGACGAAGTCCTCTCTCAGTCCGAGGATCCTCCTGACACTGCCGGAAGTATCGCCGGTCAGCGCGCCCAGTCCCATGACAATCTCTATGTCCGAGTAGTCCGAGTCGTTTTCGGCTAAAACGTTTGGCTCGTCGTCGTCACCGAAGAGCGAATTTCCCGGTCTTCGGTCTTTGGAGCCCAAAGATCTGGCGGGACGGTTGGTGTTGAGAAAAGCGAGTCCTTCGGCGCCTCCAGGGATGGTTAGGGGCCCGGTACCCCTGAGGAAAAAGTCTAGGGCGTTGGCGGGGTTGGACGCCATCCTGGCCTCGACGACAGTCACGCTCTCGTTGACGAGGAACGTTAGGGCGGACATGCTGACGTGGTCCTGCAGGTTCAGGCCGACCGGAAGGTCCTGGACAACGGGAATGCCGATAGATCGGAGATGCTCGCTGGGCCCGATCCCAGAGAGCATGAGAAGCTGGGGCGAGTTGAGAGTACCGGCGCATAGGAGGACCTCCTTCGAGACCCTGACGAAGTGGCGTCGCCGATTCCTGACAAACTCGACGCCGATGGCGCGTCGTCGTTGAGAGTCAAGAGCGATTCTGGTCACCCTGGAGGCCTTCGAGATACGGAGATTCGGCCGGTCCCTTACGGGCTTTAGAAAGGCCTTGCTAGCGCTGACTCGACGACCGTTTCTCAGGTTCGCCTGTGCCACCGAGAAGCCCAGGAGACGCTCGGCGTTGTAGTCGTTAACCTGGTAGCCCATCTCGTCCGCTGCCCCGAGGAAAGCATCCCGCAATTTCGAGGCGTACGGTGAGTGAGCAACGTCCAGGAAGCCACCAGTTCCGTGATACCGTCGGTCCAATTTCGGGATCCGGATGTTCTCCGAGCGCATGAAGTACGGCAGGACTTCACGGAAGCTCCATCCCGGGTTTCCCATCGACTCCCACGCGTCGTAATCACCCCGGGAACCCCGCGTGTACATCATGTAGTTTATCACCGAAGTCCCACCGACTGCTTTGCCGCGAGGCCAATTGCACCTGCCGCCTTCCATCGCCAAACAGAAACCACCCTTGCCCTTGTCGTCCGCTAACCCCGGCTCCGTCTTGTAGCCCCAATTGAAGGATGTCACGTCCAGTACTGGAGCCAGCAGAGGTATTTCAGTCAGGAATATCTCCTCCCCGCCTGCCTCCAACACCAGCACGTTCCATCCTGGAATTTCCGTCAGACGATTCGCCAGGACTGATCCTCCCGAACCCGCACCGATTATTACGAAGTCGTACTCCGGCGGTACGTGACTCTCGTCGTCGAGCAAACCCTCCGAGGTTGGTTCAGGAAACTGGTAGAATCGCCTCATGACGTTCTCGAACAATCCCAAAGAATCCGTACAGCAGCCCAACCTCAGGGGCAGCCAAAGGATTGCGAAAATTTTCAAGGACATTTTCAAATTTTTCGTACCAGGTTCAAGTACAGGTATACGTATAGATATATACGACGAGCCAACGTGTGATTCGCGAATATTGTTTGTAATCCTTATATGTATTTACCGTATATTTGTTGTGACCACATTAAACGTTGGCAAACTTTGCAGGATGGAGATTTACTGCTGGATTAGCAGACCAACGTATCGAGCGGAAATTGCGTGAGATGCATAATTTATTGTTAACGGACAAGGCATGGCAGTTGCTTCAAAACGCGCACTAGGATCTAACGTCAATGCCTTCCGTAATTTGTTGCAAGCGCAATTTGATGAAACACTCTTAATTATTGACTCGTGATGTGCTTTAAATACTGCACTGGGTGTCTCGGGAACTGAAATGGGAAAGCAAAAATATGTTTTTGCGAAATTCTAGGTAGAAAAAGTATAGGTGTATAAGAAAAAAAAATGGTTACAATCTGAACAACCAAACGACAGGATAATTTCTAATCGTTACTCATATAATTATATTGGAACATTCTTGTGTAATTATCACGGATCAATAGTACTGACCACAAAGTTTGCACAATTCTTACTTCGGGTAACTGATCGTAAAGAATGAATGTAAAATCGTGACAATTAAATGTAACGATTTGTTTAAACAATACCTGATCAATCCGCTCTTCTCTTGGCACTGGGAACATTTTCTAACTGATTGATATTTATATGCACACGTTGCTGCAGAAGTCAATAAATAATTCAAGTCCACAAGTATCCGGTCACATTTGTTCTACGGTTTACCTAAATTTATCACAGAATCTTCAATACCGCAAAAAATTGGCTCCTCCTCGACATCGCAAACACGTGTGTTAAAATTGTAAGGTTTTTGAGTCGACCGAAACTAAAAATATTGAGAAAATTTGGTAGAAAAAAAGCTTCGGGCGTGAGTGAAACTCTTTCGATGATCGATGAAGGATCGTTACAGCCTGCTTGTCAGTTGGAGACTGAAGTCAGATCGGACCAACCGTACAGTCAAGGCTGATTGCCCGCCAACTCTGCGATCAGCAGCTCTCCGAGTAACGTGATAAGTTTAACAACAACAAGGCTAAACGCAGATTTTACCGTCACCGTAAGCAACAATTGCCTTATACATTCTCTCCCGCATTTCGTTAGGCAAAAGTGAATGACGAATGATTAAACCGAAGCCGCGTGGAGTTATTGGAAGGGACGTTGATCGATGATCGACGACAATCGATCACCATCATCAATTACAACAGGTACACAGAAATCGCGTTTGATTGCCACGCCGCAATAACACCTTTAATATGTTTGTCCTCCGTTTTGGCACGCCTTGAAAATTTTATCGTTCAACTTTTCAATGCGATATTTGGACACGCGTAATCGATGCACCCTCCGTTTACCAACCTTTTTCCATAATGAGGATACAGCCACGATGTCGTCGTTGGGCCGAGCGAGTGACGTGCTTCACTTTCCACGCGTCGTACTTGATCAACGATTCGATCAATACTTTTTAACTCTTACCTCCTGTGATTTTCCCGGGGTTTTAACGCCGTTCGGATCCCAACGTCGACGCATTGTGTCATCGTACGCGTGTTATAAATCTCCAGCCATTCACGCACCTTCGTCCTAATTATTTGCGTAGTTACTCGCGTTGCCTCATTCGTCGCTCTAATTAATCTTAAACCTGATCGCGGGAAAATATTTTTACGAAAAATTATGGCTGTTGGAGGTCGAAATTGGACCATTATACAGAGATGTGGCGTCATCACCAGAGCCGAGCTGTGTTAAACATGCAGTTGCGCAAACCTCTGCAGACACTGTATAATTGATGGTACGCTTCAGCTTATATGTATACTCTGTTTAAAATCGAAGTTGCGTGAGCGGTTACCACTTAGCTTTGGAAAGCTCGAAAAAGAAGTCTTAAGTACGTTTGGATCCCGATGCTTCGTACGGTTTGTTTGGAACTGAAAGAACATTAAGAGATAACAAAGCATCGTTCGCCACATGTATTTTCTATACGGGATGAATGAAGCTTCCATGACTAAAATTCGAAACGCTTCGTTACAGGTCTTACGATTGTTCGACATTCGCTGCACGATCGCTGAATTAGCATCATTGAAAACTTGCGTGAGCAGACGCTCTGGGATTTACCAATTCCCATGAAACAAGTTGAGGATAGACAAACACCGTGCCTTGCAATCGTATAATATATATGGCATTACGGTGGAATCGAACAAGTCGTCGCGTTCCTTTTCATCGCGACGTATTGCACTTGACCGCACTTCCATGATGGATTGATCAATATATAACTCACGTTTTACAAGGACGCGCTGTCTTTTTGTCGATAGAACAGGTTTGCTGTCAGACATTCCCTGTGGGTCCATAAATTAGGCAATCACACGACTAACTTCGCAGTCTGTGAATCAAGCCTAGACGAGAATGTAAAAATCTCCTAATCCAGGGTGTGCCTAATTCATTTTCTGGTAAAAACTTACATCAATAGCTACCACGTATGGCTTCTTTGGTAGTTAAATTGCACAAACAAAATATCCAGCCACCATCTTACGTTCTCCTAAAACTATAAATCACTATGCTTATTAGAATTTCAAATACTTTCGTATATTCGTGTTCTTTTATGAAATCATTGATACGACTATCGTGTATTCCGTTTAATTATTCGCAAAAACTATTACATCAGTTTCACCCGAAGTTAGATGAACTCCAAAGCCAACTCAGGGTCAAGTACGGTAAATTGCATGACGCAACCAGTCGCAAAACGTTGTAGAAATTGTGCAACAGCGATTGAGAACTAGAGCTCTAAGAATAGTACAGTCTGGGTCAATTTGAAACCGAGTGTTAAACAGCGGCAACCTTATAATGGAAGTGAAAAAATAAAGGTACAAATAATGATTGGAATAAAAATTTCGTTTCATGGCCGGTGTTACATGGTATTTAAAAGGTCAATTTTACTCTGGATCAAGGTATTTCCCCCCTCTTTGCGAGTGACAGACAGACATGTGCCAATTTTTACGTACGCGACCTTCTCCCAGGTGCATCGCCGAAGGAGATGATAATTAAAGATGATCATTGTTTGTTCAGCTCTCGGAGAATTGCGGCAGCAGTGAATCCAGTACGAGGCTTGTGTCGGGCCCCGGGCCCCCGGCACGTTGGGCGTCGCAAGGACGTCGCGGCGCTCTTTACAGAGGACCTGCGGCGAAATTCCGGCGGCAAAAACGTGCGGCAAAAACGCTGGGGATAGTAGTCGGAGGTTTTTTACTCTGCTGGTTTCCATTCTTCATTATTTTACCCATAGGTAGGAAGGTTCTTATCTCTCTTTCCCTCTCTCTTTATCTCTCTCTCTCTCTCTCTCTCTCTCTCTCTCTCTCTCTCTCTCTCTCTCTCTCTCTCTCTCTCTCTCTCTCTCTCTCTGCATGATTGTAGGCATATTTTCTCTTTTTTTTCACCCAATCAATTTGGCAAATTGCCAAACCATGAGAGAGAGCGATTTATAAAGCAGACCGGATATTAAGCTGCATTTCGTTCCTACATACAGCGTATTTCACGTTTTGATGGAAAGGGCGGAAGGCTGGGGGTCTGCAAAAGCATCCAGAATATGAGGGCGGTTCCGCGATTGATTCCGATATTTATTTTTCCCCCGTGTTTTCTGAGACAGCAATTTCGACGATGCGCGACGTGGGAGGTAAAATTGAAAAAGTAATTCAGCTTCTCAATTCGCATCTACCGGATGAAAAAGGTTCATGTTATACCCACGCTTTGCTGTGTTATGCCGAAGGTGCTTCAATCGCGTCGTGCATTTTTTACTTTTTAATCATGATCTAGCGCCTCGGGAGTCAAATGGGAAAAGAAACACGCTGACAGATAACTCCAATTAACCTTTATCCGGAGTTTGTTAACTCGACGTTTCTAACACTTGGAGAAGAATATTGTGACCCGTAATGTACGTGTATTCGAAGAACGTTGTTACCTCATCGCGTTCGACGGTAAACCTGAACCGAATATAATTAAGTGCCGATACAAAGAGAGCTCTAAGCCCAAAAGTGTTATTGTGACCGAAACTAGACGAATGCCAAGTAGATGTACGTACTTTCGTAACATTATGCCTATTAGCATAGCATTTCTAAGCCATTAATATTATAATGTATATCTGTACAGGTGGTCAGTTCAATGGGAAAAACTGAGCTAAACAAATTTATACCAATTTAATAGCTATGCTGGTTAAAATAATTCTATGAATTTCTATGAGAATTTCAATGCAGCGGTCTAGAATTTGGACCGATTCGTAGTTTTGGTCTGCTCAATCGAAAGAAAATACTCCGTTTTTTCATAGATTTTCTGTTTCATTTTCTCGAAATGTGTGTCGAACTATTTCTCGTGATTTCAATTGTAGATCTTCACAGATATTCAAACACTTTTACCAAAATCTACGCAAAACTATTACGTTTTACGGAAGTTGTATATTTTCGTGAATTTACGTTAAACATCGTTAAGTTTCATAGACGTTTGTGAAGAATCGTATTTTTCTATGAAAAAACTACAATTCTTGATGAATTTTTACGATTCGTTTTTTTCCCTAGTTTGTCATAGAAATCATTTCACCAGGTTCAATTGTCTGTTGAATATACGGCAAAGCGAAAAGCGTTGTGTTTTAATGGCAAAAAAAAAAAAAAAAATGAACAAATGTCTGCAGAATTCATATGACTTTTCATATAAACCGTTTAGCACAATAAAAAATCTGATTCATTTACAATATGTATTGCAGATGCGGCTTGCGAGTCGTGCAACCTTTCCGAAAGCTCGGTTTTCGCCTTTGCTTTCTGGCTCGGGTATTTCAACAGCTGTATCAACCCCCTGATATACGCTTGCAGTAGCAGAGAGCTCAGGCGAGCTTTCCAAAGTATATTGCGGAGGGCGTTTCTGCTTCGAGGAAGGACTCAGCGTTCTTCAGCCGCCATGTATGCAACAGCTGTGGGGAACTCGAACAAGCGGCAAGGCGTGTCGACCAACCCACGAGACTGATTTTTTTCTACGCTTTCAAGTATGAACTTTAGGGTCGACCGCGGTTCGGCTGAAGCTGAGGCGAAACAGATGTGTTATTTACACTCGAAGCTCGACGCAAACAAACCCCTTGTGGTCTCGCAAGGGTTTCCCGCTTTTCGAAGTGGAAAAATAACGTGGAAATAATGGCGTGTGTATAAACTTGTATGGTACACAGGGTGTGTGGCCAATTTTTATTTTTCTCTAAAGAAAACCAATATTGAGCTCAAGGACTCTGACGATGGAAATCAATGTTATGAAAATATGATCAAGTATTTACGACAGTCTTCAGCTGAAGTTAGATCTTGAAAAAATCTGGACGGTCATGAAAATTCGCTGCCTCATTTACACCTTGTAGTGTGTATTTTTTCATAAATTTTGGAACGTGATGATTCAATTTTTTCATCACCCATCTATTGGACTGTATTCTAAAAATATTCAAATAACGAAAAATTATATTTAAAAAATTATAGTCATCAATGTTCTACCGTCAAAATACCGGGCTGGCAGTGTCGAATCTCTGAAGAATGAACTTTGTCTTGCATTTTAAAACGTAAAATATTTGTTCGAAACGTCGAACGAGGCGACAGTGTATAATTAATACAGGGCCAATAATTTCTCAAAATCATGTATTACGATTGTGAATATCATATCCATTCGTGGATACAAAAGTTATTGGAAATTATATAAAATTGTACAATATTAAATACGTAAATATATCAAATTTATTTAATAAATTCGGATTTATACACAACGGTTATACAATCAAGCGTGTATCGAATCTAACATAAATACATATCTGTATTATGACGGAGTTGATATCGAAAGTAAGATTTTATAGGAAATTGTCAATTTCAAATCCAGCTGGGTGCGGGCATATTCGAATTCTAATTCTCGGGGATTCCCCAATTCTTTACCGCTACAGCAGCGTCACGTTGTTAGCAATTTTTTTATTTATTCTACGAATCCCAGTTCGTGATTAGGCGTGTTCCGATATTAGCCCCCAGTGCTGCCAACAATCTTTGATCTTTTTTGCGGTGCCGAGCTTGCGAATAGCTCTGCTTCTATCCTAGGGAGTTTTAGCACTGGTTCGTAATTTCGGAACGCACCATAGCTCTGCCTCTGTTCTACGGAGTGTTTAGCACTTCTAGTAGCTTCTAGTTAGTTTGGGAACCCACTCTTTACGTTTTTAACACCTTAATTGTACGTCACTTACACGGTCATCCGGTTTGCTAGATACACGTGCCAGTAATAACCAACTCGCCAAAATCCATCGATCTACCTCAATCAACAATCGACGTACCAAAGTTCTCCCAATTTTATCCGAAAATGGCATTAATTGAGATCATTGTGCTTGTAATTGTTTGCATATTGTGTTATTGGTTCTTCAAACACGATAACAAAACGGATGAAAAGAAGCATAAGTTAGTATATGATCACTGGTCTCCGTCTCCTGAAATATCGACACCTCCATACAAGTCTTGCCAAAGCAGCATAATGTCGTCTCCATCAGTCAGCCCATTGACAAAAAAGAGGTAAACAGGAGTTGTGAGAACCTGAAATTTTCTGTGAGACCGGATGGTCGCCAATGGTTGATGAACTATGTGAAATTGTAAAATTTTGCATTCAAAAAGAATCTCTAGTCACCGTTTGTGAGTAGTAGGTAATTAGTTAGCATGCACATATTATCTTATTGATGCAGGATACAACGCCAGCTTCCAAATGCAGAAATGTGTAAAATTTGCCAACATCCAATGGATGACCCAATCAAGTTAAAT
Organism: Neodiprion fabricii; assembly: GCF_021155785.1. Lineage (NCBI taxonomy): Eukaryota > Metazoa > Arthropoda > Insecta > Hymenoptera > Diprionidae > Neodiprion > Neodiprion fabricii. Next base: position 26,473,507 of record NC_060244.1, on the reverse strand, counting down.
TGTGGACATTCTTTTGATAGGAAATGTTACACCCTCAGGGAGAAATTGATTGTAAGTAACGATCTCGGAGGATGCAAGCTAGCTCCATTTTTATTAATCTAACGTCGTTGGTTAGTTCCTACAATTATAAATAATATTCTTATAATGATGTAAAATTTATTCCTGTCCCCAGATGCAGTTTCAACCAAAAGCGAAACTTTGCCTCAGTTGCTGATCGAGCTAATTCTAAAATTGATGCAGTCTTATAGAACATTGTCGTTATTACTTAAGTGTATCGACATTCAATTTTATAAGAAAAAGCAATTTAAGAAACACGAGTATATTAATCTTAACTTTATCTATTTTGTAATACGAAGTTTTATTCGAAAAATAAAAAACCGACTAGTTGTGGAGGAAGATTGTTTAGAGATTGAGAATTCGGGGAACCCCAGCTGAGAGACGCGTGAAAGTAGGAATAGACCCGATATCGCCGAGAACAGGTGCCAACTTTCAGTGAAGTATACGTCAAATCTCCCAAAGAAATATTTCCATGATTGTTCGAAAAAAAAAACGAGAACCATGCGCCAAGAGATGAGTCTTTATCCGATAGATATCCGATGCCGAATGTGTAAAAATCTCCGCTATTTACTGTCAAAATTTTTCCGCGGCATCGATAAAAGTAGTAAAATACGTTATACGCAAAAACTAGCTACGTTCGTAATTTCGTCTGTCAAAAAAATCACAGAGGGCGCCACGGTGGTTTGTTATGGCTTCGAGACGTGATCCTAGACAGATGAGCAGTTGCTGTCACTGTAGGTGGTCTGAGCTTGTGCGAACTGTGAGAAAAAGTAAAATAAAATACGCGCCGTTCCTCGCAGACAAAAGACAGACGGCGGGGAGAATGGACGAGCATTAATGAACGGTGATCTTAATCTTCGCGGTGCTCGAGACGCTCGTTTTGCAGGGTTCGTCGCTCCCGTGGCTGTGTTGCGCAGTGGACGGTTAAGTGTCGCATGAAAAGTGTGATGCGAGTGAGGAACGAGGCTTCGGAAAGGCTCTCGAACGGGACTGTTGATCAAACTCGGAGCGCCGCGATAAATTAGGCGTCAGTAATTTCCCTCGCAGAGCTACACACTCAAAGATGGCGTACCCTGGCATAGCTTTTGTTGCCATGATCGGTGTCGGCCTCGGTTTTGCACTCTGGTATTTTCTGGCAGACACCCCCCAATCCCAGGGTCCCCATGCTTCCGGACCACCACCGCCTCCCAGGGGAGAAACGCCGTCCAACAACTCGCGGGCGCCACCGAATGACTCCAGGTAGAGACCCCTCGCCTCGAGCCTTCCCTATGTCGTTGTGTTCTTCGCCAACTTTCAGAATTTTCTATCGTCTGGAACCGCTCTTTCTGTTTCTTATTCTCAAGACAAGTGACGTCGCTACTTCAGGGAAACTTTTCTTTTTTCCATTTTCATTTTCTTGCGTAGCGCACCTTGTAGATCACAAAATTAGTGACAACGATACCTACCGAATTATGCGAGTAGATGGTAGAGCAATCTGTTTATCGATTATTTGTTTGTCAGGCGCAGGCGACGCTGGAGAAACACTGGTGGGACAAAGGAGGATTGCTCGATCTGTTCAGAGGAACTTGAACGTAACCTAATTACTGTTAACTGCGGACATGAATTTCATGTCCCCTGCATTACCAAGTGGCGTGAGGTAAGTTTTTCTACAGAAATAGGTAAAGCTAATTCGTCATATCTCCAGAGAAGAGAAACAAAAAGAAAATTGATCACAAAATATTCACATTAGGCATGTGGCGTACCTATGTTTGTCAGAGAAAAGAATGAGCTTATTTGAATTTTTTCGTACTGCCAGGATGATGATGTAGCAGAACTTGGGATAGTGCCATATGTTTCTTTCAATAATACATACATGTAACCTGTTTTTGTGCAAGCCAAATTTTAACTACAGGTCGCACGTAACACGGGAGCCCAGAACACCTGCCCACTTTGTCGGCAACGTATCTGAGCCTCTGAACTTGGATATTGGGGAGCTGTTTGTTGCGAAATGAGATGAAATGTGATCACTGAATTTCATCAATTCAGCGCCATTCAATATGAATTATTGATTGACTGAATGATTTTAGCACCGGTGCCTGTCCATGGCAATAATTATTAAATTATACATAAAATTGAGGGATCGAAAAAAAATTTTTTATACACTTTGTTTAATCAAAGTAACTCTTATGTCGATGAAACGTAGGTAGCTGATAAGTGTAGTCAGCTGTGCTATAAGCAATTATATACTATACAATATTATACAAATACCTTCAATGTTCTGTTGAATATTTTTATATTTTGCCCTGAATTTTTTTCGGTTAAACTTTCGCTAAACTATTGTTGACTAGAAATGTTTCAGAATAACACAAAAACAACAAAGTAATCAAACAATATTAAGGCAACTAGTGATATCGTTGTTTGTAATAACTAAGTAGCTATTTTTAATACCAATTCCTTTTAGTTGTTTTTTTTTCTCTTGTGAGACTGAATCCTTGCATCAAATGTTCTCTATTTGCCAAGGCTAGTTTATATGAGTCGCTTCTTTCGTTATTTATGTTTCGGTCATAAAAACAAATTGTTGGAAATCGGTGAAACCGCAGAGCTTTCAATAAAGTTTTATTATGGGGATTTTGTTTGGGATTTTGATTTCTGTTGTGGTTTTTTTTTTTTTCTCTCTCAAATAACCAGTCGACGAAGTCGCGCAGCGATAGATGAAAAAAAATTGTTACGTTAGAATAAGTGCCCTTACTAATATTTAACGACGTCTAATACGTTTAATTGTAAGCATCGTTTTAAAAGTAATCAACGAATAAAGTCTTTCAAAGTATACCTAAACCGTATTATTCGTTGCAAATATATTAGGTCTTCCGTCGACGTTTATATACTATTCGTAACCCGAGTTTGAGCTCGGGCTATTTTCTCAATATGACAACAATGGATAGCACTGATATTATTTTACGTAACACGATCCGCTTTCGTTTCCGGCGGACTTTTTAAAACGAAAACGTAACATGTATGCACTCATACTTGTACTTATGTTAGCGTCGAAAAAGGCCTAAGCTTTCCCCTCTGCACTTGCGCATGGAGCAATTAGATACACATATATTCTGCTTCTATCAGGTGTAATCTTTTTCATTTACTTTGATACGGCGCCCTTTATGCAAAAATACGTGATGCTTAATGCGGCATTCTGAGAAACTTGAAAGTGGTGAAGTAAAAGTTTTGAATGAAAAAGAAACTTCATTTCGATCTTCCTCTTTTTTTACTGTAATATACGAATCGAGATGAATATGAATCATCATGAAATTATGCTTACGAAACAAGACGAGGATGCACTTTCTATTCGAGTACCAAATTGCAAAAATCATCGATCTAACGTGTCTCTTAAATATGGAAACGTTCGCAGATGTGATCTTCGTTTGTATAGTCTTACGCCGCATTATCCGATCCTGTTACCGTGTTCGTATCCCGTGTAATAATTTATCACCGGCAAACCTCTCACCTAAATTTTTCTTCCCTCATTCATTTTATGCAAGAGGTATGAAATAAGCAGGAAAGCCAACGCCGCTAGACAGAGCGGAGACCGATGCTCGTTCCTGACACTGAACACTGTTTCAATGCGCTCAGTTAGCGCAAGGATCTCATTGCGGCAAGACGCGATTTAAAACGCCGCGCGGCTGAGACGATCACTTATTGTTAAACGGACAATCTTGCCGCTCATTTTATCATTAAAGTGCAGTCAAAAGTGCGATAGAGAAAATGTGAAGTGAATTAATAAAATTTCTAAATTTGTACAACTTTAATTTGCAATACAGTGAATCTTATTTCGGTGAAGAATTTTAAAAATGAAAGTAAATAACTTTGATCGTTAAAAAAAGATGCAGAGATTTGTAACCGAAGAACATCAACGCTCATGGTCTGCAGATCAGTGCAGCGCCAATTTCTACCTCGGTACAAAGAATTGTCAGTGATCTTATCTTTCTGAAAAATGATCGTATCTGTAAAATATCATGTTACGATGCGTTATTACCGCGGTTTTACTGATCTCCACACTTCAGGAATCTTCTCACGCCCTACGATCGAAAACTTCCGTCGAAAAACGAGGTAAGAGTCATTTTTCATTTCCATTTGTAGAGACTGCGTGAAAATTTCAAATATATCCGCAAATTAGTCTAATTCGAAATATCATTGTGTGTGCGTAGAAATAAAGTTATAGAAATATAACGAAAAGGAAACAGTTAATTTGATAACGTATCGAATGTGTTGAATTATCTTACAGTTGGTGTTGTATACTCAAAATCAGTGTTAACATGTACGTATAAAAATTACGTCGAATAATTCGTGCCACGGATCGATTTGCCGCATCCATAATAATTAATACGTAATTATTTAAACCGATAGAACGTGTAATAAAATTTCGTTACGTCACAATCCAAACCATAAATGAGAAAGAAAGAAAAAAAAATCAGTTGAAAACTGTCAAGAGAAACGTTCATAACTTTCGTGATTCCGGAATACGATTAGGTCCGTTGCATTGAATTGCATACATTTTGATGTAATGATCATCATCGTGATTCGAACGTGCAAGACTTTCACTATATGAAGAACGTATTATATTCCTCACTTATAAATATTTGCTTCTAAATTCCTCATCTCACTTTCATATGATTATTTCGTGTGACGATGCGTTTCGGATAAATGATACTATAAATATTTATTCACTGTACCATTGCAGCTCTGCGTTACGATATAGTTGCGGTGATTATACCCATAAATCGGTTGAGAACACCTGACCAGTTATAACGGTCAAGCATTTTTATTGACTCGTTTGTTTGTCTGCAGTACACCGACTTACACTCCAGAATTTAACGCTGCTCCGCTAATGAAGAGATCGTTTACTACTCTTGAAAATCGTGCTCACCGATGCAGTTCTTATTGTCAGCTCGCGTTTCTTTCGTCCTGCACGCTCCGGTGAAAGGTATAATTATGCCCATCGCGCAGTGAAGGTATACATATAACACAATTATACCCGAGCCGAAAAACGACGCGACATACAAGTTGGGCATTCAAAAATTACATCCGAATTCTTACGTCTTCTCGCTTATTTAAATATTTACTAATTACAAGCACGGTGCGTTATAATAAATTCAAATCGTCACGCGCTGGCGGGAAAAGTATTCCGTTACCATTACACGAGAGTTGAAGAAGATTTGTTTCCTTTTGAACTCGCGTCACGCTGTTGCAGAACTAATCAATTCTTAACAGTATATATGTACATAGTAATACTATAAATGTACTACGAAGCTGACCGTAAATTAACCGCTGAATAGAATCCTAGACAATATTTAAAACCAAACTATACAAGCATGATATTTATTACACGCGAATCCATAGACTTTGTTGATTAAAAATCGCGCGATGCTATAACGTGTACCGTAAATCGGTACAAAATGTCAATAGATCACTTCGATCAGTGATCCTACATATATCTAGCCGATCTTGCAGCTGGGATCTAGAATATCGAGAACAGGGAAACGAGACGCGTATATGTGTGATACATAAGTGCAGTTATATCTTGGAAACGAATCGCGCGTACTGCAGTTTGACCTGCAATCAAAGATAGCGAGGATCTAGCCAGATGTATATCAGCACACGTGAACAATAGTTCTATGCAATGATGATAATATTTTTTGTAGGAAATCTATACCAGGTGACGAATCAGTAACGATTCGTTGACTTTCGATTGTCTTTTTGTCGCGAGAAAAAATTTTATTTCTATCCTTTTGAGGTGATTCGATTGTTATACACTCCGATCTACGGTGTAGTGCAGGTTGCCCTCGAATTGTACCGCGAAGATCATTGATCTCTGCAGTTTCAAGTTCTCGATCGACGCGGCTGCAGCAATTTTATTTTTTCTAACAAGGTTACATACCGAAAGTAGTTCGTTCAAGTGAGGATTACTATATAGACTTGGGGGTCAAGTTACTCGCAAACAGGCCCGCAGCAGGTACGCGTTCTACTTCCTGAACTGACCACTCGAACCTCGTACAAATCCTACGATCGTATCACGTGTGTACCCCATCGTCGTCGTGGACCCCGATTCGTATATTCAATGTCACGATCTGCACTTCTAGCACACACCGCGCGTAAAATTTTAACGGAAGGGGGGACAGCTTGGAAGGTGTAAAATTATACCTGTTTTTAGGATTTTTCGTTAAAGAAAATGAAAACACTTGGAGCAATTTCAGTTTGAAGGTTTTATTATTTACAGTTTCAGGAACATTTTAGAAATTTTTCATTGAAATCAACAAGAAAAAGGCGACATGCCGCATATAAGTAACGAACGACTCCGAACTCGAGAGCTTTTCCGGTGGCGCATTTCCTAACATCGCTGTCCAGCTTGCAAGTTTGTAACAGATGGAGGAATTTTTATGAAACTAACAATCTAATATGTTTTCGAAACTATAAATAATAAAACCGTCAAAGTCAAATTGCTCCAAGCGTTTTCACTGTCTTTAGAAATCATTCCTAAAAATAGGTATGATTTTAAACCGTCCAAGCCGTACCCCCTCCCCAAGCGAGAAATTACGAATCTCGCCTCTGTACGCAATTTTGGACAACCGTGAGATTTACCCAATTTTTTCGACATCTTTTTGCGCACTCGCTGACCTACTATCGATCTTTCTATGTGTGTACACGTCTAGGTATCAACGAAAAACGAGGGAATAAAAACGACGTCGTCGTCGTCTTTCGATTTCAGTAAGACGCCTGATTCGCTCCTGGGCTCCTCTCGTTTGGCTCGCGCCTGGAGAGGAATTCCTGCCACTCGGAGTACCGGAATTCCTGGATAACGTTGAGGCGGTAAACGACGGTGACTTCCTTAGCACCCGACTTGACGTGGGTAATCCATTCCTACGCAATTTAATAACTGTGCAACGATTCGAAGCCAGAAATTTTCCAGACAATAAGACTCGTCTTCTATCGGCGTTCAACATATCGTTACATCAAATTAGTTGGGCGCAGTATGGCGGCAAAAAAATCTTTACCGTAACTTCAAATTAAGAGAATTATAAAATTATATGGACGTAGTATTTCTGACTCCGTATTAACGTATTCCGACAATATAAAGGCTGTATACCGAAGCTTGCACGAAATCTTTCTTGCTTCGACGTTTGAATATGTATTAAAATGTTTGCGGTTGGTTGAATATTGCAGTATTGTATGTGTGCTTTTTTCTGCCGCCATGTTGCGTTACAATTATTGCACACTGTCATTCGCTCACTGTTCGATCGTTCGATTATACGAAACTTTTTCACCATGCAGGTATAAATAACTGTACGTATATAAAAAAAAAAAAAAAACTGCCAACTCGATCGCAATGTGTTTATTTTTCCATGGATTCGAATAACCGCGATACAGAAAGGCTGCTACGAAATAAGACCTCGTTTCTGTACGGAAAAAAACCGTGGATGGATTCGGTGCCGGTTTACGCTCTGGTCGAGAACTGCGCTCTCCTTTACAACACCAGCGGAGATCATCGACAGACGAAGAAGGAAGCATTCCGCAAGTCTGAAATAAATACTAAGGAGATCGTCGCAAAGACCGGACACGACGAAGATAACGGCGTTGATCGGGAAGTCGAAGAGAGCCTGATTTACGAGGAGAAGAGGACCCGGCTTCCTCACTTCCACGTGACTTACTGGATGTTTTATCCGTTCAGCGAGGGGAAAACCATTTGCGTGTTGGACCTCGGGTATCTGGGCTCGTGGCCGATTCCTCTTGTCGGTGGAAAATGCTTCGGTCTGTTCAAGGAGTACGGGAGCCACGTCGGGGACTGGGAGCACATGAGCCTGTTTTTCAAGGTCCGGACCGCGATTTTGTCTTTCTCACTCGTTTGCCAAGGTGCTGCTTGGCTTCGGATTAAAATTTAGCTTTCTTCGGATTCAGGGCGACGATCATCCCCTGGCGATGTACGTCTCAGCCCACGACGCCGGCGCATTTTATCGCTACGACCCGGTGGAAAAGGACTTCGTATACGAAGCACAAGAGACCAGGAAGGGGATATTCCAGAAGCCGATATTCCCCGATTACGTTTACACGGCGGGCGGTTCGCATCCTGTTCTCTTCAGCGCGAAAGGGTCCCACGGGCTTTGGACGGCACCTGGGAAGCATAAATTCGTTCGGTTGCCCCGATTGTACGACGAAAGCGGATTCGGATCGCCCTGGCCGACGTGGAGGAAGGTGGAGATGCTTCCTAGGGAGAGGCGGGACGCGTTACCTTCCTGGATGAATTACAAGGGGCGATGGGGAAATCCGAAAACAAACTGCCATCCCTTAGCTAAACTAGGTATTAATTTTTGCCAATTTGTTGACGGTCCAACCGGAATTCCACTGAAAAAATTCAACTTTCATTGCTAAGAATGAATCCGTTTTTCGTCATCAGACGTTCTTTCTCTATACTTGTATAATAGTAAAAATATCTTTCAGACAAATTGAAGGATTATCTTGAACGGTCTTTGAGGATAAATGATAGCAAATTTAAACGACGATGTAATGAGTGGATGGGTTAAGGAATATAATCTTTTTTTTTCTCTAACTCACAATTAAATAGGATTTGAATCGACGATGAGTATATAATATGTAGATATGTATGTATTTTATTGAAGGACAAGTGTATACGCATAGTGCATGTTTAACATGATAATTGGAATTCGTAATTGCTTTTCAATAATTTATTACTAATGCATATCTAGCAATAAGCAAAGCACCAAATTTACGATTAATAATAAAACTTTGTATATGATATATTATGTATATTTTATGTAAGTATAATATAGATATATTAGCGATGATTTAGGAAATAGTTGTAGTAAAATAAATTTCAATGTATAGAAATCGTTGTACACGTAAGTGATGTACTTTATGTTATACAATTCGCATATTATAGCTCTGCGTGATATGCAATTAATAATCAGAGATAATAGCGCGGTTTAACATATTTTAAAAACTATCTATATAATGTTAGTATTCATTAGTGTGTCATTCGCGATAACAAGTTAAGGCGCACATGGTACAAATTCTTTACTTTTCGTAAAGCTTTATACAATAAATTACTCAGCAATGTTTATTAGGCCGAATCAATACTATAAAATTCATACACGGTTCTCTATATAGAACCTTAATACTTCGATTTGATAGCTCGTTGGAAAGAGAAAAGTATCAAAAAATTCTCCGTGATATATTATGCAATTTTTCTTTGTATCACGGTTCTTAACAACTTACTTTACCTGGTGTGATCCTTGCTCTTATATCGCGGCGCAATTCGCGCGAGTTCAGCGACCGTCCCGATTTCGCATGCTTTCCAGTAGGCAGATCTTGTCTTTAATCCAAAACCATTAAAGAAACCCCCTGTCAAAATTTCAGTCCTGCGAATTAAAGCCCGTCCAGTCCGATACCTCGTCGTCGTCATCCCCCTCAATGCCAATACTCCGAACCCCGTTTCGCAACAAAGGAGTACCTTTTCCTTTGCCCAAGACTCTAGCGTTGAGAAGAATTTTTAAAGGGTTTCCAGACTTGCAGCACATTACTTGAATTTCTTCCTTCAACAGTTTTTCTTTGTAGGCCAGCAGCTCCACTTTCAACCTGTTGAAGTTTATTTATTCCAACGTTATATCAGGCGATAGCATATCAGACCTTGCTCTAAACTCTGTATCTTTGTTGTAAATCAACCGTACAACCGCAACTATATTCTTACCTCAGACCATCTTTGTCGTGTGCAAAGTCGATGACACGGCAATTTGTATTTGGAATATCAACAATTACTGCAGGTGCCAGAGTTTTCCCCTCGTCCTGTATACAGAGATTCCATGGCACGGAAAACTCTACGTGGTATCTGTGATGACATAAAAATTTTAGTTATTCAAATAACAGATCAATTTGGCACAAAACTGGATAACACTTATGTGTACTTGTGATAAAGTTGCAGGAAACCAAGGTGAACATCCAGATGACCATGCCGCTGAGGATAAATCATAATGTTGTTGTCTTTGCCGACTCCGCTACCCCCTCCAAAATGTACGTGGTGTTCTAAAAAAAAACATAAACCATCGTCATTGTATCAGAATTATCGCTTGCCTTTTCAGTGCCATACAGTCTGCCCTCGAAGTTCGAAGATTGCCAAACTTTCTTTACAGAATGTGAAAAGGGGACCCAAAAGTATGAGAATTAAGTTAAGGTGAAAATATTTGAAAATTTTCAAAAATATTCCCAGTCCCATTATCCCTTATCCGCTGTTTAACATCACATATTTTTCAAAAAATGTTGCAGATTTTAAGAAGCTAAATGAGGTTTCAAAATCACTATAGAAAAAAGTGTCGATACGCGTTCGAAATTTCTACACCTGCAACGTGAAACAGTATGACGTGAAAAATGGCGGGAGGGGGGCGAGCTTGAGGACGTGTACGTCCCTGAGCCGAACTCGTGGTTAGGTATCGAGCCACTCGCTAGTCGTACTAATATGTTGAATTTCGCGCACTTTAGTCCGAGGACCGAGGCGGGTGATAGGCAGCGTGTCGAGCGATTTCTTACCCTTTTCTCCCATGATTGAACACGTCGTCAAGCAACAGGGTTCATCTAGACGCTAGGTGTGACTCGTTTGACAAGGGGTGCAGCAGCATTTAACCGTCGTACACGCTTACCGCAATAACAAAAGATAATATGGAATTCCGATTCCCTCACCCGAGGAGTTGCCAAGGTGTAAAATAGTTCGGGTGCCGGAATGAAGATGGGGCTGCGAGTCCGAGGTCGGAACTCGGCCGCAGTGGCGCTGTCCGCGTTGCCACCTTCAGTGTAGTAATCAAAATCAATGTAATGCAGTCCTGCAAGGGTTTATAGTGTGGTGGTTGCTTTCAACTTGGCGTGTCTTACCGTTTACACACTAAATATTAATAATAAAATAATAGCAAGCATGTCGAACGGCGTGTCGAGCCTCAACGACGCCGCGAAAAACTCCCGAGGTAACGTTCGGGTTCTAATAAAAAAAACTCAACTCGAAAACAATCCTTACGCCGTCACGACTCTCTTCTTTCAAACTAATTCATCTTTCAGAACAACGGTATTCTGAGGGTAGTTTGGGGAGGCTGCAGGCGAAACACTCGACGGAGGTAAGTGCCAACCCCTGGCTTTCCAATTAGGGGTATTTTTAGATCTTGCTCTCTCTTATTCACAAGCCTACACTGACTCGTCCTCACCCTTTCAGATGGACCAACCTAACCCCTGTAATCCGAGCCTTAAGAGGCCCGCGGTTTCCGATAACGAAGGTTAGTACCTCTTCGCTTTTTCAATCACCCTGCTGAATCTCGTACTACTTCTCTGATCCCTCCCCCTAATTCTAAGATATGTCACAATCCTTTCTTTCCACATTGATTTTACACCTCGCAGACCTCAGCCGGCCTCTCCTGTCGCTAGCAATTTTAAACAGTTTCGTAGAGCCCTTCGTTCAATTTCCCTTCCATAAGCCTTAGGGTGCTATTTCGTTGCTGAGACACTGTAACCGAATCCGTTACAACCTTTAAGAGCATGAGATAATTGAATGATATTCCTACTGTACACTAATTGCGTTGCGTTTAGCGTGAAGAAATCAGAACTAGCATGCCGTTCAAGATCCGTCTCACTTTTACTCTAATTAAATAGCACCCTTGGCCATTATTCTGCTCCTAAGTTTTACCACAATTTATTTAGGTGGTTCACCCCCAAAAAAGAAGCATAAAAATCCCCAGCCAAAGAACGCCGTTTGCGCATTAAACGAACTGAAAACTGGAGCTGTTTACAAAGTTGTTCGTCAAACTGGGCCGACTCATGCCCCGATATTCACTATAGCAGTTCAGATAGATGATCAAATTTACGAAGGAAAAGGGCGCACAAAGAAAATGGCAAAACATGCAGCGGCGGAATTGGCATTGAGAAATATCGTTCAATTTAGAAATGCCCCAGAAGTTCACCAAGCCATCAACTTGGTATGCCATCCAGTGATTCCTATAGAGCCAGATTTTACGAGCGATGTAACCGAGAGAGATAACCACTTAGTAAATACGTTTAAGACTCTCAATCATGAGCCTAAAAATACAAATAAATTTCTGGACAAAGGACCAGTCGCTCTAATCAACGAACTGTATCCCGGTGTTATTTATAAGTGCATATCAGACAGTGGAGAAAGCTATGCTAAATTCACGATCGCCGTTACCATAGATGGTGAAACATTCGAGGGCACTGGTCCTAGTAAGAAACTGGCCAAGGCGGCGGCTAGCAAAGCTGCCCTTGCTAAATTGAAGAACGTCCATAGTTCTTCTTTCAGAAGCCCTCTACCAGCTCGTGTTATCTCTAATTTCTCTAGCGGTGGTCACTGGCAAGAACAGATGACCCTGCCTCAAATGCTCGCTGATAAAATAGGTAAAATGGTCAGCCAGAAGTTCACTGAATTGATGCAGAATAAACCTCAGCACGCAAGACGCAAGGTTCTGGCTGGGATTGTGCAGACTCGTGGAGCCGATGCAGAACTTATTTGTGTTACAACTGGTAATAACAAACCTCATTTTCTACTACTATTTTTGGTTTCATTTGTTGTTCGTTTTCGTAAATCTTACCTTTATTTTCAATGCATCGATCTTGAATTGTGTTCAAAGATTGCAGAATCTAGCGGAACCTGTAAATATTAGGAATGCTAATCACAAATCACATACCAGCTATGAATCGTAATTTTTGTCCATAAAATCTTGAATCATTTTGAAATTTTTTATAGGGATTAAAATGGATGCCCTGTTCGACCAGATTTTTGATTTTTCTTTGTATTATTATGCTTTGAAAATTTCAAAATTTGTTGTGTAATTGAGGTGAATTTTTTTACTGAAATCGTTTGGTTTACTATAAGGTACCAAATGCGTGTCTGGTGAGCACTTGAGTGTCAGTGGGGGTGCTCTGAATGATTGCCACGCTGAGGTAGTAGCACGAAGATGCTTGTGTGAGTATTTATATAACCAGCTAGAACTACATCTGGAACATCGGGCCGAGGAATCGATTTTAGAGGCAACGAAAAAAGGCTACAAGCTAAAAGACGGAATACAATTCCATCTCTATATAAATACTGCGCCGTGCGGAGATGCCAGGATATTTTCACCTCACGAAGAAAATGAAGCGATCGACAAACACCCCAACAGACGAGCAAGAGGTCAACTCAGAACGAAAATCGAATCTGGAGAGGGTACTATTCCTGTTAAAAGCAGCGAAGGCATCCAAACTTGGGACGGCGTGCTTATGGTGAGTTAAATTTTCGCAGCGAATAGATGCGAGGGGTTGATGAGTAGTGTAATAATCGTTACAAATCTAAAAATTGTCTACATAGTGTGGCCCTATTCCATTTTTAGGGTCAAAGGCTGTTGACGATGTCGTGCTCGGACAAAATAGCTCGATGGAACGTTTTGGGAGTACAAGGTGCTCTTCTGAGTCACTTCATCGAGCCAATTTACTTACACAGCATCGTTCTTGGCAGCCTGCTAAATCCCAGCCACATGTACCGTGCCGTTTGTGGTCGTATCGAAAACACAATTCAGGGTTTGCCGCCACCATACCGACTGAACAAACCGCTTATGAGTTTAATCACATCTTCGGAGGTCAGACAACCGGGAAAAGCACCCAACTACAGCGTTAATTGGACAATTGGTGCGTCACTGTGATAATCTTAGTATTATTGTTGAGTGTAAATTAAATCCGAATATCGAAGGAATCGTTGGCATTTCAAGTTGTTGAATGACAGACGGATAACAATATTTTCACAGGTCAGACGGATGCTGAAGTTATCAATTGCACTACAGGAAAAGACGAAGTTGGGAAACCGTCGAGAATATCCAAGCAGGGTTTGTTTAGAAAGTTCTTCAACCTGGTTGGAAGAATAAACATGATTGAATATGTGGACTCTCACAACTGTCGTCATTATTTCGACGCTAAATCGTCCGTCGAAGATTATTCGGTAAGTCAATTTATCAAATTTCAATTTACTACAGTTCCATAGTTACAAAAATATCCGAGGTCGAAAATGAATGAGTTTACAGCTAATCACAAAAGCGCTAGTGGAGTTTTTTTTATTTTTTACTTTCGAGTAACCGATGGGCAGCAACTTGAGCACTTTTGTTTCAGTTTGTTTAGTAATTCCATAAATTGCAGAGGAACACTACCTTGATTTTTAATGTTAAACAGACTAAGCATGCTTATTAGTTCTGGAAAGTTATCGATTATCGCTATAGTAATACACCGAGCAAATAAGTGGAATTGACTCCTTGGAGTTATGTAAAAGCATGTTTGTTTTACTATGCAGCTGGCCAAACGTCAACTAAAGGATGCTTTTGTGAGAGCACAACTTGGAAGCTGGGTAAAAAAGCCAATAGAGCAAGATATGTTTGAAGTTGATATCTGACTAGGCTCGGTAATTTCTGAGCCTTTCGATAGAACGGGATTCAGAATTTCGGAGTATGTAGTTCCTAGCGTAAAATAGATCGCTCGCTCGGCGTGTCATGTCGCGGCAGAGTTTGGCACCAGTAAAGCATAAATCATAGGATCTCAGCTAAATTTTAATCTTTCAACTATTTAGGGATACACTGACTTTTATTAAAGGGAACGAGGTATAGAATTCTAAGTATTTGAGAATTCATTCTTTTAGATCGTTCTCTCGAACCTCGAAAATCATATACATTATCACTAGGTTTTATCATTCGTATAAAGTCATACTAAACTTGGACCATGCTTGTCAACAGAATTATTGAATTCCTTGTACAAGGTGGTTTGAGACGATTAGTCTCATATTTTTATTATGATTCGTCTAGTCCATAACTCTGAATTGAGTTAGAAAACTCAAAAGTACCAGTGAGTAAGTTTGAAAAGGTGGGGGTCCATTTCAAACCGATTTTCTTTCACTCTTCCCAGTGCAGTGATTAATCGATTTAGTCTTAAACCCAGTTATGGTCCATTTATAGATCAATTGACTTTGACTAGTATCATAATTCTCTTGCCTAGAAGTACAATGAAATAATGATCGATAGACTGGTAGTAAAATATAAGGTACGTTATTTCACTGTAGTAGAACGTTTTACAATAAACGCGTAGTGGCCTTAGATTTTTCGTTGTTTTGATGTTTAAAAAACCTCAACGATAAAGACAATGAGAATACCAGTTAAACATATCTACCCTTTTTTGTAGAATTAAAAGACAATTATGTAGTTTATATCTAGTGTCAGTAATTTGTAATTTAAAAAATTTCTCTTACCGCTCCACTGCTCTCAATTTTATTAGGTAACATCTAATAAATCTATCGTAGATGAATCCAAATATCGGTTTTGGATTAAGGTTTTAAGATATCTCTAAGTCAGTTTTTTTATTTTTTTTTTTTTTTTTCTTCTATGCTAATCGCAAGACAACGTGGGCTATGATTTTCATTTGTCAAATGCATTTTTTATCTCATTGACCGAAGATGAGAATTATAGAGGTCTGTAGAATTTTTTGTTCTTTAAACTTATTTCTTGCACAGACATCACCTTAATGGTCGTTGATATTCGCTTTGAATTTACAAGAGGAGATAGTTTTACATACTGCATCCCTAATGGCTGTGAACTAAAACCAATCTCAATAAGTTACGATATAATTTCTTGCTATACTTTATCAGGGTGGCGACAAACCGGGAAAACCAGGAATAATCAGGGGATTTCGTCCATCGGGAAAAGTCAGGCAACTATAATAAATCATAGGGAAAAGTGTATTTTTTTAAAAATCGTTGTCAAACATCAGTTATGCTTCGTAAATTCAGTTGACCTAACTTTCAGACGTGGTGTTGTTCAATTTCAAATTATTTGTGCGAAACGAAGCAATACTATGTGGTTTTAGATACAAATTAATGTATTCAAAGCGCACAACTTCTGGAGCTTTTGTTCATAAAAGCTACCCAACCTAAGTTGCGTGGGAAATCTTCGGGGAATTCTAAATTTCTTGACGGAAAATTTCAGGGAATTTTATTTGTGCAAAATCGTTGTCACCCTGTTTTTCCAACTACCTTTGGATCCTTACAATCTTTATTATGTAATGTTATTATTAATATTGTGCTCGTTCTTTTTTATCATTGCCAAACAAACCTCTTGTTGTTTTTTGCTAACCAATCAAACTGTTCAATCAAGCTCGAAATCAGATGTGCTCAAATGAATACAAAGCTGGATTACTAGTGTGTAGTGATTTCTAAGAAGAGACGTTAGAAAGTCCTATGATTATTGCCTCACTGTGCCAGTATTAGTGACAAAAAATTGAAAGAAGCTAATTGAAATGAAAGCAAAGAAAACCAGAACAAAAATAAGACGACGAAAACAAAACTCACGATAATTCTGCCGTAGTGTCACACTGCTCGAAGACGGTCCAGTTTTGCGCAAAAGTCTGTATACTTTTAGGAACTATATAGTTTGTTCTGATTAAGCGAAGGTAATTTATAATGTTAAAGTTCTTGTTCAAGCCAAAGCCTCAATAGATGATTATTATCGTACCACCTATACTCGGATCTCGATTTTTATCATTGTATCTTGGTTCACGTTACAAACATATCTCTTTACGGTTACAACCGAGGCTGCATGAGGGGTCGTCGCGCGTCTTCGATCTTGGAATATTTTATCTCGAATTGCTTCCAAAACCGAGATCTGAGTGTACCAAAAATACACTAGCGAGTATTAGTATTATTGACTATCGAACGTCATTTCCTCGACAAGTTATATATCCTCTTCCTTAAAATTTTAATAGAACGATTTTAACTGAGTGTTTAATACTTAGGATAAAAAGCTCAAAACTTCTTACATTCAACAAAATTAGTATATCATGATCGTTGCAAAATTTTCTTCAATATTGAATGTCAATTTTTCTTACCCGAAATCCTTGATCAAGGCTTTACTGTTTTCTGGTATGCAGATGCCAAGACAATTTTCTTTTTTCTCCCAATCCTATTTGCATTGTGTTTTTATTTTTGACAAAAATGTTATTAGAAACTTTTGACAATTGAAAAATATTACTCGAAATATTAAACCAGTTTTGTTCATAAAAGTTGATTCGTTCATCGCTTTTCGAATTCTGCCCAATTTGATTTTTTACGCGACGTTTCAAGAACCAAGTAATATACAAATAAAAAATAACGTTGAAATAAAGTAAAATGGTAAAAATAAACCGACAAAAATTTCGCACGTGTTAACAAAGTCTTAGACTATGTCTTCTTTCACTTCGTATCTTACATAATATTACCACAAAAACAAAAATAAAAAAAAAAAAATTAAAAAATAAAAAAAAGAAGTAGCCCATACAGGATATAGCGTTGTGGCGAATATTGTAGATTCGCATTAATTAAAATACGTATAAAAGTTTCAACAGTTGATACTTAATTAGAAACATTCACATACATGCATATTATGCGTAGTAATATTCTCTCTCTAATTATAGATACATAGGTTGATCATATAAACAGTTAGAAACCCTATTAAAAAAAAGAAAAGAATAAATTACAAGAAAACGAAACCTAACAAAAAAAAGTGGTAAGAAAAGAAAAAAAAAAAATTACAAGTATCGATCATCGACGAACATTTCAGCCTGTTAGATTTTAAGCTTAACTAGTGCCTCTAGTTATAAAAAGTGATGAATATCGAGAACAATGTTCGACGAGTTAATAATTAATTATTAAATCGTAGTATTATTAGATAATTATTCAATTAAACTTGCCAAATTAGTTTGAGTATTTCTTCGATTATTGTTACGCGACAAAGGATTGGGTCGTCCTTTTTTTCCGGCTATCTTTTTTCAACGTTTCGGTAGCTTGAACCTGGATCTAATCCAGTATAATAATTAAACATTTGATTGAAAAATTGCTAAAATCTATTTTGCGAGTTACGCCCTTTTTCAAATTGATGTGCGGGGTGTAAAATGAGGTCAAACGACTCAATTAAAATCACATATCACTTATCGCATTCCATAAAATTATATCTATTGCAAGAAGAATTTTTGGGACGATCCAATTATAGTTAGTTACATTACGCATACGCTGAAACGAATACATAATATTGTGAAGAAAAAGATTTGCATTCGTTACATGTTGAATGTAATATATCTCATATTATTTTAGTTTCATATCAATAAATTCTCCCATCTCTTTCAGTCAGCCACTATTGAATTCCGGTTTTACACGTTACTTTTTATTGTTACCTTATATACTGTCCTAGTCGTCAAAAAATTATACGTACATGTTTGTTACATAATATTTTTTTAATGAGTAATATGGTCACAAACTTCTGTGATTATCCTCATTTTTATTTTTTTGGATTATACGCATATTTTTATCGAATGAATTTTCTTATTATTATCATCGTTTTTCTGTATAATCACTCGAAGCTATCAAGAAATATCGAAACATTATACATACACACATACATATATGTATATAAAAATTGACAAAAAAAGAAAAAAGGAATTTTAATGGACTTGAGAAACAAGATGAAAATCTCTCAAATGTTTTGACCAAGGTATTTGCATCATATTGATGATTGCGTTTACGATTTAATAAGTATGACTGTATATCAGAAAGTAAGATGCCAACTAAAATTTAAATGTCCACACAGTTCTGAAACATGTATATGATTAATGAAAAAGGAAAGAAAAAAAACTCATTAAAGACACCATGTTCGTACCAAATGTAAATTTATATCCATGTTGCACCTGTTTTTTGGTGATAATGTTGTGCAGACCTTTTTCTGCTGAGATGTGTTTCTTTTTTTTTGTTTAAACGTTTCATCTTCAATAGTTATATTTGATGTAAGTTCAAAAATCTTACCTTCTTTTTCCCCCGCGTTCTGGTCACGATATCCGCAAAGAATCGAGAAAAACGCAACGCAGCGAATCTTATATCTCCCTGTGATATTAACCGTGAAATGTAAATTTGCAGGTCGAAGCAGGCAAACAAAAGAGTTTAATGAAACGAAAAAACGAATACATAAAAGGAAAATAGAAAAGCAAAGCCATTTTTTTTTTTAACACTTCAAACTCTTATATTACATTTATCTTGATACATTTCCTATAAAAGGTATTATCTATTACCCAGTTATTATTGTCATACTTTGCAATATCCCGTAAATGATTGAATGAAATTCAGATTCGTATGATTTCAAACGCGTTGTACATTGTTCATAATAATTGATTCAAATGATTGGTTCAAAATATTGCGTTACTGAAATATCATTCTGCAAATAACATTGTAGCAACATTTACAATTATTTCAAAGGACTTTTGCACGGTTCACTTATGTCAATGAAATGATATTCACGTTCTTATAATAACATGTAAAGTATGACAATTTGTTTGTTGTTTTTTTTTTTCTCGTAAATTTTATCTCTTACATGTAAATTTATAGGCTTTATAGGTTTGAACTTTTTTTTTTAATGATATGTATGTGTTTTTGCCGGGAGGTTGATTTTTTCCTCTCCTTTAACAAGATATGCTTAGCATAATATAGAAGTTTTTTTTTTTTTTTTATTTTTACACTTGACAACAAGCAATATCTAAGATAATTAAAAAAATCTTTACATCTGCACTTGAACATCTCTACGCCGTTTTATTTATGTTTCAACCAATGCGTGTTGGATATTTTTATTTTAAAATCGTACGTTTCGAGCACCTCTAATTATAGTGCACAGTAATGTTAACAACGCAGAAAAAAAAGCAATAATTGGATTTCAAGTGATGAAAATAGTGGAAAATAGAAATTAAAATTCAAGCAGCAAATTTTAATCGTTTTACCAGGAAAATCATAGTTTGGACGAGGAGCACTTAACCGTAATAATATACGTAACATTGTGGCATATATTCAACCTTACACACATATATAATTATTTAATATCATTATATTTATCTGTATAATATGTACTTTCTAATTATTTTGTAAACTTAATATACCTCTAGCTTCTGAATAATATTTTATTCATATTGTGACTTGCGGCAAAATATATGCCTTCGGCAAAAACTGCTCTTGCTTTTAAATATTTTATTAATAACTTTTTTTTTTTTCAACCCTTTTTTCAAATAACGAAAGCCGCAACGGTATATCTATACAGTAGTTCGAATTACAATGAAACAAACGTTTTGCCAATGTTAATACCTTTTGACGACACGATTGCGTAATTACATGCAAAGTTGTTTCAATTGAAAAAACAGTTAATTTCAGATCTTCGTACAAAAACTCATTTCGATTTTGCTGGTATAAGGAAATTTTTTATATCCTAATCATACGATATCGGCAATATAATACACGTATGTCGACAAACTCCTCTATTATATGATAGTAAAATATAATGTAATTGTATATAACTTTTGGATAAAATCTATACAGTTTTATTCACAACATGTATTTATATAATTGCGGTCAACATAAAATTTGAACTGGTATTCCGTTGTAATAATAATAATAATAATATCCTAAGAAATTCACGAGAGTATTTACAACAATGTTATACGTCAAAATTTATATCAATCAGATTAATACGAGACACGCGATGATCACCACATCAAATTACATGATATTTCCAAACGGATGGACTTATACGCATATAATTTGGTTACGTGCCAATAATTAATCTTGCGGTTTCTAACTGCACCGCGGTTAACCGGTCAGATATTAGTTTCACCTACGAATTTTTTTTTCAGAATGGTGATCGATAATAACTCAATTTGTGTCAAGTATTATTCTTTGAAGCTGTACATTCTTGCACGTCGACATAACAAATTTCTTATAATAGAATTGTTCGAAACGAATCTTACGTACATCTATAGAACAGTGACGCAGATATTCGGGTAAATGAATTTCATATATATATATATATGTGTGTGTGTATATATATATGTATATATATATATATCTTTTTTTTCTTTTTTTTTTTTCTTTTTTCTTCATCCATACTTGTATATAATATAATTTAATATATTTATTTACTTCTCATTACATTCTATAAAATATGTGTTCTTGTTTAATCAACGGATGGCTAAGCTTCGTTTTTATCGTTATTACAGATTTTCAATCCATAACTTATGTATATCTTATGCATACGATAATGATTGGATACGTCTATATTGGGAAACTTTGTATAATAATGTTTTTTCAAATTGTGATATTCATGTTTTAAGATATGAAAATCCTTAAGAACAACTTTCGGTCTCGAATCTATTACCAACCGAATGATCGGTGTTAAATTTCTTTGTAATTTTTTCCGTACGACTTTTATACATTCATCACTCACGAGCATAATATATACCCGCAGGTATAAATTTTCCAGTGCGGCATTCCAAATCATTCTGCGTTATATTTATCGTTAAATATATTTATATAATATAAATTACAATCCCACGATGTGTGTAGGTTGGATTAAAAGTGTTTCTTTACAGGTTTCGTATTTTTACACTTTGAAAAAGGGTATAACGTCTCCGAGGAACTGGGGTGCTTCTTTAGAAGTGTAATCTTGTCAAATATTGGTAAAAATTTTGCTCTCCAAATTACAAACGTTCCGATTACTAGTTGAGTAATTTTTTTTTCACATGGCGAGATATTTTTCATGTACAACCGAATATCATTAGACATAAATCTCGGGTAACGTTCGTGACGCGACTTTATGAATCGTATTTAAAAATGCGCAAATAGAAAAACCCTTCGATGTAGCCGATTACATCGAAACTTGATTACCCCGTTCGCGGTATCTACTATCCTCTTAAGCCATTCCCAATTCGTGAATTTGATCCCTGCTTATTTTTGCATGAATGGCAGAAAATTTAATTCGTCAGTTAACCAGTTGACGATACGTAATACATAAATAATAATTTTCACAGCGGATTACGCAAATTTTTTTTTTTTTGTTCACGCCATGCAAAGGTGCGTACCTACTTAAACGTAATATCAATAGCGAGATATGTTGTTCGTTTGTTGTTTCCCAAACAAGCGATCCAATCGATTATCTTTAAACGTAAATTGCAATAATGTAATATGTATAATACCATATATAAGACTCGAGTGAGAAATAACAAGACGGTTAAATTCTGCGACGCGTCCTGTCTCATCGGTATAATCAATTGGGTTACCACTCGTAGTCGTGCTGGTGAAACGGATTAGTGCAGGGCTGTTGGGCGTGGAGATAGGTCTCCGGTACTTTTGCCAAGTCGTATTCCCTCCCGACCACTTCACTGTAGATCTGCCAAGCAGAATAATATGTTAAACGAATCGTATTGGTACATTTCTTCACATCCACTCGGCGATTGGCGTACAAAGGTATACGCATGCGGGAGAAAATTCTTGTCGACCAAGAAGCGAGCTAACAAGTGCGTATCTCAGTTAAAAAATCAGGACAACGACGGTGATGTAAAATAATAAAGAGCTAACGTAAAATGTGCGGTTTTTAACGCTGTAGCTGGGCGAAGAAAGCATGTAAATGTAATATACACATATAATATAGTACAAGTACTGTGCGTCAAGGTATGTTATGTGCGTGTTATGTACCGTATTTGACTGGACGCGACACTGCGAGACGCGAAGATTTGATCATTCGACACTATCGGGCAAACAACATAATGAACGTCTAATATCGATATTAACGGGATATTCCATGCTCGACCTGGAAGCTCCTACGAATAAATTCATCTTCCCCTTTGCCGGCCACTCCGTAATTATAACCACCGCCTCCACCTCCACCGCCTCCTCCGCCTCCTCCGCCGTTCAGGAATGGATTCGTAGGATTAGTGTTCCCTGCGAAAAGAGGATAGAAAGAAAATTTCGTCGCGAATTCTGTGAAGCGCGTAAGAGTGAGAAACCATCCCTGAAACTTGCCTCCGTTACCACCGGGAATATCCAGGTTTCCACCTGACGTCTGATAAGTGGCACCGTATCCCGGTTCCTGATTGGCCAGCTCGTGAAGTCGACTCGAGCTCAAAGCCCGAGGAATTGCGTTGCTGGGAACTCCGTGCGGGGCCAAATGCGTTGCTTCGGCCACTTGGTGAGGGTCTTCCGTCTGTGGTAGTTCCGAGACGAATCCCGTGTCCTTTCGGTAAAAGTTTATGAATATAAACGCGGCCAAGACTCCTATGCAGACCAGGCCATAGGCTCGGAAGGTTGCTGTGGTGCCTGAAACGGATCCGTGTTCAAAGTCGAGCCTGTCGTCGTGATTTATTAGCGATTCGTCAATCCTGAGCTCACCGTAACTGGCGACAAACATTCCACCGATGACGGCACCGCATCCTCGACCCAATCCGTGATGAAGACCCTGGAGAACACCTTGAGCGCTTGATCTCAGCTGGGGTGGCGTGTTGTGAGCGATGTAGCTGCAGCAGGCTGCCCAAACTGCGGCGTGGGTGATTCCCTGCATGAATTCGAAAGGGAGAACCCACCAAGGATTCTTCAGCCACGAAATGTACAAGAAGCGCAGTATGTTGCCGACTAGTCCCAGACAGAGGACCTGTTCGAACAAGAGTCATTGGTATTCCGATCGAATGGTCGTGATTATTGTGGTCGCGATTTGAGGGAGTGTTTTGCCGACCTTGACGTGCCCGATTTGTCGGATTAACTTGAAGCTGAAGAAGTAGGCGAAGATCTCGGATATGTGATTGATCACCGAGGCTACTCCGAAGAGCGTCGGACTTCCTCCGTAGTCCTGCAGGTGCCAGAAGAGGAAAGTGAATATCAGCCCTATTCCAAATCCCATGAACCATGCGACGAAGAGAAAGGACGCGCACTTCAGGTCCTTGAACTGGTTCAGGACTGTGACCCATTCGGGAATTTCCCGCGTTGTTTGCGCGAACATTTTCGTCTGGAAGACAGCAAGATTTTATTTAAACTCGACGGATCGACAGAAGATCGCAGAATTTTTTGGATCTCGTTTCAATTGTTCAGACGAAACGCTTGTACCTTGCCTTCCGGTGGTTGGGGCTTGGGGTCAGGGTTTCCCGACGAATCTTGAAGGCCCGGTAAATTCAGCTGCTGGGACAATTGACTCTGAAGTTGTTCTTCCCGGGTTGGTTCGGCCGCAGGTTTTGACACTTCCTGAATAACAGAATCGAGTTCATAGCTCGAAAGTCAGGAACCACAATTTTTACCGTCGTTTATCGTGCAATCTTTGCAGTTCCACTCACCGGTTCCGCAACGGGAAAATCATACTTGAAGTTTATCTGCGTGGCGGTGATCAATGCTGCACCCATAAGAACGCTAAACGTGGCGAAGCAAATGGTGTAATTTTTTTCTCTGGCGTCTGGCTCGCAGGGATGATCCGGAAACGCGGTGCTGTGATCAAGGGCGATTCCGACGAAGAACATGGCCAAGCCCCATCCCAGACTTCCGAACATACGCTGGTGTCCGTACCTTCAACATTGAAACGAATGGAGGTGGTGCCAAGTTCAGGAGTCCCGCATTCCGCTAAATATTCCCACCTGTCTGCGTCCTCGCCGAGAAGAGTGATGACCGCAGAGTCAGCCAAGGTGATCGCAGGTGCCGAGAAAAACTCACCGACGATGACGAGGAGGAGCAAAAGGAAGAACGTCTTTTGGATATCCTGTAAGGAAAGTCGAAGATCATTTTTCACAGTGATAATCAATCCTGTTGTGTTATACGGAAGTGGAAAATGAGAAAGCTTACCGAAATTTTGTATACGATTGAACTGAACATCGGCTTGACCAAATCCTCGTCCTCTTTTTTGTTGTAGTTTGCGGCGTAAGTGACCGGAAACGGACTTCGGCCACTTGACTGTGGGACGTGATACCCCTTTACCGAACGACGACTCCTAGCCCCAGACGTTTCCGTTTCTACATCTTCGACGAACATCAATTTCCTCAGACCCTTAACGCTCATACCGTAAATGTCATTTTTCGAAGCGACAATTTGTCTCGAATTCGTTTCCCGTTTACCCAACTTCTTATACCTGTGATGCCGCAGGATGTCCGAACCCCTACTGACTATGTTTCTCTTCACCATTACCTTTTCTCTTGGAGGTTTGACGTGCGTCTTCGACTTCGTGTAAGCCTTCTTCGGCGGTCTGCTTTCGTCCAAAGGCTCGTTCTGGAACATGTGAAAAAGTCAAGGAAGCACGTCTTCACCGTAAAGTGAAAATTACATATCGAACAACACTTTGTCTACGACTTCTTGGAAAATTCGATTCACGGATAGAAAGTGGCTGTGTGTTTCTGTGCTCTACTTTAGTGACAGTCAAGAGTAGTTATTTCCTAGACTCACCAACTGACTGACTGACCTTTAAAAACCTTTTGTATTCCAGAACGTCAGCTGGTCTGTTTCTCCGTTCCAAGCTCTTCAAATCGACGGATTGGACGGATGGATCCGGGATCTCCTCACTTTCCATGAATTGCTTGTACTCCAGATCCTCGGCAACGCCGTCTTCGGGGTCGAGATGTGTCTCGCGCGTCACCCTGTTACCCTCCAGGTCGTAGGGACTTCGAGCGTCATCAACTTCATTGTTATCTAAATCGTAACCCAGGGTTCGCCTCATGTTGACATGATCGCTCGACGCTCGGACCCGCTTCGAAGACCTACGATGGTCGTATTCGGAGCCCCCAACATCTCGGCGAATCCTTTCGAAAACCACGTTGTCCGCCGTCTCTAAATCCGTCATGTCGTCGTCGGGACGGTAGTAGCTCTCCATACTGACCGAACGCTTCCCGATCCGCGTGTCTCGCTCGGGGTTCTTAAGCATCGGCACATCGTTTTCTAAAACCATGCACGATATAGCCGGTGGTTCAATGAAGCCCAGAGGAAGGGTGAAGATTATCCAGCAGGAAAGCGATGCGAGAAGAATCATCTTCCCCTTCTGCCATCTGAAAAGACGTGCAAATCACGGGTAATACATTTCGTTTTACCGTTATTCTAGCTTCTGTTTCAAACCTGCTTCGCACAACCGAGACAAAATTTAATCAATGTTAGCTCTTAATTTTATTCCAAACATTCGCCAACGCTGCGAGAGAATGGCCGATCGAACGCTTATTGACCTTCTATCAGTACCAGCTTCGGCACTAATCCCGGTTAATCAATCTCTCATCTCCCGCAGCTCAGCACCGTTGTTTAGACAAGGGTTCTGCGAGTTTATTTGCCCTTGAGAAAGTAGGTCGCTGCCCTGCCCTGATTCCCTTTACGTATGTACCTAAAGTTGAACTGAAATCCAATTAGACGTAGCGACCTATTCAAGGCCTCAGCCCCTTACCACCACGGAGAAGAACCAAGAAGGATAATCGCTTATCGAACCTGGGAGAAAATCTGGAAGATCTGCCTGTCAGCTGTTGCGGTATTGAAGGAAATGCGTGTTAATAAAGCGAAAATGAGTGTCACCGCATGACTGCTCACCTGTCGGCAAGTGAGCCCCAAAACGGAGCGCTGAGAAACTCAACGAAGGGTCTGGATCCGATGAGAAGACCACACTGACCGGCGTTCATTCCCATCTGCTTGAAGTATACACCCATCAGCGGGAACAGGGAACCGAACGCAGAGTAGAAGAAGAAGTAGAACGTTTTCACGGTGAGGAGTTCCTGGTCTACGGAGCCGAACAGGTACTCGAGGATGTCGCTCTTCCCACGAATCTTGTGAGTAGCCTCCTTCGGCTGGGGGTATACCGTCGGGTCCACCTCACCCTGGGCCTGAGGGTCGACTATGGGTCTGATCCCCGGGGCCGCGGGGACTCCGAGTCCTCCAGGCTGGCCAGGAACCGACGGAAGGGAGCGGGCAACACCGTCGTGTCCAGTCCCAGTCTCATAGTCGTAGTCCTCGTGGCCATAATTCTGCATCGCTGAACAACCACACTGTTTCCCAGTTCCTGAGGACAACCAGCCGCTTCGCTGGACACCTTGCTCACCTCTCACCTCTGTTTCGCTCACTGGACTCTCCTCTCTGTCAATCCCTTTAGCTGGTAGCGAGAGGTGCCAAATCGATGCTCCGACTCTACGCTCGCGGTACCAAAGGGAAATCAATATGGTGACGTCAGTCGCGCAGACGCCATTCGTGCGACGGTATGCGACCGACCCTCCTTCCTCCTTTCCTTCCTTCCTTCCTTCCAACACTTGTCTACACCACCCCTTTAATCTTGCTATAGACGCTTTTTACCAACCCCCGCGAACTTCGTCCCCGACACTGATCAAAGGGGATTTTGAACCGCAGCGACGGCACGTCAGATCGCCCTTTTTTTTCATCAACTGGAATTGTTAGCCTCCTCGAATTCGTGCCGGCTAACCTGGCTGTGTTGTAAAATTTTTGCTCGCGTACTTGAACTCGTGGCTGCATCCTACTTTTATCGAGATCAATGCCATTGCTACTATACACTTTATCTCTGTAACGCTGGACGGGAACGTCTGATTACTTACATATTTTTTTTTTTTTTTATACTCTGCGTTATTATATCGTGAAACAGACATATTTTTTTAAGCCACATTAGCTAGGTCAGCTTATATTCTACCGTATTTCTAACAGCTGTGTTGCGACACCGAATTCGGCAATTATTCTGTCTAGGATAAGTTATTTTCCAACAACGCTAAATCGAGGTTCTTCAAAGGGTTTTGCACGATATTGTAATTTGTGAATAGGTCTTGAGTTTCATTGTTCTTTTCGGTAATTTCTGTCGGTTCCCTGCTAATCATTCTCTGACCTGTAATCGATTGTCAGGCTTGACTTTGGACCGCATGTAATTTTAGAAGATTAAAAGTTCAACAAACGAGTAATCAGATCACGTATTGTACATATTTTCTTCCTTATTCAAGGACTGCAACTGATGCATTGATATGCCTGTACCGTGTAGTATTGTATGTTTAACGCTATCAGGTGACGTACTAGTCGTAGATCTCCGACTGCGATTTCTAAGTAGAACAAATCGATCGAGTCCGTCAGCCACAGATCCCATATTATGCTGTGCATAAAAACGAAGCTGACGCAACTCTGCATGATGATTAATTTCATCGGAAGTGTTTACGACAATTGAGAATATAACGGATAAAGTTGAGGTGCTGAACATCGAAATGACCCTTTTCAACGAATATTAATTTCAGATTGAACGGATTGATACACAGGTTTCGTACTTTGGGATAAAGTTCTGTTTGAGGTCAACAGGTGTACCAACCAGAGCTCGTGCGTTGTGCGAGTCTCACTCATAGTCGGAACAAAAAACAGATAATAAGGAGAGAACAAACATTATCTTGTGATTCTACGAACTGCGTTTGGATGATTACACATCATTACGCTACAGGAAATAACGAGGAGGATCAAATTGGGGTAAGGTAATAATTATGCCACAGTGATATTGATAGTTGAATAAATAAATGTCGCGATATTATTTTCTCCACACTTTGTGGTAATACAAAAAGTGACTTATTAAATTAATAATTATGTACATCTTCCGCTTCGGGGATTCTCTGCATCTTATCTTCAAACTCTTGTCTTGAGGATAACTTTTCGTTTACTTATCGGGGCATCCCTCGCGTAGGCAGCCGCCGCGGAAGTTGAGGACGGAGCTGGCTTTGGAGGCCCTTGGAACATGCAGGTTTTGGCAGTCTTCAGCATTCGGCCGTTGTTTCCGGTACGCCAATAAACCGTTCTCACCGCCTGCTTACCGGCAATGTAAGATATTTGTCCACCGATCAACATCTGCAAATTGAAATATTGTTTTTATCAACTGTTAAAGATTTGCGCAGCGAACGAGACGTTTAAAACTACTCAAAATAGTGCATGCATCAAATAACACCGATCAACGTCACGAATTTTGAGCCTGGGTTCTAGATGTCAAATTTTGATTTCTACCACGTAAGTAATAAAAGAAAAAATATTTTCGTTAAATAAAGTTTGCTTTTTATTTAAACGTGATGCTATTTGCTGCTTATACTATCAACCAGACACTTCAAAACTTATTTATCAACGTAAAAAAGACAAATGTTACAAGTAATAAATGAAGATTTTCGTTACTACTCTATCTATAGAATCAGAATTATTCATTTAAATAGAAACCCGAGTATTGTTCAGTCATTTTTTAATTTTACCATAATTGTTCTACCCTTGAGAAAATTCGAAACAAAACAATTATGTGAATTGTCGAACCGGATAATCGAACTTGATGAAGTTTAAGAAATGTTGTACAACTTACTTTGCTTGGTAGTGTTGGTTGTTTGGTACCAGGTAAAAAATGACTAGAATTGGTGATAATATAACTTTGCAGTTATATCGAAGAAGCTGTTGCGCAGCGTTTAGTATCGGCGTTCAGTTATTCATTCGCACTCACTGATAGCTACTTGGAAACTAATGTCCAGCCGCGGTCAGCACTGCTTATTTATACCGATCGGACCCACGTCACTGCTTTGATAAATGAAATCGCGGGTCGGTTACACTAGTTTCTATCCCCTCCCGGGTAGACAAATGTTTGTTCCGGAAAAACAGTTACTCCTTGCATCTTCCTCGGTATTGTTGTTCTTCTTTTTTTTTCCCCATCATTTTTCCCTCCACTCGGTCGAATAACGCAACTTTATAAACTTTACGTAAGTCGTATTATCGTACGCAAAGACGCTCTGACATTTTCATTACGCATTGACGCATTTATGATCCTTCACAAATAATGTGTTATTACGTTCGGTGATTATATGTGAGTAATTTACACATTCGTAAGAAATATTTTAACAAAAAATCGTACGGACTTTGTAGACAGCTTTGTCGTATGAAAATAATTTACAGGTCGTGTTCTTTTCGCATGTCATCATTTAGACCGAAAAGAGATTGCACGACTCGTCAATACTGTATTTTTATATTTTCTGTAGTAACATGAAATTGAAAAGTCTTCGCGGTTCGTGAATAGAAATTGCTATGAAAAACTTGGCACGTGATCGACAAGAGATACCCATTGCAGCGTGTATTTTACTATGCATCACATTCCGGGTCGGGTTTGAATCATCCAAAATGAAAAAAAATAAACAAAAAAATCGATAAGTTATCAGCTAAAACAAGTGACTTTAACGTCACTTTCAGTTTCAGAATCCGTAACAAAAGTAGGCCAGTGAACAAAACGGGATCGAAGTTAATCGTCTGACGTTATTCCCCACGTCATATGCGATGTGTACTGACGTTCAAAGTTTCGTAATCATTTCAAACAATGCCAAAAGTAACCATAATAATAAAGATAAAAAAAAAATAGCGACAACGACGGTAGTTACAACAATTATTAATACCCCATTATCGTTATAACACGTGTTATTGCACCGAGTACCGTATGCATATAACTATATTTGATAATGGTGGTATGGATACGAAAGTAAAAGAAATACGGCGATAAGTCATCGCCTTCGTAGATCACACTCCTTGTGCCTCCCATGGAGCTTGCACGCGTGTAGAACATGCCGAGCATGTATTATAACATCCCTCTGTCAACGAAAGATAATTCATTAATTATCATGTCCACTGTCCCATCCGTATTTCGAAAAATTTCCGCGACGTTGTGCGTGACCCGTTCAATTACATATAGGCATAAAGTCCACATCGCGATTGCGTCTTCAAATATTTGTGTTTATACACGTGTAGCATCGAGTAAGGAATCCTGAAATATTCCAATCTTGAGAGCAGTTTGAGTCACGGGAACTCTTAGTGAGACTTGACCCACGTTTTCTTCCGCCCGTTATTCGATACGTTACGCCAAGTTCTTTGTTTTTTTCATCAAGAGGTTTAATTAATTACAATTTAACCTATTGAACCGCGCATAATCTCAGACGCAACACATCGCGTTGTTGGACCTTTAAACTCGACCGCCATTCCCTTCTCTCGGCGTTCGTTGTTCTTGTGGTTAATTTTACATGCTTTGCCATCGTGGAAAGCAACTTGTATATAATGTGTGTGTGTGTGTGTGTGTGTAATATACACACAAAT
The DNA here is from genome assembly GCF_021155785.1 of Neodiprion fabricii. NCBI lineage: Eukaryota > Metazoa > Arthropoda > Insecta > Hymenoptera > Diprionidae > Neodiprion > Neodiprion fabricii. The sequence continues at coordinate 26,442,507 of NC_060244.1, read as the reverse complement.
CTGTATACCTCGGTTGAGAGAAGCGGACAACGGTCCGACTGAAAATTCTACTTTCAGTACCGTCCAACGTTTCCATTGTACCAATAACCGAGAATTTGTCAAGTTACGCGTAATTGTTCTGCGTCACCTCTTCTACCCGCAGTTCAATTACTGTACGTCTAGAAACGCCAATTGAACGAATTCTAAATTCAAACTCTGAAACATGATAAGTAATGGTCTTTCAAGTGCGTTCGCCACATTGTCGCGTACGCCGCGTGAGGGATTGAAAAAAAAATAAAATAAAATAATAATAGAAAAAGTATGCCTATACAGATACATATTAGTATCGTGCACGTGATTCAAATATTATCGTTTAAATTACATCGTTAATTTCAAGTCGTAATATCGGTAGCAGTTTGAATTTTTGTTAACTTGTATAATTATCTTTAATTAAATTATTTCAAACCGAAATGTATATAATTCACATGATTTATAATACTTACGTTGAAAGATTATAATATGATAGCGGATTTTCTTCGATCCAGCAAATCAAATTATCAGCTCGAGCATAATATCATCTCCCGCCGGTTATTTTTGTTTACACTACATTTAGCGTATGTATGTGTTTTATGCGATGTACCCGAAATCAATCTACGACAATATTTACGTAGCTACAATGTCGCACGGTATTGTCGTTGAAATTATAAATTTACCGTAAATATGATTTTGAAATTTGTTTATTGTTACTTTTGCCAGATTTCATTCGTGCATGTGCAAGCAAAAAGTCGTGGGAGGTCTAACGATGTACGTATATGCATATTTGTGTAATAATACTTCTAACAGTAATTAGTTCTAATTATCTCCCGGTAAACAGTCGATTACATGATCATAAATTAATTCAATTAAGGAGTTTCGGTTACAAGCCTAAGCCTCGGTTCTTTATGTGCGTAATTGATGTTCCTCCGTTGTTCGAGACATCAAGTTTTTCTGAAAATAACTACAACCCAATTAAAGTCCCCATTCAACGCTACTCGTCGAAGAATCAATTCGTGCAGATTCGCGCTAATAAATCCGTTGCGATCGAGGCAATTTCCAAACACAATATCGGCGCACGTGTAATACTTGGAAGGTGAAGTCCCGCAAGCACATTTACATATATAATCGTCATCAGGTGTTGACGTAAAAGTTAATTAACGGGCTAATTGAAATCGGTTTAATCGATCACCGAAATCAGCGCGCAATCAACTCAATCACAAAGAGCTCAGAGACTCTCCTGCATCCAAGAATTATCATAATCATATCCGATTCGATAAGCCCGAGGTAAATTCCCCGATGGTCAATTTCTCCTGAACGTCCTAGAAAACTCTTCCACAACAAGCAATCCGTCACATGTTTATTTCTTTGTAATCTTCAATCAGAGCAGCTATGTCGTCACGAGCATCCTGGAACTCCTCCTCTTCCATCCCTTCGCCGATGTAGTGATGAACGAATGCCCTCTTCTTGAACATCAGATCATACTTGTTGCCGATTCGGGCCCAGGCGTGTCTTACGGCCGTGTTGTTGCTCACCATGACGAGGGAACGGGACGTCTTCGACAAATCGCCACCCGGGACCGTAAACGGCGGCTGATAATTGATGCCCAGCTGAAAATTGACGACGAAACGTTGTAACGCGTTGAAAGGGGGGCCTTGAAATTTCTTCTTGTCAGCCGAATCGTTGCGGTTAAAAAGGGGACTGATTGTAAGTGAGCAAAAGGAGAACCTTGAATCCTGTTGGGCACCAATCGACGAACTTTATCGACTTGTGCTGCTTCAGCGACGATATCGCCCGGTTCACGTCCGTCGGGCTGACGTCCCCTCTGTAAAGCAGACAGCAGCTCAAGTAGGCCCCTTTACGGGGATCGCACTTGACCAGCTGCGAATCACGGAGATTAATTAACGCCGACTGTTCGCGATAGACGTCGAAAATTATTTTTCCCACACGTAGATAGGTAGGTGCATACCTGATTCGATGGCTCGAAACACTCGTTCGTTATTTGCGCGACACTCGACTCCTCGAAGACGGCCTTGCAGCAATTTGTAATAGGCGAGTAGGTAACCAGCGGGAAGTGAATTCGAGGATAGGGAACCAGGTTCGTCTGGAATTCTTCAAGGCTGACGTTTATCGCCCCTTCAAATCTCAAGGATGCCGTAATGCTTGAAACCACTTGGGCCAACAGCCGGTTCAGATTTGTATAAGTCGGTCGTGGCACGTTGAGATTCCTAAGGGTGATGCCAATTATACCTTCGGAAACTACGTGAGTAACTGCACGGATTGCAAAGAAAAGAAAGAAAGAAATGAATAAATAAATAAATATAAATAAAACATTGGAATGTTCTCTGCAAAGTTTTAATCTCTCAAATGGTGATTTTCGGTAAAAGGTAAAAAATTTTATCAGGAATCGCGTGCACGCGATATACACATGTGTACAGGTATGTCTACCTGTCGCATATTTCGTACAGAGCTTCGTTGTCCGCGATGAAGCAACAGTCTTCAAAATCTAGGGTGCCGTGCGTTGTCAGTACGGAATTGTAGGGCTCGACGACTGCTGTGGAAATGTGGGGTGCCGGATAAATCGCAAGGTCCAATTTTGACTTCTTGCTGTAATCAGCGGACAGGCTTTCGAGGAGTAGAGCGGTGAAGCCGCTTCCTGTACCACCGCCGAAAGATCTGCTTACATATTACGTGATCATGCACAGTTGTCAAAAAGAATTTAGATTATTTTTATCTCTTTCAGGTCGGCGAGTTTGATCTTTTTAGTATAAATATGACCCCTGTGTTAGATATTGTTAATTGCGCGTGTATAAAATATCTTTAACTTTCCACTATTCTGAGAAATAAAAAAAAGTCGATTTTTCGCTAGATCTAGATCTTAACGTTTCGAAGTATAGAGAATTTATTCTTCGAGAAAATCTCGAGAAAATGAATTAACGGAGTTTTATGATTTTTGTCTCAATAAACGGGATTCTGCCTAACTTAGAATTGATTAGATTTTGGGTTCGTTCAATCCAGCAGTACTCAAATTATTTAAGCAATAAGACTAACGAATGTAAATTTTGTTTGATAATATTATCTCAACTCGAACACCCCTCAAATTCAACCAGATTAACCATTTTTTTGTGATTGTTTACATTTCTATTTGGAAATTTATTTAGTTTATATGAGCAATATTTATTTGAGAGCGATAGTTATCGTGGAGAGGGCGTGACACTGAACAAATTTAGCGAAAGGTTACGATGAGCTTGCCGTTTGTCACCATTTGACAATGAGAGTGGAATCTTACTGTAGGGTAATAAAGGAGGGATACTAGGAATCATATAATCTTTCATACTCCCCGGTAACATTCCGCTCTTGAACGGTTTAACAGCGATTAATGATTCGTAATTTTTCCTTAAAACTGACATCTACTTTATGTGTCTTTAAATTACATATTTTTACTATCTCTCTTATGAGGTCATGATATCACATATAAACTTTGTAACATTCAATTCAAAATACGTTTCTCATGAGCCTATGATACTGTTTTTTTGTTTGTTTACGTACAACAGGTAGAAAAGATCGTTTACCGAGAACTGCAGTATCTGATTACTGATTGCAAATGCTGTTGACAAGATACCCTTTTCCTCCTTGTCACGTGACACGATTCATGAACGACGTATGATATAGGTATGTATATTTAGAAAGCGTTGAATAATTTTGTAAATTTCCGAACACTTCCACTTTTCTTCTCATTGGAAATACGTTAATAATAACATTTTTATTGTAGACCTGAAAACGATGAATCCGGACAATTTCGGACATCCTTCTGATACTTTTCGAACGCGATCGAGGACGAGATCTATTGCCTCAGGTCCCACCGAATAATAGCCTCTAGCGTAACAATTAGCTGCGTCTTCCTTGCCAGATATCAATGACGATGGATCAAATAGATCTCTGTAGGCACCGGTTCGGATTTCGTCGATCACTGTTGGCTCAAGATCTACAATCACTGTGCGAGGTACCATTTTGCTAGCCTTAACGCAGAAAAAGATTTACAGCACTAACTGAGAGACGATGTAAAAACGTGTCAATGATCCCTCTCAAAAAAAAAAAAAAAAATAAGTAAATAAACATAGAACTTATTCTTACTCTTCGCAAAGAGTAAGCGTGAGATAGTAAAAATGACAACTCGTTGATTAACTCGGTAACGAGAGCGTATCATTTAATAAAGTTACTTGAGACGGAGCGAAGAATTTCTGAAACGACTTATCGACTACTTTGAAACCGTCGTAAAGATATCCATCCGACTTGATTCCATGTTCCAAGCAAAAAAGTTCCCAGCATGCATTTGCCATCTGGGTTCCAGCTTGACCTACAAATATCGTGACAACCTCTCCTGACTTACTTGCCGCTTGTCCTTTGGCCTTTGCCATTTTAAAATAAAATTTTAATGCGGCCGAAAATTAAACGATCATTTTTTTAAGTGTGCTCAACGATTTTGGAAAACTATTTTCTAATTTTTACCGAAAAGTTCAATTTTGAACGCATTTTAGGTGGCCGAAAATAATGTATTTCTAAAACGTCATCCTGACGGATGGTGAAACGTTTTTTTTTTTTTATGTTTCAAGAATTCATTTGTCTCAGCTCGTCAACTGTTGGGCTTATTTTATTACCCATACAGATTATATTTCTGCATTTTTAGTTGACCAGTTTAAAGAAATGGTGAATTTTTTACCGTAAGCGATAAAATCATTCTAATGCAAGGTGATATTCGCACTCAGTATCATGCGTAAATCGTTTGAGACGATTGCGCGTGATCCCCAACAATACGAAGTTGCGGAAATTGCTGATTATCCTGCAAAGTCATGTCAAACGCTTGCAGTTTTTCTCGTATAATACTTCGGTCCGTTTTGCGTATCGACCGTGGTCGCATTGTTATTTATCAGGAATACAAGATATAGTCAGGGAGTAGAAATAAGCTTGAATCCGCCTGTCGTCAGGCAACTATCATTACATCTGACGAACAACTAATTGTAAGAAATAACGAATACTGAAGCGATTGCCTACACACAGGCGAAATCTTACTATTAAAACTGTGGTATCGATGATTTTCTAATCGCCACCGTTAAGAACGCGAGAATTGCACATAACATGAAATCTTCTTCGTCACCTAATAATAAGATAACATGGACGAAATATGGAAAGTCTCGTCAGCCTTTCAACTGTGAAATGTATCAGTTACGCATGTGTCAGTGATTTCTACACGTTTGAAATTAATCGAAGATTAGACCTATAGATCTATCGCTATTCGCGATGTAGTCTCGAGTCGTCTGCTGTTAAAGTGTCAGTAGTATTGAGCATGTATTGCGTATCAGTTGTGAGTTTCGCCTAGCTTTTAGTTGAAGTGATATAAAAGGAAACATTAACGGTTAAAAATTAGATTCATTCCTTCCGGCGCATTTAATTTTAAAAAATATAATAATTCAAGAAACTGTTTTACAATCACGTAAGTCAATCTAACCTAACCTAACCTCAAATATTTACCTCAGTTACCTACAGTATTACATCACGCAAAATATTTCATCACATTGCGTTATTATACAGAAACACGATGTTGAGCGTTGCTCGTCAGTCTACCAAAATTCTTGGTCGAGCTAATCTGACAGGTTCGTGTTATGTCAGACGAACATTCATCGCCTCGCTGCCAAGAAAAGCGTCACGCACAAATGGGCTGTCCATTTTTCGAAGGATTCCCGTTCAAGCAGGAAGGGTAAATTACAGTGAAACATTTGAATCATTTCGTTGCAGTACTGTGTTATACTATTAGTAAATTGATTTAACATCACAGTTTCAGAGCCTACTAAGACAGACTGGTACCATAGCACTGAATTATGCATCCAAAGCAACTCCAAATTCAAAGAAGATTGTCGGCACCTGGATGCTGACATGTAGTGGAATGGTTTTCATTGCAGTAGCTTTAGGTATTGTGGGTTATATAATTTTTTACTATTGCGTTCGCTACATTGTTAAAGTAGTAACAGATCAGACTTATGGAAAATGATCGGGGCGTGTGCACTATGCATTTGTCAACGTGCCATTAAGAGTTGATGCTTTACCTATTCCTAATCTGGTTTGTAATTCAAACCATTGAATTTCTATTTATCTCACATACAAACCTATCCGAGCTCCGAGTCGTTATAAATTATTGTATTACCAGTTACCTGCTTATAAGACTGAAAATTTTCCGTGATAACGCAATAAAGTATCTTATTCTGATCACTGTTTTCATAATTACTTCACCTTGCCTCCACGTTCAGGAGGCATAACCAGACTCACAGAATCTGGATTATCTATGGTGACGTGGAAATTACTCGGAGAAAGAATGCCCTTAACGGAACATGACTGGATTGAAGAGTTTGAGAAGTACAAAGAGTTTCCAGAATTCAAAATGTAAGAAATCCTACACATTATTTGTACAACCTATATCATTTGATTACTTACAATGTCACGATACCACATATTTACTTGTATTCAAAACTTGGTTATTTCCGACTTCCAATGAGCTAAACATTTCTGTGTTTCACAGAACGAACAAAAACATAACACTGGAAGAATTCAAGCGCATCTGGTGGATGGAATACTTGCATAGAACATGGGGTCGCCTGATAGGTGCTGCTTTCATAATTCCGGCAACATTTTTCTGGACAAAGGGTTGGTTTGATAAGAAAACAAAGCTTAGAGTTACTGCTCTTGGAACCTTGATTGGCATGCAAGGATTAATGGGCTGGTACATGGTCAAATCTGGGCTAGAGGACAGATTCAACGGTCCTTCTGATGTACCGAGAGTTTCTCAATACCGCCTAGCCTCACACCTTGGGTTAGCATTTATTATCTACACTGGCTTTCTCTATAACGCTTTGGACAAATTAATTCCAGCACAGAAAGTGGCTGTTGATTATTTTGGTACGCGAAAATTTGATACCAATATTACAAAGGGTCTGCGAAAGCTTCGAATGATGACCCATTCAACAAAGGGCCTTATCTTCCTCACGGCCATATCTGGCGCCTTTGTTGCCGGAATGGATGCTGGACTTGTATATAACTCATTTCCGAAAATGGGAGACAAATGGATACCTGACGACATACTCGCCATTTCACCTACACTCAGAAATTTCACTGAAAATCCAACAACCGTACAATTTGATCATAGAATATTAGTGAGTTATCTCATTAATATTTAAATACTTTTTGTAATTTCAAGCCGCAAATTGATTTCTCTGTAATATTATCTTATTTCAGGGTATTACAACACTTTCCATGATAACAGCAACTTGGTGGATTTCACGGAAGTACACCTTGCCTGGACGGGGGGCTAAGGCTGCAATGGCTGTTTTGTGTTTAGGGTACCTGCAGGTTCTTCTGGGCATTACGACACTTTTACATTATGTTCCCGTCCCACTAGCAGCTTCCCATCAGTCTGGAAGTTTGGCACTACTCTCTGCAGCGACGTGGCTGTGCCATGAATTAAAATACGTTAAACGTCTACCCAAATGAATGTTTCCACCAGTTAGCTCCAGGTTTGTACAATATAGTATTGCTTTGCGAATAATTATAGAAATGTAAAATAGAGTGCTGCAATGATATGACAGTAATAAAAAATACAATTTACAATTCAAGATTCACAATTGTTAGATTTTATTGTTATTCTGTATTATGAAAAATCTCAGAAATTGCCTTTAGTATTTTGCCAAGGATGAACTTGTTCTGTTTTTACTTTGAATACGAATCATGAAACCACAATCAAATTAAGCACGTCCAAACTGAAAAGTAGGAAAAGATGTTGAAGAGAAAATGATGATGAGTTTACAACATTATGCTAATTTATTTGTCAACGTAGTGTGCAGTCATATTATAGTTAATTGTAAAAATTAATTTTAATTATATATACTATCACATTAAACCTATGACAATAATATCGAAGCTTACGTATTTAATTCTTTTATTTTTATTTTTTGTTCTTAAATAATACAACATTTGAATTCTATATAATTTTGTCAAACATTAAAATATTGCCTTACATAGTATAAACCGAGTTAGTTTGATATTTATTTTTAACATTTGTTATTTATTTAATTTTGTTTTCAGAATAAATTTTTCACTGAATGGACTTGATAGGATATTTAATACATATGTGTGTGAATGACGTTAATTTTCATTAAGAAAATGTAAATTTTCAAGATTTATTTGCTATCTAATTAATTAGAATTTATCGCTGCGTCATATATGTATATACCGTTTGACTCTTTCAAAAAACGTTCTTTTCCTTCAGAGGTTTCGATTACTAGACTTGTAACCCCAATTTCGATGTCGAAATCACTCAATTTCATCAGCAGTTACACTAAGTTCGTCATTTCCAATCGGTCGCTAAATTACTTCATCATAGAGTTTTTGTTCCTTTTGTAATTTATTTTAATCAATTTTTTTTCTTGTAATTGTTTTCTTATACACATTGGTCCAATGTGGCAACATCATTTGCGTGATGAAATCACCACATGCTATAGAAATTGCACTTTTAAATTGTTACACTTTTTATATTTACATTCTCAACGTGTCTCTTGTTGCGTGGTCGTTGCTTCCTTACAAAACGCAACATATCTAAGAGTATTTTTGTAACATGGCTGTGTAATGATTGCAAGGTTCCCTCCTTTTACATACGCTATAACTGTCACATAAAGTTTGCAAATTGCTTGAAAAAATTTGAATGCAGATTCTATTTTGAATGAATAGCATTCATCTTGTAATGAGTTATAAAAACATTATAAAAGACTCCTTAACAGGAAAATTTTATAATCCAAGGACTAATTTTCTTTGTATGAGACTTCTGTGATAAATATATTGTTTATTTTTTTCGAATTTTTTTTCATCATTATAGTTGCATCAGTCTGACTAAATTTGTTTACGCATTTACAAGTTGAACTATGAAAAAGTTATTAATTGATAGTTATGAAATATATTACAGTACATAAATGCGAAACTACCTTTATTTTCATTACAAAGAGAATTGATTTTTTTATTACTGAACTACGCAGACTTTCAAAGAGCACTTAGTTTATCACAAAACTAAGGTGAACGGAAATTTTTTTTTTTTTTTCGTTAAGTCTATTCTTCTATTGTCTGCAGGGTAATTCGAGGCACTAAAAATTTTCAAGATTTACAACGCTCTTTGTTGATTGCTAGTCAAAAATTTCTTGCGTAATCGTTCAGTTAGATTTGTAATGTTGGATCAGCAATGAAGTCATTATTTTACAAAGACCTTGTCAAGTAAAATGTCCAATATTATGCATAATTTTCACCACTATACGAGATTTGTAGAAGTTGAAGGAGTGCGTTTCTCTTTCACTTAAATGTTTTTCATACAATTTGTCTACTCTATTTGAAAATGATATTGATACTTGGCGATACTGACCCAAGAAGCCAGACAAACCACAATACTTCGCATATTACCAAATTTTAATCTTGGTAAATACCTCGTTCGATACCAAAATAATTTAAACTGGCAGGTAGTTACATTAAGGAAATGCATAAAATATGAAATATGTACACGCATATATTAAAGTCGTAGTTAATTAGGTATTGAAAAATCTTTCGCAAACTGAGTTATATTAAACTGTCTTCTAATTACCGTATTTATATAATAATATAATATATAGTTGTTGCTGGTAATTTATAAATTAAAATACATACGCCTAAATATATTATATAAACGCCCAGTTTGTGAAGGATGGTCATATTATGTATATGTATATTAGTTGAATTGATCGTCGCGAAATCATCGATCGGGAAAAACGTCATTACTCTATATTGGTGTATTCGGGATGTAAGTTGCGAAAGAAGAAACGAAATCAGGCTGAATAACGACTGAAAACAAAGAAATTGAAGCATCGAGTCCTGTCCAACATTGTCTAGCTTCATTCGTTTACAGAGAGATGGACAGAGTATTTGCTTCAACTAAGTCAGCATTAAAGCTGGTCTTTTCCAAAAATTTTCAGCCGTGACATTTTGATTGAGACACCATGTAGCTAAATTTAAAGGATTTTAAAAAATTGCAAGTGAAAAATTAGGCTTCTAGCTCGCTATTCACCTGGTTATTGTGTACAAAGATCTTTATGGCAAACGTGTGACGTGTGTGTATGCGCTTCAAAATCTTTTGATCAGAAGTACTTTACTACTTCAAAAAAAAATATACATACATTCACGCGTGTATCAAAACTTTGTCGACTAGTTCGATTTCTACCTCAATACTAATTCAGCAACATAAAAACGTTTCCTCACATTCATTGTGCGATTCTCAAAAAACTTTCACTCTGTGCCTTCGAATTTAGTTTAAAAAATAGTACAATAATATACATTAATATGCTTGTAAGAAGGAGCAAACGGTCTATTTTTAAACGTAAGTCTTTTGACCAAGTCTTAACTAGAATTCTCACTAGGCCATGGTATCAAAGATAAAGTTTGTTGTGTTGATTTGAGCTGGAAATGAGATACTATTTTATATCACTATATCGATTCAATACTTGAAGAATAAAATGTTAAGAAAAAATTCCAAAGCTCTGCCATAAAAAGTAAACACAGCCTGCTTAAATGTGTTCTGTACTGGTGAAACACTTGGTTACATTTCAGTCGATCTACAAACTCGATTATCATCAAGCACATAATTATGTCGCAAAACTAATCAATTCAGTTACCAAACAGTACAAGTTTACGCTATACTGTTTCTAGTTCAATCTAAATACTCCCCTGACCTGCGCGTAAAATTTCAAAATTATCCAAGTATGTAGGCATATCTCATTATTATATATATGACATTTTTGCATTCTACAAAGATGTTTATTTTCTATTCTGATTTTTGATTGTAAAGGTAGTAGAAACTTCCTTATAAAAAACCTGGAATGTTACCAACTGTGGCACCGTACGTTAATCGAAAAATAATATAAAAACATAAGGAAATGATAAGAGTAGTACAGAAATCATCACTGAATAGACACGTTGAACTTTAGTAGTCTGTGTTAAGGAATGTCCTTTAAAGATCTTTTTCGCAGTAAAAGTTAGCGTCACTTAACTCCCATATACAATTTGTTGAGTTCAACTAGTTTTTGTAGGGCTTGTGTCAATTTTTTCCGGATTTACAATTACTTGTATTACGTAACTTTGTTGAATCTTAGCTTCTTCTATGTGCATTTTGTCTCCAAGTAGTTTTCCGCCAAAAAACCACCTTTGCCTCGATGGTTCCAGACCTTCTTGACTCTGTGCAGTGAAAGAATAATTAAATACAATCGTGTTGAAAAAAAATTAAATTAAAGCAAAGACAAGCCTGAACGTTAAGCGAAATTGAAAAGCTGATTTGACAGAGTGAATTGAGAATTAGCAATTATTGTATATTTTGTTAATCAATGACAGCAATGTGATTGTATCGTAAATTGCAAAAACAGTGCACATGATAATAATCAAACCTGCAACTTTTTCTTGGCAGCTCCTATCGTGTCTTTACTATAAACGGGTAATTTAACATCTCCTAGGGTTGTAGACAGCCTAAGTTTCAAAGTCATTTCTGTGCCTCCGTCGACGGGCTCTGTGGCAGAGAAAAAAGAAACAAATAGTTAGTTTAAGAAGATACAGAGCATACCAGTTTTCACTATAAACTAGAGATATACTTGATATTTCAGTAAATCTTACCAGAACAGTCAGCTGGCGAATCTCTACCACTGTCTTCTTTAACAATATTTATTGGATATGACAAGCAGTAAATCGGAACCTGATATCTAGTTCCCAATTCATCGTAACACTCAGTTAAATATCCATTAGGCACCGAGACATTAGCTCCGTCCAAAATGGCCTGTGCCAACTGATAGTCTTGGGCCTCAGCCGCGGTCGCGCCAGCCCTTAAGGCGTCCCATATTTCTTTGCGCCCGTCAAAAGCTGGCGCGGTATCCCAAAATTCATCTCTCTTGCTTCTGAGTTGACCCTCGGTCAAAGGAACATCCGACTTCCATCTGATCACTTCGTGACAAAGTGGATGGTTTTTTCTTGAATTACCTGCATGAAATTGTAAAAATAAATGGCATAGTTAATATTTTTAACTTCATCTGTGACAGAAAGAAGGATTACAAATACCACGCAAAACTTTTTTAAAATTATGCAAAGCACAAGGTTTGACATTTGCTTTACAATTTTATCTGAGGTGAATACAGATAGGCTGAAAAACATCCTAAAATAATGATTATATACCTGTATTTTTTAACAGATATCGTTCAAATAGCTCGATCTATTGATTGGAATAACTAATACAACAATAAAAAATAAAAAAACTTGCAGCTTTGTGAATAGGTTTCAATCTGGCATAAAAAATAGTTCAACACTTAGTCTTTTTATTGAAAGAAAATCTATTGAGCCATTGAAGCTATGTTTGGTAGCGTGGATCGAGGTCTGACATTTGTTTTACTATTTAGGTCATAGCTTGACAAGGTTCGAACATATACCTACATCAGCGAATAGAAATTAAAATCACAGGTAGAAGTGACTAAAAACGAAAGCTACATCGTAAATGAGGAATAAGGAAATTTTTTTTTATTTTCAAACTTTCTTTCTGCTTCTTTTTTTATTCCTTCGTGATTTCATCGCGCGCAATATACATAATGTTACGAGTCGGTATTCTGGATTGGGAAAAAAAATTAAGAAATAATTAAAAAAAAAAAAAAAAATGTGAACGTAAGAGACCGCGATCGAGTCCTAAATTGCATTTTGAATAAATTACAGTTTTCATGCGGTGACCCATATTAGGTGTACGTGATTTCCAAGGTTAGTTGGTGTTTGTTGAAAATATTGTTTCTCACCTGAATTTGTCCTCGTAGAGTTGCCCGACGTGTCGTCAACAGAGCCGTTTCTAGCCCTTGTTATGCCTATGCAGCCTCCCATCCTAGGCGGCGAAAATAACCAAACATTTCACTGGAATTTACCAACACCTTACATGCCATTTTCGTCCATCTTTACCTATTTTATCATTCCGCCACAACGCGCGCTGCCATCACACAAAACCTTGTTAAAAAATCTCTTGCTAGCTCGAACTCCTAGGACGCCTGCCTGGGTTGTTTCCAGTGAATGACGTATATGGTCTATGAAGAGAGACGACGACGTGACGAGAGGGTTGCACAAGATGATAGTAATAAATAATAATAAAAATAAGCGAAAAGAATAGTTTTTTTTTAAAACACGGTTGTAAATTACTTCGTAGAAACGCGGACCTTCGACTGGCCGTGTCGTTAAATTTAATAGGCTACAATTACTGCTTTCTGTTTATTAAATTTAACCCGTTAAGATTTAACAGTTATCAAAAGAAAATTATGTATGTGGATGTAAAAAGAAAGCACGATAATTTAAAGAATGACAAAATAAATCGTGGTTAGGGGGTGACTGTATTATTATATTGAAATCACGAAGTAATTAATTGTTTTTCAACTTCAGACGTTTCTTTTTTTCTCTCTCTTTCTATTTTATCTTCACGAAGGGTTCCTCATACGCATATGTATATACTGGAAGTCAGAGATAATAACCTGCGGCGATTTTTCGCATGTAATGTTATTATTAGAATTCATAAGATATCAATAGAAACTTGAATCGTCAAGAACTTTGATAGATTAGACGTCATATTTAAAAATTTGTAGATGTTTTCGTATTCATGTACGCATTCTAAAACTCATCAACTGTGCACGATATTTTACAGGGCCATGCCGCGATGTCGAATAGTGCGTAATTATTCGGCGATCGCCTTTTGTGTTGGTAACTCTACACACTGATCACTCACGGTATTGAAAAATTCAGGGTGAAATATGGAGGTTTCAGCGAGCTCCTCACTCACCGAGAAGTTATCGGCAGCTTTAAAGAACGATAACGACTTGATTAAGGAATGTCAAGATATAGCCTCAGGTATGCATTATCATAATTACTTGACTAATGACGCGCCTGCTGACCTTGAAATATCAGGCAAAACAAACTTGTTGGGACTGAGGTTATCTTCTGTCTCTATCGCTCTGTCTTCATTTCGGAAAATGCATTCCATCAAAATTTTCAAAATGATCAGCTGACATGAAGAATATTCAATTTTTGGTTGGTCCCATATATTTTGTTCAGTAAATAATTATCCGTCGATCAAATCTCATGCTTTCACCTGCGAAGTATCTACTCTGCGATCGATACATCTTTCATTTCATATTTTCAGATATAGAATATGGAAAATTGAAGCTTGTGATTTTCGTTGAGGAACTCGCTCCGTTTCTCACTGACAAAAATGTTACTTCGAGAGCTCAGGGAACGCTTGCGTTGTCGACAACCCTGAAGCACTTGTCGAAAGATTTTCTAAATGAAAATGAGCTAAATTTTATCACAAATTTTTACTGTGATCGGATGAAGGATCAGCATGAAGTTATTCCATCCGTTTTACAGGGTGTCCTGACTATCGTGAGCTCTTATATTCAATATTATGTTTTAAAATAAATATCAATTCTCAGTCATCAATTTTCCTCTATAATTCACAATATGAACCAGTGATGACTAATTTTCACTACTTTCAAAATGTTACAGGTACAGATGAGCCGTTTACCTCAAGATTCGCCTGCTAGATTGTTGAACCTCATGTTTCAGCATGTACATTGTCAGTCACAGCTGCAGCCTATTCGAAAGTTGATATATTTGATATTCCAAACACTCCTACAAAATAGAAAAGATGCCTTACGTTCCATGGGGCCTGATTTTATATACGGAGTAATTTCATCTATAGACGGCGAACGAGATCCAAGAAATTTGATGCTGTTATTTGACATGCTTCCAAATTTTATTCAAGAATTTCCATTGGGCCATTTGACAGAGGAAATGTTTGAAGTTATTGCTTGTTATTTCCCAGTTGATTTCAATTCCGTAAGTAGCCCTAATCATGAAATTTTTAATTTTTGGTTAGTATGAAATTTTAATTCCTGTTTTATAATTATTCGACATTTTTTCATCTTTTAAATTTACAATCAATTTTACAGTCTGCATCAGAGGCTCAAACAGTTACTCGTGATGATTTGGCGTACGCCCTAGCACCTTGCCTTTACGCCTCTCCAGAATTTGCCGAATTTTGCATACCTCTCATAATCGAGAGATTAGACTCGAGCTTAAGACTAGCAAAACTAGATTCATTGTATCTTTTACGCAAAGGTGCTTCTACCTATGGAGCCTCAAGATTGCAACCACACCTTGATGAATTATGGCCAATTATACGAAAAGAAGTCTTCCCAGGCGGGGATATTGAGATGAAAAATGCTGGATTAGAAACTATAACTGAATTAGTTAAAGTGTTGTCCACAGATGATGTAATACGAGACAGTTTCATCGAAAAAGTTATCACAGATACAAAATCATCACTGTGTGACGTTCAATTGAGCCTTTATTGGCCGGCTGAAAAATTGTTGGAAGCAGTCGCTAAGGCAAATAAATTAGCTTGTGCCCAAGTTTTGAAATCCTTTATACCATTGTGCCTTGGTCAATATTCAACAAAGACTTCTTACTCGGATAGAGTTACCTTAACAGAAAGTTTGAATAGTTTGATGGCAATATGCGAAGAGCAGAGATTTATAATAAATAGTATGTCAATGCATTCAGCTCACATCAAACTGAGTAAAACAATGCACAATTTTTAATCTGTTACGTTACCAAATTTTACAGGTGTGCCCGAACTTGCTTGGACAGATATACCAACATTGTACTTGAATGCCTTAAATACTGATAATATTGAGCTAAAATTGAAGACTTTCTCTGGATTGGTAATACTGAAATCGTCGTTGAGTGACGTGGCCAGAAAACTTCTGTATGAAAAAATTTGTATGGCAGTAGATGATGGAAATAATCAACTAAAGAACACATGCCACATATGTCTGTCAACTTTTGCTAAAATTTATCCAAACGAAATTCTGGGTACCGTTATGAACCAACTAGCTATCAATGACTGTAAGCTTGAGATATTCATTAGCAAATTAACGTACACCACTTTTCTTATAATTAATTTCTTCAGTTGGATAAGACTAATGAATTAAAATTATTTCCAGCAAACACTGATAATACGGTATTTACTCACCGATTGCAAGCCTTATGTGCTGTAGCAAAAATACCAGAATTAGGTCCACAAATCCTACCTAATGTAGTAGTGGTAGCTATGTCTAATAAATTGGAAAAGAGTATCGCAGCACTGTGTTGTTTGCGAAAACTTGTAGCTGGGAGAAGCGATACATTCAGTATACAACATTTTTTGTATAAAAATTGTAACATTGTTGAGTTATTGGTATCAGCAGATACAAGTGGCTGCTCCACTCAAAAATTAAATTTAATTGCATCGATTTGTCGATCTATAGTTAGAAAGTTGGATGTGAAGGACCAACAACAAATTGTAAATAAATATGTTTCAATTCTTAGTGAAAAACTTTCCGAAAGCAATGTGATTGTATTGGAAGGACTTTTAACACCATTGCAAAGAAATGTTGATATTGCTAATAAGGTAAACTTGTTAAAAAATCTATTACACCTTGCAATCAACAGCGTCAGTTCGAGTTCTAAAGAAGTATCAAGTAAATTGATATCAGTATTGATAAATAAACAAACCGAAGACAAAAATTTCCTAATAGTTTTAAATATGCTGAGGGACCGTATCAAAAACATTTTGGAACACGATTCGAATACCGAGCTCAAAGAGTCAGCCATCTTATTGAATACGTGGCTGACGAAAGCTTTGGTTGTCAGAGGAAGCCAAAATTCTCAAGAGTATCTTGATTTCGTAAGTATAAGAAGACGTAATTCAACTTTACTTTGTACCATTTTATGTCACATGATATATTGCATATTTTCTACATCGGAGAATGAAAAATATGTACTAATCAAGATTTTATGTTTCTTATAGCACATAAATTTGCTGAAGGACATGGAAATGGGTTACAATGTTGCAAATGGTTTTAAAACTCTATCTGATAGGTTTGAGGATACTGTGACTGAAGAGAACTTCTGCAATGTTAAATTATTCTACAAACAGAGGATATTTCAGAATGTCATTCAAAAAAACAACGACTTTGATGCACAATCAAGAGAAAACTACCTAATGGCTCTAACACATTTAATCGAGGAAGTTCCCATGGAACTATTGCTCATGCATTTAGAGCCGGTAATATATATTTTATTTAATTTTAATATAACAATAATGATTATAGAGTTTACCAATTTATCACACGCGTGATAATTAATGAATTTACACTGCGATACATCATACTGTTATTTCAATGTGTTTGAATCTTTTTTTTTTTTGAAGCTCATCCCACTCCTAATTGAATCCATGGCACTGGACAGCTCAGAGTTAATTCTGTCGACACTAGTGACCCTGAAAGTTTTGCTTGACACAGGGCACAAGATCTTCCATGAGCAAGCACAACACTTTATCCCCAAATTACTGAGTCTGACGACACGTAGGGAAATGGTAATAATGATTCGCAGAAAATTTTCATAATTGTGCTTAAGTTTTAACTTGAAAAAAATTTGATCTTATTCCAATGGGTTTCGTCAGAGTACCATACCCTGAATACAAGTATACAGTTTTACCTAAAATCCATGCTAGTTTTCAAACTTCGACTATTGTTTTATTTTTCAGAAAGTCAGAACTGCTGCATTGGAATGTTTGTTGCATTATGCAAATTACCCGACTGTCTTGATTCTACCTTTTAAAACGGATGTCTTGGAGCGATTAGCTGTGGCGATCGACGATCGAAAACGTTTGGTCAGGTCAATCGCTGTGAAAGCAAGAACTCGCTGGTATCTTGTTGGGGCACCAGGAGAACCGAAACAATCTTAACTCAGACGGAATAGCCGATTGTTCAATTCATTATTATAGTTTCATTTACACAAATGAATTTAAGAAAGGAAAATTGAACTTTGCCTGAACAGTCTAGATAGAATGCAATGAAAATTGCTTTCTCAGGCGAGTCTTCCCTGAAGACCTTTATCGTGGTAGCTGATGCCAATGTGTGATTTCAGACAGTTTCTGCCGTTACTGTCTTTTATTTTTGGGAAATTCTATAGATATTGATCTGTACTATGGTATCCAATGTTACCTTCAATCGTCCGTAAGGTACAGGCGAAAGACTTATCACGTAATAATATGATTTATTGCATGAAATCATAGAATAATGACCTATTGCTTCTTTGAAGTATTTCACAATTTTTATTCATTCTAACAACCGCAAATCAAAGTGATTTCCTGTTGCATATTTAACTGGAGTACTTTGCATTTGAAGTATTGCTAAAACGCCCAAAAGTTTTTAAGAATAAAAACATATTGATACTGTCTCATGTTTTAACATAAAGGTTGTACAGTGTGTTGAAGAGAAGTAGGTACTTGCTAAAGATATGGAATATGTGCACATGTCGATTTTACAAATGTCCTATTAAGTGTAGGTATGTAAATAAATTATGTGATTTCTGAAAATTTGAGATTGTTCTCAAGTATGCGTTTATTATGTCAGTTAATAAAGTAACTATTTCTTACGGTTGAAATCAGTTGGCATGGTTAAACGATAGATTTGTGTTTTCATTATTTTCTTTACAATTTTCAATAAAACTTCATAGGTACAGAATCTATAAAATAACAATCTGCTCCAACTATACCTAATTGAATCAGGCATTGATCTGGAGTAATTGGATTACTTGTGGAAGCCACATTTAATGTGTTTAGTGTGCCGATACAATGGTTGACGGTAAGAGGTGCCCGATATTTCGTCTGTTATATTTTTAAAAAAATTATTCCCCGTCTACCAAGTAGAACTGTAAAAAAAAATATTTATATTTAAACTATTCATCATTGCCCTATCAACAAAATTTTTCACAAATTTAGAAACCTAATCTGAATATGATAGCAAAATGTATCCAGCAGGTGGTGTGGCCAAGAACGGTGCTTACAAATATGATGATGGTACAAGGTACGTTGGTGATT
This sequence comes from Neodiprion fabricii, assembly GCF_021155785.1. Taxonomy (NCBI): domain Eukaryota; kingdom Metazoa; phylum Arthropoda; class Insecta; order Hymenoptera; family Diprionidae; genus Neodiprion; species Neodiprion fabricii. The sequence goes on along the minus strand of NC_060244.1, from coordinate 26,423,453 downwards.
GGAATGGCAGGGGTTTGAAGCATGGAGCTGGATCATTGGCATTGGTTGATGGAACTCGCTATGACGGTGCCTTTCAAAATGGCTTGTGTTCTGGGCTCGGTGTTATTGTATTTCCAGATGGAGCAAAGTAAGTTTTGCTTTGATGTAAAAAATCGCTAAAAGTTTAAGTTGTTAAAAATTAGCGTACCAATAGGTACTCAAAATTATCATCATCGTTTATCAATGTGTAGGTATGAAGGAGAATTCATGCAGGGCTGGTTTCATGGACACGGAGTATTCTGGCGCGCTGATGGTATGAAGTTTGAGGGAGAGTTTCGAGGTGGCAGAGTATGGGGACTAGGTACTCGTCTTATTTATAGAAATCTTCAGACTAGATTATTTGCCAGTATTCATAGATCATAACAGTGAATGATGGGTTGATTGCTGATAGAATAAAAGCTTTATTGCTAATGCTGACAGCGATTTATTAGCTTATTATTCAAATGCATGGTTCTAACTTGTTTTTCGTTTTTTACTAGGTCTGGTAACTTATGCCGATGGTTCACACGGCTTTCCAAGAAACGAAGGCTTTTTTCAAGATTGCAAATTAGTGCGTCGTAGACGATGTCCAGAAATTATTCAAAAAGCTCAAAAAATCTCTATGATGGCTAGAGCACAGTGTAATGCTGCATAAAATCTTGTCATAAGAATATGACTAGTTTGAAAATTTCCGGGCGTATGCAGTTCGAATGAGGACACTATATCGTCCCATCATAGAATCAAATTTACTCCTCATGAATTCAAATAAATACTTGTACTGATCGTAACTTGTGTTTCATGGGTACTTGTAAGGATATGTGTACATATAGGTATACTAATTGAATAGTCAAATATTTTCCAGTTACGTACAAGTCAATTTGTACGGTCATTAGATGGCATTCAAACATGTTATGAAAAGATATCAAAATAACCTTTCGAGCTAATAAATTGTGAAGCAGGCTTAAACTAAAAAGTGAACAAAAAAATTCAAATCGTCAGTATTGCTGTCTTGGATTACAATTCATCTAATCTTACACGTGGTCTAATGATCTTTGCACGTCCAAGTTCATGGATAAGAGTGCTTCTTAATTTCTCAACTTGTACACTGCTTATTGAACTATTGACATCGATGTCTACATTGACATTCGGAAAGATCACTCGTGGATTATGTGTCTTACACAATCTTATATTTTTTTTCATTTCCATGTCACCCAATTATAACCGATATTTTGACATTTGTATACTTATATATACTCTCAAGGCATGAACGCTTTGTCGTGCATACATATCTGTAATAAAGTATAGCTTACCTATCATAAATTATAGTAATGATACAAGATTAGAAGATGGAATAGATTATAAAATGAGACAATCCTTGTTTTTGTGTTTTGTCAATTATTGTTTCGTAATTGTAACATGCTTGTAAAAAATTAAGCAGTTTCCAACATTTGAAACAAAAAAGAAGACAAACTTTCAAGGCTTTGACAAAATTTGATAATTTGACGAAAACAGAAGTGTAGGGGTCGAAAAAAACGAAAAAAATTGGCTCGGATTAACATACAAATTTTTAGTTGCTCTAAGAATTTGTTAAATTACTTTTATTTTATCAAGATTTTGTTAATATAATTAACAATTGTAAACGTAGACTGCCAAGTTAATGATAACATAACGAGACGAGCGACGAAATATCTTGCAATGATGTAGAATAATGAGAAGTGGTTACGAGTGGTGTAGTGCGGGATTTTTGTTTATATCATAACAAAAAAAAAAAAAATACGACCCGCAGTTCTAAAGTTTAAACAAGGTGCCGGGGAGTGCGCATGCCTCGTAAATCACGCGGTGAGCTAGTGATGCGCACGCAGCTGATTTCGGCACTCGTATCTCACGTAACTTACGCACGCCTCGTGTGTTCGTGTGGGTTTTAATGGGCGCCGGAGCAGGCACGTCGCGTCCGTCGCGTTAAGTATTCTCAATCAATTCGCTATTGGCAGCTAGCGATCCGGTGATCTGGTGACTGGTCGTCAACCAATCATGATCAAACTGAATCCTCTATCAAAATACGTTTGTGAATTGCACAGCGTTGATTGACACGTCGTATGTGTATAGTATCATATGCAGTGCTGTTACGACCTTTGGCACGACGTCAGGTGCGAGTATGTGATACGTTATACGACGCACACACATTCGTGCGGGACACGTACGCACATGTCGAGTTTCGATAGATGAAATCGGTCAAATTTGCGGAACAGATGATGAAATTTACGAAGTTGGAATACGACGACACAATATCTACTCATAAGGAAACTCTCCTTGTCGCATGCCGTACTACAGTTCTACGATATATCCCCCCGTTTCACAAAATGTATTCCGGTAAGAGAAACTCCAGTTTCAATTACATTCGCATTACAAGCTTAGCACCCCAATACCCACGAAACTTTTACGGTTATCAGTGCAATCCCTGACTACTAGCACTATACAGATCAACGCGTCTACGTGTTAACAAGTAAATAATCCAACATATGTATATCACTTCGCTCGGAACATGCTTGGACGGATCATTATTGTTTACTTATTTATAATCGACATGCGTTAATCGTTATTCCTTTCTAATTAATTCTCGCGTTATCGAATAAATAATTGATACTTATTACTAGTATAGTCCTTTCTTTTTTCTATTCCTACAGTTATTTCCAAAATTAAACAGTTATCTTCCAAAGTTTAGCCTTAATGAATGAAATTTTCAATCCATATACGATTTTATTTCCAATCAAAACGTTTAATAACATACATTAAGCGACACTCACATTATCATATAATTAATTCAGATTAGAATTGGAAAGTTCAAAGCCAAAATTTGTAAATGAGCGATAATCAGACCGCTCAAAATTCCAAGTCATTGAACCAACAATTCAAAATAGAATTTCTTGTAAAATGATACCTTATCTGTTATCAGAAGCTGGTGATTCGTTACCTGTTGAACACTTCTGTCAACTTTCAAATATAATATGCATCTACATTCATAGTCAAGTAGGACTGGTTCTAGTGGATCAAGGCTTTCAATTTGCTTTGAAACGTATATTTCTCAGTTATATCTCAGTCTAACTTCGAACGAAGTATAAAAATATAATCTATCTGATTTAAATTTTAAACATCTTGCTTATTTTTAAAGTACTTCTTTTCATGTAACGGTTGTTGATTGCGGGGAATGGGAGTATGGTTGTTGATTGACAAGACAGAAACATTTCTTCCCTAGATTTTGAGTCGAGTAGGACTAATTTTGGAGTGTCACACAATTACTGTTCAAATTATTTCCATTTTCCACTGTGATTTTAGTGTATATTTTAATTGTGGCATTATTTTAATCAATAATTTGTTAATGTGAGTGAATTTTTCAATGTACCATTCAAACTTGAGTTTAAATTCATCGAAAATATTCAAGCAGACAATATGTAAGAAACATTCAATATATGAGACAGTTGAGTGTATTTTCAAAAGTGGACCCAAAGTACGGTCACGTACCATTTTATCTGAATTATCACATGTACGAAATTAGCTCTGCACTCACTTTCAAATTTGAAACTAATTGAAACTATCATTAAGATTCTTTACAAAATGATTTTTGCGTTCAGTACATAAAGTCGTGTAATGATATTACATGGTGAACACTGAATATAGTTCAAAATATTCCCTGACTTTCCCCTGACTTTCGCTGACCAAATTACAATTTTTCCCTGACTAAAAATCAAACCAATAGTGTCAATGCGAACACCTAATCAATCATGCTCCGAATCAAACGGTATTCAAAAACACGTTCATGATCTATTTAATAGTCACTGTATCGAGCACATACAAAATTAATTGTTCTTGGAATTTTTTTCTGAAAACAAAATTTTATTCTTCCTTCTCCCAACACACCATCATAAAATTGCCTGACTAATTAAAACGTTACCTGATTAGTCACCACCATGTATTAATCTCTACTAGAAAATAACGTGTGATAATATTTTGATGTAGCTTTCACGATAGATATAATTTTTTTTTTCTAATATTTTTCATGCTTATAGCCTCGGACATTTATTTTGGACATTAATCCCTGCGCACTTTGTTTACAGCGTGCGTATTTGAATTCTCATTTGTATTTGCGTACAGTATGCATAATTAAACTTTACGTAACGTGTCTGATCTTTGACCTGTTGTACACGTCTGAGCTCAGTGAATATGACACCAGGAGCCTTCCGTGCATAAAAATGTTCACAATACTCGGGACTGATCAGTTTCAGCTGAATAAAAGCTGGTTGATCACATTTTCGGCTCGCCAAAGTTATAGTTTCATTTCCGCTAATATTCTATATGTGGGAGGTTCAGATCCGATTAAGTAGTGATTTATTTATGTACTATATATCTGCGCAAGCTTACAGTATCTTATCTAAAGTCGAATTCACTTTGATAAAATATCGTGAAATTGTTTTGTGACGTAGATTGTGCATTCAAGGTAATAAGTACTTTTAATCATAAAAACTTGGTGACTAGTTTATCTATAATTACTGTTTCAAATTAATGATAACGTTTATCTACACCTACTGTCGCTAACCATGACCTTAATTTGATCTGTGAAACAAAATAACGAACTTTCACTGATTTTTTAGTGGCTTGTATTTTTTCGACGACCACATAGAAGCTACCAATTTATTTAGTATCTGTATTTCACAATCATCTCATGCAAATACCATGCTCTTGACATTAGCAGTCAATAATCTAATCATCATATTTTTGTATTCTATAGTCGTAGAAACCTTGGATCTCGTTCTCACATTTATTAGAATTTGTCCTGATTTCGTTATGTAGTAATACTTTTAGCCATTGATATCTTATTTGTCATTTGTTTCAGTAACGGGAGGAACAGCTTCTCGAAGGGTCAGGGTGAGCTGTTTATCAATTAAAAATGGGACCTCACAGCTGTAAAGATTGCTTACACGCTAGGATTATGGCGTCCAATGGATACCCTACCGCTGGTTCAGCTGCAAAGCCCCTGGTACACCACTCACCACCCTGTGAGTCAGTGAATTGTATGTGTGCCTAGACTAGCCACCTTTTAATTCGATTTTTATTTTGTAGTTCGATACTAAGCATGACCACTGCGTAAAGCTATTTTCTAGCTAAAGATAGCTAATGTCTTATTAAAGCACATTTAGAATAATAATCTCCTGTAGATGATTTGGCATTAGGTAATTACGTGAGATTAAAAAGTGATTAGGTGCTTATATATTTTGTACGTAATGATACTGCTGTGTTCATCTATTCACGTAATACAATGCAGCGTTCGTGATTCCTTTGTTCATAGTCCTATTTTTTATTTGTTTTTATTTTTTTTATTCTGAAAGTAATTGTACTTTTGTATAAAAAGTATCGTCATTAATTCCTAATGAATAATTCGTTTTGCTACTATTTTGCTTCAAAAACCATTCACTGGTCACATAAAAATTGAATTTATAGAGTAATTGCATAAGCAAAAAAGTGTGCGTGTTTATAATTTGTTGCAGTAATTAATATTGTTTTCAAACTTGAATGACGCAAATGTTATACTCAGAAGCCTAGTCATATATAATGAAAACTAAATTAGAAATCTGTAAGTTTTTAAGTGTCGGTAGCTAATCAATGAATAAAGTCAGTAGATAATCCCACAGCTTTGTGATTATTTAAAATACAAAATTACCATGCTCAGTAACTATTTGCTTTGGTCTGACTTTAGCCGGGGACGTCCAACCTTATTGTTTTATACGTCATTTACAGCAATGCCGTGGTTTGGGATGGATATTGGTGGAACCTTGTCTAAATTAGTGTACTTTGAACCTAAGGATAGAACCAGGGACGAAGCTGATGCTGAAGTAGAAACCTTGAAAAATATTCGACGATATCTTGTTAAAAATTCATCTTATGGAAAAACTGGCCATCGAGATACCCACTTGCAGGTAAGTAAAAATTAGTCTCTTATTATACGACTTATGTTTTGGCTAAATGTCTTAGATTTCTCAAAATGGAATGTACTAATTGTTTAAATTTTTGGCTTTCACAATTCTCAATTTCTTAGGCATACTTTAAGTATCTCAATTACGTGTTTTATTTCAGATGGATAATGTCAGCATAAGGGGTAGACGGGGTACTTTACATTTCATAAGATTTCCCACTAGTGAAATGGGAAACTTTCTAGCACTAGCCAAATCAAAAGGAATGGCTAATCTGGTTACGACAGTCTGTGCTACTGGCGGAGGTGCTTTCAAATTTGAAGAAAATTTTAAACGGGTAAGATTAAAATTAGTCCGCCAAAAATACTAATGACCTCCAATATTTAACGATGTTTTCAACATATTTCAGGAAGTTAATATGAGTTTAGCCAAGTTTGATGAGCTAGATAGTCTGATAAGGGGTATGTTGTACATCGAAACAACAAATCCCCATGAATGCTACTACTGGTTACATCCGACATGTGACATTAGGTGTCGAAAAGTACCTTTCGACTTTTCTGAACCTTATCCATTTTTGGTAAGTCTAAGCACAATGGAAATATGTGCGTAATTTTTATTTTATTCATTTCGTTCCAGCAACAATAACAACAAAAAAAAATTTATGTACCTCAAGAACAGGATCTTTCACATGCATTCTATTTCCTTTCCAGGTTGTTAACGTTGGATCTGGTGTGAGTGTATTAGCAGTTTATGGTCCCAATAGTTATAAAAGGATATCAGGAACAAGGTATTACCAATTAAACTATGTTTTCAAATGGTGAACGTTACAGTAATAGTACAGTAATGTTCATTAAGGCCTGTCCATTTCGGCTAACTTGTTCTTGGTCCGAAACAAAATGCAAATTCAGTACACGAATGATGTGAAAATGACTAGCAATGAAGTTGACGTGAGAGAATGGGAGACATTGCCACATAATTCGTATAGATACGAATCTGTATTTTGCTTTGGATTGAAAACAAGGTAGCCGGAAGGGGAGGGCATCAATGAACATTATTATACAAAGATTTTTCACTTCAACGCAATTATTAAAAAGAAAATAAAAAATTGGTTCTAGTATAATTCTTCTTTTGTGTCCCAGCTTAGGTGGTGGCACGTTTTTGGGTCTGTGCTGTTTACTCACTGGATGTAACACGTTTGAAGAGGCTATCGATCTTGCAACTGGAGGAGATAACACGAGAGTAGACAAATTAATTAAAGACATCTATGGTGGAGATTACGACCGTTTTGGACTCCCGGGAGATTTAGTTGCCAGCAGGTCAGTTTGTTGTTAATTAAGGAGAAAATAAATTATAAAACCTCGTTCTTCATGTATCGCTTTTGATATCAAACAATCATCATGTATATAGACTGCAATATTATCATACTTTCTCTAATAGTATGCTGAATAATTTATGTCTCGCTTAATGACCTTTCAATCTTCTATTTATCTAACTGTAGACTGTATGTCAAGTTTTCTCGGTGTGTACAGTTTCGGGCAGATGAATTCCAAGGAACGACGAAATGCTGTCTCCAAAGAAGATCTTGCGCGCGCCACGCTTGTAACAATTACCAACAACATCGGCTCGATCGCCCGCATGTGTGCTGTCAATGAAAAAATTGATAGGGTAATTTATGTTGTACTGATCATTATTCTTTACTTTACAATCGCGGATTTTGATATCAATCGTTTGTTACAAGTTTTCTACCATTGGGTAGAATAAAACATGTCGAAGAACAACTTTTTTTCACTAACTGCCATCTAACCTAGGTGTACGTTTTATTCGACTAATTATTAAAAACAGTTATCCTAAAGAAATCAGAAGGCAGGAAATTATTAATTATAACTATTTCAGTATTTTTCGAGTGTGTTTGTCGCCACAGCGACCATTATATCTTTTATGGCTGATTTGGTTAAATTTCGTTTTAACCCTATAATCCATGTGAAGGCCCGATTTGTCTGCATATCGAAGCTGAAATAATTGCATTACTATTATTCCAACAGGTTGTATTTGTTGGTAATTTTTTGAGGGTAAACCCAATCTCGATGAAACTGTTAGCATCTGCTATGGATTATTGGTCAAAGGATACCATGAAGGCGTTGTTCTTAGAACATGAGGTGAGCACATTGAAGTTTAGACGGAACCATTCCAGCATGTAATGCACATTTTATATGAATATATTGTCATTGCAGGGGTACTTCGGAGCAGTTGGTTGTTTATTACAATTTAATGGCAATACAAGTTAATCATGTCCTCCGGTCCGTGCCGTTACGTAAAGCATTCCCGTGAAGATCGAATCTTGATAACTATCGCGTCTGGTCGCATGTTAACGAAGATTTGTAGATGATTTCTATTTATCGAATTTAGCCTTTTAATAATAATCTAAAGTCCGTAAGCAGAAATCAGTATTTTACTATTATTTATTTTTGTTATCGTTCTTACTTTATTTTAGGGCTCTCTACACGTTCACGAATATGTATATATGTATAATATATGCGCAAATTGAGCAAAGAAAAACGTGCCACGCTATTCGATTCGCAGTCACAGCTCATTGTTGACTTATCACAAAACTAGCAGATTTCATATAATTATTAATAATACAGTCTGTGGTTTCGAATCAATGGCTGCGCTTTCCTTTGTTCATTCTGTACACTTATCAAGTTTATATTATACAATCGTATTGGATAAAATTTTCAGCATGTATTCATAAAAGAGATAAAAAAAAAAAAACCATCATAGAACGTCCAAGGCTCAGGGCACAAATGTTTTAGTAATACAAAATCAGTTGTTGGACCAAACTGTACGTGAAAAGTGAAGAATTATTTATCACAATATTTTACAAAATAACTTACTTAATATTATTTTTAAGTTGTTGAATGATATTTGCAAGCCGTCGATGCTATATCTGAGTTTCTCGTACGATATTTGAAGAATCGGAAATATAGCTTGAATTATGAACTGATAATTCTTGCAAAAAATCGTAACTTACTGATAATGAATTTTATCGTAATACTGATACGTAAGATATTGTACAGATTATGTAGAACATTTTTAAAAAATTCAATCTTATACTAACTCGTATTTTATTAGGTCTGGGAATAGTCGTTCTTGCATAATATTATATACAAAAGTAGTTCAATACTGTTTTCTTTTCATTTTGATAGTTTTATATAACGGGATACGTGTTGGTGAATTTTAATATGCATTACATTAAACCTACATTACACCATATAAGACAATATTTAGGTAACGCGAATTGAATTGCTTGAGGCTCTAGCTGGGATATACTTGCTCTGCCTTAATTATCTGTTATTACACTGTTGAAATATGTACGTATCGTATGTACGTCGTTGATAAATCTCGACGCGTTATTGTATTTTATTTTCACTATGTATGCGTGATAGTAATAAGCCTAACAAACTATAAGATTAGCAAAATTGTGTTACGCTTTCTCAGAGAAAGACTTTAGATAAATCGTATGTTTATACGAGTGTCACGAATCGATTGTTTACCTTTTTTGATCAATGAACCGGAGAAATTTATTAAATTATTGTCAGTACCAACCATAACGAATTTCGAGTTATTAAAATAGATATAAATTACTTACTTCTTTTTTAAACGATCGTTTAGTTTCTGATATCATGTGAAAAGGGATTACAGCATATTTTATCTATTTAACTATAACTATGGGCTGCAGCTGGTACATTTGGAAATTAAGTAAAAGATCTCGCATCCTCCGTTCGCGCTATTATCGTTCATTATTCAAATCATTTTCAGTTGTCACTACATGTTCTGCCAATAAGATGGACATTGTTGTGAGTTATGATTTGTGAAACTGTTTCATTTATGTTTATAGTCAAATTGATTGAAAAAAAATTATTGAGTATACCTGTAATCTGTAATCTTATTTACAAGTAAACCCTACAGAATTTTAATAGATAATTTGTAAAACATGTATAGTTATTGTCTATCTATTCCAAATTTGTTCATCTTTATTCAAATGATATTCTTTGCTAATACTAAATTGTCGATTCCAATTTTAAAAGCAACCAGTGGAGGCAACAGGTGTTTTTATCTATATATTCTTTCTATACTTGACGTTGCTTGGTAACCATAGACAAACAGTATGGCAACATTCTGAAGTTTGGTATTTTCATTGCTTTCAAAAGTTTTGAATTTTCGAATAACTTTACATCAGTATTCAATGATTGAATAATTGAATAGGTGTACGTACTACACTATCTCATTAAAGAAAAATTTATCGCAAACTATACATTGGAGTACAACTAAAGAAAGTATTGTCAACGTCTTTGTAAAAATTCACTAGCACAATGGTAAGGTTTAAAAATGATCCATCAACTTATATGTTTTCTGTCAATGCCAATTTTATTAGTAAAAAATATCACTTTTTCTTATAGGGTCCTAAGAAAGGAAGAGGGAAAAAAATGGAATCTGTCGAAGGTGTAGATACATCGAAAATGAATAGAGAGCAGCTGGAAGTCTATTCGCATAAAATTTTGGAAGAAATGGAAAGGGAACGCGAAGAAAGAAATTTCTTTCAGCTAGAGCGTGACAAGCTGAGAACATTTTGGGAAATTACACGACACCAACTAGATGAAGCTCGTGCAACTATTAGGTAGTGTAAAAACGGAATAATACTTACTAATTCTTTGTCAAGAATCTTATGCAATGATATTTACGTAGAAATAAGGAACGTGAAAAAGAAGAATTAATTGAAAAGCACGAAGCTGAACTAAAGTTGTATAAGCAAAAAGTGAAACACTTGATGTATGAGCATCAAAGTAATTTGTCCGAAACCAAGGCTGAGCATATGGTGGCGCTCAAAATGGCTCAAGATGATCACATTTTGCAAGAAAATGAACTTATCAAAGATAAAAAGGAGCTCAAAAGAATGCGCAAAGAGCAAGAAATGGCACAAGTAGATGAAATACGCGAACTGAAACTGGTGCGTAGTAACGTAGTCTTTTATAAATTAGAATTTACCTTTCACCCATATTAATATAAGATTATATGATTATGTTCTTTCCCTCACTTAATAGGCAAATGCAGAGGAAATGAGTAACATGATGCAGAAGTTTGAGGCAGAAGCAATCGAACTGGAGCAAAAGTATGAGCATAAATTAGCCGATCAATACGAATCGCTGACATTGAAACATCGAATGGAAATAACTGAAGTAGAGGAAAGGAAAAACAAACAAATTGCGGATTTGATAAAAAATCATGAAAGATCATTTGCTGAAATGAAGAATTACTATAATGATATCACACTAAATAACTTGTCTCTAATTCGAAGCATGAAGGTGAATGGGATATGACCTGAAGTTAGATTTATTCGGTACTGTGATACACCCATCATTTACTCTTGAGAAAGTCAATTGATCCTTATATTTTAATCTATTAGGAACAAATGGAAGTGATGAAAAATCACGAAGAGCGAATGAAAAAGCAGGTACGAGAATTGTCGATCGATAACAAAAAACTCCAGGCAGATCTGAAAATTGCTCAGGAACAAGTATCAGAATATAGTCGACAACTTCTGAATTACACCAAGGATAAAACGTGTTTGGCAGTGGGTGTTGGGGTTTATTCATTAATGCCAATTATCCAATGACAGTTTCCTGTTTTCACTTATTTATATATTTTTGTTTGTATTAGAACACCAAGAAACGATTGACTGAAGCTGTGAAGTCACTAGAAAACCTGAAATGGGAGAACGAAGTACTTGAGCTGCGATTCGAAAAGGTGACTAGCAAAATATGCATCCGAGTGCATCACCTGTAACTATCTCATAGGATTTTACTAACTGCACATTTTTCGTTTTTTGTAGTGTCAAGGTGAGCGTGATGAACTTCATTCCAGGTTCGTCTCAGCGATTTTAGAACTTCAGCAAAAGACTGGGCTGAAAAACGTCCTCCTCGAGAAAAAGTTACAGAAACTTTCTGACTTGCTGGAACAGCGAGAGGTCCAAATAAGTGAAGTGTTAGCTGCTGCTCAGTTAGATCCAGCGACCATTTTGAGCGTCAATCAGAAACTGGAAGTAAGTGTGACTATTCTGCCCTGTTATTTGAATACTTCAATTATCACTTAATAACTATTTTATTCTACCAGGAATTGTTAAATCGTAAAAACACAGCCATTCAAGATCTTCAAGTGGAATTAGCAAGAGTTTGCAAAGCACATGACGATCTTTTAGTGACGTGCCAAAGCAAATTACAGGAATATGGAATACCAGAATCTGGGATCAGCTTTCAACCCATCAGAACCAAAGTCTTAGGTGCAAAAATGAGTGTTGTTTCTACCTCAGTTGTGTCTAATAATAGATGAGACATTAGACTGTATATAATATAAACTTTCGTACATGGTCGTGTAAATAAAACATCAGCGTATGTAAAACACGCAGTTGTCAACGTCCATACTATTAACCTTCTTGAAATATCGATCAGTACTACCCTGAGCATAAGTATGTATTTGCCATCAATGGCTATGTGAACAAAAATTTTTGTAGATGTGGGTTGAAAAATTGAATTTCCTTCGATGCACATACAATACTTTTATTCCAGAATACGGTAAACGATCGTCAGAAACAGATACATCTATTATCCTCAAATATTAGATAAATTTATCACAGAGGATGTACAATATGTATATATATATATTTATGTATATTTATATAGGTATATGCGTGTGTGTATGCGTCATAAAGATTAACGTGACATGTCCCCTGAAATGATGAGGCATACATTACATTTTTAAAAAATCATATTTTTGTCAATATATTTTCCATTGTTTTCCTCATGTCTGCAAAACGAGAAGAGTTTTTTTTAATTGATGTTGTCGGTAGAAATAAACAATAACATTGAAAGATTTTAATTACTAAAGCCTTATGATTCGTCAGAACAAACATGCACCACAAATTTTATAAGGTTTTACCATACATATACATACCTATTCGTGTATGAGTACAAATACGGCAATATATGCGCTTTCAAATATACACTATAGACGTGTACATGGATGGTAGTTTAGGTTTTTGCTGAATTTTAGTATAGATATTTTTGCACGCGCGCGCGTGTGTGTGTGTGTGTGTGTCTTGTTTGTGTATTAGACATTTACTATTCTAAGTTTAATATTATTTTAAGTCAAATACGTCAGGTCACAGTTTATTAAATTTGAAACATTTATCAAGGCAGGACACAGATAAAACACTTCTCTGCGTATATAAGTTGAGAATTGGATCTTCCTTTTCTGAAATTTGAATGTATGTACGATATTTTTTCTCACAGGCCTCAATGGTTACAATAAACAATTATCAAGCTCTTTTACAATTTTATGTATGTACTAATGAGGGTACATATTACAGATTTCAGATGAATCTCAAAATAAAGATGTGTTTTATAGTTTTCCTGCATTACGAATATATATATATATATATATATATATATATATATATATATATATATATATATATATATATATATATATATATATATATATATATATATATATATATATATATATATATATATATATATATATATATATATATATATATATATATATATACATATATATATTTCTTCATAAATATCGTATTTTTGTTATTTTATATTTGTAAAGATATAATTTTATATAATAATATATAGTAATAATTTTGGCACAATAAGAAATAGAATCACAGATGAAATCATTGTACATCATGAGAGTGGTAGATGAATAGAATTGTACCGAATGTTGAAAGCAGACATAGTCCAGTAATAATTGCCTACAAATGTAATATAGTTTTCAATACTCCACGCCAATTCCAGACTTTCATACTTTCCGTATCATAGGGATTATAATATTAAGATTCACGGTTGAAAATTTCTTTCTCTAAGAAAACAACATGACTTAAAAACTAAGAAACTCCTTCATGCAGAAAAGATTAAATTAAAGCACCACAGTACGTTACAAAATGTTATCCATAATAATTTGACTTACTTTGGCAAATACGTTTTTCAACCTATCACAAATGCCATAATATTTAATAGAAGATAATATAGAGTGATAGATTTTCTTTTCCCGCACTTTTTATACTTTCATGTAGCAAATACATAGTAATTATCTGTGTATATAATATATATAAGATATAATATATATAATAGTCTCATTCCTCACGCCTGCTTCCAACAACTCGTTTTGTACAACATGTTACGATACTAAAGCTACATAGAAATGCTATGGATTTTGTTCTACATTACAACTTCAAAATAGCTACGCAAAAGCTAAAAACAGAAACTTACAGGGTACAAATTACATGGATCTTGGTATTAATATCCTAATCATTTGGTACTTTACTGGAAAAAGAATAAAAAGTTTTTACTCACAGGGCTTCCATATTTTTCGTTCAACTATTTTCACGTAAATCCTAATGTAGAAAAAATAATTATATGTTTAATATTAAATATATTATGGTCCATTGATCCTTTGTTATATATTTTGCTTTCAATTTTTTTTTCTAACAAAAAATATTTTTAATTCAGGTTACTTTGATTTTTAACAGGAGGAATAAAAAAAAAATCAAATAATTTCTTTGTTTTCGTAGAAAGGTTCGAAATTTTGTTAACTGGTTCACAAAATTGTGTCATCAGGGTACCATTTTTTAAAATTAAGCCCTGTTTATGCATACCCCTTACATCTATTTTATGTGTATTAATATGTGTGTATATACATATATATGTATATATTATATATTTTTGAACATGAATTACCTTCACTAGAAATTTAGCTACCTATTGACTGTACTACGCCAATGAATATACTTCCATGATTGTTGTACAGAGAGGACATTAAATGCTATATTGGTCTGTTATTGAAAAGGCTTGTAGAAAAACTAATAGTATAGGGATTTACTATTGTTGAGCTAAGTAATATCTTATCAGAACCCAACATCCGAATCTGCTATTGCATCTAAATATTGATAAATTGATATTAAAAATATTCAAAAACGTCATCATACTGAAAAGTTGAAAGGACAAAAGTTCTGAGATCTATATTGAATTAAGTGACATAATGACTAGTATTTTACCGAGATGTTATTACATGGAAACAAAACGATATTTAAAAAGTTTATTTGGCCATTTCAATTGAATAGATTATTTCACATCCCTGAAACTGCATACACAGTCGATTACCAACTGTCAGTATTTTCGTTTGCAAAATATTAAAATATTTAAAAAAGCTTATTTGATTAGTGAAAAAATTGTTTCATTTTATATACCAGATAAGTAATTTATTTTTACCTGATAGTTTATTAAAAAAATATATGAATATTTCCAAGTCTTAATTACCATGGCTTGATGTACAGCTTCAATAAATCTTATGGTACAGGGATGTGAAAAGTTTTGATTTTGTTCTATCCCATAACTCTCCAATTTGGCAACACTTCAGCCATGAGTGTAGAAAAATATTCAGTCACGTTAAAAACTACTGTTTCACCAGCAGCTAATATCGCACCCCAGGAGCCGTAAGTACCGTAGTCAATAATACTGTGATTACATGACGATAAAATGGCAAGATCTTTGCCGGGTCCTTTCTCATCCGGTTCAGAAATAAAATTGATCTTGCTTTTCTTTCTTTTCAGATTATACTTGCACCAGCCAATATTATCGCTGGCCACAATAAATACGACATTCCTATACTTTCTCTCATAATGGTCCATTGCAGCATGATAAAAACTTACCGGTGCTGCACGAACCTTTCGTGTCTTCCATAAATAATCTATATAGTCCGTTCTCCTTACATGGATACCAACAAACGTTGGATCAGACAAATTATGTTGTTGCGCAGCTTCTTTCAGCACCATCTCAGCATTCATACGAAGTTTGGGTTTGAAAGTAAATTCTCGGCGGACATCTTCCAGCCAGTCGAGCACGATTGACCAGTGAGCAGCGTACCTAGAAAAATTTCAGGTGAGTTTGAACAGTTTTTTTTGAAAGAAGTCAGTAGCATTTCTTCTAACAGATGAAAAGAAGTTCAGTTCGAAATACGTTTCGAAAATTCATTTGGAGTACATGAAACGATGATTTTCCACCAAGAACTAGTTTTACACTCGAGCTTACTTTGGTAATATAATACTTTGTTCGGTACTGTTCCACTGATCTAATGAATTCACGACTTGGCCGCCATCTAAAGTGCATTGACCAATGTAGCTTAACGGAGGTATGCTGAGGTGCTCAAAGTGTTCTTCAAGAGTTTTGAGAATACATCTTGGCATGAATGCTTCGAGGCCAGTTCTTCTGGCTATGGCCCAGACAGAGGCGTATTCCCATATTTGATTTCCCAGTCTTCCTGCTTGTACAGCCGATACGATTCCATACTTGGGGCATTGGTTCTTCCACTCAACAGGAATACGAACGTTCTTCAGATTTGTGTGGCACAAAGGCTGCTCATACTCAGAAAACTTTATCCTCCTTATGCGAGGGTTTGACGAATACATGGGAAACAGGAAGACGTGAATTCCCAGGACCACTATCAGGGCCAGTACTATCGCACTAGCCAATACATGCTGCTGAGCGTGGCTCATTATATGCTTTTCTAATAAACTACTCTGTCGCTAATTTCTCATTGAATTTTCCTTCTTCTTTATATTCCTCTCTCACTCCCTCTGTTCACCCTCTTTTAAATTCAGTCCGGCATCTTGAAGCTATTGGCATCCAGCATTCTCCAATACAATTTGAAGAATGTCTAAAACAGAAAAACTGCATGTAAGCCAGTGTCATGAATATATTATCAATTGCACAAAAAATATGTGCATTTATATTGAGTTAAAATTGAGAAAGTAAAAAACGCGTTACAATGATACCAGCGATCAGCAGTCTTGAACAATGATTAATACAACGGAAATATAACATTCATTGTCCAAACTGTAAAGTACCTGTGTATACAGTACCGAGTATTGCGCTTTCGTAGTATCTGCCGGTAAACAGGACTTCGAACCCTCCGTACTTGAATACACCGTTGTGTAAATTACTCTTACACAAATTAATCGTGACGGCTAGCATGTTTTGGTGATAAACAGAACTCCGTGACGTTGCAGAATTTTGACGTTGCTATTATAATTATGACGGTACGTGTTGCTCTGCTTTCCAATCGGTCTTGTTCTACTGGAATATGTTACGGTATATTATACGGTTAAGTCGGGTCAATTCTTGGCTGACTATTAAAATTAGTAATGAATATTCGTTTACTTTGCTAAATTCCGGTTCTCGACTACAAACTACCACTCCCTACGCCTATCCCCTATCCGCCTAGACAACTACACGAAAGCTCAGCTCAGGGGTGAATTTCCATCGCCGTGGATGTGTTCCTGGTTCTGACGTCATACGCCCCCGCCCGCGCCTTAAGCACGGTCGAACGAGGTGATGCAATATATATCCGCGATAAATTTGCGCGGGTTTTATCGACATCAAGTAAAAACACTCGAAATTGCGTATCTGCCGTCGGTATCCCGTTATTTCCATAGGCGTGCAGTACCGGGACAAGGGTTGGTCGATGTCCTCCAACTGGTATTGTGGATTTCGGGTACGGGTTCCAATATGTTGCGCCGGCTAATGTCATATTATCAGCGCACCATGACACGAGATGTTGGTGTCGCTATTTATGCAAGCTGTAAAACTGTGACTCACAGGATTTCGGTGTTTCTTATAGTCCGTATCACGTATCCTCGAAGAATTTATGCATAGCACAAAGCTTCCTTTTTTTCGCGCCTAAAACTGTTCGTTTCAGAATTGATTTCCATGACCATTTCTGGACTAATGGAACCCCCAGGAACTCAGAAAAGGCAGCGAAAAGAGCGTGGGATCAACAGGAGAGAAGTTACGAAGGAAAAAGCACTTGCTGAAAAATGTCGAAAATCCAGGTTCTGGTTTTTTGGCTGTACCTTGTGATGCGTTGATCGCAGCGTATTGGGACTGCGCCCATTCGATTTCTCTCGCAAAATTACGTCCGATCAGTGCTACAATTAATTGATTCCAGCACTTTTCAAAATCGCGAAAATTTTAGCCAAAAATGGAAAGGGGTTAGCCTTACTTTTTTTTTTGGCAAAAAACTTTTGGTCTCAGATTCGATTTAAACGACCCTTATCCGACCAATCGGACCCCCAGGAACTCAGAAATCGCAGCGAAAAGAGCGTAGGACCAACAGGAGAGAAATGGCGAGCGAAAAAGCACCTGCTGAAAAATGTCGAAAATTCAGGTTCTGGTTTTTTGGCTGTAACTTTTGATGCGTTCATCGCAGCGTATTGGGACTGCGCCCAAACGATTTCTCTCGCAAAATGACGTCCGATCAGTGCTACAATTAATTGATTCCAGCACTTTTCAAAATCGCGAAAATTTTCGCCAAAAATGGAAAGGGGTTAGCCTTACTTTTTTTTTTGGCAAAAAACTTTTAGTCTCGGATTCGATTTAAACGACCCTTATCCGACCAATCGGTCCCCCTGGAACTCAGAAATCGCAGCCAAAAGTGCGTAAGACCAACAGGAGAGAAATGGCGAGCGAAAAAGCACCTGCTGAAAAATGTCGAAAATTCAGGTTCTGGTTTTTTGGCTGTAACTTGTGATGCGTTGATCGCAGCGTATTGGGACTGCGCCCAATCAATTTCTCTCGCAAAATTACGTCCGATCAGTGCTACAATTAATTGATTCCAGCACTTTGAAAAATCGCGAAAATTTTAGCCAAAAATGGAAAGGGGTTAGCCTTACTTTTTTTTTTGGCAAAAAACTTTGGGTCTCAGATTCGATTTAAACGACCCTTATCCGACCAATCGGACCCCTAGGAACTCAGAAATCGCAGCGAAAAGAGCGTAGGACCAACAGGAGAGAAATGACGAGCGAAAAAGCACCTGCTGAAAAATGTCGAAAACTCAGGTTCTGGTTTTTTGGCTGTAACTTTTGATGCGTTGATCGCAGCGTATTGGGACTGCGCCCAATCGATTTCTCTCGCAAAATTACGTCCAATCAGTGCTATAATCAATTGATTGCAGCACTTTTCGAAATCGCGAAAGATTTCGCCGAAAATGGAAAGGGGTTAGCCTTACTTTTTTTTTTGGCAAAAAATTTTTGGTCTTAGATTCGATTTAAACGACCCTTATCCGACCAATCGGACCCCCAGGAACTCAGAAATCGCAGCGAAAAGAGCGTAGGACCAACAGGAGAGAAATGGCGAGCGAAAAAGCACCTGCTGAAAAATGTCAAAAATTCAGGTTCTGGTTTTTTGGCTGTAACTTTTGATGCGTTCATCGCAGCGTATTGGGACTGCGCCCAATCGATTTCTCTCGCAAAATTACGTCCGATCAGTGCTATAATCAATTGATTGCAGCACTTTTCAAAATCGCGAAAGATTTCCGCCAAAAATGGAAAGGGGTTAGCCTTACTTTTTTTTTTGGCAAAAAACTTTTGGTCTCAGATTCGATTTAAACGACCCTTATCCGACCAATCGGACCCCCAGGAACTCAGAAATCGCAGCGAAAAGAGCGTAGGACCAACAGGAGAGAAATGGCGAGCGAAAAAGCACCTGCTGAAAAATGTCGAAAATTCAGGTTCTGGTTTTTTGGCTGTAACTTGTGATGCGTTGATCGCAGCGTATTGGGACTGCGCCCAATCGATTTCTCTCGCAAAATTACGTCCGATCAGTAGTACAATTGATTGATTCCAGCACTTTTCAAAATCGCGAAAATTTTCGCCAAAAATGTAAAGGGGTTAGCCTTACTTTTTTTTTTGGCAAAAAACTTTTGGTCTCAGATTCGATTCAAACGACCCTTATCCGATCAATAGGACCCCCAGGAACTCAGAAATCGCAGCTAAAAGAGCGTAGGACCAACAGGAGAGAAATGGCGAGCGAAAAAGCACCTGCTGAAAAATGTCGAAAATTTAGGTTCTGGTTTTTTGGCTGTAACTTTTGATGCGTTGATCGCAGCGTATTGGGACTGCGCCCAATCGATTTCTCTCGCAAAATTACGTCCAATCAGTGCTATAATCAATTGATTGCAGCACTTTTCAAAATCGCGAAACTTTTCGCCAAAAATGGAAAGGGGTTAGCCTTACTTTTTTTTTTGGCAAAAAACTTTTGGTCTCAGATTCGATTTAAACGACCCTTATCCGACCAATCGGACCCCCAGGAACTCAGAAATCGCAGCGAAAAGAGCGTAGGACCAACAGGAGAGAAATGGCGAGCGAAAAAGCACCTGCTGAAAAATGTCGAAAATTCAGGTTCTGGTTTTTTGGCTGTAACTTTTGATGCGTTCATCGCAGCGTATTGGGACTGCGCCCAAACGATTTCTCTCGCAAAATGACGTCCGATCAGTGCTACAATTAATTGATTCCAGCACTTTTCAAAATCGCGAAAATTTTCGCCAAAAATGGAAAGGGGTTAGCCTTACTTTTTTTTTTGGCAAAAAACTTTTAGTCTCGGATTCGATTTAAACGACCCTTATCCGACCAATCGGTCCCCCTGGAACTCAGAAATCGCAGCCAAAAGTGCGTAAGACCAACAGGAGAGAAATGGCGAGCGAAAAAGCACCTGCTGAAAAATGTCGAAAATTCAGGTTCTGGTTTTTTGGCTGTAACTTGTGATGCGTTGATCGCAGCGTATTGGGACTGCGCCCAATCGATTTCTCTCGCAAAATTACGTCCGATCAGTGCTACAATTAATTGATTCCAGCACTTTGAAAAATCGCGAAAATTTTAGCCAAAAATGGAAAGGGGTTAGCCTTACTTTTTTTTTTGGCAAAAAACTTTTGGTCTCAGATTCGATTTAAACGACCCTTATCCGACCAATCGGACCCCCAGGAACTCAGAAATCGCAGCGAAAAGAGCGTAGGACCAACAGGAGAGAAATGGCGAGCGAAAAAGCACCTGCTGAAAAATGTCGAAAATTCAGGTTCTGGTTTTTTGGCTGTAACTTTTGATGCGTTCATCGCAGCGTATTGGGACTGCGCCCAAACGATTTCTCTCGCAAAATGACGTCCGATCAGTGCTACAATTAATTGATTCCAGCACTTTTCAAAATCGCGAAAATTTTCGCCAAAAATGGAAAGGGGTTAGCCTTACTTTTTTTTTTGGCAAAAAACTTTTAGTCTCGGATTCGATTTAAACGACCCTTATCCGACCAATCGGTCCCCCTGGAACTCAGAAATCGCAGCCAAAAGTGCGTAAGACCAACAGGAGAGAAATGGCGAGCGAAAAAGCACCTGCTGAAAAATGTCGAAAATTCAGGTTCTGGTTTTTTGGCTGTAACTTGTGATGCGTTGATCGCAGCGTATTGGGACTGCGCCCAATCGATTTCTCTCGCAAAATTACGTCCGATCAGTAGTACAATTGATTGATTCCAGCACTTTTCAAAATCGCGAAAATTTTCGCCAAAAATGGAAAGGGGTTAGCCTTACTTTTTTTTTTGGCAAAAAACTTTTGGTCTCAGATTCGATTTAAACGACCCTTATCCGACCAATCGGACCCCCAGGAACTCAGAAATCGCAGCGAAAAGAGCGTAGGACCAACAGGAGAGAAATGGCGAGCGAAAAAGCACCTGCTGAAAAATGTCAAAAATTCAGGTTCTGGTTTTTTGGCTGTAACTTTTGATGCGTTCATCGCAGCGTATTGGGACTGCGCCCAATCGATTTCTCTCGCAAAATTACGTCCGATCAGTGCTATAATCAATTGATTGCAGCACTTTTCAAAATCGCGAAAGATTTCCGCCAAAAATGGAAAGGGGTTAGCCTTACTTTTTTTTTTGGCAAAAAACTTTTGGTCTCAGATTCGATTTAAACGACCCTTATCCGACCAATCGGACCCCCAGGAACTCAGAAATCGCAGCGAAAAGAGCGTAGGACCAACAGGAGAGAAATGGCGAGCGAAAAAGCACCTGCTGAAAAATGTCGAAAATTCAGGTTCTGGTTTTTTGGCTGTAACTTGTGATGCGTTGATCGCAGCGTATTGGGACTGCGCCCAATCGATTTCTCTCGCAAAATTACGTCCGATCAGTAGTACAATTGATTGCAGCACTTTTCAAAATCGCGAAAATTTTCGCCAAAAATGGAAAGGGGTTAGCCTTACTTTTTTTTTTGGCAAAAAACTTTTGGTCTCAGATTCGATTTAAACGACCCTTATCCGACCAATCGGACCCCCAGGAACTCAGAAATCGCAGCGAAAAGAGCGTAGGACCAACAGGAGAGAAATGGCGAGCGAAAAAGCACCTGCTGAAAAATGTCGAAAATTCAGGTTCTGGTTTTTTGGCTGTAACTTTTGATGCGTTCATCGCAGCGTATTGGGACTGCGCTCAAACGATTTCTCTCGCAAAATGACGTCCGATCAGTGCTACAATTAATTGATTCTAGCACTTTTCAAAATCGCGAAAATTTTCGCCAAAAATGGAAAGGGGTTAGCCTTACTTTTTTTTTTGGCAAAAAACTTTTGGTCTCGAATTCGATTTAAACGACCCTTATCCGACCAATCGGTCTCCCTGGAACTCAGAAATCGCAGCCTAAGTGCGTAGGACCAACAGGAGAGAAATGGCGAGCGAAAAAGCACCTGCTGAAAAATGTCGAAAATTTAGGTTCTGGTTTTTTGGCTGTAACTTTTGATGCGTTGATCGCAGCGTATTGGGACTGCGCCCAATCGATTTCTCTCGCAAAATTACGTCCAATCAGTGCTATAATCAATTGATTGCAGCACTTTTCAAAATCGCGAAAATTTTCGCCAAAAATGGAAAGGGGTTAGCCTTACTTTTTTTTTTGGCAAAAAACTTTTGGTCTCGGATTCGATTTAAACGACCCTTATCCGACCAATCGGACCCCCAGGAACTCAGAAATCGCAGCGAAAAGAGCGTAGGACCAACAGGAGAGAAATGGCGAGCGAAAAAGCACCTGCTGAAAAATGTCGAAAATTCAGGTTCTGGTTTTTTGGCTGTAACTTGTGATGCGTTGATCGCAGCGTATTGGGACTGCGCCCAATCGATTTCTCTCGCAAAATTACGTCCGATAAGTAGTACAATTGATTGATTCCAGCACTTTTCAAAATCGCGAAAATTTTTGCCAAAAATGGAAAGGGGTTAGCCTTACTTTTTTTTTTGGCAAAAAACTTTTGGTCTCAGATTCGATTTAAACGACCCTTATCCGACCAATCGGACCCCCAGGAACTCAGAAATTGCAGCGAAAAGAGCGTAGGATCAACAGGAGAGAAATGACGAGCGAAAAAGCACCTGCTGAAAAATGTCGAAAACTCAGGTTCTGGTTTTTTGGCTGTAACTTTTGATGCGTTGATCGCAGCGTATTGGGACTGCGCCCAATCGATTTCTCTCGCAAAATTACGTCCGATCAGTAGTACAATTGATTGCAGCACTTTTCAAAATCGCGAAAATTTTTGCCAAAAATGGAAAGGGGTTAGCCTTACTTTTTTTTTTGGCAAAAAACTTTTGGTCTCAGATTCGATTTAAACGACCCTTATCCGACCAATCGGACCCCCAGGAACTCAGAAATCGCAGCGAAAAGAGCGTAGGACCAACAGGAGAGAAATGGCGAGCGAAAAAGCACCTGCTGAAAAATGTCGAAAATTCAGGTTCTGGTTTTTTGGCTGTAACTTTTGATGCGTTCATCGCAGCGTATTGGGACTGCGCTCAAACGATTTCTCTCGCAAAATGACGTCCGATCAGTGCTACAATTAATCGATTGCAGCACTTTTCAAAATCGCGAAAGATTTCACCAAAAATGGAAAGGGGTTAGCCTTACTTTTTTTTTTGGCAAAATACTTTTGGTCTCAGATTCGATTTAAACGACCCTTATCCGACCAATCGGTCCCCCTGGAACTCAGAAATCGCAGCCAAAAGTGCGTAGGACCAACAGGAGAGAAATGGCGAGCGAAAAAGCACCTGCTGAAGAATGTCGAAAATTCAGGTTTTGGTTTTTTGGCTGTAACTTGTGATGCGTTGATCGCAGCGTATTGGGACTGCGCCCAATCGATTTCTCTCGCAAAATTACGTCCGATCAGTAGTACAATTGATTGATTGCAGCACTTTTCAAAATCGCGAAAGATTTCACCAAAAATGGAAAGGGGTTAGCCTGACTTTTTTTTTTGGCAAAATACTTTTGGTCTCAGATTCGATTTAAACGACCCTTATCCGACCAATCGGACCCCCAGGAACTCAGAAATCGCAGCATAAAGAGCGTAGGACCAACAGGAGAGAAATGGCGAGCGAAAAAGCACCTGCTGAAAAATGTCGAAAATTCAGGTTCTGGTTTTTTGGCTGTAACTTGTGATGCGTTGATCGCAGCGTATTGGGACTGCGCCCAATCGATTTCTCTCGCAAAATTACGTCCGATCAGTGCTACAATTAATTGATTCCAGCACTTTTCAAAATCGCGAAAATTTTAGCCAAAAATGGAAAGGGGTTAGCCTTACTTTTTTTTTTGGCAAAAAACTTTTGGTCTCAGATTCGATTCAAACGACCCTTATCCGATCAATCGGACCCCCAGGAACTCAGAAATCGCAGCAAAAAGAGCGTAGGACCAACAGGAGAGAAATGGCGAGCGAAAAAGCACCTGCTGAAAAATGTCGAAAACTCAGGTTCTGGTTTTTTGGCTGTAACTTTTGATGCGTTGATCGCAGCGTATTGGGACTGCGCCCAATCGATTTCTCTCGCAAAATTACGTCCAATCAGTGCTATAATCAATTGATTGCAGCACTTTTCAAAATCGCGAAAGATTTCACCAAAAATGGAAAGGGGTTAGCCTTACTTTTTTTTTTGGCAAAAAACTTTTGGTCTCAGATTCGATTTAAACGACCCTTATCCGACCAATCGGACCCCCAGCAACTCAGAAATCGCAGCAAAAAGAGCGTAGGACCAACAGGAGAGAAATGGCGACCGAAAAAGCACCTGCTGAAAAATGTCGAAAACTCAGGTTCTGGTTTTTTGGCTGTAACTTTTGATGCGTTGATCGCAGCGTATTGGGACTGCGCCCATTCGATTTCTCTCGCAAAATTACGTCCGATCAGTGCTACAATTAATTGATTCCAGCACTTTTCAAAATCGCGAAAATTTTAGCCAAAAATGGAAAGGGGTTAGCCTTACTTTTTTTTTTGGCAAAAAACTTTTGGTCTCAGATTCGATTTAAACGACCCTTATCCGACCAATCGGACCCCCAGGAACTCAGAAATCGCAGCGAAAAGAGCGTAGGACCAACAGGAGAGAAATGGCGAGCGAAAAAGCACCTGCTGAAAAATGTCGAAAACTCAGGTTCTGGTTTTTTGGCTGTAACTTTTGATGCGTTGATCGCAGCGTATTGGGACTGCGCCCATTCGATTTCTCTCGCAAAATTACGTCCGATCAGTGCTACAATTAATTGATTCCAGCACTTTTCAAAATCGCGAAAATTTTAGCCAAAAATGGAAAGGGGTTAGCCTTACTTTTTTTTTTGGCAAAAAACTTTTGGTCTCAGATTCGATTTAAACGACCCTTATCCGACCAATCGGACCCCCAGGAACTCAGAAATCGCAGCGAAAAGAGCGTAGGACCAACAGGAGAGAAATGGCGAGCGAAAAAGCACCTGCTGAAAAATGTCGAAAATTCAGGTTCTGGTTTTTTGGCTGTAACTTTTGATGCGTTGATCGCAGCGTATTGGGACTGCGCCCATTCGATTTCTCTCGCAAAATTACGTCCGATCAGTGCTACAATTAATTGATTCCAGCACTTTTCAAAATCGCGAAAATTTTCGCCAAAAATGGAAAGGGGTTAGCCTTACTTTTTTTTTAGGCAAAAAACTTTGGGTCTCAGATTCGATTTAAACGACCCTTATCCGACCAATCGGACCCCCAGCAACTCAGAAATCGCAGCAAAAAGAGCGTAGGACCAACAGGAGAGAAATGGCGACCGAAAAAGCACCTGCTGAAAAATGTCGAAAACTCAGGTTCTGGTTTTTTGGCTGTAACTTTTGATGCGTTGATCGCAGCGTATTGGGACTGCGCCCATTCGATTTCTCTCGCAAAATTACGTCCGATCAGTGCTACAATTAATTGATTCCAGCACTTTTCAAAATCGCGAAAATTTTAGCCAAAAATGGAAAGGGGTTAGCCTTACTTTTTTTTTTGGCAAAAAACTTTTGGTCTCAGATTCGATTTAAACGACCCTTATCCGACCAATCGGACCCCCAGGAACTCAGAAATCGCAGCGAAAAGTGCGTAGGACCAACAGGAGAGAAATGGCGAACGAAAAAGCACCTGCTGAAAAATGTCGAAAATTTAGGTTCTGGTTTTTTGGCTGTAACTTGTGATGCGTTGATCGCAGCGTATTGGGACTGCGCCCAATCGATTTCTCTCGCAAAATTATGTCCAATCAGTGCTACAATTAATTGATTCCAGCACTTTTCAAAATCGCGAAAATTTTCGCCAAAAATGGAAAGGGGTTAGCCTTACTTTTTTTTTAGGCAAAAAACTTTGGGTCTCAGATTCGATTTAAACGACCCTTATCCGATCAATCGGACCCCCAGGAACTCAGAAATCGCAGCAAAAAGAGCGTAGGACCAACAGGAGAGAAATGGCGAGCGAAAAAGCACCTGCTGAAAAATGTCGAAAACTCAGGTTCTGGTTTTTTGGCTGTAACTTTTGATGCGTTGATCGCAGCGTATTGGGACTGCGCCCAATCGATTTCTCTCGCAAAATTACGTCCAATCAGTGCTATAATCAATTGATTGCAGCACTTTTCAAAATCGCGAAAGATTTCACCAAAAATGGAAAGGGGTTAGCCTTACTTTTTTTTTTGGCAAAAAACTTTTGGTCTCAGATTCGATTTAAACGACCCTTATCCGACCAATCGGACCCCCAGCAACTCAGAAATCGCAGCAAAAAGAGCGTAGGACCAACAGGAGAGAAATGGCGACCGAAAAAGCACCTGCTGAAAAATGTCGAAAACTCAGGTTCTGGTTTTTTGGCTGTAACTTTTGATGCGTTGATCGCAGCGTATTGGGACTGCGCCCATTCGATTTCTCTCGCAAAATTACGTCCGATCAGTGCTACAATTAATTGATTCCAGCACTTTTCAAAATCGCGAAAATTTTAGCCAAAAATGGAAAGGGGTTAGCCTTACTTTTTTTTTTGGCAAAAAACTTTTGGTCTCAGATTCGATTTAAACGACCCTTATCCGACCAATCGGACCCCCAGGAACTCAGAAATCGCAGCGAAAAGAGCGTAGGACCAACAGGAGAGAAATGGCGAGCGAAAAAGCACCTGCTGAAAAATGTCGAAAATTCAGGTTCTGGTTTTTTGGCTGTAACTTTTGATGCGTTGATCGCAGCGTATTGGGACTGCGCCCATTCGATTTCTCTCGCAAAATTACGTCCGATCAGTGCTACAATTAATTGATTCCAGCACTTTTCAAAATCGCGAAAATTTTCGCCAAAAATGGAAAGGGGTTAGCCTTACTTTTTTTTTAGGCAAAAAACTTTGGGTCTCAGATTCGATTTAAACGACCCTTATCCGACCAATCGGACCCCCAGCAACTCAGAAATCGCAGCAAAAAGAGCGTAGGACCAACAGGAGAGAAATGGCGACCGAAAAAGCACCTGCTGAAAAATGTCGAAAACTCAGGTTCTGGTTTTTTGGCTGTAACTTTTGATGCGTTGATCGCAGCGTATTGGGACTGCGCCCATTCGATTTCTCTCGCAAAATTACGTCCGATCAGTGCTACAATTAATTGATTCCAGCACTTTTCAAAATCGCGAAAATTTTAGCCAAAAATGGAAAGGGGTTAGCCTTACTTTTTTTTTTGGCAAAAAACTTTTGGTCTCAGATTCGATTTAAACGACCCTTATCCGACCAATCGGACCCCCAGGAACTCAGAAATCGCAGCGAAAAGTGCGTAGGACCAACAGGAGAGAAATGGCGAACGAAAAAGCACCTGCTGAAAAATGTTGAAAATTTAGGTTCTGGTTTTTTGGCTGTAACTTTTGATGCGTTGATCGCAGCGTATTGGGACTGCGCCCAATCGATTTCTCTCGCAAAATTACGTCCAATCAGTGCTATAATCAATTGATTGCAGCACTTTTCAAAATCGCGAAAGATTTCGCCGAAAATGGAAAGGGGTTAGCCTTACTTTTTTTTTTGGCAAAAAACTTTTGGTCTCTGATTCAATTTAAACGACCCTTATCCGACCAATCGGACCCCCAGGAACTCAGAAATCGCAGCAAAAAGAGCGTAGGACCAACAGGAGAGAAATGGCGAGCGAAAAAGCACCTGCTGAAAAATGTCGAAAATTCAGGTTCTGGTTTTTTGGCTGTAACTTTTGATGCGTTGATCGCAGCGTATTGGGACTGCGCCCATTCGATTTCTCTCGCAAAATTACGTCCGATCAGTGCTACAATTAATTGATTCCAGCACTTTTCAAAATCGCGAAAATTTTCGCCAAAAATGGAAAGGGGTTAGCCTTACTTTTTTTTTAGGCAAAAAACTTTGGGTCTCAGATTCGATTTAAACGACCCTTATCCGACCAATCGGACCCCTAGGAACTCAGAAATCGCAGCGAAAAGAGCGTAGGACCAACAGGAGAGAAATGACGAGCGAAAAAGCACCTGCTGAAAAATGTCGAAAACTCAGGTTCTGGTTTTTTGGCTGTAACTTTTGATGCGTTGATCGCAGCGTATTGGGACTGCGCCCAATCGATTTCTCTCGCAAAATTACGTCCAATCAGTGCTATAATCAATTGATTGCAGCACTTTTCGAAATCGCGAAAGATTTCGCCGAAAATGGAAAGGGGTTAGCCTTACTTTTTTTTTTGGCAAAAAATTTTTGGTCTTAGATTCGATTTAAACGACCCTCATCTGACCAATCGGATCCCCAGGAACTCAGAAATCGCAGCGAAAAGAGCGCAGGACCAACAGGAGAGAAATTGCGAGCGAAAAGAGCCTCGGACCAACTGCAGTTGAGTTGAGCATAAAGTAATTTTACAGTTAGCTTAGTTTCGTTTTGTTTCATAGCATATCGGCCCTTGTTCGACAAATTACGTGTCGAGTTACGTACATGGTAGATTCGCACCTTGTATCATTTACTTCGCGTCGTTGTTCAATCAATGCTCATTGCCAAAATCTCTGAGTTTCTACGTACGTACGCAAATTTTTCTGCAACTGAATCGTCGTCTCTTGCTGGATTTTGTCGATTCCACTGCCGATGAGACAGTCGGACTAATGGTGCAGAGTGTATGTACTGAACCCAGGCTTAGTTCTCTTGACGAGAAGGGTTCCGCGTGTAGTATAAAGGCGACAGGGAGAGTTCTTGAGACACGCAGTTTGCCAAAAAGAAAGAAAGTCGACCGGGGGTATGAGAGATTACGTAGGTATAGAAAGAGGAAGTAAGAGAGGGCCGAAATACGCCGTAGTCGAAAGTATATAAAGGCAACCGCAAATTGAAGCTGTATGTAGGGCCAGATGAAGGCATTCTATAGATTTTCTTATTTTTCCCTTTTCTCTTAGCTTTTTCTACAGCATTCATTTCAACTTGTACCCTGTAAACTCAATATCCACTAGACAGCACTTTACCGAATTAAAATTGCACCCGAGGTCCATGTGATTCGTGCATTTTCTTAATTCTTCCGCTCTACTTGACTGGATGAAATATGTTCGATTCCGCTCAAGTACTCGCCCACAGTCACTGTCATGGTCTAAAAACTGAGCTCAACACCGGCATTCTAATGACTAGGTGTTAACATTTATATTCAATCTACAACCATATATTATGAAGCTTATATTCAAGATCGTTAAGCTCAACGTTTCTTGGGCGCGGAATAAAGCTCGTCAATTTTTCTCAAGTTCATTCAAGTTACTTTTCGGGAAAAGAAATGGGATCTTTATTGTATTTCAAGAAATTTTCCTTTATTGAAGAATGCTATTTGTTTCATATTGAGAATCCACATACACACACACACACAGTACAATTCTTGCATCCAAATAACTAATTGGCTTAAAAATGTAGGAAACATCAACTGAAAACTTGGCTTAAATTACATAAGAAATCTTTGCACAGGGTATTTTGTAGACGAATTTACACACGGCGATATGAAATTAACACGGTCGCTACCGACACGCTTGCATTTCCATTTCAGCTGCGTGAAGGTCGCATTCAGCATTTGAGAATGATCAAGCACTTCTTATCTTCAAAGCCGACCACGGCAGGAATAGATAACACAAGCCTGCGAAATATAAATTTTAATTTACATTAAAATAATAATGCGTTTTTTTTATGTATTTAGGTATGTTGAATTAAAATATAGCGCTAGTTTCTTCACAGCACATAGAGATTTATTTTCATGCACGATATGCATATTTACACACTTTTGAATAATTCTTATCAAAAAATAAAATATAACGAATATAAAACTGAATGCTTAGTTACAAAATAAACAGCATTATTTTTAAACAAGACTTAAGAGACCAGATAAATCAAAAAGACTTATGATACCTTTCTTCACTCTCTCCAAAACTCCTGTTTAATCTTTTTCTGTTGTACTTACGTAGCTCTAAATATGCTCAAAATCACCGTAAACAACAACCAGTGACGGTAGATGAATATTGAAATAACAACACTACCATTAATGCATATAATTAACACAGAAATTGGAAATTAACTCTAGTATATACTAAGAAATCAGAAAAAAAATCATGGAAAATATACGTGTCAGAAGTTTTGAAATATTGTTTTCATAGATTATTACCTAATATCTATCGAAACTGCTGCTTAGTTTTGTCGCTGAAAAACCATAGGAGGCCTGTGTAATTGATATCGTAATCTCACACTCAACGGAAGATTCAGCCAGTGACGTCGACCGATCAGATATCCGAGCTCACGTATGAAACCGTGGTTCACTCCCATCCATATTTCTGGTCCAAAGACACGGATGTGTCTCAGAATGCAGGGCATTTGTTCTCCAGCGCACAGTGGCACAATTCCATTTCACGTTCGCGTAACCGAGCCGCACAGCAATCATATAAACGGGCAGAGAAGATGCGGCGCACATGCAGGATGACGGGGATGTATAAAATAGGCTCCATGCAAGAGTGGATCCGAGGCGAAATGAGGTGGAATCGGGGCTAGCAATCTCGAGACGTTACGCGTCCGGGAAACTAGGGATCCAGTTTACTAACTAAATTACAACCGGGTTACCACGGAGAAAGGCTTTACTCGCGTTTCACTCGGCCATGGTGGGTATAACAAGGGATGGGGTGCAACCCACACGAGGGGTGGTAGAAAGAGGCGCTTCCACTGCGGAAATTTGATGCTCGTGAACGAAATTGCGAGGGTGCCGAATCCGACGTGCGGGAGTCGGTCGTCGGATGCTGGAGCGACGTTTGATGGGTCCGCGAAAGAGCCCTTCTCACCCCTTTGGAAAAAAAGCTCCGAGGCGCGCTTAGGTCGGAAGAAAAACGCGCGCGGCCCCGAGACGACGGCGATACGACGGCCGAGGGAAAAACTCCGGCTAATTCGAGCGGGCTGGATAAGAAGAGACGAGGTAAAAGCTCCGGCTTGACGGTGGATTCTCTCAGACACGCGAATCTTTTCGACAGTTTGTAACGCGCACGGAGTACGACACGACAAGCGTTGCGTGTTCCTTCGTCGGGATCGTATTTTTCTGGGTACTAGACAGCCGCTGTTCGACGGCGGTGACTGCCTCGAAAACGATTTCGACGCTCTTCGCTCGGTCGTGAATCAAATGCTATGGACAGCTGAAAACGCGATAGAGATCTAACGGATCTGATAACCCTTGATAACGACGCTGAACTACTGCTGTTCGGATGTAATAAGCTCGGTTCGTTGTTTGTACCTTCACTTGGCTGATCCCGCCGCCGCCGCATCGTCGATTCGCTTATTGATTCGTATTCCGTTCGGGCGCTCATTCATTCTTCAATATTCCTCCGGAATACGAAACTTTTCAGATTCCGCGGACTTAGGATGTAAGTATTTTATTATTTTGAAAATAAGTTTCTATATGCGTGTAAACATAATAATCTATTAGGAGGTAGGAGGATATACGTTTGCGAAATTCACTGACCATGAAAAAGTTAAACTTTGTTTCGAAACTTGTAATGTACTACAGATCTAATATTGCAATTTTATTAATTTTTTTTCCCCACCTTTTCCGATGGTTCAGTCTCACAATCAGAGCATTCTTTGGCTGGGTATAAATAAGAGCGTACTATGTTAAAATAGTACAAGAATAATAAAAATGATAAATTAATTAGAGATGTACAGAGCCGGTCATAGCAGGAAAAGAATCGAGCCGCATTAATGATCTTGCGCTCGGTTTTATTTTTTCATTTTTGTTTCTATTCCAGAGTTTTTACGAGGACAGGATGTATAAATACCTCTGAGCAATTGGACAAAAATATCGCGCGACGTTGAGGTTCTAATTAAAATAGGTCACAGTGCAACGCGGGAGGTTCTAATTATCTATAAATAGCCATTAAATAATGTATAAAATATGTTTAAGTGAAGTCAATTTTCATTAGGATGATAGGCGACATAAAGGTCACTTAAAACCCATTACCGTACTTGTAACCGTCTGCAACTTCAAAGTCACATTAAAATCAATAATTAAAAGGGATTCACGATGGCCCGTGTAAGGCAGGCAAGTCTGTCAGACAGGCAGGTGGGTGGATGGGATGAAACCTTTCTATACACACACACGCACACACTTTGCTCGATGGAAGTGAAGAAGGAGGTGCAGATGCCAGACTTTTTATCTCAATTTTTCATCGTAATTGACTCACCGAGCGTATTCTGGATCTGAAAGGCAAATGGTTCGAGGAGATCTCATTGTCAGCGGAGTGAAGACGGGCTTCTTTTTGCCGATGTAAAAGAGTAGAAGAGAGAAAAAAAAAAAAAAAAATCGCTAAAAAATTAAATCTCACCCACACATCTACACGCGTGATAAAACGTAGCCGGCTTGATTCACACTCCCGAGTTTTCCACCGTGGCAGGTAGACGTATAATAACCCTTCCGAATATTGAATTTTTCCTAATAAATCGTAGGAGATTTGGTAGCGGCCGTTTTGGGAGGAGGGTTCGGGTCTAATTGCAAGCAGCGGATGGTTAAAGACACGCAATCCTCGATTTAGCTGGGCGGAAGATTTGTTCGTTCAAGAATTTTCCTCGCGTTGTTACTCAAGCACCGTGAGCCGGAAGCCCCCAAAGTTGAGGATCAACCGTCGGCCAATAATCAAAGACGGAGATAAGGGCTGACCCAAAGGAGCAGCCGTACCTCCCTGTCTTATTCGCTTTTCTTTTAATTGGCACCCCTTGGGGGCCTCGGTTCTGTAAGAGCTGCCTCGTAAATCGCCTCGTGTACTAAGTACCGTGTTCTCACTTATGCCGCTCCTTAGGTTGAGGAAGCTCGTGCACCGCGAGCAATTTAGAAGGGTAAAGGCTGGGCGATGCGAGATGGCTGTGTGAATGCCAGCTACGCCTACATATATATACATACATATATGTGTACAAACGGCGAGGTAATTTTCTCTGTAATATCCTGAGAAATTTATGGGTTATTAATTTTATGAACCTTCGGTCCGGGCAGGTTTAACGGAGCATACGCGAAGGAGGAGCGTGTGTCTCTCTTCTAACAATATCTCCATTGTGTCAGCAGCTTCTGTTCCCTCGGAAAACTTTCCTCCGTATAATATATATTACACGTTCGCTTACTTACCAGGCACGCGGCTGCATCTTCCACGATCTCACACACCTTATACTCTTGAACGCGTTCAAAAACTTTTCCAGAAGTTCATCACGCAGGCTTCGGGGTCTTTCTTATCTCAAAATATCGTCAACTTTATTCGTAGCCTTATTCTAAACCTGTTTCCGAAGTTCGGACAATTGAACTGATCGCGAGAGTCTCGAGCATCAAGTTCTCTCGAATCACCCCTTCGATACATCGGACTTCTCATTCTTACCCGGATTGATCGAGGTCAGAACAATGAGGGTGCTGGACGCTGAAACCTCTTGGCTGGTCATAAAATGACTGCAATGAGTGTTACAAGACCGCGGAATTTACCCGCTGCGTGTTTGTAACCAATCGGCACTCAACCGAGGGAGCCAATCGTGGAGTTTGGTTTTGCGCATTAATCTCGCGATGTTCGTTGTCAGGGGATGAATCACTTCGATTACATATCTGCAGACCCGCCGAGTTGCTTTTTTTCATATCTAGCTGCTGCTATTGTGAAAATGCTTTCAAAGCGGGGAATGGAAAATAGACGAGGGCGGCGTCGCAGCCGTTTTAAATTACCCGAGTCAAGTCCTGCTGGGGCACAGATTGTGCGAAAGTCGCGTTACTCTTTATATCCCGCAGTGACACAGAATATTCATAATCATACGTATACAAAAGAACGCGATATGGGACCAGACTCTGAGCTCCACTTGAACTTCATTTACTTCGTAAGATCCCTTGAGTTTGCGCCTAAGCTTGCCTAAGCTCCCTCCTCTGATACTGCTCTGCTCGCGCGTAAGCCGATCGTTCGATATCGATTGTGATAAGAATGAAATTAAACGTTCGCGAACGATATTCAATAGCTTGGTACCAAGGTGCGGGAAATACACCCACTCTCAAAACTTTCGTTTCGAACAATAAAAGTGCTTCTGTTTTTTAGTTTCAGCAGTTCCTGTACCACTCCACCATTGTGCTTGATCACTAAAATTCGCTACGCTAGGACTGGACGAAAGGGAGGGTAAAACCGACTTCTTTCTTTTCGTTTGAGAATGGCTGAAAAGTACCCTGCTTACGGTCTCGCATGCTGCATAAATATATGATGAGTTTTATTACGAAGCATTAGGGGCTGTCATGGACGGGTATCTGGTGAAGGGGACCAAGCCGACTAGCTCGCTTATTCCAGAGACTCACTAAAAACCGTACTTCAGCGACCCGCCGGCTTTCTTCGTTCTCGAACGCATACAACGTCTTCGAGCAACCCAAGAAACTGAAAATTAAAAACGTTGTACTACTTTATAATTAGACAAGCAAAGCACCGCAAATAAATGTCTTTCATTAGAAAGGAGAATTCAATTTATTCCCAGGGATATATATGTATAATTCAAAATATTACTCGTAAGTCGAGTTACCGAACAACTGGCTTACCGTTCGAATAAGAATGTCACCCTGAGAATTGTCCCACAGATTTTCGTCAGAGCTGCTGAAAATTTCAAGAGCAATTCCAATCTAGCCACGAAATCATGCTCTAGGGGAATTCATTTTTGTGGCAATAATTTTTTTTTGCCGGATAACTTGTATGTACTTGAGAATTTCCGAGCACAAAAGTGGTCCCTACCGTACAGGCCGCTTCGCGCGTCGCAGGGACGTGCGTGTGCGATCCAAATTCATCAAACAGCACCCCCCGACAAAAGCAGCTCCTCCTCCCCCCTCTCCCTTTCTCTCTTTTTCACGCACACACGCGTTAACACACACGCCTGTACTCGTCCGCTATTTATATACGCATTACGGCATCCGCGCGTCTTCGCTGGCTTCGAGCAGCGCGGAGCTTCGCCCGGATTTTCAACCCCCAGCTCACGACGACCCGGCTTACGACCTACAAATCGGTCGCGCTATTAGTTAAATCGAAAATGATTAAGTGCGGTAATAGATTGCGTTTTGATCGAGTACACATATCGGCCCGCGGATAAAAGCTGCCCCCGCAAAAACTTACCGCGTACTCCGTTCGCCAATCTTTCGCTTCAACGACCCTATATCACCGCCTATAGACGACCCTCGATATTACGCGTAACTCACCCTACCGCCCATTGTGCCAGGCTCACCCCAAAATCCAAAGGATTCAACCCGCAGGAGCAGGCTTGGCCCTTGAAACGATATGAAAATGGCGAGACTATTCTCATTATACCTGCACGTTACACGGGTGTAGGTATAGAACAGGTACAGATAACCCGGGTATGTACACTTGGGGACAATGAATCTGTGACGGCTAATTTTTTACACTAGACAGTTACGTTGGCAACTCTGAGAAACCTACAGCGCCATAGCGGGCCGAGCGCGAAACAAGCTCATTGTCAATCTCAATAAACGTAACACAACCCATGGCCGTCGAATCCAACCTTAGAATACCGCGGGGATAATGACTTGCTGGATTAACACCTCAATTCTAAGGTTAGATTCGACGGTCATGGGTTGTGTTACGTTTATTGATATTGAGTTAGTTTCGCGCTTGGCCGACTATGGCGCTGTAGGTTTCCCTGTGTTGCCAACATAACTGTCCGGTGTAAAAAATTGGCCGTCTCAGATTGATTGTCCCTAAGTGTACGTAGCGCGAAACGGCGGGTATCAGAATTATTATACAAACTGTGCGATAACTGACAGAATTATTAACGGTACACGATTTTCATTTGTTTCTACTTCCACGATATAACACATCCGCGTTCTGCCAGGTCTTTGATTAATCATCCCGGAGTATTGCAGACACGCGGAGAAACCGCAAGGACGCGGAATCGGCTCACGGTGTACCTGTAATACTTTCGAGATCATTTTTCTCCCCGAGCGAAGCATAAAAGGAAGGCTGGAAGGGTGACAACGTTATTTTCTGTAACACGATAATTCCCCCATGGCTATACCTGCAGCCCGGATCGTCCTCGCCTCGGTGAAATTCGATACCGAGGATGCGTCGGGCGCCTTTATTACGAGTGAAATCGGTCTCACGTGTGCAGGTGCGATACGGGCTGCACTCGGAAATCCATGCCGCGGGAATATAATGCTCTATAAAGATGCAAATGGACGATCAGCGATGGAAACGAGAAATCTATGGATACGTCGGTGCGGGGCGTTGATCCGAGATGATGACGAATACGGGGACGAGATGGGGTCATCCCCTCACCCTCCTCATCGACGTGCTCTCAAATTCCGAGAGTGCGTTTCACGGCAATACGAACTGATTGATACGCGCTCCGGGGCGACTGGATTCCTGCCTGCTAGCCAGTCCCGCTGACTAAATTGCTAATTAATATCTCGCTAACGTGGATTTCCAGCCGATATCGGTATCCGGCTCTACCGACCGACCCTCGCATCCGGTTTTCTTTCCACTCCATTTATTTGACGTGTCGCGTCGAGCTACGTACTCACGATCTACACTGTTAACAGTTATTCTGATTTTACTACGCATTTATTGTACAACAGAGTTGTCGAATTGCGGAATCAGGTTCGAAATTTACGAATTCGGTGTAGCGACGTAGATTGCTATGTATTTGCCTTGAAATTACGATAAGAATGTTGGATTTTACTAGAGTTTATAAGAAAAATACAAAAAAGGAATTCGAATTTACTCAAGTGTGTAGTAAATTTATTGTATTTGTAGATTGAACGTATGGTGAATTCTCCGAATAAAACTTCCAATACAGAAAGCCTTAACGGTGTGATTTCATGTCGAATTTATTAAATTCTTACCTAAATAAAAACACCGAAATATATACTCTCAATGTTAAAATTACAGAGTTGAAAATGTGCAGACGTTACGCGAGGAAATTTCGCTAGTAGAAATTAAAAATTCTAGACTATTTTCGAAGGTCAAAGGATATTCGAACGATGCTTACCACTTTTTCATTTGACGTGAAATAAGATTGGATCAATAGCGTACACCGGAAATGATGTTATAATCGAAATAGAATTGCAATCGCGTAAACGGCAGCCATATTGAATTCATGATATCATTTGAAATCGTCTGTGAAACATTTTACTTCACAACTTCAGCTTGGTCAAATTTTACAACACGACAAGTAACTTTCGATCTCCGAGGATTGAGCTTGCTTGTAAGAAGGTTTCTTAGCGGGTATAATAACAGTTTCGAAAAATTGACCCACACCTGACCCAGAAAGAGGAAGCGAGGAAGAGGGCGAAATACAGAAACTCGATCCGGGTGGTATGTACCACTTAAATATCACCCAAGCAGACACTTTCATTTCCGAGTTTCCGACTCGGGGAAATATTATCCCAGGAAATGATATTCAAAACGCGAAATGCATAAATTTCTCTTACACCTTAATAGCTGCCGACTGAGCATTGTATAACCGAGCGCCTACATTAAACCTTTCAATTCTTATTTCCCTGCAATGTATATGATAATAAACCTGTTAAATTGCACGTACATTATATTGGGCAAATTTTTCGCTCGAGAAATTGCCATCCTCGTGCTCCACCGAAAGGCTGTAAAATTGAACAAACCGTTTCTTTCTCACTGTATATTATGCAATACCCACTGTTTCAAAACGGAGAAATAATGGTCTCGCAAAGCGCGACTACTCCTTCCACTCAACTGAGACTGTTACTCCGGACGGACATGTCCATTTAAATGTGCACTCCCGGTTTCCCGAACCGCAAGTCTTTCCAAGTCGCTTCGAACAGAGTCTGAGGATTTCTCCAGTAGTCGACAGACTGAAACGCGACCGTTCTACTGTGGCTGGTAAATTACGATTCTACAAAGTTGAATAGAGAAGAGAGAGGGTGGGT
This sequence comes from Neodiprion fabricii, assembly GCF_021155785.1. Lineage (NCBI taxonomy): Eukaryota > Metazoa > Arthropoda > Insecta > Hymenoptera > Diprionidae > Neodiprion > Neodiprion fabricii. The sequence continues at coordinate 26,384,920 of NC_060244.1, read as the reverse complement.
TTCGAAAATGTTCACGGGATGTTCTAGGATGATAAATTCGATGCCCGACTCACCGAGGGGCATTAGAAATTCCGGGTAATTGGGCCATTCGGCACGTTCGGTTTTTCATCCCTGTTTATCGTTAGTACGACGATTTCACTCTTCGGTTGGTTTATTCGAGCGGTGGCGTTGAAGCGAGGGCCGAGGGTACGGAGGGTTGGAACCCCTTCGTTGTCCTAATCTCGCTAAAATGTGCTTCTTATTCAAATGGAGTCGGGGGGTAGGTTTGTTGTATGCCGTGTACGGGGCGGTCCCAGGTGACGGAGGGGTGTGGGGGTGGGGGGGGGGGGGGGAGGATAACAGGGCTGAAGTACGGGTTGAGCGACCCTTCGGTATATAACGTGGAAATAAGGGCGCGAGTTTTCGCGTATTTAAATAGGGTTTCGCACACCGGTGAACTACTCCGGAGGGTTCGACGGGAGGCCCCGCAGGATAAGGGAAACGGATCCAATCATAATCTCGACCCGTTTTCATCCCCATTTCGCGGCCGGATAAAATTTCCCCCGCCCCTCATCCCGGGGCTCTCAATTCTATTCAATCTATCCGGTTCAGCCCGCCCGCAACATGATGTCGAATGGTTCGGAGGAATTCTTTTTCTCTCCTTTCGCTTGCTCCTTTTCCTATCCCGCGAGCTTTTCAAAAGCAGCCAGGTTCGAACGGGGGTGGAGACATCCCGTCGATCGGCGAATTTACTTTACGCACAGGACAGCTTTGGCCGTCCCTTTAAACCCCTTCGCAGCCCATAAACCTGAAGTGCGCCACTCACTCCTCGCCACGACGACGTCGTCACTTTCTTATTTCAAACTGCACGGTTGAGCCCCCTTGGAAATTCTTTCCGCTATTATGCCGGTACTGCAACGTCGGAGAAAGACCGTATATAATTCGAATTTGGATCAGGCCCGGGGATTTTTGGAAGGAATTACGGCCGGTCCTCCGAGGGATTGTAAAGTGGAAGAGCTTATCGTTTCACCGTTCTCTTGGGACTTGGGACTGCGCTTTTTGGGGGACATTCATTTGGCCTCCTATCGTCGAGCCCTGCTTCGGCATGCTACTAGGCGAGGGTTACAAGGGGCTCAACGAATTTAATTAACCACAGATTTCAATCGGCGAATAAGGTGCGTCTGTGTGTGTTTTGGGGGTGGTTATTGGACAAAGCACAGATCTAAAGGTCCCGAAAATCTGGTCAACTAGTCCGTCATCTCGAGGCCAGAAAATTTCTCACATCTAGCTTCAGATTGTACCCCGAAAATCTCTTTAGAGATAGATACCCGCAGAGATCTATCGGCTTATCGTTTTCTCGTTTGTATAACAAGAGAAACGAGAAATGCTCCCTTTTCTGTCCCGCAGGTATAACCGTGCGATAAAAATCGCAGGCGGCATTCAAAATATGACAAACCGCGGGGTAGAATACGAAGCCCGAAATTTTATCCCGTGAAACGTTGTTCAGTTTACATATGTAACATATGTGTAGGTATACAAGTATTATGTTATACCTAACTCGTCGCGAATAAACTTTTGAAAAGAATTACGGAAAGTTCAAAATCTGTTCTGCCTCGGAAATCCTTGGCGGATGAAGATCGGTCGAGAGTGTACGAATTCTAGATTTTTTACGCGCGAGGGTGTAAATGCCCCGTAAAAAAAGTGACACCCAAATTATTCAGAAATGCCCCGAAAGCAGGCCCGCATCGTGCAATGCAGCGTAATTACACTCTTATCGCGTGTACGAGCATTTGTCGGGATCAAGGCGGGGGGAGGGTGTCGGTGAGAGGGAATATTTTTGCACCCTTTTGACAAGCACCGAGCACAACTGTAGGGTAAACATCGAAGTCAGAGGGGCGTGAAATAAACCGGGCAGAGCGAAGGGATCTCTAACGAGGTTCAAAACTGGGCTAATAAAAGAGAGTTTTGATTTTCGGGACACGCGCGTTATCGATACGTTATCGCGCCGCTTGGCTTCGCCTCGCTTCGCTCTGCCTGAGGGATGTTTCGGCGATGATTAAACGCGGCGAGCCGCGAGCAGCGATGCCCAGGGTGTTGGTCGGAACCCCGGCCTTCCAGATATTTCGCTCGACGGACTCGGGAATAAGGGAGGGGAGGAAACGCGGTTCGCGATTCGGGTTTGGGCTTATCGTTCATTCGGCACTCAAGCCTGCGTGGGATGGAGTTAGTAAAACAATCGTTTAATCGCGTTTAACCATCCCTAATCATGTTTTATCTGCACCCGCTCACTTTATTTTCCCACCCGCGGTATTATACGTGTAGCTTCGACGAAGCTTTCCTCCATTCTTCTTTCAACAGTTTACCGCACGCACGTTTCATACCTGAAATTAGATATTCTAACAAGGCGGCCGAGTTTCTTTCACTTTTATTTAAAACTCACGTTTTCCTGGATAGATTTTTATTATGTAATATAAACTTATATGTTACACGTCGCTACATATATATCGCTTATCGCTAAGCCTAGAATCTAATTTTCTTATTCCATAGAATGCACAGTGCCTTGTACAGAATTATTATTATTATTATTATTATTATTCGTTTATTAATATTTATTACATCGTATTACCAATATTTACGATTATTATTGTTGTTATTATAATTATTAGTGTTGTTTGTTAACGGTTTGAATTTTTACTATAACGATTTTTTTATACGCGAGAAAAATAAACGGCAAAAATTTGATGCTAATCGTGTATTAAGGCGATCGATACAGGATCGCGATCAATCGTACCGAATTGTCTATGTATGTTTACCTACGCGTATATATATATATATGTGTATGTTATATGTATAATTCACGTAAAACTTGTATATGCATACAACGTGCGGGTATATTATTGCACGCGATTGACAAAGTACATATGTACGGACGAGTTGTTCAGGTTGAAAAAAGAAATATCAAACCTTTGAAAGCCTTAGTCACGATCTGTATTATATAAAACGTTGTACCCTAGATTTAAAATTACGTTACATCGGCTTGGCCCATTTTCCCGTCGATTTTATGGAATCTGATTTACTTGCTTTACGGCCGTTCGGGCTGTTCAAAGTTATTTTCTTTTTTTTTCGTTCGGATGTTGTCCGGGGATACGGGGTATTTTACGGACAAAAAAATTTGCGACAGAAACACTGATTCGAGGACGAGATTTGACAAGATTTCGAATGCAGTAGCGGAGAGTCAAGCCTTGTCTCGGGCAGTACATGATCATCTATATTTAATACATTATACACTAAATTGTAAGTAACGTTTAATTAATTTTTTTTTTTTTTATTCTTCGAATTTTCAAATTTTGTCATTAGCTTTTGTTTTTATTCATAATTAATAATTAGTTATTATCGTTAACGGTAACTCTACGATATAATACACTTACCTAACCGTACCTGATGATATTTTGTAAAAATTTTCACCCACTTTATATTCTGTACTCGATAAATTATACATATACAATATTATATACTTAATCCCAAAGTTTTTCAAGATATATAGTAATATATTATTATATATATAGTTAGACACGATTTATGGCAATAAGATTTCACAACTGTTGTCGTGATTCTGTAGTATTTTTTCGTTTTCTTTTTTTATTTATTTTCTTTTTTTTTTTTACTTTTTATTTCATGAAAATAGAGGGTTCGATGCAACTTCATTTATTCATTTGTTCATTTTTTTTTTTCTTCTTGTTTTATCATTTGACTATTTGGACAGAAAATATACATTGACCATTCTCGCAGTGAACATATTAGTTTTACAGGTTTTTTTTCTTTTATTCTTTTTTACCGCGTTGTCGTTTATCAAGTTCGTTCGTTTAAATAATTCGAAAAGAAGAAATATATGATATACGATGTGGATGTAGCGTAGATTGAAAAAATAATATTGCAACTTTTGGATTGTCTCGTGAAATTATACACGCGGTAGACCACGGTTTTTGTCATGTTCTTTTTCTACTCATCAATTGAAAAATTTCATATCTACCTACGTACAGTAAAGTTGACGTTTGTTTGGTTGACGCTAAAACTTTGGATTTCTGCTCTTAAATAAACAGGTACAATGATGACGGATTCGGCGAGAAATTTTTCGTCGTCGTGCGTCAGTATATACATCTATATATATATATATATATATGTATGTATATATTCATACATCACGTATTGACTTGCATATAATATATTATAAAAGCAGCGTCAACAGGTATTGGCAGTATACGAATTTGGAAAATTGACGCGATCGTGAAATTCTGAGGACTGAAATATTCTTCAATTTCCCTCCAAGAATTAACGTATTGAAAGAGAATATCAAGACGGTTGCAGCAATAATAAGCGATTCCGGTCCAATATATATGTAATATAATATGAAATTTACTCGAATTAACGCGATTGAAAATATTAATAATATATATATATATAAATTGTACACACATACTTGCACAGCTGAAAGAGATGTATACAAGAACAGAGGGGGTTGGGGGGATGGTTGCTACTTTCGCCCTTTCACATATCTTTGGTTTTCAATTATTTGGCTTATCGTCACACAATCATATGTTACGTATAATTACTATGTTATTAAGTTTTTCTTCATTTCTTAAACTTTCTCCATTACAACGTGTATAACGTACTCTCGCGTTCGGTCTCTATCCCTTGATTTTCCCTCGTTTATCAATTTTCCTTCCCTACCACTGATATATATCGACGACCTGCTTCCCGCTGCCCGGTGAACAAGGACTCGCGCTGCCGCACCATTTCGTCTCCTTCAAAGGAGGGCAGGGCGTTCCTCCCCTGCGGGGTTTCACACTGATCTTTCTCGTTCTCTGCGTCTCGCCGACCCCGCAACTCCTGCTGCACGCGCTCCACGGTCCCCATTCGCCGACCTTACAGTTTCTCGGCATTCCTGGGGAGTTGAAATAAAAAATTTACCCGTAACAGCCGAGATTCCGCGGACACCGATCCTAGGGTTTATTTGTTGGTGGGGGTGATTTGTTTTTTCATTCTCTCTCTTTCTCTCTCTTTCATGCACGTCGACACGTCCTCACGTAATTTACCTGCAATTGTCAGCGATCATGGGATGAATACGAAGCCGGGTTTTAACTGCTGGATAATTTGGAAGAAGGGGAAGCGCGGAGGGAAGGCTCGGTTCGACGATCGTCGCTAACCTGAATTATAATTCAGCAGTTAAAGGGTTAAAAGGGTGGAAATGGCACGGGACACCTTTTCGTGGTTAATGAAACAGCTAGCGTTAATTACCCAATTAGTTACGCTGGGAGAAGACCCGGGATATTATGCTGCGGGGTCGCCAGCTGATTTATCCTTCTTGACGAAGAAATCACCGGGTATAATATGTAGACAGACCTTGCGGATTCGACTCGCGGATCGAAATGAGAACACGACGACGATCGCGTTGCATGAATTACGAAATTATTCCTTCTTCACCGCCAGCGTTCTGGCACAACGCGTCGAACTAATACGCGCAGCAATTAAAAAAATTTAATCAACTAGCAAATGTTTCATTTTGCGTTAATTGCGCGGTTGGGAAAAAATTCAGAAAGTTGAGTAAAAAAACGAAGGGTGAAAGGGAAAAAAAGAAAAAAAAAGAAAAAACAGCGACACGGTCGCGTAGGGCGAAAATTAAATTCTCCAGGGTTAATTAGGCATAAAATGCGATCGGAATGGCTCGGCACAGTTGGAAAATCATTCGAAGTCGAATTGAACATCGGTTAAAAGAGTCATTGGGCAGTATGCGTGTGTATGACAAACGGCAAGTAATTAGCTTAGGGGAGGGTAGAGACTGCACTTGATTTTACCAATTCACTGCAAAAGTATAGAGACAGAGAGAGGAGAAAAAAAAAAAAAAAATATCTGGAATCGCGTCATGAAATTTAGGAACGAAAAAACAGAAAACAAAAGTCACTTACGAACTCTGGGGTGTTTTCCCTTCGACGGTAGCCTGTGGTGCTTGACTCTGAGTCGATGGGCACGGTCAACAGTGGTGGTAAAGTTTCCCCAGGGTCGAAGCAGGGTCGAGTTCCGTTTCCGATCGTCGGCGTTAATTTTTTGCTGGCTGTTATCGAACGAGTGGATCCTTTGAAGGTTCGAGTTTTGCTGCTGCTGCTGCTGCTGTTGCTGATACATGGTATGGTAATAGGGCCATCCGGGCGCCTTCGACGTCTTGGCCAAGGCGTCCCTCGGCGGCCAGGAAACGGTTGTCGGAGTCGGTGCTTTTCCCCGCTGGGCGTAAGTGGAGGCTATGCTGTGAAGGATGGCCTCCTTGTTGTCCCTCGGAAGGTCGGTGACCAGCTGATTGTTGTCGGTTGTCCAGTACCTGGATCGAAAATAATAATATACTGGGGTGAAAAAGCTGGCGAAGGGTTGTTTTCATGCGAGGCGATGGTCCGAGCCGCGTATTCCATTATCATACCCCGACGCTTCCCCGAATACGTCGGTATATGCCGCAATAATCTCCCGCTTTTGTCGTCTTCGGGCTCCAACGCCCCCGAACCGTCTCGGGGTTTCGCGTTTTAGCTGCCTCCGAGAGCGTCTCTAAATCTCTCTCCCTCTCTCTCTCTCTCTCTTTCTCTCTCCTTCTCTCCGATTCCCGGCGAACCTCACTCTTCCTCTTGCTTCTCCGCCTTACCTCAATTTATTTTAGTCAGTTGGTCACTCGCTGACTCACCTATCATCTCCTCCCCTCCTCTTCCAGTTCCTCCTCTCTCACTCTTTCTTTCACCCCGTCTCTCCGCTTATTCTCTCTTTTTATTTATACAGAAAATTATTACCGAGTCGTGCGATCACTGCTGCGGTAACAATACATAACAAAATATTTTTTCTTTTCTTTTTCTTTCTTTCACTGTTTGTCCCATTTTTTCAACAATTAACCCAACAAGAGATCTTTCTTCTTCCTTTCAACTTGTAGAATTAATTTGGTTGCAATTTGTGAGATGTGTTATGTTTAGATTGTATTATTTCGCGGAAATAACCCATGGCCAATTCAACCTAGAGTGAAGTTACGCAATTCAAGGTAAATTTTAAAACAGTCTGCCTGTTTTTACGCAATTCGGGGTACATTTTACCGAAATGGAGGTGAATTTTTGTAAATAATACCCTGAATCATACAAACGCACGCGTATTTTGACCCCAAGTTGAATCGGTCATGGATCATGTCCAAAAAATAACCGGGTAGAAGGTTCGAGTTAACGAGCATCGATAGTTTTCACCTGTATCTGTAAGGTTCCATTTCCCTGCGTTCCTCAGCGATGGCCTCGTTGAGGTCGCGATTTGGGTCGATGATCCTTGCCGCCGAAGACTGGGACATGAGTTCGTCGTTGCTAACAAATTCCATCTCTACATCGTCCTCGTGGTATCTTTCGGTGAGAGTGTATTCCCTGAGCTGGAACACACGATGTTGCAAAATATGAAGCGTGGTGTAGTACACGGTGTAGCCTCGCCTTAATTATTTTCATTTTTTACCACAGTCGAAAAATATAGTTCTAGTTAGAAAATGAAAATTAGTTTTCTAGCCGTTACCGGAAAGTCTAGTATCCGTTACTATTCTTTCTCATTACGATCACTCTTGCTAGATTTTCTTGCAACTGTTGGGAAAATTTAATGCTTGTGCAACGATAAATTGACGTCAAAGCCTTACTTAGGTAAAAAAGTAGAGTAAACCTCACAAACTGATTTTGCGTTGCAATAACCAAAAAAGGATCGACAATGGCGCAAAATGGTTAAGCGTACCTCGTTTTTCGTAATTCCAACAATATTCAAACAGTTTGTTTTTTTTTTTAACGTTACCAGTTTTACTGAACTTTTCTGTACCTGTAACTGTAACATATTTTCTGCAGAGGGTTAGGGATGAAGCGAATAAGTCGCGTCGCGGAGAAAGAATTGAAACAAATTTGTACTTTCGTTACCGCAGTAATCCAATAGACGACGTTACACAGCCGGACAATATAAAGGGCCAGCCGTTTTGTGATACGGGCATGGATCTGCGGTGCCGGTGCAGATTCTTTTTCATCTAGAGTCCCGCACAGACACGCGGCATCCCTAGAATCTGTTCGTACCTTAATACCCTGCACGTATCTCCGTAGCATTAGGTATAATGGAACGCGTGTGTATACCCAGTTCCCGAGGGACCCGTCACTCCGGCATTTCTTACGTGAAATTAGTCACTTATTCCCTGCACACACGCGGCGGGGTTGAGATCCGGGCAATTCATCCTTCCGAGGAGGAATTTCATTCTGCCCCTCGCACTCTGCGCCCCCTTGTTTCGCCTAACAATTTCGTAAAATTAGACCATTCCACGTTCTACTTGTCGACCATTGTCGCTATTCTCAGAAAATGAAAAGAAGAAAAGAAAATTCACCAGGGTAACAAACCCTCGTAATCGCGTAACCTGTTATTCGGCAGTTTGCAATCAAACAAGCATAAATATAAATCTCTCCGCCATAGAGGAATGCGGAACAGTCTTTTCCAGGTCGCGGAATTCCGTTCCGATTTCTCTTGTTTTTATTTCACTTAATCCCCCTGAGGAACAACAACATCCGAACACCAACCGGGAAGAGAAGGGCTAGACCAGATTTTTTGCAATTAGCAGAGTTTCTCCCGCAGACGTGTTTTCTTTTCTCTCTCTCTCTCTCTCTATCTCTCTCTTTCGGCGGGCGTTAAGGATCGGAAAATATCTATACACGGTTACTCCAACCCCCAAAGGAGAGAGGAAGATTCTGATAAGGTGTTCCGGGCCGTCATTAATTACCTCCGGTAACCGTGGCGGTAATCAGTTGTGAGTCGCGACGAACAAGAGTCGGGGGAGCAAGGACGAGGACGGAATTCACGCGCGGATGGGCAGGCAGGATCATCAAGAACGGGAGTGTGAGAGGGAAAGCGGATGAAAGGGGGGTGAAAGAGAGAAATATATATATACATATATATATACACATATTGTTACAAAGGGTGAAATCACCCGTCTTACCCCCTTTTAATGATCTAGTAGTCATCATAGATAAAAGAAGTTTACAAACCTCTCATGTCTTTAAAAAGAATAAGGTTGCTGCGTCAACCAACATTATTGTGAAAACAGTCTTGTTTCAGACTTTAAACTAGAAACACGTTCTCTGCTATTAAAGCTTTTTCACAACATTTTATTTGCGCCTTTAATTTGCCTCATTAAATAAGCTCACGAATCGTTATTAATTTTTGCAACGTCGTAGAACGTTACAATATATACATACAATATATATATACACACATATATACATATATATGCACATAGATAGATAGATATTTTGCTTGAGAGAGAGAGACGAGCGCAGGGTGAGCTACGGCTTCGAAGGTAGCGAGGCAAGAAATTGTCTCGTCCGAATCCCCCCGTCGCGCGGTAGATAAGAAGTAAAAAAAAAAAAAAAAAGTGATGGGGGGGGGGGTAGGGTAGAAGTTGGTAAAAAATCGTCCCCCATGCAAATGTTAATACTTTGCGCGTGTAGTACGTGGCTCCATCCATAAAAGTACCCGGAGGGTCGGAGGCGGAGGCGGAGTCCAAGGGCTCCTGAGGGGCTAAACAAACCGCGAACAAAAAGGCCCCGACGTCGTCTAATATTCCTACTCCCCGGTACGGGAGTAATTTAGAGGTCTGGCAGCGTCACATATGTTTTAGCTGGTAATATCGCCCGGCCGGTTTTTCCACCTCGATCCTCTCCCTCACCCCCCCGGACTCTTGAATTCGTGGCCACCGTTGCTTTTGACTCTACTTGGTCATAAAAAGCTGCGCCCAGCCAGCGACGCGCCCGTTTAAAAGGGATGAAAAAGAATTTTTAAAACGTACCTAATAAAAAGCTGCGGGTAAAAATCTCTGCTGGTTATACCGTGCATGTTGTTATATACTGACAAAACCGGAAGGCGAAAGCTGTGCAATGCTGCTGCGCTCTGCATGCAGGTTTGTTCGCATTTTCACGGGGGTGACGGTGCGCCGGAAGTCTACAGTGGTTTCTGTTTTTGGCACCCGTTTTTCTGCCAGCGCTGTTCTACGGCGTGTCTTCCGGTCTCAGGGTGCTCGCGTCCGTTTTTGGCACTGGGATTTAGTAGAGAGAAAAGCCTTCAGACTTGTTTTTTGGCCAACATCTTGTTTTTTTTTTTCTTTCTTTCTTTCTTCTTTTTTTTCTAATCATTTCAGACTACGCATGAAAAGATAGCGGGTCGATCATGATATTACATTAGAGTGTAAACGCATGGCTGTTATTATTTTGTCCAACGAAACGTGGGCGTGGACAGATAAGTATTAACCACGGTTGGCGGTAAAGAGATCGACGAGATATTCACCGGCGTTCAATTATTATCAGCCCGAACGTTTTTTAACGCTTGTTTTCTCTTCGCGATGTAATTTTCTGATCCTTTCAAAAATACAGACGAAAATAACGCCCCGCGAGTAAAACCCTGGGATAAAGGAATTCTGTGAGAAATCGAAACCAAACACGACTCACTCTTGAGCCTCACTTTTTTTTCTTTAAGAAAAGAAACGTTTTATCTCGTGCTCGAAGGAAATGATTTTTGCCTCCGTCGCGATGCAGACATTTATTGAGCGACAATATTGGAAGAGTCATCGCTGTCGTGCTTCAAATTCTATAGCTACCTCGGTGTACGCAGTTCTTTGCTAGTCCGTCTCGGATCGTGAAGAAGATGCGTAAATATGTACACGGTAATGGCAAAAGAGAAGAGTAGAAAAAAAATATTCGTACAATTATTTTTTTCTTTTTTACCTATTACGCAGGTATATTCGAAATTGAAGGGTGGCTTGTTTTCCTATGATTTGGCCGCGTTTCTTCCCTCGTAACGATTCGAGTCCACGCAAAACCCGCGTGAGTTTGAAGTTAAAAATAGAACGACGCAAATTCAGGGTAGGAACGGAGAAAAGATGTATAAGGTAAAATCTGCCAACGTTACGTCAACGTTGACATTTTGAAAAATTAAACGAGGGAAACTGGTTTACCTTTCATATTTGCGCCTGAAATATTCGTGGGAGTATATTTATCTGTCCCTCCCGAACGAAGGGAGTATAAAAAGGGAGGGAATAGTTGTCGCTTTCCGCGCGTGTCGTACAGTCGGGAAATAATTTATTAATTCCCTGCACATGGTACTTTTTGCATGTGTACGAAAGGAGAAAAGTTCGCAGGCAAAATCTTTTCGATATACGTAAGTTTATTTCGTGTTATTAGTTTAAAATTGTTTATCCCGATAACGATACACGTTACACGTACGCGACCGGAATTGCGTTCACTGACAAAATTGCAAGACGTCGTTGATCTCCGATCGCTTTCGCCAGGCTTGTCCGATGCGCTCGGGATTTACCACTGATTTACTACCCGAGGAACTCTCGAGTATCCTCGGGACTTGGCCCGCCTCCACGACACGACGTTGACCTTTTCCTCCTCCTCCTCCTCCTCCTCCTCCTCATCCTCCTCCTCCTCCTCATCCTCCTCATCCTCATCCAGCCGCCTCGCGTTGCGATAGAACAAGTAGGGATTGATTTGTGGTCTCTTGGTATTCCCGGTTTTATTGCACCCCGCGATAAATAACCCTCGACGTATCCCAGCCTCCCGATAGCCATACGTATACGTAAGGGAGGAGGCGACGCTTCTTGCAGATGACGTGCAACAGCTGAATTCCGTTTCTCTCTGGTACCGTACGCGTGAATGCGGACGACGGTTTGAGCGGGTCGAATTAGGCGAGGGTTGGAGGGTTGCCCCGGGTCACTGCACTCCGTTTATGATGCACTCGCGAAACTTCAATGCAGAAAAGCTCGGTAGTCTGGCAAAAGCGGGCGAGATAGAGGGGGCACTTTTTTCAATTGCCTTGGGGCGCGAATCGCGGTGAGCGATGGTTAAAAAGTTTAAGGGCAAAAGTGCGAGACGCGATGTTGGCTTGCGGTGTGGGAAGAGAGAAAGAGAGAGAGAGAGAATCGGAGGAGAGAAGACTAATGGATTTAAATTAGAGACATGTTGCCGAACGTTTTACCGGGGATATTCACTGTGAACCTTGAACTTTTGAACCCTACGGTGGTTTCCTGCAGATGACACGTTCCGAGGGACCGATCGCTTATACCGCTCGAATGACGGCTGATGCCGTGCCTCGCTAATTATTTTAACGAAATTCGTCCCGACAGTCGGATTGGCGATACGATTCAGGAATCTGAGTCCGTGCATCGGAGCGTAAATGGATCGGTACGTTACGAGTGTACGAGGTACCGCGGGGTGAATTAACATCCGCAACGAAGGTTTAAGGCTGAATTATACATAGGTATACGAAGTGAAAAATATCATCGAAGTTTTTTTTAGGTATCTACAAATTGCAACCGCGTGCGTAACGAGTTACGCGGATAAGTGTAAAAGGGTAATGCATAAATAAAACGAAATGGAAAAAGGTTGGATGAATAATTCTATGATTCAGACATAAAGTAAAATTAGATCTGCGGCTGAATTTTCCGTTCTCGAAACTTATGCGGTTCGGATTCCGAACACGAACAGCCGGTGACGGTGTTCGATGGGAATTGAATTTGAATAACAAACCTTTGCTCAGCTCGTTCGAATGCCAACGAATTATAAACAAATTTTCATCGTTGTTTCGTGTAGACATTGTAGGTAATTTTTTGTGAAATCATTGAAATAAAATAATCGGCAATTCGAAACTCTGCGTCAAATCAGCCTTGCACTATCAATTAGCTAGCATCGTCAGGCTTTCTTACAGCGACTGGCTCGAACTATAATTGTCCTGCGATAGCTGCAAGCTAAAGCGGACCTTGCAGCCCGCGCCACACAAGCGAATATTTTTGACAAACGGGCATGTCCGAACCGCGAAAGGGAAAAACACGGGTCAGCGAGGGTTGACCTCGTGTCTAGGCCGTTAACGATCATCCCGGAAGAAGAGGGACACGTGTAAACAGAGCGGGGGTCGCTCGATAGGGCGAATGAAAGAAGTGACCCCCGGAGAAAAGGCTCGCCTTTTGATACGCGACGGTATCTCGGCTCTTTCAAACCTGACTGGCAGCCCGTCTCTTTCTTCATTTCGTGGGCCGAGCATCCGGGGAGCGGAATCGGGCGTCGAAAGATCGAAAACGGTACAGCGGTTCGTTCCTGGTGTTTTTTGGTTTTTTGTATAACGCGTAAGCGACCCGTCGACCGATAAAGGTCTCGAGCCAATTAAGGGCCGATTCTCGCAGTTTTCGATTCCTCCTCGAAAAAACGAGCTTTAGCTCTCGGCAGGGAGACCGCGTTTCGCCATCGAAAAGACCGTCGACTCGGGGGAGATACAGTCGAGTCACGATACGAAGCCAAATCTCCGCCGTACAGATTAGTGAGATTAGAGCGAAGCAATAGTGCCGTCTGGCTCGGGTCTGCCGGAGGCCGCAAGGGAAGAAGCTGTGGGGTTTCGGAAACCGTGCAGTATAGAACCCCCGGCGTTGCGTTGGCTTGGCTTATGTACGTATACATGATACACACACTCCCTTGGAGACAAGACGCCGCGCGTTAGATCGCAGATAAACCAGATAACAGTCTCGCGGATTTAAGAATGGGAAGAGATCGATGATTCGAAACCAAGTTGTAAACGCTTTAAGCTTAGAGCGCCGTCGAGAGGTTCGTCGTTCCTTAAACGTCAGGGTTTCAAAAGGTGAAAAATAACGAGAGTATCGTCCATTTACAGATCCATCTACGGGAAGATGAAACGTAAACGAGACTGACGATGTGTCTGTGAGATAAGCGCCGGATGAGGTGAATTTATCCGACAATGAGACGTTCGTCCAATTGGGTTAGTTACCATCCGGATACGTCAAAAGTCGTTTGAGGTCAAATCGATTTTCCAAAGCAACCGAGGTTCGAGTAGATCGAATTCTGCGCCCGACCTCGAGGTTCTTCGAAAGTGCGCGTGTTGCACCCGAAAACGACGAGTGCCCCGGGCGTTTGAACGATGTCCGGATCGGCCGCATTTGCGGTTGAAGAGAGCGAAGCCAATCCTGTGCGAAGCGTCCCTTTTTCCGTCGGCACGGATACCCGTACGTACGATACCGAGTGTCTCGTACCGCATGCCGGATTGTTCGATACGAGCGAGATAAACGGACGTGACACATGTCGTTCCGACCGGCTCGAATAAAGGGGAAATCGAATCCGTGAAATAAGAGGATTGCCGAGCCCCGTCAGCCCGGTGACCGGGAACCAATAAATCTGAGAGCGCATCTGGCGACTCTTTTGAGGATCTCCAACCTCACCGCAACGGAGTTGCACCGTCTCAATCCTCTTGGAAAACCGCAAGCCGACCTTCCGCTCACACCTCGACCTGCACCAGAGGTGAAGGATAAGAGTTCCTCAAGCTGTTTCCTCGCGCCGTTGTTTGCTCGCCGGCAAAGTGTTTCGAACGATATTTCCAAGGATGGGACATCGTCGTGGGCGTTATCCGGAAAAGTTGCGAAAATATCGCGACCCGTACGAAACGTTGGCGTAGAAAAAGCCGGGCCTTTCTTTTATATTCCGCGGCGTCTTTTCGACGAAGAAATACCGAGGTTGGTTTTTTTGATATCGAGTGAAAGTCTCGGGGTGATTAATCGAGTCCTGCAGTCTCGACGGTGTGGAAATTGAAGTGCCCGTCGGCATTCGTCAGGCGAAAACTTTTCCTCTTATTCCGATATCCCGCGCCGCGTGATTCCCCCGGCGTTATATATCTACGACCTTCTTTGTATTTCACGGTTCCGATACATAATCTCGACTCGATCGAAGAGCCGCCGGGAGAAGAAAATAATCGGATTCTTCCGCATCAAATTACACCCGGACCGCAGTAGCTGTAAGAACTCTGCAGCGATCTCGTATCGCGAAAATAAATTTCCTCATCCCACATTTCTCCCCACCCTTGGCTCCGATTTCGTGTCAATATTTATTCATCAGATTTCCGCTCATCGCGTTTTCGCTGTCGGTGTAATAAGCAGCGTTATCACCTGATAACGAAGTCCGGACGAGCCAGTCGCAGCCGATATCGGTAACGCGACAAGTCACCGATAAGCTGACTTGTTTGTTTCTCGGGCAAGAAAGAAAAAAAAAACAAAAAATCGACGTCCTACCGTCATTTGACTTTTGCGAATAAATTTTCAGGTTCAACTGCGATCGGGTGTTTTCTGAAAAAAAAAAGAAGTTCGTTTTGTAGAACGTGTCGCAAGAGTTGGCAGACTGCTGAACCGGCGTTTCGTTATACCAGGGAGCTTGTTCAACTTGCTAATGACCCATCTATCTCACTCCCCTTTTCTCATCTTCTCTTATTTTTTCTTCTCCCCGCCGGCCTAAGCCGGCGAGTGGAGTTTCGGTTATATCTTACGTACCTACACCTATACACCCGCTGCGTAGCGTCGATGCGCAAAAGCTGTCGACTTGACTTACCACTTAATTACCAAACTTTTGTCGCAATCTGATAGACCTTACATATATTTCAGAGATCGGATAGGTCCTTCAAGAACGACGAAGACGGGGGCAAAAGTACGAGGCGGATTACGGGTTGATTGGAAAGAAATTGGAAAGAGATTTGGCCAATGATTTGAGGGAAAAAAACTCGTCGCCAGGTTAATAGCCTTTGGATACGATCTTAGATTTCTGCGATTCGTATATATAAGCTCCGGGGGGGCGCTTCGAGGGTCGGAAACAAGCCATAACCTCGACAGGAGAGAATCGGCCTCGATGAATTCATTTATTCACTCGCTCTCTACGCTCTCTCTCTCTCTTTCTCGCCCCTCGAAGCTGCACTTAACAAATTCGATTAATTATTTTGTATCGCAACGGCGAACCTGTTCTTCGAAACTTGCAGTCTGTTAATTTGTTTTCATTTCCCAGCGAAGCTGCCAGCTACTGCAACCCAGTTAGCCAACGTCCCTGCGCTAAACTCGGCTCGCCTGTAAGCTCTGCAAGGTGGCTCCTCAAACACTCTGCTCGCGCAGATTCTACGTGATTTTCGCTCAAGCTGCAGCTACTGCTGAAATTCATTATATCCCACACGGCAACGAGGTGCAGGATTTATTCTCCTAGTCGCGCTTTGCGGCTTCTTTATCGTTATCCGTGTTCATTAACTTTCCTACACACGCGTATATGTGTACGTGTGTGTGTATATATGTATGTAACCTGTACGCGATTGCTGGCCCGATAACCTTTCCGAACTTCTGGGGCTATTTGTAATCCTGATTTCGGCATAAGCGCCCCGAGATTCGCTCCTTCCGCGTCTATCCTAACAATTTATCACCACGATATCTCGATACAAACTATTCCTCAAATAAATTGTTTCCCATCGCGGCTCTCGCGTTGTTGATTACAAGCTGAAGATATTGAACCAAGAGCCTGTAGATTAATCTGATCCCGAGTAATTTTCGTGCCGAATTGAATGATTGCTATAATATCCCGATACTATCTTCAAAGCGAAACGATATCAGCGTGTAGTCACGCTTTGCCGAATCACATCCGGTGCAATTCGTATCAATGTTCCAACTTCACCTTCCGAACCGAACGCCGAACCATGGTTTGGCAAAGTCGCTGTTATATCTATATATCCTTGCCGAAAAGTTCTTTCAAGTATGATACAATAATAATAATAATAATAATAATAATAAAAAAACGTCGTTCTTTAAACCTGGCGAAGATCTCGAGCCAAAGTTTCGTGCGTTCTCCTCATTTATTCACATCAGGCGTAAAGCAACGCGACGGTTTGACAGTTGGTGTCAGTTACTACCTTGGTGAACGTGAGCGTGGCCAGCGGAGGTAATCGGGGCAGATTCGGGTAGTAGAAGCTTCCCGCGGGATGCGCCGGGTACCTCGACGTGATTCTGTAGGCAACGCCTTGCGGCTGGGTCGGCCAGTTGGCGGCTGTGAATGTGAATCCGTTGTCGGTGCCGCCGTCGAGAGGATCGAGCTGAAAATAAGAAAAAGGAAATAAAGTAGCTACGTCGCCGCGTGTTCGGATTCGTTTCGGAAATGAAAATCGGCGAGAGAATTACCTCGACTGTAACGGTGTCCACCCAATTTCCCTCGACGCATAGCTGGAAGGAGTCGACGCCGACGAACCAATCCGGGCTCGGGTTAATCCGCGCCATGACGCTCACCAGGGTGTGGTTGCCGTCGAGAAAGGCACGTCCGATGCTCGTTCCCTCACCCTGGGGCACCGGCGGCCCGACGAACGAGTGCAGAGTGTTCGGGGCGTCTCCACCCGCGTCCAAACCGTCCGCACGACCCGTTTCCACGTACTGACGCGCACCCTGGGACAGTCTTTCCCCGAGGCGATAGAGGCTGTAGGACGCGTCGTGGGTCCGACCTGCAACGTGACCGAGAAAAGGTCGCACGTTAATGGATGCCGATTTCGTTACTTTTACGCTGCGTTGCGAGGATCGTGGACAGGGTTTAATTCGTGCCAGATTTACGTGGGTATGAATTATTCGTAGTGTACCCTTAAATGATCGTTTCATTTTTTTTTTTTTTTTCCACACGATGGAAAATTGTATGCAAACTTATCGAATACTTATTCGAGCGAGAAGCAGGAATATATTAGATCTAAAAGTTACTATTTAGAAAGATAATAGTTGTCGGCGTTACGTTTTCTGGTCATTGTGATGTGTAAAATATATTTCTTCAGTGTGATACAGCTTTTTCATACAAATAAAGAGTCTTGACGACGCTTTTATAACTTTCACAATTGATTCAAATTGTCGCAACAGTCACGAGGAAATATTGTACGTGTAAAAAAAGAAAAAAAAAAGACATCAAAATTATACCTGACACGAACTAGATTTTCGTAAAGCAACGTTAGAAAATTTATGATAATTTTTTTCAGGGCTTGAATAGCTCAATTTCGTTCAACCAACGGCCAATTCTTCTAGCTCCTGGAAATTTTATACACATAGGATATAAAATGCACCCTCCTGCATATCCTTGAAGCATATTTTCGTCCTATCTCCACTCTAGCCAAGTCAATATTGTCCCACTTTCCACGAGAAAATATATGTGTCTTTGGTCTAGTGGCGAGGGGTTATAGACACAGATTTTTTACTTCACACTAACCTCGTAAGCATTGTGTGAAAAAAATCTGTGAATTATGGTTGCAGGAGGGGAAAAAACCCGACGAGGAGCGTCGTTGTCTCGTTTGCATGGATGCGCGAGGGTGGAAGATCACAATTCAGGCAAGTTTATTTTGTTAAACGGTTGAAAATACCGTGGATTCAGTTACGCAATGACTATTCCTCGAGGAAGGTGCATTCTTCAGGTTGTAGAAACTTTTCATCCAGGTCTCCTCGATTTCCGTCGTCGAAAAATTATACGCACGGTAACGAGCGCATCGTACAAGTTTATACGTGAGACTAATAAGATACCGACGAGTTTCTGCAGCAGAGTTTTTGAGAAGTTGATCAAAGGACTCTCTCTGTTTGCGCATACACGGTATGCTCTTCATTGGAGGGAAAGCGGCTACGAACACATGATAATTGGAGGAGATGCCGCTGCAGGTGGCCGGGGGTTTGTCTTTATTTTGCAAATCATTCACGGCCGGGATGGCACGACGATACTAACCCGCACCTTACACCACCGTCAACCCAGAACTAGGAAGCACGCCGCGGGTTCGTCTCGTCTTTGCCAGGTTTTATGGGGTGAGGCGAAGAAACTTCGGAGCAAACATCGGCCTTAATTTCATCTCAAAGGCGTGATATAATTAATAAGGAAATTTAACCGGTCCCATAGAGATTTACTTAGTCAGGAAAGGCGAGTCGCTGCAGCTGAGCGTTAGACGTGTATTAAACAACGTCACCTGATTTCCTAGTGACGTTACCAGCTCTTCTTTCCGCCGTGCCTTTTCTCTCGGGTACCCTCGAGGATTGAGATATTCAATGTCCCCATGGCGACGGAACCAGGGAACGAAGCTCGGTTTGGCAAGCCCAACATTCTGGCTGTACAACCGCCATGTCATGTAAAAGAGAAATGTTTTTACATTCGTCTTTTCCTTTCCCTTTGCCACTTTGAGTGCGCCAGATAATCATGGCTTTTTTTTTATCTTCCCCTTGCTAAGGAGTTCGTGGATACGATATTCTTCACCAGTGACGAATACGTCGTGAAGGAATTTTGATTGGATGAAGGAAGGATCGAAATTTCTCGTTATACGTATAAATGTGTACGGATAGTTGCATATTGTACCGCATAACTTTGAGAATTTTCGTTCCAAATATCCCAAGACTGTGAAACGATGATTATAATGATAATAACAATAATTTCGACGGTCTGTTCAATCGGTGCATTAATAACTGAATACAGAGAGATTTCTCAGCGAAGAGGTAATAAATCTCTCCCCGTTGCACGGTCTCCTCTTCTTTCCACCGCTACCCAACTTATAATAACATACCGGCGAAAAGGGAGGGAGAGAAACTCTTCATTTTATATGCTTAAAGCGGCGAAGCGGATGCGCATCGCGACGTGCCTTTTATTCTTCAAAAATTACTCTGAAAGCTCACTGGTATTGTTGTAGCAGGGTGTAGAAGGAATTTTTCATCCAGAAATATGCCTTGTGATTTTCAGGTTTGAATTGACGTGCCGAAATTGAGACATTCGCGAAAAATCTAGTCGCTATTACGGGTGGAGAAGAATAGGAGGAAACAAGAATTCGCACATGACGACAAAGCAAACAAGAATTGTAACGACAAGCTGGATGAAAGGGAAAAGTAAGGGCGTGTGCGAATAGAGATGGTGAAAGGGGTTGTGTTATAGGGTTCTACTTATCAGTGATAGCAGTCGGCCGGCTAGCCCGAAACGCTCGATGTTCCAACCCTTCCAGGCCTAGGGCTGTGTGTAAATGCAACTTAATCTTTAGAAATCAGCGAAAATAGCATCGACATCCCCGGAAGCTTTTGGAAGGAGCCATTAGGGGCGGTTCGCCTCAAATTGCCTACCATTAATTAGATTATTACCCGCATCCAAACTCTGATGGGTATACTCGATTTACGCCGTTGGCCAACACGCCGAGCCCGAGCTGCAGATGGGATGGGTAAGGGTATCGAGAGAAGGGGTGAATCTATAATTCGTGAGGCCGAACCCTCGCGCGTCGCAACGCCTTTGCACCTCGGAGAAGAAGGTTGCTGGTTATTTCGGTTCGTGGGGCGCGAAGCAAGTGAAATTAGTCGAAGGGTAAGTCGACTCCCGAAGGGTGCGGGATATGAAATTTTTAGTAGCTCTTTCGCGGTTAGGCATTCTTACGATCTGCAGGAATAAGACGTGGGGCGCGAAGGACGTCAACGTTCAACGACCCTCGCACTTGAGCTCTACATGCTTTCGAATCGAAGGACAAGCTGGCCTCGGATGGTAACCGCTAACGAAACGCCTTTCAACCTCGAGGCTGGTAGCCAATCATCCCCAACGCACTGCTAGCCTTGGGGACAACCTTGCGAATTTCGAAAGCGAGTGATCCTCTCCGCTCCTCCAGGATCCGGGATCCGGGATTCCGGGTGCGGATACCGCCAGCCGTGGCGTTGTCATACAAATTAGAGATTAACTAGGTCAGGCCGAGGGTCACTCTCCTTTCCAATAATCGAGGATAATCGCCCGGCAATATTCTCCGTGCGTCACCGAGCAAATCTTGAACCGGGTGACAACGGCTGATTGTGAGAGTTAGCTAATGAACCTTTTTGCGGTTAAATATTTCGAACGGAGGTAACAAACAGCCAGCGAAGGTTTACGGCTGAGGACAAAATCTGATACCCAAGGCTCCGAATCCCGCGATACGAGGCGACGGGAACAAAGGACGCCGGTACAATGTCAGCCGCTAATTACCCTGCCAGGGGTTTCTAGGATCAATCGTAGACGTTCGGGTTTGGCGCGGTTGCCTAGTCACGAACAAACAACTTCACGGTTGATAAATAAGGCTTGGTGGATTCAAGCTCCTCGGGGCGAAGCGAGCCGCGCGCCAGACTTGATTGAAACGAAAGTGAAATTGATAAATTTTCAGACACGAGGGTGAGAGAGATAAGGAGAGAGGGGACCGGCCTCGCCAAACTTGCCCGAGTGGTTCGAGTGCTTGCGCTCGGAGCTTCGAGAAGAGAGTAACTTCGAAACGAATAACGAGTGCTGCAGGCGAACGGATCGATTCGCAATTATCAATGCAGCAGCCGGGGGTTTCTTCGAGAGTTCTTCTCTGTTTCGGTACCGAACCTATACCAACGTGTCCCACAGCCGTCCGTGTGAATCTCTGAAACGGCGTAAAAGGAAAGACGGTGGATGGTGCGCGGATCTCCTCGTCATTGGCACCGTCTGCGTCGTTGTAATTTCGTAACTGGCGTCGAAGCGCGTGAGAATTAGGTATCAAATTATACACCTTGACTGCTCTAACTCGAAGTTGCCCATCAAAGGGGTTAATTAAGGGGGGTTGCCTCGGTAATTAATAGCCGGTGTTGGATAGAACCCCTTTGGCCGGATGAGAGCTTCATCTTTTCCAAGTTAGGCTCCTGCGGACCAAAAAGGATCCTTCGAGGACAGGATGCTTAGCTCGCCGAAAGGAGTCTAGAACCTACTTTCGTCTCACTGCTGTTGGCGGCCTCGCGCAAACGTTTGTGCACAAGCTACTCCCGCGGTAGAGGAAACCTCCAGGACAGAGGTCATATCTCATCGTTACAATCGCGGTTTACCCCTTGTACTCGTAATTTATTGCCAAAAGTTGCCATGTACCTACTCCTAATACACATCTGGCCATTCGCGATGTGCGTGTGTGTTTATACGCGTGAAAATTCCTGCACCGTCAACCGATGTTCCTCGCCATTTGCATCACGCGACGATTACTCATCGAAGTCTCAACATTTCACCGAATTCTAGACCGCATTATGTCCAACTGTCATAAATGGTGCCACGCACTCAGGTCCCTGGTTCCATTGTTCAGCGGCTCGGTGCTACACGGTTGTGTCAAAGGTCAATCGAATCGGGTGTATGCGATAGATCGCGAGGCTTGTTGGTTGGTGGAGCCGGTGTACAAATGCATCGATCTCTTGGCTGATGATTTAGCGATCGTCGCACGGTGAGCATTGGCTGCTACCCAGAGCCATTTCCGTGTTTTCGTCATTAGGCGAGCCGTTATGCGTCGCCGGGGGAATTAAGCCATGAGCCGGGGTGTGAAAAGCGTCGTGATCGCAATTTTCGGAGCGGTACTCTGTACATTCGGTTCGCATCTCAAGCATTCGGTGACACCGGGACTCGATGGTATATCCGTGCGGAAGTTTTGGTCCCAGACGGGATCAAGGCATCAACTACGAAATAGTTTCAGAATTGGGTTATCTGTCCCGCGCTGAGTCTTATTACATATATATATATATATATATATATATATATATATATATATATATATATATATACACACACATATATATACACCTTGAGGAATAGGAGGAAAACACGTACCCTTGCACACCTTGTCCTATATCCTCGCAGTTTGCTTAGACTTCGGTATCCGCTACTCGAGCTACCAAGTTTCTACACGAGTTCTAGAGACTAATTGCTCAACCGAAATCAACGCGCGCGCATGCGTGATGTTAGATTCTGGGGGCAAACCGACGGCAACACTTGCAGGATGAATTTCTCGGCTTTCAAGCTTTCGTCGTGGGTGAATTCACACCTGGCAGATTCTTGCCGTAATTTTCTTCGACTCGGAGCAGCGACCGACGCTTGGCGGTTGACCATTTCGGTCCTGTGGCGAAAATAGAATCGCAAGCGTACGTGCCAGCAGCGGCCATATTGCTTTCGGATTGGCCTGTTAAATACATAGTATAATACGACCGATGACTTTAGCCAAGTTTTCACCTGACCTACGTTATTTCGCGGAAAGTATTTGGAGACATACCTTCTCGTTTTTGAAACTTTATCCTGAGTAATGGATGTTTACTTGCGTTTCTGCCAAGACGAGTGTGAGTCACTCTAAGCCGTGTTACCTCGAGGCCTTGGGAGGCGCGGTTCGTACGTCGCTGTTAAACCGTCCACTTCCGATCCCTCCGCTCTTTGACTTGACGTTCGTATTCTTACCGGGACGTCGCCGATTTTTCGGTTTTTTCCAGGAGAAGGAGGAGGAGGAGGAGGAGGGAAGGGGGGGGGGGGGGCGAGAAGGATTTTGCGAAAGTGGACGGCCTCGAGCCTTCAAGATTTCCCGAACGTAAACTAAGCTATAAAGCAGGCTAAATGAGCCTTGGCTCTCATTCCGGAAAGGCTGTCTGCCCGGCCGCCCGCCGGCCGAGCTTTGTTTCAGGAAATTAAACGAGCGAACGGGGAAATAAATGACCAGGTAGGACGCGACCCGAGGGTTGAGAGGGCGAGCGGCGCTTACTTTCGCGAGTAGGCAGGCACCTGCCCTTGCGAATCCTGCAGGATCTGGCGCGCGCTTTTACGCGCTAAACGTGCCGTGCGTTTTCCAGTACGCACGAGAACCCGAGCAAATAATCGATTTATGCGTATTTCCGTGACAGTGTTGCTCCGCCGGTGCGGGCTAATTGGCTGTCGGAAAAAGTAGTAAACATTGATTCAACAATAATTAGAACGGCGTTCAAATGACTGGCGTGCAAATGTGTACAATTTTGCACGAGCGTACGTCCGCCCTCGTAATCTGTTGATAGAACGGAATCAAATTTGCGAGTGGGCGGTTGCCGGAAATTTTAGCGAAGTAAAATATACCCAGAATAAACAATGCCGCACGGTTTGCTTCTTGCTTTGATATTTTCACAGCAGCTATACCGAATTATATTATTAATAATCGTTTCATCGTGTCGTTCGGACGAGTTCTCTATCCATGTACATCGAACAGAGAAACGTGCATATCGTAAGTAAGATAGTAGAGAAAAAGTAGTAAATAGATGAGATGAAATAAAAATAAAAAAAAAAAAAAAACTGATTCGAGCAAGCGAGCAGGTGAAAGATAAAAGAAAAAAGATTGAGAAAAAGGAGGCGGAAAGCGTTAGTAGAGCAGGTTTGTCAGATCGCGAAAACATCTCTCGTCATATTTGATTCGTCGATACCTTATAGCCGGATATATTTATACCGAGAATAATAATTCATTTTTCGTAAAGCCCCATAAATCATGGCAGTAATTCCAACAAGGGCGAAATCAAGTCGTTGCCTCCACCAATCAGCGTAACGAACGACTCACGTACCGAAAGCTCCAACCGTCGGCTATTCTCATTCGTATACATATACATGTATATCAACACGGCCAGAGTTGTAAAAACAACAGAGATTCGACTGATGAATGAGTATTTGCGATTACATACACGAGTAACGCGACGCTTCCGACACGCGATTCAAACACGTGTTTTCTGTTGAATTTCCCGACTGTACAATTCATTCCTTTACGCCTACAGTAATGGAAATCTATTTTTAGTAGTCATAATTTGAAACAAATTACCCTCGCGCATGACTTTGAGCATGCGCAGGCACAGCGGCTAGAGTTGGCAAAACAGGCTCGAAATGTACGACGCTATGGTGCTCGTATCATTCCTGTACACATGTACGTACCTACGGGGTGAAATTTAATTTCGCAAATTAGGTTTCAACTATGGTATAATTCCGTTAAAAGGGTTGCGTTTCCAATTTAATCCACACACGCGCACACTCGCAAACACAGTTCCCCGGCAATCATGAACACCGACGATAATTATCGCCCCTCGAATTCGCCGGCTGCACTCGTTGATACTCGCGTATTCGCCTGTTTAACTATTTACTTAAATTTATTTTTCCAAATAATTCAGTTCGGACGAGTTTTTCATTTTCCGCAGCAAATTGGATCGCGCCAAGCTCCAACTCCGGTTACGCTCCCGTTTCTAATCAGACCGAAGAGCGAAGTCGAGTTGCGATTCGCATTCAGCTCTACATTCTAGAGTCGGAGACGCGTAAACGTGTTACGGTCCCACTAACACACTGCAAAGACTCGTTTCGCGTTAGTCGCGGAGCGCGATGTTGAATCTACGTGTCAGTTCGCAGGGCCGTGCGAATTCCAATAAACTGAACAAGCCCCGGAATTCGCGCGGAGATCAATGAACAGAGGTTGGCAGGCAGGCATTGACGACGACGAAACGTCACTATCTCAGAATCTCCGATGTCCAGGTTTCGACTGATACAATTCAGCACCCAGGCAGGTACGGTGCCTCGTCGGGATGGACAGCCACGATCCAACGACTCAGTCCTTGCATCATTTAACAACGATCGATTAATAGAAACGGATTCAGGATTCGGTCCGGTTGACTTCGTGGCTCTTGATAGAACCGCGATTGAAAATTAGTCGGAGAAGAACGGAAGTGGAAAAAAATAACGCACAGTTTTTCCCCGGGCCCCCTTTACCCATAGCTACAGCACTGCGCCAGGTGGATACGGGGCGTGCAAATGTAAATGGATGCGCGGTCCTCTCTCAGCAGTGTGTAATTTGGTGTACAAGCTGTAATTTCCAATGTACGTAACTATGTTATATAGCACGTAAATGCGTTCTATGTATCGGGGGTGCTCCGTGAGCTGTTTACCGGGTGTCTCGAGAACCCTTGACTATATTCCCGCTAATGGATATACATAGCTGAACGAATTTCTGGCCCTGCAGGGTGACAGCTGCGACGTGTGGGATGGAATCAATGTCAAAATAGAACCAAAGGAATTGACGGATGTTAAAAACATATATTCAAGTTTAGACGTAAAATTTACCAGGCCATTTATAAGCCCATCGTTGACAGATGATTTTCACCCGTTGTCTGACGGATATCACGATTGTACAACGTTTACGGGTATAAGATTTCTCCAAAGTTCGAATTAGCGGAGCAAGTGTTCTCGGTTCCATGATCTCGTGAGAGGTGATCCTCTTGAAGATGCAGTAGCTACACCGGCAGGGAAATGATATTCTGATGTACGCAAATTTAATGGACATATATTTTCGAAGAAGTAGCTTGGGCAGCGCGTGTCCCAGAGGTAGGACGTTCAGGGGTTAAGCACTTTGCATCGTAGATGGGCAGAAAAAGGTGTCGGCAAGACGGATTACACTCGAGTCGTCTGTCTCGAATCGTTGCTGGCTGTTGTCGCGTATGGAAAATTGGAGATTTCTTCGAGTGGCTACCGCAATGGGGTCACATGTTTGCGACACTTTCATTGTTTCGACAAGCGAACAAACAAAGCAACAAGAAAACAAACAAACAAACAAACAAACAAACAAGCAAACGGACGGACGAACCGACAAACAGACGAACAAGCAAACCAACGAAGGGACAAATCCTCTTTCTCGAATGTCGCCTCTTCCTCCCCTTTCTCTTCGTAGGTTGTTACGAACGTGATCCCCCCTAACAAAGGAGACCAACGTTTCCGCTCGATGGGTCGTGCTCGAATCTCTCTATACTCGCAACTGTGATACATGTGCAAATAGACCCGTCTAACCTCGTCAAGCCGCACAGGTCCATTTTGGGGTGGCTTAGTCCATCCGCCGGAGAATCGCCAGCTTAAATACACCATGA
Organism: Neodiprion fabricii; assembly: GCF_021155785.1. Lineage (NCBI taxonomy): Eukaryota > Metazoa > Arthropoda > Insecta > Hymenoptera > Diprionidae > Neodiprion > Neodiprion fabricii. The sequence continues at coordinate 26,358,405 of NC_060244.1, read as the reverse complement.
GATATTAATTTCGGCTATCGTGTTACCTACCCTCTTGCCTTGACTTGGATAAGCGCGGAAGCGGAGATGAAGAGTCGAGTGTAATTATCACGGAGCGTCCGGTAGTTTCACAAAAATTAACGACTCCAGACTTGTAGGTTTACCGTTTTTCCTCAGCAATCAAACGGGCTCCTCGTACAGAGGTTTCCACCGAGAGCTAACTGCCGTAATTCTCGCGACACGAGCTCGAGATTGAAACTGAAGCCGAAGAGGCGGTTTGTCGAGTAAACACCGCGTCTTTCGCTAATCGAATAATCTCTAACAGAAGATGGATGAGAGAAGCTCCGGTAGAAACTTGGGAATCCCGTATAACGGTAGGAGAATTCCCACGCGCCTGTGATTGCATGGTGAAAATTTGCGAAGGAACGTTACGGAATTTTCATTCATCAAACGTAAAGCAGGCGTGGGGCCGCAATAGCAAGCAGCTGCTGCAGCTTGACGGAGAGTTTCCCGTCGGCAGATTGGCGCCTGATATTTATAAGTTGACCCAATCCGGTGCCAAGATTTAAAGTGTCGATGTCACTGGCTTTTCAAGCTTCTCCTCGGATCCGAGATGCGACCAGGTTTTCCATAAATAAGCGGACGAGCCCGTCCGGCATTGTTGCAAATTAGTCAACGGTTATTATTGGACGGGCATTGAATTTTCATACGACGCGATGAGCGGCAGGTTGATTCACGTCGACGACAAGTGGCGCAAAAGCTCGATGTCAGAACGATCCTCGCCGGGCACGGGCGGATCGGCGAGTCAAGTTTTCAGTGGATCGGAGAAGACTTGGCACAACGTACAAAGCTGTGCCGTTGAATCTGGTCAGCAGAAAATTTTCCGACGTGGATTTAGCAGCCCTCGGATAACGCTGTGAAAATTTATCAGTTTCGTCCTTTGTTGTCCCTGCCTGCAGCTGTAATATCGAAACTTTTTTTCGGATCAGCGATTCTCTTTTTATACCAACAATGTGGGAAAGCGTTGTTGATGAATTTCTTACGTACCGCGTACTCGGAAAGAATGGCTCGGTTGTTTATCGACGGTTAATGTAGCGTAAACTTTTCAGTTCGACTGCTGCCTGCCGCTCGCAAGCTTCGATGCCAGGTGGATCTACACACGCGTTATATACAACTCTGTTCGACCGGTTCAGATTCCGTTTTGTTATAAAGTCAATTAAAATTCGGCTACGCCGGCGGCAAAGAGAGCTTCTGCGGCTGAGCGAATATTGCCTTTGATTGACGTTCAACTTTGACCCGCGGCGTTATAAAAAGTTTATCAGACCGTTATATGTATATACGGCTAATCACACACTACTTGCCTCAAAGGTGAACTTTAATCGAACTCGAATAATTTTTGACGAGCTTTCAAACTTTTACCATATTGGAAAACAATCGTTTCCGCTTACAGGCAGGAAAATCAGTTTCGGAGCTTTTTTTCACCCATGAATATCCGATTTGTTTATCATCATACGTTTGGAAATTATTTGTTCCGTTCACGGCCCCGGGAATAACTACGACCGTTTCGAAGCCGCCATCATCTGCGGCTTTGAGTCGTTAAAGTTTCTACGAAAATTACACTACGCTCTATTTATAACGGGCTGTCTAGTAGCGGCCCGATACAAGAGTCTAAATCTTCGAGTTCGTAAAGCTACGCGGTCTTTCCTTTTTCCGTCTTCTTTATTTTTTCTGTTTCCTATCGCTAACAAACACGGTGCAAGTATGGGTGATTAAAGAATAATTTACGAAGGCAAATGGCCGCGGCGTACGCAGGTCGAGAGGAAGCCGTGAACGACGTACAGAAATACACGATACCGGTTGCACTTAAGAAACTACACAAACCATCGGCAACGTAGGGTAATTTCCTGCAGCGTAATCGGAACGTTTCCCGCGAACATTCTTTCGTCCCAAATTACACACTCCCGGTAATCCAACCGCGATATTTTTATTTCCGACAATAAGCTAATACGGCTAACGCTCGTCAGAAGCTCCATTAGGTTGATTCCAATTGAATCGCGTGATCCCCGAGGCAAGAGTTTCGGCGAAGATTTCAAGAAGCGTTCGAGGGTGACTGCGGACGGGCTGGTGGAATAATTAACCGAATCGGAAACTCGATTTCGCTGTAAGCCGGATCGAGAGACTCGGGGCTGGTTCTCCGGTTGTCAATAATTCGCGTTCGCCGTTGCAGAGACTCCGTACATAGCATCCCGCACGCGATATAATCGACGTCGCCAAGTTATTCGTGGCAGGGTAAATTGGAACAGAAGTTTCTACGTATCCAACAAGGTGCGCCAGCGGTTCGAGCCCCGTGCCGGAAGTTGACACGGCTGCGGACAGAAGCTCGGATTGTGTTGCAGGGGTGCGCTAACGAAATATCGAGGGAATCGGATCTCGCTGTGCTACGTCGGAGATATTAAGAATTTAAAGCCACGCGTTGCCGAGGTGTGCTTGCATATGGCATGGGAATGTCGCCGTATCACCACCTCGGGAAACCCGAGTACCGGAAAACCGGATAACTGGGATACCGGGACGCCGTCGCGAATCCCGACGCCTGTGTTCCCGGCTCGAGTATCAAACTTCGAATCATTGCCTTGCCTTCCGGGCGGTTCGCCCTTTCTCTCTCTCTCTCTTTCTCTCGGTCTCGTCCAACTCGCTACTTCAAACGCTTCGTCGCTGATGTTACATAGCTATATGTGAATACACGTATCCCATAACTCCCGAACAAAATTCCCTCTGTGACACGTTAGTTGTATTATATAGGTATACCCAGCTATATTTCGAAGGTGTTCTCGATGCTTCCCCGAACTTCCATTCCGAATATATACCGTCGAAGTTGTAACGATATGAAGACAATTTTCGGAGTTTGAATCGTGCAAGCTCGATCAAATTGCGTATCTTCCCGCGGTATCCTCATCCGGAAGTCATCGGGGACAGGGTTTGACTGGCAAACATCAAGCTGATAACCGAATTTCGATTACGGAAGTTGAGACGGAAGGCGGAAGACTCACGTGACAGACCGTGCAGCTTCTGCATATCGTTATCGTTAATCTAGGGCACGGCGAGTGTGTATGAGGAAAGTTTACGGTATCTACACGCAAGGTGGAAGGTGTATCAGAGTAATTTGAGTGGAGCGTATAAATTTTATGAGAGGTTCGTTAGCGCGAAGAGAAATTTTCTCCCCTATTAAAAAGTATAAATAAAGTGAGGAAAAGTGTGTACGCGTTACACGGTATACCGTAAGAAAGTTAAAAATTAAAAAGCAAAACGACGAATTGATGGGAGTTCTTAAAGTTTGAAAATTCTAACAGGGTGGCTCCGCTTTACTTATCGGCGTCATGACACTCGCGTTTATGCTCGGGCAAGCTCGAGGAGGTGGCTGGCTGTCTGGGTGGGTTCAACTTTACGATTTGCGGTTCACCGTTTCCGTCTTAGGAAAAGCACCTGCGTGCCTAACGCGGGCTTCTAACCTAAGTAACCTCTGTAATCGTCGGCTGGTAGACTGCAGACGCGTAATTCACAAGTGGCGAATTTACAGAGGCCTGGATCAGGAGAGGAAGCGAGCAGCCGATACGCAAACCTTCTAACCGAGATCCTGGAATTATGTTTCCATTGCAGTCCGAGCCCTTGATGCGGACAATATTTAACCAGCATTGAATTTAACCCACTCGAGTTGAGCTTTTTACGTCTTTCTACTCGGAAAGCGCCGTTTTCCATTTCCCACGAACCTACATCAGACACTCGTACAGATATATCTTCAACTTTTTCATTTATACCCTCGTGTTTGAACAATCGAGTTTGCGAAGAAAGGTTCCTCGCTCTTCTGCCGTCCCTTCCGTTTTTTTTTTTACTTTTTCTGTCTTTTTTTTTTTTTTTTGCTTGTTTCCAAGAGACAGATGGCCGACTTTATGTGCGAGTGTGTAACGCTTCGAGAGAATAAGGAGAGCAAGGAAGAGAGAGAGAGAGAGAGAGAGTTACAGAAGGGTACAAGAAAGGACGGGATGGACGAACCATCCAACTTCCCAAGCTTATGGTCACCGTCAAACGCGGAACAACCCGTCGAGCAGGCTTCGAGCTTTGATGTATTATTCAGGATTCCATTCGGACAAGTTCTATTGCGGGAATCGAATGTCCGGATGACGATACTCAAAATGATTTAGCCTTGTGTTTGTTTTCCCGTTTCTTGTCTGGTATGTTCATCATTCGTCATTCGTTCAAATTATTGATCGAAAAATGTAATAACGCGACCAAGATTTACGAACGCGTACGATTTTCACACTGTTTATTTGCCGATCTCGGGTGAAGGGCGAAGAATTAGTTAACTATAACGCGACGATCCCGCATTAAAAACGATACTTCGATCTCTTCTGGTAAATATTTATTGTAGAAGACGAAAGGGACTCTAAAGCATGTTCGCAGTCGGATCTTAATAATTTTCGCTAAATGCGACTTTCAGCGTTGTCTTGAGTAAGCTTTACCGTCTTCGCGACGCTTCGAGGGTGCCAGCCTTATACCTACGAGCAGTTCGAACTTTCGTCGTAACGAGTTTCAAATTCACCCTGTCGGACGGGGTATAAATATTCTGCTTGGAACGAGAATATAATAAAGTCTCTCTCTCTCTCTCTCTTTCACTCGAAATTCCGCCCCGTCCTAATTCCCTCGCTGAGTTTTATTAGCCGAATTAAATTACACTTTTGATTACCAATTCTAATTTTAGCGGTACTTTGCCGCTCGCATGTGTCGCTGTATCTAGAAACCGAATAGAATCATCTCTGCCTCGTATTCATACAGGTATAATTGAGAGGTGTTTAAATCTCTTTGGCAAACTCGTTAAAACTCGAAACTTGAAATATCGCCAATAACTAAATTAATTACAGCTTTAACAAGCGATAAGATTTTCTCCGTTATTACTTTTTTATCCCTCATTTGAAACAACGAATATTCGATTAATTTACCGTCAAAAAATCGACAACACGATTGTAGTGAAACTAAGGGTAATTGGCTCTGACGCGAATTGTCTGCAGTTTCTCTGAAACTCGCCTTCGGGAAATCGGCACCTTAATCAAACGGAGGGTGGAAGCATTTCCTCCGTTCCCGCTTTCGGTGCGTATATATATATACACATCAGTTACATTTTCGGGTTGAGGGGGTGATACGTGGGCCGATGCTCGAATATCCGAATTACGAAAGGCGGTAGCTTGCGAGCTTTCACTCGCAGGCTGACGTATCAAGCGTTAGGGATAAAGTGCCCGCCGCGCGAAGGTTGGTTCGATTTACGAAATTCCGTATCCAATTTCATGCAGAGCAAACTGTCCTATCCCATGTTTTTCAAGCTTTTTAAAAAGCTCGCGATACCCCCGCCTCCTCAGCCTCGCCCCGGCACGTGTTACTTCCGCGCAATATCAACGCTCTCAATTATCCTAAGCAAACTAATCGATTCCTCCCTTCTTCCTCCCGCCACTGCGAGACGCGCGGCACACGGATTCGGCCGCGTTAGGAAAAGCTCGAAAGCGTTTCCGACGGTAGCGCAACGATCGTTTCGTTAAGTCAACGGATCCGATCGGGTCACCACCCGCAGGGCCTCGGGGTCGGCGCTGATCCTCGTTCGACAAAACCGCCCCCATTTGAATATGCTATTTTCCGCAGAGCTGGCCCGAAGGCTGAGCTCGAAACTCGCCCCCGCAGGAGCTCGGATTGCAGGACACAGCTTTTTTAAAACGGTCTACACGCGTCGTGTGGCCAATACCCGTATCGCATTTTTCCATTCGTTTTTCATAAGCTCCGGTTGCACCGGAATAAGAGGCAGTTATATTGAATAAAAAATATCGCCGAAAGGTGAGGTATGCGGGTTTCTCTAAAATATATCGATCTACGGAATTTTATAACGGCACATTTCTCGATTCATGCGTGCTTGCATATCATACATACCGGGAGGAAAAAGCTTTGAATAAATGAAAATTCGATTATACATCGTATTTCGGCCGGCACGCCTCTGTTTCTTATTCTTCCTCAGCTCGCTCTCCTCTCTCCTTTCCTCATTCGCGTTCTCCTTTCACCTCACACCTCAGGCAGGTATACATGCACGCCTGTTTGATCATTCCACGCACGGATGGCGAAAAGGTAGAGAAGCAGGTAAGGGAGAGGAAAAGATCGAGGGTGTATCGGAACGCGGTAAAGCAACGCCTCGGTTCGACGTCGGCGAGGCTTTTGGCGGAAAAGCTTTCGCACCCTGACGGTTTGCCGCGCCCCTAAATCCGGAAATTTTTACCCCCAGCCGCACCGCCGCATCGTCGCACCTCTCGATAACGTTTCTAATTTATCAAGGATTAAATTCTCCGCGTCGTTATACACGCGTGAATTATCCTACCTGGGAATTTTTTCCACATTCGTCTGCCACCGATTTCGACGATTTCGTCAATATCGTATAAACGATTCCTAGTCCGGTGATAAATATGACAATACATTACGTCGGTTGCCCTTCGCTTTTCCCCCTTTTCTCCGTATTCAATAGAGTGACAGATTCAGAGCTCGTTTCCGACACGGATTGACATTCTGAATTCGTTTTGTATCATTGGATAGCGCCGCGTATCATTCGGGGAACTCCCCGGCATACATTTATATATCCCGGTTAGAATGGGGTGTGTGTATAAAGAGATCTCGTTGTACGGGAGGGCGGGATGTCGAGGAGGTGTACAAGGGTGAGTGAACGTGGCTGCCGAGAGAGAGAGAGAGAGAGGGAGAAACGAGGGGAGAAATACCTGGGCCTCTACGCAGGCGGAGGTTGGTAGGGCACCTCAAGTTTATTCAAATCTACAGAAGAAGTTGGAAGGTGGAAACATTTATTTTAAGTTTCTTCGATGGATACGGCTGGCGGCGGCAGCGTTGCAATCTTTGCGAAAAGTTTCTTGAAAAACAGAGTGCGCTGCTCGGCGCAAAGGCGTGGCGAATATGCCATACGTGTCTGTGTGTACGACGGTATACACCGGATTGGTCCTAGTGGTTGTGCTCGAAACAAAATAAAGTTCAGAGACGAGAGAGAGAGAGAGATGGAGTAAAAAGCGAGAAAGTAAAGTAAAATAAAAATATACTTATATAATGCAGAGGCCCGGAGAATGGGGTGCGGAGGAACCGCAACAACGGAATATAAAATATTGAGCTTCTTTCGAGAAGTGGGAATGAACCCGCGAACCTCGGGAAACCGTCGCGAGAGAGGAATAAGGAGGGTGGAGTATTCTTTATTTCTCACAAGGTGTCAGCGTCTCCGCTTAAGCACCTGTCCCTCTCTTCCTCCCGTCTTTTTCATCCTCGGAGACGTCCTCCGTAGGTACGAGTAAGAACCTCATCGCTCGCGTTTGAAAAACGACAGCTGGCTAAGAACTGCACGGGAGCAGCGGGAGAAACGAGTAAAGTATGTTTCACCTCCGAAGTGTAGGTAATCAGGACTCGGTGCCTCGCGGAAGGCAGCGGCGTGAATTCTCCCTTCGGCGAGACGTTTCCATCGGATATTGGCAGAACCAGGTTGCAATATCTCGAGCGATCAAATTACGTATCACATCTTTCGCCGGGGTAAAAACGTAACGTTTCGATAACTCGACGATGTAACCAATATTATACAGTTGCACCACCGTCGAAGAAGAGTTATGCGATTCGAAACGAGCCTTTCGGAAGTATACATATATTACCCGGCTGTGCAACGGCAAAGAACTCGAGGAATGGAAACTCTGTTACTATACGTACGTATTCAATACTGATACGCGCGAGGAGAAAATTTCTCCCGCACGGGCAACGTTTACTCGGTGAATCTCGAGCGGTTATTGGGGCAGAATAATGGCCAACGGAATTGCAGGAAAGCCACGTTGGTACTGCATGCACCAGACTTCTACTTCGCTTCGGGATAAAGCTACTAGATCAGCTGACTGGATTACCCGACATTCAAACGGTAATCTTCCTGCAACGTTCAGCGACAAACACACTCCAACGGACGATATAAGAGTCCGGTATTCCTTGGAGAAAAATGCAATTTCTGCAGAATAAAAGTCAAAGAACTCTCGCGAAAGTGAAAACGAATGATTCGGATGACGATGATGACGATTATACGTCACCTTGAATTCATCCGGTAACAGATTTTCCGTCGTCACTCTCGTCCGTGACACCGTGTATAAATATGTTTTGCACAATGTCTGTACTAGCTGTAGTTACTTATTTCAGGCCAAACTGAAACTCGAATAAAGTTTCGGCCGTGAATATGTCTGCTCTAGTTCTTCCCGTTCCCTTTCCGCATAGCGGGCAGCATTCCGCACTTGTCGTTTCAACCGGGACCACCTGGTATATCCGGCAGTAGCGCATTCCGTGCCGATTCATTCGTAAGTCGAAACTGTTCTTTGAACCGTTGAAATTTTTCCTCTCTCTATTTTTACCGCCTTCGCGAATGCGTTCAAGCAGCTTTTACTTGACCGGTTGTTCCGCGGATTCGAAAGATTGCCACTTGTCTTTGGGGAGGTTTTTCCACGTTCTGCTTATAAAATTAGGCACCGAGAGGTTTTTCACCTCCGACGATTCAAGAGTCTATCTGCTGAAATATGTGAAAAAAGACGCTCGGCGATTTTCATTTCCAAATGCGCACAACATCAGTGTCCGCAGGTACCATTTCCGTGCGATAATTACCCGTTTCTAACGAGCAGGTGGTTTTTCTCTCCTCTTTTTTCTCTCCCGCGTGGTTCCTGCGGGTCGGCTTCGTGCCCAGGTCATTTCACTTATCGCCTCTTGCAGCCGCTGGCTGCTGCAACCTTCGCCCTTATCGGGTACAACAGGCGTTAGGATCTGACTCTTTCCTTTCTTGAGAAACTCAAGAAAATGAACAACGCAATGAATGAGCGAAAAGAAGTGACTGCAATGGACTTGTCAGCTCATTGTCAGTTATTGCCTTCGCTCTGTCGCTTTCCCTGAAAGCTTTGACCCTGTTCAATTTGTTGCGAGCTTGCAACGCCCCTTTCCCACACATGAGCGTACATACGATAGTTGAATAATGATCATGGCTTACGGTACTCAAGACTCTCTTCTTTTTTGTCTACGTAATATACACGCTTGCTTGTCTTGAATGTGTAGTCATTTTTTTTTTTTTTTTTTGTTACTGTTTCCTGAATTTGTCATCAAAACTTCGTCTCAACTTTTCACTTGCGTTTTCGATGTCTCAAGATAAAAATGCGAAACATTTATCACTGTGAAAGTAATAAAAAATCAATACCTCGCCGCGATGTAGAAATATATTCTTTATCGCCAACGTATACCTACTTTAGATTCCATGTCTGAAAAAAGACGGGACGAAACTGAAAGAACAATTCCATAAAAAGCATCGAGTGACTGTCGTTTTTATGAGGGAACGAGTAGCTACACGCAGAGCTTGCGGCTTACGGTTCCCATGAACGACGGTGGAATAAAAAGTGTGTGGATAAATAAAGGCAGGGAAGAGCGCAGGGTTTGGTCGAGTCACGCGGGTAAGGCTGGATATTTAAATTCTGCTCTGGCAATTTATAAAAGGACACTCCCCAAATCCGCATCCACTGAGATTAAGCAGCCACACTGTTGGCCGGGTTACAGGCTTCCGTGCAGAGGCAAAGAGCCGGGGGTGGATAAAACCGTTGAAATGATGATAATAATAAAAACGATGATAACGAATAATGATAATAACGACACTTTCCGTTCGTTAACATTCGCTTTGTTTTTTTCTTCTGGCGCGTTTCACGTTTTTACAGGTTTCGCGCTCTCCCAAGAAAACAACGTAAGATTTGGAATAACAAATATTGAACACGTATTTTCGCGCGAATCTTTTATGCATGTACCTGTAAAGTACGGTAGGTACGTACCAGGTATAGATATATCCATATACATACGTGTTACGTAGTGCTGACGTTTCGGTGAAACACATCGATCCTTGCCAGATACTTCAGCAAATAGACTGCCTGTTTCCTCGGGGCGGGAATTTGACAATCAACAAGATAGCAAAGGGAAAGGAATAAAGAAAGAAAGAAAGAAAGAACACAAAGAAGGAAAAAGGAAAAAATAGGAAGGGGAAACGAAGAGCGAAAAATTGCCAAGAATATGACATACAAAACTTCCCATGTGAGAGTAAGAGAGAGGGAGGGAGGGCTGCTATACTCGTAAAAATACAGAATGCTTTCTCGATACTGCAATTATTTACGCATGGTTAGGTAAAATATTATTATATGTTATACGTTATATGTATATCTGTGTGTATATATTCTTACGACAATAAATTTTGAAAAAGGTTTTGTACAGAACAGTGTTTCTTCTTTTATTGTTTTATCCGCATTTTTTTTTTTTGTTTTTTTACGAAGCATCGAAGGCCGTAGGGGAAAAAAACGGAAAAAGAAATACGAAAGTGAACAATGGATCGAGCAACGGTTTTGCCGGTACAAGAAAAAAGAGAAGCGAATTTTACAATTATTTCAGACTACACGTATAACAGCTTCATAATTGAAATTTTAACACAGATACCGCAAGACCGTTTCCAATTTTTAAACCACCCTCGGACCTGCAGGCTTTCAACCTCGCAGAACAATGAATTGGAATGAGAGAATATACGTATCGCATTTATTGTATCATATATAATACACGGAAATTTCGTCGCTCGTTTACTTTTGCGTTATTGTTCTATACGCGCGTGATTGTTAATTTTTTACATAATTATCGTCGTCATTATTTTTGAACTCTGCGTCGCTGTCGTCCCCTCCGTTTCATTATTTCTATTTTGGGACTTTTAAGGTGTATAATACGCGAAAGTTTTAAGGGTTGCTGTGAACCCCGAGCTCATAAAAAGACGGATGACGAGCGGCGTAATGACAAACGGTGAGAATTCCAATTCGTATTCCATTCAGCGTGGAACCCCAATGTCGTTTACCTTTTCACGGTGAACGAATGGCGGAAACAGAAGCTCGATTCGAACGGTAGCTGGCGTTAAAATTGCCAGTCACTCAGCCCGGCTGATCCGTTTTCACGAATCGCGCACGTCGTAAAATTCGAATACGAAATAATATAGCTAATAGCTTGCAAACTGTAATATTGAACGACCCACAGAATTGCGGATTTTAAGCTTGCGAAGAGCTTTGCAAATCTGCTCATTCTTTATTATTAGGTGTAATCAATGTCCATGAATGGTTAGTAAAGAACCGACAAATGTAATGCAACATACATGGAATAGGTGCAACAAACATATCCGTACATCGGTCGAATGGAGTCTGAAGCGATTCTTTTTTCTCTTTTCTCATGTGAAATTCAAGGGATAAATCGAGAAATTATGCAAAGCTGAACTCCGTACACCGAAGTCACATTTTTTACAATACCTTTCCCCGACTCTTGTCAGTTTAAACGTCGAGTTCGGAATATAGTTAACTTCATTACGTGCCGTGGAAAGCCCGGAAAGCATGGAATCTGGCAGCTAGAAAATCACGTCGGCTGGACTATAGTGTCATACACAGGTACAGTATACAGCTGGAAATATTTACGGGAGCGTACATTGACACTCGTTAATTTGAAAATCGAAGCCCGTTAGTCGATTGTTTGTCGAGAGCATTGCCCGCGGAAAGCATCACTAATGACTTCCGTCATTTTCCGAACGCACCGCTACATACCGGGACAATCTCTCGAAGCTTGAAAATCAACCGCGCATGCGCAATTGGTCTTCAAGTTTCAAGAGATTGTCCCGGTACACGTAGATATGATCCACACCTTCGCTATCCTTTCAATTGGCACGTTAGGAAAAGGCCCCCGATTACCATTCTCGACTGCTCCGCAATAGTCGCGGGCCGAATATATGTTAACAAGTCGAAAAATAAAACGAGAGAAACAATAGGGAGGAAGGAACGACCGTGAGAGGAAAATGCGAGAGGTTGGTACGTAACGGATACATGTATAGAGGTGTGTACGGTGGACGTTAGAGTACAGACTGGTGGGTGGGGCAAAGTTATGCTCTAAAAACGCGGAGACAAGCTTTTTGAATATTCACGAGACCCTGTGTCTTGTTGTCACCGGCGAAACGACGCCCGCGACCCAACGTCAGGCTCTAAAATTCCCGGGGAGCAAAATTTTCATGTCTCTCCTCAGCGTCTCGCGTGAATTCTGCGAGCCTCCTCGAGATACACGAAACAACGGACTGGGAACTCGGACGAAGTGGGGTGCGGTAATAAAGAAATAAAGAAAGAAAGAAGGAGAGAAAGAAAAATAAAGAAAGAAAGCGAGAAAAACCGGAGGGCCTGGAAAGCGTCGGCGAGGGTTCAAATCACCGGTTTGCTTTTGGGTTTGAAGTTTCGGGAACTCCAGATAAGAAATATCTCGAGGTCCTGGCTATGGGGTCTCCTGGTCGTTAGACGTCGACTTGACTGTCACCGTGTGCAGGTCGAGGAGGAAAAACCGTTAGGATATTTCCGTTGCGAAATCGCGAGGGAGGGAAGGAGGAAGGGAGGAAGGGTGAAAAGAAAGTTTTAGAAAATAAAATCCCCGCAGCCAGTTTTCTCTCTTTTAGTCCTCGCCTTCTGGTTTTTCCTTGGTTTTCATTCGGTCCATTTTTAAACCCTTCGTATTTTGTCGGGTTTCCAAATTCCGAAGCCTCTTTCTTACGCCTCTGACTCCGCATCATTAATATCAAAGTTACACCGCGGTCTCCGCGCAGACAAAACAACCGGCGACGTATACCGGCAAAGAGAAGAGAGAAAAGGGAGAGAGAGAAAGGGCTAAAGCGTGCCTCCATGAATCACGTGAGCGGAATAATTGACAGTCCGCAAACAAAACCAAGCCAACCTACCCTGCACTGTGAACCACATGGTCTGCAGCTCGTTTCCTGCAGAGCCCAGGGTAGTTGGAGTTGATGCGAGCGGGGTGGTGGTTACTTGTTATGCAGATTGGAATAATATCGGTGCTGGGTACACAGTAGTTACTCCAGAGTTCGCGATTCGGGTCCCGTATAACGCTATCCGATGACCCGCTATCGGTGAGCCTTGATCATCGTCTTCCCGAGGAAGTCGTACGATCGCTCTGCAAATTCGTCCAAGTGCCGCTGTTCGTCGGTATCAACTGCTGGATCGATCAGCTGGGACAAGTCATCAGTACGGAGGGTAGACGTAAGAAGGGTTATCAATACGGCATTTCTGCAGCAAAAGTTCCACAAAGCGCCATTCGGATTGAATCCAATTGATCCCTGATTGCTAAGCGCCAATTAAATTGTTTCCCTTGTTCCTTATGAGCGTCATTCCGGTGACCTGTCGAACCTTTTTCAGTTGAAAATCCATGTGACATGAGACTTCTCTTTACCTCTACCCACCATAGTTATTTGTTACTTTGACTTTGAGTGACACGAGATAAGGTCACACTACCGTGATCTGTCCAATTCACGAACGTGTACAACGGTAGCTGATGACGGAACGTTTTCACCGAACTTTCCTCGAAAGTCGGAAACAATGGATTCCTGATTTGCGTTGCGACGCGGTCTGCGGGTTGAGTGTCGTAAATCATGGATCAGCAGCCGTTGCACTTCCGGTAATCGTGTGGGTCTCTCCGTGCAATCCTGGCGCTGGTACCCAGACCGTGGACCATTCACTTCCGGTGTTGGTGCGGATACGTAGGTCCCCGAGTTTTCCTCGACTTCCGGTTTTTCCTAACGCTCTTCTGCCACGTCACTGTGCCCGAGATTTATGACCGTCCAGGTTAACCAACCTGCGGTTGCTCGGCTTCCAACGGCAAACGCCAACAACACGAAACGAAGGGAGTTGAACCCGCTTAAACGTTAAATAAATGGCGTCGCTCAGCCGACTTGGCGTCCTGATTAAAAACTCTTCATCTGCACTCGGCTTTTTCATTTCAAGCTCGGCGTCACTCGACCGACACAACTCTTCCGTTCTTTCATCTCGCCTTTTTTTTTTTTTTTTGTTATTTTTGCTTCTCTCTTCAACGGCACGTAGATACAAGCAAGGCTTATTTTCCCGCACACTTTGCGTCGCAGGAGCGACCGACTCGCCGAAGGACGGACAAGGAACAACGCGTGTTCAACGAGCCGGATCCTATCCGACTTTGTGTACGAGTATATATACCTACACGCTATCGTGAGAGCGCGTTTCCGGTCAGTTGCTCGGTGAGCTTGTAAAGGACTACAGGGGAATCCCTGGGGATACCGGAAGCGGCCAACCGAAAGCTTCCCTCTTAACGCAAGACCCATGACAGACACCCCGCGAGCTCGTCCATCAGCTGTTCCGTATTTCCAACCGTGAAGCAGCTCCGTCATTTTCATTTCCCTTGATTAATCAGTTACCTTTTTCATTCGACAAGAATTTCTCCCCGATTTGCGCCAGCCATTGAGAAGAAGATTCGATTCTACTCGGGGATCTCTCCTTTCCCATCATCATCGACCACCGTGTGTTTCTCATCTGTCCGAAGCGCGGTAACAGTCCTTGTGACAAATCGGAGTTAATCATCTCTGACGCGTGTTTCCAAATCGACGCTCTTTACGATACAGGTATAAGGAAGGTTGCGCGAAGAATGGACCGGAAATAATCGAGCTCGTTACGTTACGTCCGGCGAGTCTTTTCTCGAGATGATTTCCTTAACCCCGATATTCGCACCGTAACAACAGGGTATTACAGTTGATCGCTCTTTCCTTCCACGAAGAAACTTGCGACATGTTACACAGGCAGGCTGCACCCTGCACCGTACCGAAGAGAAGTTGAGCTCGGTCTCTCGAGCGCAGATGACGACTTTCGAGAGTCTCGTAAGTTGCCGGGTAGGTAAGGTACATATGTACATATCAGGCCGCGCTGCCGCAGGTGCAACGAATATTCCATAACCAGAACGTAGGTGCAGCTTTCGAGGGTAGGTACAAGACTCAACGTAGTAACGTGGTAACGTAGTAACGTAGCAACGGTGCATTACGTCACGTTTTACGACGAATTTAAGGGGCGGCGATCGGTATCTGTAGAAGCGAGTAACGGGGGGTGAAACTCCCTCGGAATAAGAAGAAGAAGTATAACCGAGAGAGTCGATCATCTGGCCGAGCTCCAGTCGAGTGGAGCAATCGGGGAGTCGCGGCGCGCTGCAAGGGTTGCCTGGCGTAAAAACCGGAAATGGCACACTCTCTGCCCCGAGGGGTTGGGGGCAACACCTTCACCGCGGGAAAAGCTCGGAACGACGTACGGACGTGTTTGACGGCTCCCGAGGGTCGGCTGAGGAACCCTTCGCCTGCAGGGATAACCGGGTCAAGAATTTATTCCAATTTCGATCGAAAGAAGCGGCGAAGCCCTCGACTCGTCGCCGCTTCGTACAGTTTCGAGTTATCCGCAAACGACTTCAACTTTAACGTAGAGCTGCAGGCACCCGTCCGACTTTTCCTCCCCCAGAAACGACTGGCGGAGGCGGGGGGGAGATATTTTCTATCGAGTCCATACACGCCTGCGGCGGGGTAGTTTTCCGCAGTCGATTCGCATATGCGATGGAAACATTATTACTCGATGGTGCCCCCGGGACCCGCGGCACACACGCACCATTGACGATATACCGCGGAGTTAAAAAAGCTCAAAGGGAATTCGGATTATAGTCGACGTACGCTGTCGTGTGTGCTTGCAGATAGGGAAAAAGCCTCGGTGCATTCAGCCGCAAACGTGTCTCTCTTTACTCCGGTTCACGTACATAGTGGAGGTTTGTGTACCGCATACGCGGGGGATGAATAACGGCTAAAAGCTTTCCTCGTAATATTCTTTTGAATTATTTCCCACCAACTGTGATACGTGGCTAGATATTGTACCGACGCTTTTCAACTGGACGGACTGTCAATTTTCGCTATCTCGTTTTTGTTTTTAAAAGAATTCGGTTCCAATGATCACGAAATCTTTCACACCGCGTCGTTTGTCGAAAACTATTCCATATACGTGTTTATGTATATATTTACCACGGAATTAGCTGCGTTTATAATATCGTAACCGCAATATGCGCCGTCTGTAAACTTAAAATTTGTTATGAAGAACCAGAGGTGGATAGTTTTCAAAGCAGCATTTCCTCCCGGCATCTCGGAGCGATTAAGTACTTATATCTTTACATTTAATATCCCGTTATTAAAAATCCGTGGATAACCGAAGAGGGTTTAATATAAGGGCGAGTTGAAAAGGCTGAGTCAACGCGACCTACGGAAACCGCTGCACTGCCGCATTGTTGAGGTTTACTTTCTATAATAATAATGATGATGACGATAATGATGATACTAACAACAATAATAATAATAATAACAATAATTAGAAGGACGTTGTACGAATTGTCTGTATTATACCTATGTCTCGAGGGGAAAAACAATTAGGGATCATTCTCGTCGTTCGAGAACTGATAAGAGCGACCAGATTGCCACGGGCGGGTTACTGAATTTCATCAGCTTTTATGTTCAGGTATGTCGATACGCGATCGTGAATTAAACTTTACGACGCAAACTGCAGCGCCACGCTCTTCAACAACTCGCGAATTACGCGGGCAAAGAGTGAGGGGGGATGAGAGAGGCTAAATCGCAGATTATCGGAAATCCAGGACTCGCATAAATTTGGATAAGAACTTACGCAAATTTATAGTTTGTGTAATTGCTTTAAAGTTACCAGTATATTGTACATGAAAAAAAAAAAAAAAAACAACAACAACAAAATGAAAATAAATAAAAATAATTGCGCAGAAAATTGTCTCAGTCGGCGTTGTTTTCTTTTCCTCTTGAAAAATGGACTAAAATTCAAATAGCCATAGGAGAAGAAGAATCCCAGAATTTGAGTCACAACGGCGTTCCATGCCGGAAATCAACGTGAGCTTGCTCGAGGTCGAAACCCTCGTGCTTTCGGACGAGATTTGGACAGTTTTAAAACTTCCCGACAGATGTTACGAATCGGTAGAAAATTTCTTCTTTTCCGTTTTTTTTTTTTTCTCTCCCTCTTCTTTTTCTTCTTTAGAAAGTAATCAAACTGCCTGGGAAACGATCCGCGGAGTCAACTATTCGCCCATCGATCTTTCAGGAAAGAAATTTATTGACCCATCGTTCCATCGATGCAGCGAATACGAAATCGCGAGCGAATTCCATACAGACACGCGTTATGTAATCTGTGCTTTTGTTTCTGGCATTTCGAAATCGCGCCACGTGCCCGGATCCGGAATAACAGTTTGACGAACACGAGGAAGCGAAGTTTTTCTCTCTCTCTCTATCTCTTTCTCTTGTTTGTTACAAAAAAGTGAGGGAACACAAAAAAAAAAATCTCGTTATACCGCCACAAGCTCGACAGCTGATTTCGAATGCCATTTTTCTATCCGCACAGCAACCCTGCAGCTCTCGCCTCTTGTTTCCACCCCTCCACGTTTTTGAGAGCGTTAACAAAGGACCGCTGCAGCGTATATATATACTCATATTCCATATGGATGGAGCGTTCTGTATTTTTTTTTTTTTTTTGGTTGTTTTCATGGGGAACGCGGGGTTGATAATGGGGTGCTCTTTTTTTTCGACGTCATCGTCGTCGGGACACCGACGGCAAAGCTCGTCACGCCGCGGGCCGAATGGCTTTTCCACCACTATCTATATTCCGTCTATCTATCCAACTAATTTCGAACCTATGATCGATGTCACTGTTTTCCCTTGGCTAAGCCGCGGCACGCCGATCAGCTCAAAGGCTCACCGTAACGCTCGTGATTACCTCCAATCAATTTTCCCCAACGTCAATATTGCGAGTCAATTTTCGAGTGACGACAAAGCATTTTATTGTTGTTTCTTTTTTAATGATTTTAGGTTTTCATGGATAAATAATATTCGAAATCAATGGTAAGATTTACGAGTCAAAGGTGAAGCGAGATTCTCTTCCGAAATCGTGAAAACGAAGTTAGGGTGATCCAACCAACGAATGAAGATGAGTTCGTTGATCCTAAAAGATCGAACTTGATGCTCAAACTGAGCGAAGAATTTTCGAAACGATTCTGCAAGTAACTATTATCCGAAAGTTTTGAAGACCCCGATTAAAATTATCGTTCGATGAGAGATCGATGAAATTTACAATCTGTGACACTGACGATAATATTTCGCGGAGAGTTTTTTTTATTAACGCGAGTTTCAACCTCGTTGGCAGAAAGTGTGAAAAGAAAAGAAAAAGGCGGAGAAGAAAACACGAAGAAAGATATGCAACTCACTCCGGTTTCATTACTTTTCTGCTCGGAGGGTCGCTTATATACCGAGGAGAGAATTACGAGCCACCTTGTGCAGCGAACGATATTGCCGGGCTACGTACTGCAATCTCGCGAGAACAAAGAACTCGGCGTTACACGTTTGAACGGGATTAGGCAAACACCGCGCCACTGACGCTACAAAGCGCCGGTACCGAACAGGTGCTAAGATCACGAAAGTTGGAGCGATTTTCGTCGACTTTGGCAAAACGGCGTGCTTCGTTTGCCTGAAACAACCGGTTTCGATGTCCGGAAAAATTACAATCTTTGAGGAAAGTGGAGAAAACTTTGCGTTTTACATGTAAAATTGAAAACAGCGTGGCAGGACTGGATAATTAAAACGATTAACAAAATGCATATAGAAGTAGCAGAAATATAATAGGAGATGAAAACTGAGTGATTGAGTTTTAGGATACTTTTAGATTAATTTTACAGTTTTTTTGTTTAAAAGATTCAAGACTGTCCAAAGAGCGAGGGCTTGGAGGTAGCTTAGACCAATTTCTAATAAGACGATTAGGTGTGTTATAAGTAGTTGCTCTTAGCCGTCGGACCTTTTCGAAGTGTAAGAGGATTTCAAACAGGATAGAGTTAACGTCCCTTACCGCAAGCACTTCGGTGATGCAATCGCATCTATATATCCCGTTTAACATTTTGAAATATAAAAAGATTGTCGAAAGTTGAACGTAGAGACTAGACGTAATTCGATTCAAAGCGATGAAGGAACGAACCAACGATCAATGTTTCTATTATTTGAAGATCGGAACGGATAAGCGAGCCATAATTTGTACAAGTCATACATACCCCGGCATATACCGTAAAAATATCGACGGGTGTATAATTTAAGCTCGTGTATCAATCGCCGAAGGGAGTCCCGCGGCCTCCTCATCCCGCAGGTCTGGGACGGCCGAATTCAAGGCCTAGGGGATGATTTCCCGAAGGAATACAACCCGCCCGTCCATACACAGAGGTGGTTGCCTACCTTACATACCGACACACGCTCACCTGGTCATACGTGGAAAACGCACGTGACGCAGGCTTCCCTTCAACGTGGAGGTGACTGACTTATCGATCCCCGAAACGTTGACGTGTGTGAGTGAGGGGGTGGGTGAATGCGCCCACTCGTAGGGGTGTAACACGTACGTGCAGGGGTAGGTGGTGCATGTCCTGAGGGGAAAATTGGACGGTTACGGAGGATATTTTCCCTTGTTTTCGGCATGTTTCGTACACACTGCAACTCGGTGAAGAAAGTTATCGCGTGCACTGCGTCGTGTTCGGTGTTCAAATTTTCAAACATTATACAAGGGTTTTATGTTCGCGGTCGAAGTAATCAGGGACGGAGGATTTTGCGATGCGAGGATCGGAGAATCGCGAATTGGACTATCGGATTATTCGAATCGGTAGCTGTTTTCTTTGTCATTTATGTTTTACAAAGAGCGAGGTATTTCGTATTTCTTTTCAGTTTTTACCCTCTTTTCAACCCCGTTTTCATCTTCTCATAACAGCTTTGACTTCGGCCACGGAACGACTGATTCGAATATTACAGCGCGTCTTGAAAGTGAAAAGAATGAACCGCCTGATTTTCAAGACAACGGATTATTCTTTGTTTCGGGATTACAAGACAAGTGCAATTTTTTATGCAAACATAAATTCCCTGGGAGCAGATTTTGCCAAACGAAGGGCGATACCCTCTGTTATATCTATATTTAGGATTCGAGAAGATTTAGTTCTGTAGCCTTGGATTTTTACATTCTTCTTTCAGGCAAAGTAACACCGAGTTGACCGTATTTTATTATGCATTAAAATTCTCGTCAAAGAACGGCAACTTGTTATCTACATTTGAATATGAAAAAATATTTCACAATATTCCAACACGATGAAAAAGAAATTGTTTACTTAAATTTGTAGAAAATATACGTGTTATGAATAAAATGAGCTTTCGTAGAGTGAAATCGAATTTGAATTTGATTTACGACTTACCCTTAAAGCTCAGAATTTTCTACTCAAAACTTGCATCGTTTTCTTTTACGTTTGAAAAATGAAAACACCTGATAACTGTGCGGTAATTACAAGGTAATTAGAAATGTTTGTCAATGTTTATTCCGCTGCACTTCTGGAGGTATTTCGGCGGGGCGGAAACGGCCTGCATCTGATTCCTTAATTTCCTGCAGGAACCGGAGCTGTAGGTTGGTATTTAACCGGTTAAGGGTCGGCTGCAGGAAGGCAGGAAGCCCGTCTAAGTACGTTTGAACCCCGTCAAATTTCTACCCCTGAGATTCGGTCCTCGGCTGTCGGGGTGATTGGATCAGGCTACCTTCCGCAATATTGGAAACACCGAAATTTAATAACGCTGATTGGTATATTGCCACTCGGCTGCCGCCTCCGGGCTGATCCTGCGACGACCGGGAGGATATTTCTCATCGGGGGTTGGAAT
This sequence comes from Neodiprion fabricii, assembly GCF_021155785.1. NCBI lineage: Eukaryota > Metazoa > Arthropoda > Insecta > Hymenoptera > Diprionidae > Neodiprion > Neodiprion fabricii. The sequence goes on along the minus strand of NC_060244.1, from coordinate 26,337,731 downwards.
AATACACCGCGATTCGCTCGGCCTGCAGCCGCAGGGTCTCGAAATAATCCCGGAGTGGAGTGAAAGCCGCGAAACATCTTGGAATAGCGAATTTTCAAACGACTTTTTCGAACCGATGGCGTAAAAAAAATACTATCGTTTAAATATTTTTGCCAAAAATGATGGTTGAAATAGATTCGGACTTTTTTCAAGGAATAAAATATTCCATTTATACATTTTTCTACGAGCATAGGTATGTAAATAATTACGTGCGCAGAAAAATATGCGATTAAAATTTACGGAAACTTCCGAATCTGTAAGCCAGCTAATCGAATGTAACAATTTATTTGTTCGATGTTTTGTACACCACGGTGATTTTTCGTTGCTTATACGTATATTACGTACATGTGTACGTTATTTCGCTGTCAGCTGTCCTCGCGGACTTCTTGACGTGTAATAAAAACGCGTCGTCAGTAAAATTGATACTCCGATTACGTTGGAGTATAATAAAAAGCCTGTATGAAAATCGGATTTCCCTCGGGATTCAACTTGTAAACGTTAATTGTTATCGTTCAGCGTGAGGTGTCGGAGGACTGAGCTCTAAGCTCGAAGCTCGATAACTAATCTCTAGTTTTCAAACGACAAGTAAAGTACAGACTAGCAAAAAATGAAACGAATTTCGATTTTGTCACTCTGAAAATTACAACTCTTTTGCGAGATATTGCGACATGAAGTTGATCAACTACTTACCGACGAAAGTTCAAGATTTTTCATTCTCAATTTCTGCGATACCCGCAGCCTATTTTCGATCGGGGAAAATATCTCCGTTTCTCCGCAATCCGCAGTATTTTCCAATCTGGTTCCCTCGCCCCCGCTTAGGTATTACCTATGAAATTATTGCTCAAACGGCGACGCGGAGTCCCGTATATCGGCTGCTAATTAAGATTGAGATCGGCTCGTTAACGATTCCGAGATTTCGAGCGGTCCGGAGGTAATTCTGGCCCATCCTCGAGATATCGTTTCCCTTAGCAAGCGAGTCGGACGCACGATATGTCGTTGATTCGATCGAAAATTGCACACATCGGCTGAAATGGCCGTCGTCGGGCATCGAAAGGAAAAATAATGAACGCAGTTTACGAGCGCGAAGAATATAAAAATAATATTTTTCTTCCGCGTCTTTTTTTTTGTTTTCTTTGTTCTTTCTTTCTTTTTTCAAACCATCATCTTCTGCGGCCGCCCAGCCACTGGCTGGCAACTGACTTTCGACGTGACCGCGAATCGACGCATAAAGTTCATGGCTGTTGCAGGGGAAAATTTTTTTTACAACCTCGGGCTGTCGCTGCTGTTCCACACGTTTCGTTTCACGATCCTGTCGTTGTAACGATATATGATGGGTGCGGTTCGAGACGATGCTGGTAAAATGTACAGAGGACGTAATTTCCAATTTATACCACAGTTAAGGAGGTCAGTTTCATAAAAAATAGATTCACTTTAGTCATTTTATTACCAAATGGTCATACGTTGAGTATTCGAGTATTTATCGAAGTAAGTACTACATTTCTGAGGTATGAAAATCATTGTAGAATGTAAAAATCGGAAATACTGCAGTGACGATCGCTCCAAAATCGTTAAAAATTCACTAAACTCGTTCGATTTCACTCTACGACCGGCAGTTTTTGTTCATAAGACTATTTTCCAAGAATTTACCGAATAACGATTTTTTACGTAACGTTTATAACGTTAAATATTCAGTTTTAAAACATAGATCGACCCGATATTGATTGCGTTGAACGAATGGCAGTGTTGAAGTGACGAATCAAAGAAAGAACCAGTCTTCTGTATAGAATCAACCCATTGTAGAGTGAAATCGAACAAATCTACTAGATTTGGAACAATTTTTATAGCTGTTCGAAACGAATCATCGATATCCAAGTTCTTCTTTATTTATATTTACAGTATTTTCGAGTTTTACAATGCGTAAATATAATAATTTGATAAATACCGAATGTGTGACTACGTGAAACGTGGCAGGAGAATGAAATTGATGAAAAGTTGTCTATTTTTGGTAAACGAACCTCCTCAAGAATCGACGTGACAAAGAAAAACCTGAATAAATAAATAAAATCTATACAAATATATCTACATATATAAATATTTATATATATATATATACACATATATATCAATACCTGTTTGTAAAGTCGGGATAAAATCGAGGTCGGTTTAATTGCCCGGTTTAATCGACACCCCCGGCAGCAGAGCAGTACAAAACCGTTTTAGTTTCTCGTTCGATAACATCAATCAACGATACCTTCCCCGTATAGCTTTGCCGTTTCCGCGATATCCGCCCGCCTCGTAAACAACGCTGTAAAGCATTTTACGATTGAACGGAAAAAAGCAAGAAGTAAATTTAAAACAAGGAAAAAGAAATGAAATAAGTACAGCTGTGTGTGTATTTATATATGTGTGTATATGTATATACAGGAAAGCAATACCGAAGAGAATTGTATCGGCGGGACGAGGGCAAATCTCGTCGTTTTCTCTGTGCCTATATCTGTACCTCGCCTGTCTAAATTCCTTCAAGAATTTTAGGGTGAGGACGAGGCGCGGTTCGAGTGCCTAAGACACGTTCTGTTTTTCGAGGAGGAGAGAGGCTGATTCTACATATGTAACTTCTATTTTCTTTGCCATTTCTACCGTGCTTTTTGCTTTATTTATTTCTCTCTCACTCTCTCTCTCTCTCTCATTCTCTTTCTCTTCGTAATGTACTTTGATATTCACAAGAGAATCGAGAGTAAATCGAATTTTTCTTTCCAGATTTACATCGCGGAATACCGTAGTGCAGCTGCTTTTTTGAACATAAATTGAAAAAATGGGAGAAAAACGTCGAGCCGTGAGAGTATATACAATGTACATACTGAGTTAAAATTATTGTTTTAATTGTAACGAAGTTGTCTTCAAAAATAAACATAAAAATAAAGATAAAAATATGAAAAACACAGTCGTACCATGTATTCGATTTTACGGTTTAATTAGAACCGGTGTTATTATTACATAATATAGGTATGTGGCGGCACATATTCGCGATTCGATCACGGATGCGGTAATTAAGCGCCGTAATCAGCGCGGGTTGTATAATAATATATCTATATTATGACTATTATGTGTATATATATATACATATATATATATAAAGGCAATTTTGCGCGAGAATTCTGTAATTAATCACACGTGTTTTATTTTTCTTGGTGCATTTTTTTTTTTTTTCTTTCTTTCATTCTTTTTCCCTTTCTCAACACGTGCAAGAGCCGTCTAGGAAAGAGTTTCTGCCGGGAATTGGAATCGGTGTCGGGATATCGCGAAACCGGTTGATTTATGAACGCGGTGAAAAACGACGAGAGCTGGTGAAAACAGCCGCAAACGAGATATCAATATTAATCCACCCGGTTTTTACCCTCGCACCATTCTGCCGTGGGTCCGAACAATATCGAACTGCGGTGCGTTTAGAATTTCCTGAGATTTTCCACCGAAATTCCTTACGATTAAATCGTTAAATTATTTCCGATTTCAGTTATTTCGTGTAATTAATTTTGCATCATTTCATTTGAAGTGAATATGTATTGCCAAGTAAAATAAAACCGAAAATTACTAATTCAAGGTCGATGTGACAATTTATAATGACAAAAATGTAACAAGTAACATAAATATAAAGTACGAGACGAATTGAAAACGACTCCACAATACGACATCAAAGAACGAAGTGAAAGAAGTAAAAGAGACTTTTTATCTTCTTCTTCTTTCGCCACTATTAATTTCAGAGCATGAAAGATCCTGTGGTGCACAAAATCGCAAGCATCTGCTGAAATTCAAGACGACTCAGTTTTTTACGAATTCTTACACACTGTATTTTTCTCTGCAACTTGGGTGACGATAAATATGCGCAAAGGCACTCTGCTTGCCCTGCTATAAGGACGAATGAAAAATACATATTTCACCGCGTTCGATATATTTTACACATATAAATAGGTATAATAATCCTGGTACTTGCAACCGTGAGAATCAGAGCAGAATTCGCCATCGCTTGCTTTATGTATATGTATAATGTTTTATGCGTAAGTATTATATCGATGAAATATTGTATTGATACGCCGGCTTAACACTAAACGTATTTTATCTTGTTTGAACGATTGAAAACTGCTGGGAAAGGCGAAATTTCTTCGACAATTTTTCTATCTCTTCTTCTTTTTCTTTCTAGCTTTTCGTTCTCCGTTTCATTCGCACTGCCATTCGATTGTAAGATCGTGTTTATTTTGCTAACTTAGTTTAGGTTCGATGGCATTACTATTATTCTTATTAGTAAAATTTTCTTGTCCATTGCAAAATTGTATACATCCCAATGTTTTTTAAAAAATAATATTACTCCTTTTTTGTCATCATTGTCACTTCCGTTTCACTCCTTGCAAAATTGTCCGTATCTCCTATTTCAAATTCACGCGATCGGTGATACAAGAAAAAATTTAACAATCGACTACAGAAAAAAAATGTACAGACGTCCGGCGAATGGTTGATTGCTCAAAGAAATGAAGATCCTTTGCTATTGATATGAACTGATACTGAAACTTGGTCAAATTGCATTATCGAACTTTTCTTATCGTATAGATTCGTTATGTGGCGAGCGAACAGATCGGTATTGTAACCATCTTCGCCACAAATTTCCTCACACGGAAGCGAAAAGTTTTCTCAAAAGGAAAACGAAAAAAAAAAAAAAAAACAAGCAAAGAAACATCGAAACGACAATTAAAAAAGGGTGAACGGAAAAAGAGGAGATATAGAATCGAAGAAAAAAGAAAGAAATAAAATAAAATAAACTGGCCCTCTGCTCCGAAACTCTGGAGTTGTTTCGTCTGGTCGAAATACCTCCGGCTGATCGCATCGTGCGGCTCTACTACTTAAGTATTACTCGGAGTTTTCGTCTGAACGATGCCGTAACTTTTACCCGCAGAAAATTCAAACCGTTCGACCTCTCGATTATTGAAGAATATAAAGTCTTTAAGTTATAGCTTCTACAGCTCGAGTTTACAATAACCGTCCAGCAGACAAGTTTGGAATATTTAACCAGTTTACTCGTCTAGACGAATTTCTTTACGGATAATTGACTTTCCTAATCCCCCGTGTTTATTCTCTCGTTTCATTCGGCCCTTATTAAATGTTCGAGTATAATATAAGGTTTTACTTTCGTCGTTTCAAGCTCGAAGAAGGTGAATCACGCACCGATTTTCAATCGCGAAAAAGCAAGATCTGCACAAATTCCGATCAAGAGTAGGTAAAAAATTCTCACCGTTCGTATTACGGAACAATTTCGAACCCCGAGTCCCGAGGCTGCACAGCTTCGAAGGTGTAATTCGGTGCAGGAGCCTCCCACGTTCGGCGATAAATTCCGTATATAGCGACTGCGGATCGTTTTTATAAAAAAAAAGAGAGAAAAAAAAAAAGAGGGAAGAAGTCCGGAGTCTAGGTACAGGTCGATAGTTTTCTTTTCTCCTTTTTATATTTATTTATGAGTTAGAGGTTATAGTACTGCATGGTATAGATATTTCGTCTCTCCGTTCCTCGTGATCGTTTTTCTACTTTCATTTTTAAATTTAAATTGAGAACGATAGAGATGGTAGGTATACCTATGGCATCGACGGCGTGTAGTAACGTATACTGGCACAGCCCCGCAGCATGTGTATCTACGATACAGTAGGGATACATGGGAAAATATTCTCGAAGCAAAGTAAACACACTTTTTATGCGGGATGAACGTCGACGTGATAATGCAGCTCCGTTCTCAACCCCTTCTGCACCGTAGAAATATAAATATATAGGCAGGTGTAACAATAATATTAACGTATAAGAAAACGCTAATAGCAGTCGATTCCTCCGCGTGTCAATTCATTTTCTGCACGATGTAATATATAATTGAGATTTGTCGTTCAATTTTTTTACAACTAATACACGCACATCGATCTATTTTGTTAACTATATTCGTGTGAAATTTTCCAACGCCATTCTCGAGTTTCTGTGAAAAATAGGGTAGGTACAATTCATACGAGATGAAAAATCTCCGATTGTATAGAGGTAGAATTTAAGCTCCACGGCAATGTGTAACAAAATAGTTTTGAATAGATTTTCCCGGTATACGTGTTAATTATTTTGTATTTATAAAGTTGCCGCGTCAAACGACGTTATTTTAAAAACAGTCTTGTTTCAAATTTTAAACTGACAACACGTATTTACCAATAAAACCATTCTTCCCTACCTTTCCAATTTCGCTTCATAAGCTCGCGAACCTGTTTAATTTATTCTGTAATGCCTATATCGTTACAATACTACGTATATATATACACAGGCACACACACAGATACCTAGAAGTGGGTAAAAGTTTCTATCCGCACGTGTATATAGGTGGACGCGAAGGGCACTCACCCTCAAAGCCCCGTATCTCTCTCACACTCGACCGGGAGCCAATCCCGACTAATTTATTCCAATAGTTAGTTGAACCGGAGTCCCGACCTCGTCGTTCGGTGGAACATAACTGTCCGTATATACCTATAGACCCATACACAGGTACGTCTAGGCGATTTGCACCGATGCCAGTTTCCCTGATCCCTCGCGTATAAGCGCGCCAGAGCGCTATTTCGATTTCGTGATTCTCAACCGATCTCCGCTTTGTGCAATAATTATCGGCAAATCCATGATCCATTTACATACCTCACGCCGTGCAGTGTGGGTATTAATTTCAGGCGAGATAGATAGACGGATGGGTGGATGGAATATTTGTTTATTCACAACGATGCTGGATAGTATTACAAAAGTAATCGGGAACAGAAAACGATGCGTGCCAAATGCAGAAAATTAGAACAGAGAAAGTAATTGTAAAAAACGTCGCAGAGCGAGAAAAAGAAAGAGAGAGAGAGAGAGAGAAGGAGAAAAGTCAGCTTTGGAACTTTTGGCTTATCCGTATGTATAAGCGGAATACAAGAAAGTTGTCGTAATGTCTCCTGAAATGAAAATTCGTGTGTCAAGTACGCATAGAATGGAAGATGAGATCAATTTTTTCCCAACTATGTCTTAAAAGCATACCGATAAGGTTTCTGGTCATTTTTATCTCAGTCGATGCCGTTCTTCGGAATTTATAAATCCGATCAAATTTCGAGCAAAATCGGTTCTTTTGTTCTCGAGCCAGTTGCGAAAAATGTATTTGATTGTTTTGTGGAATAATTATAACTCGAAAACGAATCTATCGGTTTGGATGAAATATGATGGACTGTTCGGCTGCTTCGTCAAGCTTAAACCTGATCCGATTTTCATAAAAATCTGCCGATCCATCTCTGAGCGTTTTGCGACGAAGTGAAAACATTTGAATGAAAAATTCTTGTATATTTTCTGGAAATAACGGGAATAGCAAGAACAGACTTTCCCTGATTCTGATAATAAGACACTTTTCCGCCTGTTATAGTTGCGGATTAAACCTACACCTGCTACTTTCGCAACATCTAAAAATGCGGATTATGCATTGGAAACGATTTTTCGATCGAGTAAACGTCGCCCCCTCCTCTGACTTCGTACACACAGCAGGGTTTAAAATATTTCCCTACAAACATCGCGGGACGTTTATACAGAGTGCTTCGGTGAACGCAGCGACTTTTCGCGTGTACATTGCAGGCCTGCGTAAAACCCCAGAGGCGTTATAAGTTATCCCGGTTAGCCCTGCACTCCGACGTCATCAAAGATGCATCGGAAGCCATTGTCCCGCGATGCGGCTGCAGGATAACTGCATGCAGAGAGCGCAGACTTGCGGGTCGCTGCCTTCCTTCCATCGAGTAGCTTTTGCAGCTCGCAGCTTCGGCGACGTGGCTTCTGCCCCTCTCTTCGCCCTCGGAATTGAACCATTCTATTCCCAGGCGTAGCTCTGAGCTCCGCAATACGCTCGGGTACTCAATATTCAAGATCCCGGAATCAAGATCCCGGATTTAACGACGCGGCATGCGCTCCGGCGGCATTACCCTTTGTTCAAGTACTCCAAAGCCATACTCGCAGTGTGATCCGAAACTCCATTCTCATCACGCTGTATTCCCATAACCGTATGAATTCCCTGATACCTGTGTACCAGCCTTTGCGAGAAACGGAAGCTCGGAGGATTCGGAGTTATAAGCCCGGGACGAATGTTTCGGAACGATTTATACCCGTAAGAGTTCGTGAAGTCATCGAGAAGCGTGATTATCCAAATTTCTATTACAGGTATATACGAACAGGATATAAGAATCGTAATACCTACATACGCGACGTCCCGCAAAGATTGATCGAGAATCGAAACACGCGCCATTTTGCGACCGGAAGTGGCGAGGACCAACAAGTTTTCCGTGAAACAGGGGGACGAAAGACGAGCGGGGCTTCATAAGAGGCTTCGAGAGAAGGTCCGAGGTATCTGAGATGAAAGGAAACTCTCCAGAAACTACTGTAGGTACTCGTTGCGGAGAAGGGTAGTAAGAAATAAAGAAGGAGTAAAGAGAGTGAAATAGAGGATAAATCGGAACGGCATCCTTCCGCCAACCATCCCCGATGCCAATGTTACTCTATCGAATTCCAGGCATGATTAAATTAAGCAGAGGGTTAGTTGGCTCGGGTTTCCGGATCGGCTGTTTCCCGAACAGCTCAAACTCGCGGCGTCACTCACCCCGGAAGCCCGACTAATAGCTGGGACAAACCGAAAACTTTTTTCTCTCCTACACCTATACCAAGAACTCACGTCCCTCTTCTTCAACCTCATCGTCATTCCCTTTGATTGCTTTTCCTCGCTCTCTCGAGGAACGCTCGCGGAATTCATTCGCTTTCCTCCGTCCTTGAGAATGTTTTTTTTTTTGTTTTTTTTTTTTTTGCAAACACAGAGTTAGTTCGCGAAAACGTTACGTACATGGGATTCAAAAGTATACGATTAATCCGTCCGAGTTTACGCAATTCGAAATACATTTTAATGAAAATCGCCTGCAATTCGACAACCGTTTGTACATTTGTGTAAAATAAATTCTTGAATTGCATAGACGTAGGCGGATTTCGGTCTGGGATAAGTATTTCAAATTGCATAAAAGCAGGCGGATTTATTCGTTGCTTCTCTGTCCGTTTAATCTCCATCGTTGCTAAAGAACCTTTTCATCTTTTCTATCCTGACTCGGTGATTATAAAAGACGACTCGGAAAAGAAAAGTCCCTTTCTCTCTCTCTCTCTCTCTCTCTCTCTCTCGGTGACGCGTTTTCGAGGGTTTGGAAAAACCGACGTCCCTCATTGTCCGCGGCGTTTCTGTTCTATTGCAGGTCGGTTCTAAAACTAGCCTTTCATACCCTCGGGCAGAGTCCCTCCCTAAATCCGGGCGCCCTCGAGTGGTGAAATCTAATTTCGTACGGGCTAAATAATCTAATAGTCGATGCTCCCTCGTCCCTCTCGGACCAGCCAAGCTGTTCCGTCCATCCCTGCACGGCGTTCGCCGAGCTCGACGAGTTTACTCAAGAATTTGCCTAGACTAGAATTTCTCCGATTATTGCCTGCAGCTGTATTCACCGACCCTATTAAATTCTTGACCGTAAAAATCGCTGAGTATAATTGAAACGTATAAGGTATTCGTACGATCGGTACGTTTTTAGGACTAAAAAAAAAATCACTTTCACACCGTCTTAGGGGGTTTGAAATCGCTGATGAAAACTTTCTGCGTAACGAATATCACTTGTATGCATACGTGCGAAACGATATATTAGATATAACGAATTTAAGCTGGCTTTCACTGCATCTGAAATGGCGTTTGTTATACCTAGCGTTCATTTTACCGCGTAGAGCCTGAATAATCCCGTTTTAAATGCGGAAAGACAGAGCTTGATGGAGTAAAAAAAATTTTCTTAACGAAGTATCCCCTTCGGGGAAATGAGATAAGGAGCGAGGTGAAAAATAAAATAGAATAGAATGCGATATTGCAAATCCCTACTTCTCTCTAAATCCCTGAAGTAGATGAAACGGAAGTCTGTAATTTCATCTCTCTGTCTCTCACTCTCCTACTGCAGCAGCTCACAATCCTTCAAAAAAAAAAAAAAAAATCTGAAAATCAATATGTTACCACACCGCTGCAGGCCAGAACGATCTTCTTTCAGGAAGCAGCGTGGCTTGCATAATATCGTGACTAGGTTAGTTTCTTCGCCTTCATTTTCTCTCCCTCTTTCCGCCCGACGACAACGACAACGATGACGAAGAAAATTTACTCGCAATTTATTTTTACGACCGAATACAGAATATTCCTTTGTACAATCTTCCGCTCATTCTTTTCCAATTTATCAATTTTCCTCTCTCTTTATTTTTCTCTACTTTACATACCGAGGAAGATCGAAAGAAAATGAAAAGAAATGAAATGAAAAGAAAAGAAAAGAGAAAAGAACGGAATCGAGAGAGTTTCAATTTGTGAAATTCACGTAATGAAAATAAACTTTTCATACAAGCGAGTATAATGAACAATGTTCAACCATGTCAGTGATAACAGAGCCTATACATGCATCATGAAAAAATCCCTGAACAAGTGGTTGTTATTTATACCAACGAAGAAAATACGTCAGCTGTCATCGGGCTGCTTGAAAATGATAAGTGCATCGTACGTCCGTATAATATCCTTGCGTGTAACAACACAGCGGCGGGATATTGCGCTTGTTAGGAAATAAGTAGGCACGTGCCCGTACGCGCCGCAAGGCGAACGAACCACCTTAGACTTTGGGGGATACATAAAAAATAAATAACAAGGCTCATTTTTTACAATAATTGTCAGGACCGCGTTGTCGACCGCACAATTCAGAACCACCGCCGTTGTAACGCCCGCCCTGCGGGAAAGATTAATAGACATCGAAAATATGTCACGAGCAACCCCCGCTGTGAAAAGGAAAAAGAGGAAAAGAGGAAGAGGAAAGGAAAAATGAAGTAAAAAGAATCCCGATCCCCCTCCTTTCCAACTTTGGGACTTCCCCGTTCGCTTTATACATGAGCCTCGTTTCAAAGTTCGAAGGACGCCGCAGCCCGTTTCGCCCTGCAGCTTTTACAAACCTTTGAGATTTCTTCGTTACACTGCACTGATTGGACCGGAAAACACATCGCTTTTGGCACAAAGTCGGTTAGGTTTGGTTACAAGGGCAGGACGGTTGTATGTTCTGTTTCAATCTGTATTTAAAATGACGCGAAGCGAAAATAAAAAAAAATCAATATCAATCGAATATCTATTTATTTATTTTTTGATATTTTCTTGATATTTGTAAAGTTGAGCCACGTCTGGGATTTTCGATTTCTATTTTACCAACAATTAGTTCAAGTTTCGATGTAGAATTGAAACAAGCGTGTTGTTAACAAAAGAGAAATAGTACAGCTGTGATTTGGGGATCTGGTATATATATAAAAAAAAAAAAAAGGTACATTTCAGACTGATAAATTAAGAGTATAATTCAAGTTTTTACCCTATCCTCTTTTTCATCGACGGGGCTGAGATAAAATCCTTTGAAAATCCAATTTAAAACGCGATGGCGAAACGTTGCTAATCTCTAAGTATAGAAGGAAAAAAAAGCAGCTCGTTAAACCTAATATTTATAGGTAGGCTTGAAAAAATTCCTAATGAGGAGATGAGGTAAAATATCGTTTATCTAGGATGTATATAATACCGTGTTGTGAAAATATAGGTAGGTACACTGAATAAAACACCTTTGACGCGAGGGTATATAGGAAAGAATAAAAAAAAATAAAAAAAAAAACAAAAAAACAGGTGGAATAAATAAAAACTCGAAGCTTCCCCGACACAATTATATTTGATGGATGACGGAAGCATGCCTCCCATGCAACCAAGAGGTATGAGGCAACACCCCAATTTCAAACGTCTCGAAAAACAAATGGGCTTTTTCTGCAAGCTTCGCGGTTCCTTCTTGAAAATATGTTTGCGTGTGTGTGTGTGCGTGTAATGTGCATGTACGTATAACACGATATAGTTACATACACGCACACTGTACCGCGCGTTAGTCATCGATATACGATTCCGCGGCAGCTGTTTCACGAACGAATGCAGAACGAACGTGCAGCTTGCAAAAAAAAGCAAAAGTCTTATGAAAAGTACCGCTCGCGATAATTCCGTATCTCCGAATGCTGTTGCATACGCCGTATACGTATACGTGGTATGTAATATTACACACACACACACACACACACACACACACATGCACAAAGCGCAACGTCGTCCTTAATGAAGATTCTCCGCCGCAATCCTCTAAACGACTTTATCGCAATCTGCCGCCAAAGAGATGATGATTGCACGCTGCTGCACACAGGCGAATGTTGAATGCGAATGTTTCGCCCACGACGAGCGCGTGGGAAGCTTGGAACGTGTGCAGATTACGCGGTTTATTAAACGCATTTCTCATTTTATCCTGAAACCCATTCCGCCGCATGTGCGGCAAAAAGCTCGCGTCCCAGCGTCGCATCAATGCTCTAAATTTTAATTCCTCGACCGGTTTGCGGATCAAAAATATAAATTAACGATATACGTCTCGCGTAACTATCGGAAACATTCTTTACGTACCTGCGTACATTTATACGAAAAAGAATCTTGAATTGCAGTGAAAAATGATCGTTGATGGAATGGAATTCCGGCTCAGTTTGCAGCATAAATTCGCACATCGTCGATGAATCGTTGCGTATGTAACGATTTAATGCGTATTTATAACACACACACACGCACGCGCAACAATGTACATAGGTGTGTATACTGAGAATGGGGGGGGTGGAAGGGGATAATCCGACTAGAAATATTACTTGAGCTTAGCACTTTCGGATGAATAATTCATAATTCGGTTCGCCAAAATTGCAAATGCAAATACCATAAGCGCGCGACGCTGGTGACCCGCCGACGCGACAATAACGCGCGGCCTCTTGCCGTTTTTTTTTTTTTTTTTCTTTTTACATGCTACACAGATACATTTGTCTGTGCGGTTGTGTGTGTGTGTGTGTGTGAGAGAGATATAAGTAAAACAGAGAGGCGAACGAGCGAGGCGTTGAGCGGACCATTTTTCCTCAAATATGAAAAGACTTCCCTTTCATTAGACCCCTGAATTTATACCTGCGTACACGTAAAAACTTCTCTCTCTCTCTCTCCCTCTCTTCCTTTCTCTCGTACAATATATTTCAGCGCATCTTCTCAGATCCCGGATTAAGCTTCGCTACCGCAGTGCAGTATCTTTCCAACTTCCCGTCCCTCGGGTGACCCCAAGTCAAGGTTCGTCTTGTACACTCACGATTTTGAGAGAACAAACTTCAAAAGATTCCCTGAACAATTCCCTGAAAGAACAATCCCTGCACGACATTCTTTTAAATCCTTGATCCCAGGATGTTTCGCCTACCAAGGATCGATTTCTTTCCATCAAGTCCGTACAATCCGATGTCAGCGTAACTTGTAGACAGATTACGTTACTCCGGAGGACGTGAAAAAAGGCATTCGTGCAAGTTTGACGCAAATCGATCATGCGCTTCTCGCGTTTGTCGCTAACCAATGCAAATCTGTACGACATGTTACGGATATCGACGCAACTTGGCGGTAGAAAATTATCGCGACAGTTTCAACGATCGATGCAAGTTAGGCAGAACTGTGTCACGCGTCGTATGGTTGAGCAACTATACGAGCTAAACTCATCGAGCTAATTGCTTTTAGCTCATTTCCCGCTAATTTCCAGTTAATTTCGCACCGATAAGACCAAGAGAGAGAGAGAGAGAGAGAGAGAGAGAGACAGAGATGGAGAGTAGCCGCTTATAGCCGGCATCCATTCCCTTCCGTCCAACTTCGGTATAAGCGGCGTGCAAAGACGCGAAGGTGGAACCGGCAGCACCTAGGTAGGTAGGTACAACATGCCTACACCCACACCTACACCTACACGCAACAACTCTCGGTACTTCCCGCAAGCTTTAGACAAACTTCGGACTTGAACTCGGTTGCAGGTTCCTCCTTCGCGAGAAACCTACTCCTCTCCAAAACAGCCGGTGAGCAACCAGAAACTCTACCTAAAGCCTCGGAATGTACGCAACCACGTTCTCTCCAACCAGGGTGTTGAGTTATACACCAAAGTAACGCTTTGGCAACGATACCAAAATGTACCCTGGGACTTAGGGATGTATGGGTACGTGTACAGTCGGGTGGGAAAAGTGACGAAACGCAAGCTTAAATGAAAAAACGTCACAGTGACGGGGACAAAATTTTTAAATACTCAATTTTTACTCTTTTCTTTTTTTTTTTTTTACCAACCGACGAGCCCAAGAAAAAAAATCTATTTTTCCCGAGTTATTGAGAATTTAGTTCTAATTGAAACGAGCTATTTTTAAATATATAGATTTTGGTGAACAAATAACAGAATAATGAGATATTTCCAACATCGATAAATGATAATAAAAAAAAAAAAAAAAACAACGTGATTGAGACTGAAATTTAATGTTTTAAATTTATTCCTATTACAGATCCCAGGAATTTTTTTTCTCGAATTTATCAATTATACTCTGTTATTTTTGCCTTGACTGTACGTTCCATATATCCCGAAGCTAAGGTTACACACGTGCGAAGAAAACGGTAGACTCAGAATTTCGTCAAAAGTTTTCACCGAGATTTTCTTTCTCCAAATCGTGAACGTTTTGAATATGATAAAAATTGGAAATCAATCCTCGACCATAAGATGTGCACACGATTTTTCATCATACGATTCAGGCGCGTTAAAGTTTCTATACAATTTAAAAAACAGACTCGACTTCGCTATGCGTCTGTTTGTTATCCCGCGGTTTGAGCCGTGAGTTTTTCCCACGACTCGAGTAGAGGGCGGTATTCACGTGGTGAAAAGTGCCGGGATAGGCAGGCAGGTACCTCGGTATTTTATTATTCAACGCTTTCTCCAGACTGCAATTTCCCCGGGAACAGGTACACGTTATACGTGTGCTGCGGAAGAGAGGCCGAGGGTGAAGGGCGGAAAGGGAGGTATTGTGGTCCTCGGGTTTGCGGAGGGGGTGAGGGAGGGAGGGAGGGAGAATCGCGAGTATGTGTATCATTGGAAAGCAATAACAATTGGTTGTACAGGATCCGGAAACGGACATGACGTCAACAGGCGCGCAATTTGCCTGGAAACACGAAATTGGTTCGCTGCACTCGGTCTCCCGCTCTCTCGTCCGTGATTTTCACCCCTTTCCGTTTTCTCCACCCCTCTAGCTATGTGCGTTTCCGCCCGCGGCGTAATCCAGCTCCCAGAGCGAACGTTTCGCCTTTCCAGAGTCGACGCGATACGCGAATGCGGAAAATCCGATGCCGAACTCTCAAATTCGCAACAATTTTCATATCACGACGAAGTTTTTACGAATGTTAAATTTGTACAGTCAAATATTGGATTAACAAAAACGCGTCGCATATTATTATCAATACCTTGGGGATTGTAGCCTGGTTTTATTACGCCGGGACGTTTCTGCTAAGCTGGCCTCTCGACGACGGTAAATTGGGATTTGAAGCTAGATTTTCGTATTGTTTTAGAGAAAACTTCCGGTACAGTCATCCAGAATAACATAAACAAGCGGCTTTAGACTGGCTGTGAGCCAGCCCTCGAACATCCTGTTCTCGCACTGCAGGTTCCAAGTTCGTAAGGAAAAAAAAATAATTATATATCCAGTTTGAATTTCCAACTTCGAATTCCGATTCGTGATTAACGGTTTAAAGCCCTTGGGTACCATATTACATGAAAATATGACGAGTTTTTGTATTTTGAACCAGTATAATGGATCCACCATTGCAAATTTTGGAAGTCTGATCTTGGATTGGTTAACGGTGACTCAAAAAACCTTCGCCTACCAATTTCTACCAAAATCACAATATTTTCAAATTTTTTACCACCACATTGGATCACCATTTTGGATTTCGCAATCTGACTTCAGATTCGTGATTAGCGAGCCAAAAAATCTAACGGTACCAATTTTTATTCAAGACCATTCATCCATTCTCAAGATATTATTATTTTTATTTCATTTTTTGAAATTTTGTTACTGAAATAATTGAAAAAGTACCGAACCGATCAAAGCTAAAATCTAACGAGATCTAAGTTTGGAAAAACGACGTTGATTGAGACCAAAATCATTGAAATCCGATAACTCGTCCTCGAGATATCGTCGAAGAAAATAATTGATCACATACGTAAATACATACACACAGTCAAACATCCGTCTGGAAATGATTGGAGATGATTCTCTGAGCTTCAAAACGTGAAGATCTGATGAAACCTCAACTTTTAATTTTCCGGATGATTACAATAATTTCCTTTTTTCTCTGAAAACAGAGCAGCGGGAAGTTAAAAAAACTCAACGCGACATCTGTTGTTGCTGTAAAAACTGCCTCGATAAAATATCGAGAAAAATTAATCAAACTGTCTGATGAAGAAAAAGTTGAAGCGTGAAAAATGGACACATTTAAACACGCGTTCCCTGATGTTAAATTATCTAGACGGGGCTGTTACACTTTCCCTTTAAAAAAGTTCAAAAACGTACAATAATATTATATATATACAGAATGAGATTTCTCGTTGAATGAATTTTTATTTATTATTCCCTCCTTTGGTTCTCGAAGTGGTCCGACAAAGTATAGAGAGTGAAAGAAAGAGAGAGAGAGAGTTAATTGGCTCGACCCTTATCATTGAATAAGACCCGAAAAGAATATCGACTGATCACTTGGTGGCGGCAGATCACTGGATAAGGATCGTGACCGGAGTATAAGAGCCGACGGTTGAGCATTTTTTCCTTTCATGCCTCTCGTATTCCGCATTCATTCTTCAGGTATTCCCTTTTTATATTCCATCGTTTATTTCGTCAACTTCTCTCGGTCTCGGCTGCAGTAATCGAGTGCCCGAGGAACCATCGACCATTTCAAACCAGCAGAAATTGGAACTCAAACTGGAGAGTCGAGTCGAGGGTCGTCGAGATGTTCGACTTCGCGGAGAGTGTTATTTTTAGAAGGTAGTCCAGGAACACCCGGTTTCCTCTCTCTCTCTCTCTCTCTTTCATTTCACGTCGCATTTCGAAAGAGAATATATCGCTATTTCCCGAACCACGACTTGAAACGATGCGGCGAATTTGAAAAAAGACTCAATTCGAGCCGACTTTTTTCTACGCGCTTCGCTACGGAAATTCCAATTTCCAAAAGATTGATCGTCCGGTAGGACCGTCTGAATCAAAAGTTGAGAAGACGGAAAGAACTGTTCATGAAAAATTTTGGGCAATCCTATTTGTGCGATTAATATTGCTGACAAATAATGAATCAACATTCCCGCGCTATATGAAATAAAAATAAACGTGATATAAATAATTTGAGCAAAAGTTTTTATAATAATCAGAACCTTCGATACGATTAAGCCATCGTGTTTTTGAGATCTATCTTTCATAACGTTCTACGAAAAAGAGAAGCTTTTCCACGTTACGCTGTACACTTTTCTTGATATTATTATTTTTCACCGTCTTCTTCCGTCATCCGATTCAGAACTTAAAAATGAAGACTGACGTTGTTTGTTCTGAAACTTTTATAGGTAGCTACAACTTTCGTCGAGTAATAATATTAAACCACGACGACGAGCAATGGCGGAGTTCCAAGGATTTACAATTTGTAAAATTGTTTCACTAAACAGTAAACGTTTAGATAAATATTACAAAAACGTCGACGAAACGATATTCCGAGATCGTATATATCCACAACCTTTCAGATTTATTTTATCACGTTATTTTGTACCACGTGTTGAAAAATTTTCCCCCCACACGTCTAAACTTTTTTATTTAACCCGTGTTTATTCATATGTATAATATATTATATATACATATAAGTTATGACATTTATAGGTGAATACGTATAATGCGTTTCCTGAAGGATACGCTACACGTAAATAAATATATATCTGGTATCATAAAATCTTTCCCTTTCATCGTCTGCTCTCTATCCTTTTTTTGTCAAATAGACAAATGCATAATATATTCGTCTAGCCCTGTCCCTGATCCTTTTTCCTTTCGCTCCACACTCTCGTCGTCAGTCACTCATCTCTTGCCGTCTCCGTCTCTCTCTCTCTCTCTCTCTCTCTCGCTCCCTCTCTCTCTATTTCCTTTCCTCTTTCTCTCCTCTTTCCAAGCCTCAGAAATTACGCAACGCGTGTTCTGGTTTTGTCACTTTTTGTATTCTTTATGTGCCGTGCTGTCCATAAATAGTCCGCAGGTACAGTGGCGCCGTACATTTCCGTCTGTGTAATTCTCCGACACCCGACTAGAGAGTCAATTTGTAGACGTTCGTCCGTTTCGGAATGTTTCAAATTTTTGTTACCCAACGTCAATTATATACGCAGTCCTCTGTGAAATACCGTTTTCATAGCCTCTTCAAAATTAAAGCCGAAGAACAAGAGAATGAAAAGAAAAAAAAAAAAAAAAAACAAAGATGAAAAATGGCATGAATATTCACCGACAATTTCCACAAATATTTGATCCATTAAACGCGGATTTTACTCGAGGATCAAATTTCGCCACGTTTATTTTAGTTACGAAAGATTTCGAATTCATTAAATAATATATACTATCATTATGCCATTTAATCTTACAACAATCTATACAAATAAGCTGTTTAACAATAAAACTCGTACCACTAAAAAAAAGGTATATTGTATTATAAAACCGGGAAATGAACCGTAAGCGAAAAAGATAACCGATTATAATAGTCTTGTATAATTATCGATATAATTATTCAACTCGACAAATTTATAATAATCGATCAGATCAAAGTAGACTCAAGTCGCGACTCAAGCGTATACTTGTGAACCATTATAAATAATTATATCAGACTTCCGGATGATTTAAAAGAAAAAAAAAAGAAAAAAAAACAAGTAAAGGGTTCGGGGCGTGCAAACTTTTCTTAAAACTACGAAATGATCGACATAGGTTACATGTGCGTGTGGACTCGTATTATACGTATAACGTATTTTATCGCGCGCACATATAATATATCCAGATATGAGAATATTGCGAAAGTGAAGAAATTGGAGACTCGAAATGGGGCGCGAGGTGAGTCTTGGCCAATCAGTGTCTGCCCGAGCTTTCGTGGGAAGAAAGCAAAGGATGCATGTGTGTATAAAGGCAATAAAGGAATGATTTTATTTCCCCTCAACAGCATATATTATTGTGTGTGTATATACTCGTATATATAACGGCATCTCAACACCCTGTTTTCGTATCAGATTCACCGGCACCTCACACACACACACACACACACACAGCATCGTAATTTTATTTCACTGGTAGAATACGTCTCTGATTCAAACCTAATTCCCTCTCATTTCGCTATTTACACGGATAGAGATTTTTTCGTTCCAACCTTGCGATACGAATATTAAATAGATAAATCGTACGCAAATATACTTGATGAAATGTTGTAAGGCTTTACGAATAAGAAAAATGAATACGATAAAAATTGTGATGTATTGAACTAAATCGAATCTATCGATGAAGCAACCGATCAATGTTAGATTATATCGTACTATATTATAACGCGCGTGTGTAGATTGATAAAAATCAGATCACGAATTTCCCCCTCCCGGAGTTCGGACATTCTATTGGACACTGATGAAGGGTGTATGCAAATAGGGTTGCAGACCAAGAGGCGTCGGCAGCGATGCGCATCCGATATTGGGAATTTAATAATACGCCTCCTAATTCAAAGGCGTAACCCATTGAACGCGCGGCTACCAATTTATCAATTCATTTATCCAAATTTATAGCTAATCAATATGCAGCGGGAACGGGATTTAACTAAATTTCAACGCACAGCTACACGGGGCAGATCGTATCTATCTACGTGTACATACGTGTTGGCAATACGACACGTGGCTGTTATCACCGCTGACGCGCACTCTGCGCACGGAAATAAAAAAAAAAAAAAGAAAATTGTCGTTCCGAGTTTTTTTTTTTAAATCAAAAAAAAAAAAAATGCAGACAAAACAGAGAGAAAGGGATGAAAAAAGAAGGTCAACGCGGGGGGATCAATTTCCGACCGAGTGACCGAGTGAATATTAGAAAAACGATGAAGGGAAAAAAGGTGAGAACATAATGGAAATGGAAGAAAAAAAATGACAGGCGATCAGAAGCTCTCGATCCCATTTTTTTTTTTCTTTTTTTTTTTTTTTTTATCACTATTTTTTTTTCTCCACCTATCCTCCTCCCCCCCACGCATTCGTTCGCCGTCTTCTTTTTGTAGGTTGAATTATGAACCGTAAATAACGCGACGCGAGGACCACGCGGGAGAGGCGGGTGAAGGGAGGGAAGAGGGTAGAAAAAAAAATTAAATGTCAAGTGAATAAATTTGAATAAAAAGCCTGAGAGGACCTGCAGAATGGACGCGGGAAAATCCTCAGACACCCTCCTAATCGAATGATATTCAAATTTGAATGTCACGCGTAATAAACTGGTGGCAAAAGAGAGCGAGAGAGCGAGAGAGAGAGAGAGAGAGAAGAAAAAGATGAGAGCAAAAAAAAAACAAAGAAAAAGAAAGATGAACGAAAAGTTTTTTCAGTAATTAGTCGCCATTGCACAGTGGCAAAATTAAGAGAATCAAGTTATTTTACACGGATTGCCAAAGTCGCAGGAACTTTTTTTCAAAGACACGTATTACGAACGGATCTAATCGTGGGATATTCATTGAAACTTAATCTTCACCCGGAATAGCGGCTGTATTGTGCCTACGTAGAGAGCCTCGCATATATTTTCGAAATTTTAAGCTAATAATACTCCGCGGACAAAGAAGAGGGTTAAACTTGCAAAACTCCGAGGAACTCTTCTTGAGGATGTATATTATACGAAATTACGGGAGCAAAGAAATGAATATAAATTAAAAATAATGCCAACTTTATACGGTGTTTTATTTAATAAGGTTCTCGGCTGCTTCCGGATTTGTTTCACACTTTTATTTATCTTCTATAATTATTATATTTATTTACGTTTTCGCACCGTTGTTTCAACCCTGAAGTGCGTTGGAAAATAATTTGTCAGATTTCCGTGTAGGATTTTACTCGACTTCGATTTCAGAAGATTTATTTATCGTGCTTATAACGTAACCAGTATGAAAATGAATACAAAAATAATTGAAAAGAAATTCAGCGACAGCAGCAACGCAGCATCGTCGAGAAGATATAAATTTATCGCGAGGCGTGCTCTGCTGCTGTGGAGGAGAAAAAGATGAGGAAAGTTCGAAAGTATGAGGTATCATCGGGGCGTATCAAAGAATGCATATAAATGGTGGTGTCGAGATACGAGAAGGAAAAGGAAAAGTAGAAAGGAGAAGGGAGAAGGGAGAAGAGAGAAGACGAAGAAGGCGGCAGCAGACGAGATAAATTAAGGAAACGTAATTGAATTACAAAGCAAACTACTCGGAGAGCCGAGTTACCCGAGTCTTGTGCTGCTGGAGGGTATCGCGTATTCTACGCAAGGATTTTCCCATCCACCGTTGTTTATTATAAAGTTTACATAAAAAAGTACGCGGAGCCGCCGCGACTCATTCAATACGAAGATTTAATCTCAGCTCGAGTCGAGAGTACACGTAAGAGATTTTCTCTTGCTTTATGTTATATTATATTATATTATATTACATTATGTTGTATTGTATTATTATATAGGAATTGAAATTAGCTCGAGACAAGTTTTCAAGTATTTTATTGCCGTTATTATATTGTCAAAATGTGTAATGAAAATATATTCCTCTCGACGTGATGCAATAACAAAGTTGACGATTATATAAATCTGAGAAGAATGAAAATCCACAGAATAACAAGTACGGCGGTAGAAAATTGCGGGAGACGTGTTACACGGGTATAACATAATTGCGTGAATTGAAAAGAGAGAGAGAGAGAGAGAAAACGTTCAATTAAATTACCCCAATGAGACTAGGCAACCTCGAGTTTTCCACCCGAAGTAAAACTTGAACAGTTTTCAGGTGAAATTCATCCCTAAAACGCGTCGGTTGATTTTCATCAGTCGTATTTTCAGCCGTGTATATTCCGCCTGCGACTCGCGTCGTACTTTCAACCGTTGCTGATTTAATTCGAATTTTCCTGTACACGCGCATACATATAAAACTTCCTCGTAGCTCATACCCTGTACATTATATAATACCCTACACCCTCACCGAGGGATCGTCGAGTTCGGTAAATTGAAAGCAAAGAGAATTATATTTCGCATTAAACGAAACCTTAATAACACTCTCATTCGTTTCGAACAACAATAACGCGATATTCTTTCCCTCCGTTTTTTCCGCGATAAAATTCGGTTAGAAACAAAGCACCGAGATGAACAAATTTCACCTCATACGTAATAACGATAATTTTTATTTTCATTTATTTCAAAGAATGAGAAACATACGGTCTTCTTGCTTTTCAGACGTTATTACGCTCGCAGTTTTTGCGGGTAATAAATGGAAAACGAAAAGGGCCAAGGTGCGAAAGGGCAAAACAGGTTCCTTCGTCGACTCGCCGATCTCGCCTTGATTAAGCCAAAAATGTTTGACGGTAAACTTTGCCGCGAGACTCACGGCGGATAAAATGTAAGGAATTAAGGAAGGCCGAGGGACGGATGAGATTGAAATGCCAGAAGATTTCCCAACAAAGATCGGAATCGAGCTTGCGGCGCTTCCTCGCACAATAAACGCCTGCAGCAGCAGCGGCTTGTGTATGTTACAAATGTATATGTATATGTATATACATATATATGTATATATGTACAGCATAGACGAGTGCTTCGATCCAGCTCGACTTCTTCCCTCTGTTACTCACCTGTCACTTCGCAGTTTCATCCCTCTTTAACCCCCCCCCCCCCCCCCCCCCGCTTTGGAGCGCCTACCTGCAGTACACACTTCACTCCGTCCCCGAATTCTGTCTACCCTTCAATTATGAAGGAAATTATTTCGCTGAAAACGGCTACTTCAATTTCATACCCGCGGTATTTTACCGCTGCGTTATATCGAGTTCAAAATAACCCCGGTTCGCCGGCACGTTTCGTTAATGGAAAAGCGAAATTTCACCACCCTTTTCTACCTCTTCAAATTGGCTGTATATTCATCGAATCGTAACGCGTGTCGGACATCGGTTTGTAACAAGCCGATTCGAGGAGTCTGATAATTTGAATGAATAATAAAAAGCCACATCTGCGTATTGATTTAGTGTCAATTCGTACGTCATTTTTCGTTTTCTTTTTGATTAAAAAATTTTTTCCTGCCAATATAAATTTCCCATTGAGATTTTTCAAATCTTCTACGTTTCCTGCAGGCTGTGCGTGCACGAATTCGCACGTTAAATATCCGTTTACCAAGGTTGTTCAAATTTTTCTCGTACGAGAGGGGAAAAGAAAAGTAGAAAAAGAAAAAGCTTTCGGCGAAATATTAACCAGGTATCAAGGTGCCCGGGACGAAGATCCGATCCGAGTGTATATATTGTGCACAAAGAGAGGATAGAGATGAAGAAGAAGAAAACAAAAAACAGCGGGGAGAAGAACTGACGAATATTATAGCGATATTTCTGTATCGTCAAATGGTGCAGCAGAGAAGTGGAAGAAAAGAGCTATACATATTTCATCGCGATTTTAATCTCCGAGTACATAACGCGTATATTTGTTACGTTTTTTCTTTTTCTTTTTCTTTTTTTGTTTCTTTTTCGATTCACGATTTCTTCTTCTTATTCATCTCGGGTTTTCGTAAAATCAAACCCCTGGCACGAAACTCGGCGAGAATCAAGTAGCAACACGTGACAACTAGTTCATATTCGCACCTATACCATCCCTCCGTCTCTCTCTCTCTCTGTCTCCGTCTCCTCCTCTCGAAGGAACAACAGTTGTCGCCAAAATCGTGCAGTCACTTGAAAATATCCTAGAAAGTGTTTCGTGACAAGGAAGGGAAGCGACCTCCTCCGATTTTATTATGCGCGGTGCAAAGAATTACATAATATATATTCGCGTTGGAAATTGGAAAATTCTTTTCAATCGCGTTACATTTATAACGTTACAGAAAAGATGGGCGGGGGAGGATACGCGGGTTAAAATAATTGAAAAGAAAAAAAAAAAGTGTCCGACGAAATTATACAATGGATCGATTAGAGATTCGCGGAAAGGCGAGGAGATGGTTGAAAGATATAAGTCGTTCATAAGGGCGAGGATTCCGGCAAATACAGTGCACCTCTCTCTCTCTCTCTCTCTCTCTCTCCCTCTATCTTTCTCTCTGTCTTTTTTCTTCTCTCATAATGCGGTATTTCACGAGAATGCGAGGGCGGCTTATGAATTTTCCGCTCATCGATCGGCAATATATTGCTAATAAAAGCAGCGCTTGCGTTTTGACGGTGAAATGAGAAAGGCCCGCTTGAGCTTTCGAGAGTTATATAATTTCTCTTCTTTCCACCGTCCCTTCTTATTGTAAAAAACCGTGAAAAGACGGTGAAAATTTCTCAACTATTCAATCTTTCTACGTGCCTCTAATTTCTCTGCTGATAAACGTATCGAGTTTTTCTTTTACTCGTTACATTATCAACAAAATTAAGATCAACTTCAACGTACTCTTTCCGCGGGTATACGAGGCAGATCGAAATTTCGAATGTTTGTCATATTATTGTTGAATTTTCGTTGCGACTTTTTGTACAAGAAAAAAAAAAAACACCGTTCGTATATTTTCACCTCGCTTTATGAAAATTCGAGCTTGCACGCTCGTGGCGTTGAGAATTTCGATCACGAAATTCAACGTGATATAAAATTACCGGTCCCATTATCTCTTACCGTGATTAATCCGGATTCATTTACCCAGGGATCGAGAAGCGTAATAATATCTAAAGGGAATAACAAATGGAGAAATTCGAGATTCCGTACGCGCTTTTCAACTCGAGTTCTCGGTTCCGAGTTCCGCCCGCACAAGTTGGAGTAAAAATGAATAAATTATAAGGACGCAAAAAGTAAAAAGAGAGGGAGAATAAAAGAAAATTGACGATTGTTCTAACAGGGGATGATGCTGGACGAAACTCCGTTTTAAAAGACACGTCGACAGGTATTCCGGTCTGTAAGGGTGAAAAAAATATCGCACTTCTTGCTGCAGACTCCGCAGAGACCGTCAAGTCAAACCCGGCTCGCTCAGCGGCCATAGAAAAGTTGCACGCACCATAAACGCAAAACCCTTCCCGTGTCGCGGCCAACTTTTATGGGATACTCTTACGAATATCCTCCCTCTCACCCGCTGCACGCACTCCGGTGGTAATATTGCCGCCAGGCGTCACGTTGGTCGGCCGAGAGAAGCATGAAAAGAGAGCGAGGAAAAAGAAGCTGTGAAAAATGGCGTACCTAGAGAAATTGAAGAGAAAATTAATAACCCTTTCTTCTCATCCTCGTGCAAACAAGAATAAATATCGTATACCTATAATTTTTCTATTTCTTTCAGAAACATTATATATAAATTTCATGAACAATACTTAAAAAATTTGATATCGAAAGTGTGGAAATAATTAATTTTTGTAAAATCCGAAATCCGGGATAAAGGATGAATAAAAATAAAAATAAGTAAATCCCAATTGCGCTGTTGTATTCCCACATGTTTCGTTATTCTTTTCGGCAAATCTTCGAAACTACGGTTAAACTTGTTAAGAAAATGGAAAAAAGGTGGAAAACAATGGTTGAAAGAGGGAAATTTGGAATAAAATCAGCCTTCTTCCGGCAACCTCAAGGAAGTCGATAGTCGATCAATGGACAGGTAGGTGAAGCGTATATATAGGTGTGGGCGGTGTATACATATATATATATATAAAATATATATGTACGTACACCGGGTTTGACGACAGAAAGACAGGATGTAACCGGGCGGTTCTACCATACATATACATTCCGGTCTTATCATCATCTTCTATTCTCCGTCCCCAGGAAATTCGGCCTCATCGCGTCCCTGCACCTCAGCAACGACGGTATTGATCAAGTATTATCTCTTGCCCATGGTATACCCAACCGGAAACCCGCCCAGATCTGCGACCCTCTATATATATATATATGCCTTCTAGATATAATACACGCATACGCATATGTATACATGTATAATAAACCAGCTTTCCCTCCATGTAGCACCGTTGCAAAAGTGAGGAAAAATTAAAAGGCAAGAAATCGCAGAAGTGTACGATTTCAATATTCGTCGAGGTGTAAAACGAAAGATATGTAATTATAATACATTGTTGAAGAGGAAACATTTTCAACAGTTTTTCTTTTCCTCTGTATACACAGACTGAAAAGTGACGCTGTAGGGAAAATCTATGAATTTTAAGCAAAACGTCTGGACACCTTATCACTCAAAGACCTGAAGGCACACAAACGCACAGAGTTGTCATGCCGCTGATGAAGGATCTGCGTTTGACGTACTTTTCACGTCGTATCACCGAAAGTCGCGCGTTGTATATAAAACGCACATCGGATTTTCCGTCGTCGGACACTAATTGCGAGTCTGATTGAAGAAAGGGTGAAATTTAATACAGCGTTAAGGGTACACGACAAAAAGGGACGGTCGATTCGTTGGTAATCCAAAAGGCTTAAGGATAGAGGAGCTGAACAGCTGAGCGGAATCGGAGTCCTTAAACCGAGCGGAATGAAAGGTGGGATTGAAAGCGAAGCGTTAGATACAGTTATACGCCTCGAAATCGGCGATACGAGGATTCGGGGTGGAAGGGCAGCGATGCTGGAAAAGATCGAACTTCCGCGCAAATTTCCAACCCCCCTAGAATGGACTTTGCTTTGCTTGTTCTCTTTCTTTTTTCTTTTTACTTATTTTATTTTTTCCTTATCATCCACGCAGCTCTTTTCCGAAACGTCGCGTCGCATCGCCAGGACTCGACGCGTTTCACGTCATTAAACGAAATGAACAATAACCGCCCGGAGGTGACATCTGGCGAAAAAACGGAGGAGAGGAGAGGAGAGGAGAGGAGAGGAGCAGAGGCGAGGGACCGGTATTAAGTCAAAGATCGTTCCACCCGGTGACTGTGGTGGCCGGGTATCAAAACCCAGATGCGACCAACGACCGAAATACTATTCAGCCCTTCCATCCCCTCAGGATTGTTAACCGCCATGCTGCAGCAGCTTAATCCATGTTATACCTGCCGTCAAACCGTCGAAACACCGATAATAAACAAGAGCACGGTGGCACCAAAACCATTTGGTACCGACCCCCGTCCCCGTTTTATACACCCCTACTTTCACCAGGAATTCTCATTCCGGGAACTGAATTGACGGTCTATTTCCATCGATTCGATTTATATTTACGAAGTATGCGATGGTTGATAACTAATCCATCATCATTGACCTGCGAAACATGAAAATTCAATTGATCGATTCGTCAATCACTGCTGTAATTCACCCTCGAGGTTCGGAAAGAAATTTATTGAACGATCAATAATGCCGAATGGTACGCACAAATCATTGAATGAAAATAATCAATTCATCAATGATTCGAGTGACTTTTTTCACCTCGATTCAGTGGTAAAGTGGATTAATTTGAGTACCCGGAATATCGTTTTGAATGAATGTGAGAGTTCCTCGTCGCGCGAAATATTAAAGTGTAAAAGAAGAAAAAAGAAATCGAACGAAAGAAAGAAAGTGAATCTGAGTTTTCGAATCCCGCAGGAACGTAATCCGTTGCTTGTTCGTTCGCTCGCTAACCGAGAATTCCCGAGATTCTCTGCATAAATTCTTACGAGGCGAGGGCGGGGAGAAATAAGGGGAGTGTAAAAAAAACGAAGGGGTTATCGGGTCAGACCGTCGTCTGAGAGTGCAATGGCCAAGACGACGACTCGACTTCGGGGTTTCGGTTTAATGGTCAGATAATTTACCGAATTATCTCGAGCTACAGTCAAGTTCGGGGGATGATTTTGCATAGAAGCAACGTCAGCCAGCGACGAGCGACGATTCGAGGAATATGGCGAGATGTTAGAGCCAAGGGTGTCGTTATACGGGAGTCGTTAGCCGCCCTGAGAAACCCGGGAAAATTTAAATTCAAACAGCCACCAAAATAGCCCGCTCGTCAATGATCATTACGAACGAATGACCTTATCCTCTGGCTCAAAATTCTCGGGGAGAAAAATTTCCGGCGGTCACTTTGTGATTTGGCAATTTCATTGAAGGGTCGAGCGCGGATTGAATGGCGAAAAGTCTGCCCAATCTTATCAGCCGACTGAAAGATCGAATCCACGAATCCGTATGCAGACTTCAAGGGGGTCGCGTAAAATTATCCGAATGGTTCCGTACAACTTTATCGCATTTACTCGGTGAGTAATACATGTTATACATGTAAAACATCGAATAGACGACTTGCGAAAAAATATCTGAATGTAAGAAAATTTTTTTTGCATGTGTGAATTTTGTACAACAAACTACGATTCTGCGTGCATCTAAGAGACCATCTGGATTTGGAAATTGATCAGAAATCTCGTGTTCGCCGGCAAATTTTAACGACAAATTTCCTTATGCAACGTGCGTGCGTTCAAATTATTCGTAATTTTGAGATCCCTTGGTAATTTCGCTCCACAAACCCTTTGGATGGTCTAATAATTGGAGGGGAAAAGCCCCTGGTGATTGCGAACTGTAAGACCGAGGGGATGATAACGGATTAGCAAAGTGCAGAGCAGGTCTCTTTGTCCGCTCGACCGGGTAATCCAGTCTGCAGAAGGTGTTGCGGGGTGAGATCAGGGTGCAAACGTCGGGTTTTCATCCGGCGAATGAAGTTGTTCAAACTGTCATCGCTAACCGCGGGACCATTCGCGCAGTGCTAGCAACGGTGCAAAACCTGGTCCGGTTACAGATTCCTGTACCGACATCTTACCGACACTCCCAATGTCAGATATAGATTCCTGTACCGACATTTCACCGACACGCCCAATGTCGGTTCAGGAATCTGTAACCAGTGCTAACTACGCTTTTTGTTGCCCCCCCCCCCCCCCCCCCCCCCCTCCATATAATACGCAATGTATACCCATAACAATTTTTCATAAATGATCGGGGTTGTGCAATCCTCTCTTTCTCTCTTTTCTAACCACTTCGCTGTACGGCTGTGCATCTATAACTTTCCATCCACTATACGTTTTTATTGGACAAGTTTTCCCATAAACAGGATGCGATTCTTCCGTTCCCGTTTTTGAGCCAATATTTATTGTGCTTTTACAACCGCCATCCCCACACATAGCGGCCGGAAACATTCCGTTCTATTGATACACGCGTTTCCTCGTTTCGCGTGTGTTGTATGCCTCGTTTATTCATTACGTCTCCGTAGCGCTTTCCGCACGGCCAGACAGTCGGATCTGGGTCGCTTCGAGCCAGTTTTTATCGCGCTTTCTAGCGTTTTCCGTGCTTGACGTGTGCGAGTGATTAGAAACTTCGCATGTAGGATTTCGGGTCGCCGAGTTCTAAGGGGAGGGTGAGCCGAGTCGAAGAAAATCGGTTGCTGCAACAGCGAACTTCGCGCGGATCAAAGACGCCCGAGCTTATATCGTTAATGCTACACAAAGTTTGGTGGAGGCGTGGAATTAGCTGTTCGAGCATTAATAATCAGCCCGTACTGTACCAGCGAGGCTAACGTTCCTTTGCACCTTGCGCATCGCTTTGAGCTTGGGCTAAATTTGGATTTGAAAATCGGTAGGCCGATCTTATACGAGGATTGGAAAACAGTGCCAACAGCTGTTTGTTCTTTCAGGGAATTAGGAAGGAGTCTCGTTTGGCGCTGGGAAATTTCGTGAGACGACCAATTAGGCGAGTTCATCGAGATTTGTGTACCTCAAACGCCGGGTAATTCCCGAGAGTCTGATGTTAAAGGTGGAGGAAATCCAGCCGGTGATTTCTCCTGATTCCCCCGCAGACAAGGTTTCCACTCCCTTTTTCTCTTTCGCGTTTTCTTTCTCTCTCAGCTCGCACTGTATTACTGAACGAACGAGCCGCCCGGCCTACCGGGTAAAATAATAAAACCAAGGCCATAAAGCGAAACGCCCGACCAAAATTATTTCGCCTTTTTACTCGAAAGTACCAGCCTACCTCTACAATCTTCCCCCAATCCCCGTAAAATATAAAACAAACTTTCGGAGATGGCTCTAAAACAATTCTTCCACCCACCTCATCCGGCAGCTCGCCTTAAACGCCGCCTACGTAACCCTGTATGTACCTTAAACTTTCCACCCGTGAGCAACGGATCCGGAGTGACGTGTAGACCCGATACCAAGACTGCAGTTGACAGGGGTTCGATGATTTTTACCCGCCGGAGAAATCTGACTTGCGGGAAAATTCGGCGATCCGAAAAAGAGGGACCGTCAAGGTCGAACTCGTCTCGAAAGATATCGATCCCGAAAATTTTTAAACGAATTACAGGGTAGATTTTATGAACGCAGCTTGTCTTCAGACAAACGGTGCCAGTTGTATCGTCTGATCAGCTTTGATCGTTGAACGATTGTAAGTACTGAAAAGTTCCGTTTAATTATTCACCATGGTGTACAATGTTTTGATGATGAATTCGATAGTTGAACGGTGTTCCATAAGCAAGAAAGACAACTGTCAACCGCAGTGTCTTTACCTCATAATCGGCATAAGCTATTCTGGAAATGTCAGATTTGCACCGAAGGGTTATAATGGTTCTTTTATGATGTAAGCCAGAGCACTGACCTGAGGATCAGATTCATATAGGTGAAGTTTCGATCAATCAAGCTTCATAAAAAATAATTTCAAGGATGAATGAATAAACCGCTGCAATAATAATCAGTTGTTAAATCACCGTCAGGTATTACAGGTACACTCCAATAATCGTAACCAGGTTATTGGAACTCATTGTCAGCATTAGTGGCAACTCGAGTCGTCCAACATTCGGACTCCATAAAACGACGCGAAACGATTTCGCCGGAGTTAAACTATCTACGAAATAACTTTTCCGTAGTGCATTCCGAAGGGTTTGAGTATGCATGCCGGATGACGCCAACAAAAGGCGTTGAGGTCGAACATTAGCGAGGTTGTAAAGAGAGTCGCGGGCAGTCGATGATGAGCATCGTGAAAGGGGTCAGTGCATATTTGAAAGGGTAGTTTTCACGCGTGGCCAGCTATGAACCAGAGGCGGAGGGTCGAAGGGAGGATTGGGACGCCTCGGTACATAAATACAGAGTAGCGAGAGCTACTGCCATCAACAATTCATCGCTATTATTTCAGGCAGCGGGTGCACTCCCCAACGGCCTGACAACGAGGGGTGGCGTTGTGCCCCCGCAGGATTGAAGCGATGTGTCCGCTCCAACGACCCTCTAATCTGCATCCCCGACTGTACGGTTTATCCTTGCGGAGTGTAGCGGTGGCGCGGCGTCCCTTGGAGTCCGTGCAGGGCTCGGTACCGCGGCTAAATTAACTCGACGTCAATTATGGACTCTATGGTTATTGCCGGTGAAGACAAAGCCCGGGAGCCTTGCGAAGGCAAGACTTCATCCTGTCGCTCGGGTTCCTATGAAGAGTTCAGAATGGTACGGAAAAAGTGGATTCCCTTAGCCGAGATACAAACCCTTTTTTGGAATGATTCAAGGATTGGTAAACAGAGTTATATTGGGGATATCCCCTACCCTCGAACATTTTATCAACGGGTTTGTGTCTCGGCTAAGCGTCGGTAACGGAATCTGTATTTAGAACAGGCTTTGCCAATCTACCGATAACTTTTTTCCGCAAAGTCTTTCGCACCAAACTGCCTTCGATTCAGGACGATCCACATCATCTATCGTGTACATTATCGGCGTCCCTTGGAGTCCCTGCGGGACTCGGTAC
The DNA here is from genome assembly GCF_021155785.1 of Neodiprion fabricii. Classification (NCBI taxonomy): domain Eukaryota; kingdom Metazoa; phylum Arthropoda; class Insecta; order Hymenoptera; family Diprionidae; genus Neodiprion; species Neodiprion fabricii. The sequence continues at coordinate 26,305,853 of NC_060244.1, read as the reverse complement.
CGCAGCTCAATTAACTCGACGTCAATTATGGACTCTATGGTTATTGCCGGCGAGGACAAAGCCCGTGAGCCTTGCGAAGGCAAGACTTCATCCTGTCCCTTGGATTCCATTGAAGGGTTCAGAATGGTACGGAAGAAGTGAATTCTCTGTGAAGCCAAATTCCGCGAAACACGGGTTCACATTTTACATGCCACGCGGGAATTTTGCGAGGCTTATCGAAATTAGAAATTACCACACGTTGCAAAGTCCATCGCTAACTCACAACTCGCGTTGCCAAATATTTATTTATTTTTCGTCTAAATTTATACTCTCAATGTTTCTCATGCTTATCGAGGCAGGAACGGGAGATGGTTTGATACGGCTTAAGGATTCATAGGACGAATAGGAAAGATTTAAGAAGTATGAAACTTATGATAATCGAGCTGAATCGAATTGTAAACATTCTTGTAAAGTGAAAAGAAATGTAGATTTTCAATTCTCAACGGATCCTCTTGTTTACAACGTCATCAGAGAAATCACGTAATCATATTATTTTACATTTCTTATAACATCGATGAACCGATTCACGGATCACGTCATAAATTGCTGTTTCACCCTGATATTTCCAATAATTAGCCCCGATATCAAGACCGCAGCGACTGCAGGTACAGAAATATTTCAAGATTGAAGTCGTACGTGTTGCAGCGTACTTACAGTACAGAGTCCCGCGGGAAAATCTACGAGGATCAAGTTCCGAAGCCCGACTGCAGGATATTACAGATACACCGGAGTTCTAAGGAAAGGCTGCAAAGTTGCAGGAGATGGAGAACGAAGTAGCAAAGAAAATACGTAAAGGCACGCGCGGAAAAGAGGAAAGGCAACGAAGGCGGCCGGAAATCGTGTCTGCACCGCACCTTATATAGAGGGTTTGAACTTTTGAAGAAACGAGAGACCCGGGGTCGGTTTGAGTAGCGAAAAGCGCGCCCTGTAAGGTTGAGAGAAAAAAGGGCGGCGGGGAATCAGCGAAGCGCGAATGGCGCACGACTGTAAGAAAAAGCCGAGTTATCGAGACGTTCTCGGTAATTTATAACTTCCCCAGTTTCCGGCCTGATCTATAAGACCGCACTTACTTTCGCTTGTACACCGCTTTCCCGAAGAAAGCTCTAAAAATCCTTGATCGTTCGGCCGATTTCTTTCACCGAGGATCGACGAAATCCGGCGTGTCTCGGTCGACGTATATATGGTATACATATAAACCAGACTGAAACAAAGGGGGAATCGCAACGAGATAGAGACTCGTTAACTCGACTAACTGCAGCGTCGCGGAGCGAAATCCAATTGATTAATCGGTCTTAATGGGCGCCTCGCTCGTCCGACTATCGAGGTTGGAAAATAAGTGCCCATGTTGCCGTAGCATTTTCAACGACGTGACGAAAGTTTATGCATCCAAAGTAGTTACATACAAAGTAGGTACTTCGCCACACGTACTATATTATACCAACATTTACACGATACGACAGAGCCGAGCCATTAAGGCTACAGGGACAGATTGTCTCTAATATCGGCATTATTATTGTTCTCTTCAACTTTTCAAAACTGTTCGCCAATTTTAGATTTGCGTATACAGATAGAGAGGTAATATATGTATGTATATAAACATTTGGAAAAAGAAAAGCTGAACATAAATGCAACGCCGAGAAAACTAATGGCTTTGCCGGTTCTTCAGTTGGAGCTAAGATATTTCGAGTTAAAACTTTACCGACGGTGATTTATCATCGATATTTATACACGTTGTACACACGTACGAAACCGATGCAGCGCTTTTTAGCGGAGCTACAGGTCAATTCCGATCCGAACTGGTCTGGCCATTATACATCTCGTTATTATGAATATAGACGCCGGAGGCTTTTACCGAAAAAGGTTCTTTTGTCCGATATTTTACCTTTCGATTTATTATTTTTGTTACATTATTTTTCTCTTTTATATACATATATATAATAAACCTATTTTCTATTTTGGAAGCGATTGAATTCCGAAGGGCTACGGGCCCGATGAATTGGTACTTCAATAAAGATGATAAAATATATATATATATATGTACTATACAAACACATAGACGCATACATACGTAGGTGAGGTTGCGGAGCTTTGAGGCGTACTTTGGGAAAGGGGCAGCGAGTGAAATCGAGCGTTGTCACACAATACCGCCGATTTTAACAGCCTCAACAAAAGCAAGAGAAAATAACATGTCACAAAAGAAGTAGAAAAAAAAAATCCCGACGTAATATGCTGTAAAAGCAGCAACGCCACTATGACCAGCGAATAGAAGTTATTTCAGGAATGAAAAGGAGAATTTTATCCTAGTATTTCTGTCTAGAAAAAAAAGAGAGAAATAAAAATAAACTTTCCACCGAGCCATATACCTATACAGATAGAGAGAGAGAGAGAGAGAAAGCACAAAAAAAGATTCTTCGCAGCGGAGAAAACGAAAAAAAAAATATCAACGGTTGGAATTGAAAAAATATCGGATCTGAGCTTATTTTCTTTGCTTTCATTAGTAGAATATATTTTATCCAGAGGACTCGAAGCGTATATATATCATTAGGTATATGCAGCCTGCGACTGGTTTCGTCGATTTTATGTTAATAATTTCTTTCCCAAGCGCAAGTAGTTAATTTTTACAAATAAAAAGTTGGAAATGAAAGTTTTAAGAAATATCTCGAACCTCGGAGAGAATCGGTAGTAAGAGTGTAGTTAAAAGGGCGTAAAAATTCCTGAAATAAGAACAGCAGCCGAGCAGCAGATGAAGTTCATCTTGGAAGGAGACGTCTCCGAGTCAATTGTGGGGGAGGAAGGTAGAGTCGTACGATGTTTTACGTCGTCGTCCCGACGCAGAGAAAATCGTCTGCCCGTGGTGTTGTTTCTTCTCCATTCCGTCTTCCATTCCTCCAGATCTCCTTCGCATTATATTTTTTCCCTCAAGCCATTCTCTCTTTCTTACTCTCTCTCTCTATCCGTGTTCGGGGTGTAAAAGCAGAGAGGCACACACAAGAAGATCAGCTCCGCAGGGTACGCAACTAGTGTCATCTGCCGTGCAGTATACATGTACGTATAATATAATAACATCGCTAGAGCCAGGCAGGAGAATTATTCAAATCAGAGCCCCGCAAGCTCCGGGGGATGCGATGAGGGAAAAACGAAGAACAAGAAGACCCGTCGGTGACTTCGGGAGATATGCGCGAATCTGTCATAAGTGTTATTGCCTTCGCCATCCCCCCGTCGGTATTTATCCCATCTGATGAAACGGGGCGCCTGCCTGCCTGAGGGGGGTGATTTGCGACGGCAAGAGAGCGAAGCAGAGAGAGATAGAGGGAGAGAGAGGTTGATACGTGTATCGCGTCTACCGAGCCGTGATAGATCACGTGATCCATCAAACTCTGACGCACGCGTCAAAAGCCCGGGTTAATATGGCCTGCAGTCGAGGCATGTATAAGCTGTAACACGGAGCTGTTCTCACCCCCGCCGCCATCGAATAACCCGTGTTATACATGAATTTAGCTGCCTTACAATATACGCAGAACTTTGAACGATGTCGCGGATCTCGATTCGTCTCGAGACGTATTATCCGCATCACCTAAATCTCAAAGCCCTTGCCTCGAGCAATGGTTAATTTTTTTTTTTTTTTCTGCACAACGTGCTTTTCTTTGCCTGCTTTTTGCTTTTCAAATCTCTGTTGATAACATACGTACAAGTATACGCCTGTTACACTATACACGAAACGCAACGTTTTTGTCGTTCAGATCTAAAAGTTAGATCCGTGATTTTTGGTATTCTTTAAACGTCATTGGGAGGAGATTTCACAGGATGGAGGTTACAATCACGCTCTCCGCTTCACAAACAGAGCCGTGTTGCGTGGCAGCATCTCGAAACTGCGGCACGTAATATTAGACGGATGAGTCACTTCGGGTCGAAAATATCAGAGTTGTCATCAGAAGTGCACCAACCTCTGAGCGAATGAGAGAATGATACGGATTTTATGCAGAAGTGGAAGAATCGTATTACTGCCAAGTGGTACTATGCACGAAACTTTTTCTACATCCTATAACAGTGCTTCGAGTCTTGGGTTATACTGTTTTTTATTAATATTCACGAATATTTTAATGACGTTATTTCACCTTTAGCTTGCAAAGAATTTGAATCGAAACAATTCACATCGCATCCAATACTTATAATTTACCCACAGAACCTCGATTCGGGGATCGCTACTTTGCAGAGAACGGATTACTTTCCCCGTATGCACGGCTATTATTATATAATCTCGGAACTCGCCAAATAACGAGCATTGATCTCAAGATTTAGTTGCCTAGTGAAAGCAGTGGGCAGGCAAAACCGGTCCTGGATACAGATTCCGTTACCGACACTTAGCCAAGATACAAACCCCTTTTTAGATTGATTCGATGATCGGTAGACAGAGTCATGGTGGGGATATTCCGCACCCTCGAACGTTTTATAAACGGGTTTGTGTCTTGGCTAAGCGTCGGTAACGGAATTTGTATCCAGAACCAGCTTTACCTATCTACAGAAAACTTTTCCCAGCAAAGCTTTTCGCACCAAACAACATTCGATTCAGGACAAATCGCAACATCTAGATGTGTATATTCGAGTCGGTAGAAATCGAAGGGAAGAACGTTACGGCGTCGATAAGTTTCATAAAGGTGCAGGGGTAATCGAGTTGGGTTAGTGTGGGTTCGGAAAGAAGCGTATACGAGGCAATGGCACAAGATGGGGGCATTAATATTAGTTGCAGGTGAAATGGTTGCACGACGATTGCGGGATCCGAACAGTAGTACCGTTCGAGTTTCGCCTCTTTCGTTTCCGTGGATTCCGGGTTACGAGATTGCTTCCCAGGTTCACACGTGTGCCTGCTGTTGCAGGCAGTGACTTCGGCATCATCCTGCCACCGTGCGACCCACCTACCACTTGTATTTTTAGAAAATCTCCAAAATTAACCTTTCCAAAGAATGACAAAACGCTCGTCGCGGCCCTGAGCCCCGATGGCCCACTGCTGCCGAGGACTTCCGAGTCCGATACGCGATCAAGTTGAAGTTTGTACGAACGTTACAACGTGCCGATACATTTTTACGGTAATTTTTCGATTATTTTGCAACTTTGGGATTGTTGGAAATTGAATAAACAATGTACTGAAGCCGAAACACTCGCATTTCCAAAGTTAATTGCTTTAGAATTATTCTGAATCAGCAAAACTATGATTCAAATGTTTATCAACGTATGATCGTTAAATCCGAGTGATTGATCACCAATATCATTTTTACAATAACGCTAAGAGTCGACAGATCATCCAACCAATATTAAACCTCGAAGCTAATTGGAACGAGATGAAAAACCGAAAAATCAATTGATTTTCGATAATTGTTTCACGAATGAAATGTCCCAACATGGCCAAATATAATCCTTGCATTATATGTGACTTGTACAAAAAGAAAAAGAATAACAACACGAAGGCAAAGATTTGAGAAAATTTCACCGCCATATGCGATGCATTTCCTCTGTGTTTCGCGTTTTCTGTATTAATTTTTTCACTCACAGTTCATGTACTCTGCGAGCGATAAACGTCAAAGCAAAATTGAGAATGTGCATTCCAACGGAAGTCAAAGTGAAGCAAAATATATGACAGACAAGACGAGCGAAATGTGGAGGATTTACTCAACTGAAAGTACAATTGAGTACACGTGAGTGATAATCAGCAGTGAATGTACCGCGGAGCAGCAGAGCTGCAGTCGCTGAGTTGATTATCGGAGTAAAATCGGGTCGAACTACGGACGACTCCATGGATCCGTCGTCCAGGTAGAATATAAGCGAGATCCCGAGAAGCTCCGGTAGGAATTGCGCTGCAAAAGCCGGAGGGCTGAATGCCCCGTTGTAGGGATACGTTTGTCGTTTGTTGCCGGCGAAAGGGTGCCGAGGGTTGCCGGGGGCGCGGAATCGGGGGATCTATATTTGTCGCGGAAACAGCTCGATATTAATTAAGCAAGCTGGAAAGGAAAGCCTGTCCAACGTCTGATCCCAAGCTACATACATGGATCAGCAGACCGGGAAATTAATTAGCCTTCGATCGCGGCTGTAATGAGCAGGGATGATTATTTGACGTTGATGCGAATCAAGTGCTTCGGAATGGAATAAAATTCCACTCGCAAACCGGAATCGAATCCTCGCTCCGGACTTGCGCTGCAAAACCCGCAAAAGTACCTCTGGCTCTTTTTCTTTGCTTTAAACTTCACTCGTGTTACTTTAAGCTTTAATCATGTCTTTTCTTTTGTACCACGGCGCAAATATCCGCAGGATGTAGAAATTGAGGCTTGTGCGGAAGAATCACAAGATTGTGATATTACATATAGAGATATCAATCGAATTCGAGTGTATAGAAAATGGGTAATTTTTTTCTTTTCAATTCATATAATAGTACATACGATAACAGATTGATTAATTTTCAAACAATCTACGAATTCTATGAATTTATTCGCAATGTCGTAGAATCCGTGCCATTTCTTTATTTCTGTGTCTTATGAAAATTTTTTGGAGTTTTTTCTTTTTGCAGTATTGTGTATAGAATGTGAATTTTAGGCCCCTTTTTGCGTTCGCGATAAGTGGACTTCGATATTTGGAGATATTGTTCTATTATCAATTCTTTGTTACTCGAATCCTACAAACAGGTAACTTGTTTAACTCCGTTAGGGTTTACTAATATTTCTGATGCTTGTGTGAACTTTCGTTATTCGATAAATAAATAAATGAGCATACGTCACGTCGAAATCGACCAGGGCAGCCTCTTAAACTAAAACTGCGTGGCATCTCCACGTTTCTTTTAGTCCCGAAATCGCCGTACCGTCTAATATCTCGACGTTCCCTAATATATAGGTATATATATCGTATACATACCTATGTCTATATACAGGGTGAAGTGACCCGAAAATGTAATTAAGGATCTCAAGGTTCGTAGAAAGATAGGGAAAACCGCACAAGATCCTGGCTTGCCTTAAATTGGACAAATATTCAAATTTCAAATAAAAAAGCAGCTCGTCTAATAATCTCAATATATTGTACACGTAAAAACAAAAATTCGAATCGAAATTAAATCACAGTTTTATTACATAAAAAAAAACACAGACGTAAAGGCAATTTTGGAAGATAATAAAAATGAAGAATGACACGAAATAAAGGAAAAGAAAATGGAAAAATTAAGCCCAACAACATTCACTGTGAGAAAATTCTCCGCACCCATGGAGTCTGCGGAGTGTAAGCACATATATATACATATGTACATGTACACAACGCGCAGTTGCGGAGCTTCGGTTAACTTCTCCTTGTGAAATACCTTATATCGCACTAGAGTGAGTACTAAAAGTAGACTTCAGAGGTCAATCTCGCGAGTTGCACTGCACTTTGGAATAGGTGCACAGTGCGAAGTGCGGTGGGTGGGAGTAAAAATAAGAACGTAAGAATAAAGTAGGGGGAAAGAGAGAGAGCGAGAAAGATATATGTGTGTGTGTATATATATATTGTATATGTATACACATACGTACATGCAGGGGTAAGTCGAGAGCGAAGCTACAGACGAACACGCGTGTAACTGACTCTTGAGCTTCGAGAGCTATAACATCCTCGAAAAGGATTCGATCGAACACTCATGATAGCCAATGCAGGGAAAAACGGCAGGTGCGAAATTTGATACCCTCGTATCGCGATGACGCGAGAGTTGATAAGTGGCCTTGGTTTATTATCGTGTCGATGTTAAAACGTGGTAAAATTATTATCGCACAAAGAAAAAAAAAAAAAAAAAATACAGTACAAGCGATTGTCGCTGAAAAGAATGGCAATATTTGCTGCAAAACGAACTGATCGTCAAGATTGTAATAAGCAAGAGAGCATAAAGTGACGTAATTGATATTCAGCGGCAGAAAAGCGACTCCATTTTCTTCATTCAGGAATCATTGATCGTTGACGAACGGATGAACGAGGATTCCACTTTCTTATTTTGTCGGGTGATCGAAAAAATGAAAAAGTTCAAAGCTCACAATCAGACACCGAAGCTTATCAAGTTTGCGGGAATGAAGGATTGAGCTGCATTCGCCGAGTTGACAGTCGCCTCGAACTCGACTGACCACGATCACTTTGACGAATATGAGTCAGTTTTTTTTGATGAATTCACCTGGCCAAGTATTTCTGGTCGTCGAGTCTGGTCCGCAGCTTTGTTTCGTACAGAATCGAAGCCCTCACGAGAGGCTGCGAGGATTTCATCGGAGGCGGGGATTCACCGGAACATTATACTGAAGTTGGCAGACCGGAACTCTCTCCGTGCTGATTCGTCGAACAATTCATGACGCATTGTTCGTTCGCCATTCATGCCTCGAGTCTGACTTGTTGTAACAATAGTTAACGGTCCATTTTCACAGGTGATGCCTTGTTAGATGCTCACGCTGGCTTAATATCTCGATATCGTATAATTGCAAGACGGTTGTTTATCAATCATCGTAATTCGGTAATATTACAATTCGCGAGTGTCAACGTTAGAAGCGATGAAAAAGAAGATACACAAACGCGTGCGTCGAGGAAAAAATTTGAAATAAGCATGGGTATCAAAAACATAGACGGGGTGAGAGACGGAGAAAAAGAATACAAGAAGGAATAAGAAAGTTGGAAAGAAAAGACGAGAAAAAAGGGAATTAAGAGAGGGGGAAAAAAACGACATCGTCGTCGCCGATCACGAGCTAGTCGTAAGATTAGATGAGCACTTCTCTCATCCTACTTTTTTGCCTCGAGTGGCCGAATTGTTATTTTGCGAAAACAAGGAAGAAGAAGAAGAAGAAAGAAAGAGAATTAGAAGGAAGAAGCCTGCAAGGCAGACGCGCCTCACGCTAACTTGCCGAGCGAATGACAGTGGGGAAAATTATCTGTAAGGGCCGAGAGTTGGGATCCGCCGGAAGCAGCCCTTCGTTGGAAAAAAAGTCACTACACTGATTGCCACCTGAAAGCGGAGCTGGGCGAGCGCGTGAAGTTTTACAAATTAAATTTGCGATGCGGAAAACGTTTTACAGCTGGAGAAGGCTTCGAGCGAACGAGGTTGAAATTGGTAACATCAATGTCCGCGAAATTCATTGGGAGAAAAATCACCGTTTTGGAACTTGATATAAACAGTTTGGAAGAAAATTCATTTTTTACAATATTATGTACGAGGCATTCCACCCCAAACCGACCTAAGTCTGATCCTCGGCGAATTTATTTATTTTCAAGTACGGTGTAGAGTGTACAAAAAAAAAAACATTCAACATTTTTTAAACTAGGAGTTTGATTTTTACTGCTCACAAAAAGAGAAAAATCTCATTTTCGAATGAACAGCCCTAAGTTATTGGCTATAAATTTTTCTCGTAAATTCTTTGTTGAAAAATGATAATTTTGAAACCAAGATGGAAGTAGGCAAGCTTTTGGTTTAGAAGCTACAGGTGAAACGAGTCATCAAAAAGTGAGAAAAATCGAAATAAATATAAATTTCAAGAATACAATTTTACATTTTATACGTTTTTTCTCACTTTCTGAAAACTTTCCTTCTTTAACAAAGATTACATCAGAAAAATTTGAAACCAATCGATTATGGCTGTTTATTCAAAAATTGGGTTTTTGTGTTTTTGATAGCAGTAAAAATCAAACGCATGGTCCGAGAAAACTAAAACCCGGTGAAAGACGTTTTTCCGTACACTCTACACGATACTTGAAAATAAAAACGATCAAGTGGAATGCCTCATATTCACACATTACGTTTTGCTTCATTATATGATTTACTAAATTACAGATATTTTTCCTAAAATTAATCGTTTATACGTTATCTAATAAACTCGAACCTCATTGCGAGTTGATAAAATTAGGGTCTGACATTGCGCGATTATATCACTGGGTCCACTTTCGTCTCAGCCTTTAAATTGATACGGTTACTCAAACATCGAACGAATCCCGACGTATCATGCAATTCCCAATCTAATCACAGCGCGTCAGACATTCGAGTCCACCGTCTATATTTGTTCCAAATTATTACGTCGTAAGACGGGGTTTATTTCCGTAGGTGGCATTAGCCCGAGGTAAATTCGGTAAAGATAACAGAGTAGAAATAGCTGCACAGTCTGCCTGGATAAGGAGGTTCGGAAAAGAGTCGAAGGAGCGGTTCAAGCGTGGTATGAAAACCGAGGATGATCAGGTCGACTGATCGGAGACGAAGGACAAACGGTACGTGGGACTAAAAATGAGCGGTGAAGCCGAACACTTCCGAGCGAAGAAGGAAGAGCTTCTGAGCTTTTACACCGAGCTCTGCATCGAGGGCGGATCTAATCGCGAGAGCGAAGACGCAACCCTCGGATAGTCGGGAGAGTCGGAACGAGGTCCAAAAATAATCTGAACCAGCAGCCGCGCCATCCTCTTACCGTAAGTAAAAAATAACGAAGCAACGCGTAACGCGGTAAATTTCCCTGTGTTTGTGACGATTTCGTGTACGTGAAGCAGAGTTCTCGGAGAAGTAATTAAGAAGTACACGGGAAGTCCCGGTTTCGCCCCTTCGTTTCGCTTTTTTCCGACAATATTTTTTCTTCCTTTTCCACTTTGTCGCCTGTATTACATTACCTCTGACTGATTCTAGTCGACGTCAAAACAGACTAATCCTGCGAGTATGATTCTTATTTATAAGTTATTCTCAACGCGTCGAAAAGAAATCAAGGGGAAGCAGCCTCCGGCTAACCTCCGGTTTTTTTTTTTTTTTTGGTTTTTTTTGACGAAAAATTACCCCCGTCAAATCAAGCGCGATTCATTTGTCAAAGATACTGTATTTTTGTCAAGATAATTTTTTACCTACCGCTTCCCCTCACGAATTTATCGTACGTACAGTTTTGACTTTTTGACTGTTGGTAGAGAAACGGAATTTAAAGTTGCAGAATATATACATATTCAAATATCAAAATTACGATATTATACAACGAATATTGTTTTCGTCCGTAGGTATAACTCACAAATACGAAAGAAGATTGAAACGTTGATTCGAATAAAAAATCTCTCTGGAAATATATTACAATATACTTTGCTTTTATAATAATTGGTATTCAGTTACCTTAGATTCACAACGTATAACGCAAACAAATGTACTTGAACTCGTGATGCGGATGCATCGAGAGCAATAAAATAATCCGCGGTAACAATAAAATTATTACAATTGCATGTATCTGGAGCCGCAATATGCCATTTACGGAGGGTGTTTAAACGCAGCCGTTGTAAATTTACCACCGCGGGTACTTACATATATTATGCACAGAGGCGGACAATGCACCGGCCCGTTATACGATCTAATTTAATTATTACCACGAGCCAAGAGTTGCGTAATAAATCCGACAAAACAAATCGTCGGAGCAGTTCGCGTTTTACGGTCAAACTTCGACCGAAACGGTCCAATGATAAATGCCCTAAAATTACAACAATTTTCGCATTATGTGTGCAGGATGTAACGCGCGTTTAACATTGCCGTGTTTACGGCGATAATTTCAAACTTTGCGCTCGGACTTCGGGGTCGTTTCTTTTCTCTTTTTTCTCCGTACCGACGTATAAACAATATGAGATTTCAACGGTTATAAAACTCGCAATGAAGGCGTCGTTAACGTTTCACACGTAATTAATTATACGTCGACCGAAATTCTGGACTTCGTTTAAATTACGGTGAAAAAAGATGCAAAATGAAAAGTAAAACTTCGCAGCCGTCTTTAATCCCGAAAAATCCGGAGCTTCCGGTTTACACCTGACAGGTTTTTCCAACTCTGCAGTGAATTTGCGAATGTGTGGCGCGAAATCGCTTCATGCAGGGATTCGCCAGATTCTCCCGAAGAATTACAGAGTCAGAATTTCTGTTCGGGTAGATATAGCGAAGCTTAATGGAAACTCCTTTACGCCACGTTAGTTTCGCCTTTCTGCTTCCGCCTGCAACACATGACCTGCAACCGTTCTCCCATTGTGCATTCCGACATTATTATACGTGTATGTACCTATGTACGTTTCCAATATGTATATAACTCAAGCTTTAAAGCATCGCTGAGTCCAAAGTTTTTCAGCCCCATTTTCATTCGCTTAAAATTTTTCTCACGGCTTGTTGATCAATTTCAAGAGACGCGAAAATAGATAAATAAGCAATTACGCGTATATTTTTGTTGCGAAACGAGAAAAAAACGTAAAAAAATAACGGGTTGAACGAAATGTGGAAAAAAGAAAAGCCTGATTCGCACGGATCTTAGGTACACGTTGCACGTAATTTACGGTGGGAAAATTCTTTCCCATAGGGAAATTTACGATTCACATACATGACGTCGATGTGTTAGGTATTTTACAATGCTCCAGGTTACACGTCATTTTCTGCACACCATTCTGAGCTTGTCTGAATGTTGACTCTGCAAATTCACTGTGCCATAAAAATCTAGACGTAGGTTTTCGATTCTTGGCAGACGACACATCCGCTCCTCCGAATCGAAACCATAATATTGGTGATTCGTATTTTGCAGCTTTAGCGATTCCGACCGATCGACAAGACGAAATTTATTGGCAATAAAAAAAAACGTCCCTTTCTTTCGAAAGTGTTTTTCACACGCGGTAGACGACGACAAATAAGAAAAACAATTTCGCAATATACGAAACGATTGTTTGCGGAGTGTAAAGAGAAAAAAAAAAAAAAAAAAAAACAGGGTGGTGACAATTTTCCTCGAATAAAATTCCCCGATTTTATTCCAGCGAAAAATTAAAAATTCTGATAAGGTTGGTCGTCTTTTGCAACTAAAAGCTGAAAATCGCAACGCAACCATTTCGGAAAGGGAGCTTAGGCTAAGGTCGAAAAAAAGTACGTTTTTCATTTCTCCGACTTTTCACGACAGGCGAAATTCCCCGACTATTCCTGAGGGTTCTTGTTACTTCTGCAAACTTACCGATCAGCTTGCCGAACTGAGCCGGCGGTTGCCACTCAGGATAATGCCGAGGAAAACGAGCCCTGGACCAGTGAGTTCTAACGGTGACTTTGTAGAGGGCAAGCTTGTCCTGCTGGGAGGAACTCGAGCCCGAGGCGCCGCACTGAGCCTCGGCGACGCCGGCGAAAATTGATAGAGCCGAAAAAACGAAGGCCAGGAGTATCAGGGGCCTGCAGGAAACCCCCGAGGATCCGGTCCGCCTTCTAAAACTCTCGCGCACCATCGCTCCCTGCGCTCCAGCCTCTCCTCCGCCTTATCCTCCTCCACCTCTTCGTCCCTGAAAGAATGACGAGAAGAACGATGAGAATAACGATATACGCGGAGAGACGTACGATTTTTATTTAGAATATGAAAAGTACACGTTAAAGAGATTGCAGTTGGTGAAAAAAATTTACAATTTATTTAGCTGTCAAATTTTCATCTTCGAAATGAAAAATAGTATTTTCGACAAAATACGACAATCGCAGAGTGAAATCAAACGATTTTACTATAATTCCAGCAATTTTCAAACTGTTCCAAAAAAAAAAAAAAAAAAAAAAAAAAAAAATGAAGCATCGATACGTTCGCAATTCCAATGTTTTGCAATCTTACGTTGTTGAAAAGTTCTTCGTAGCCTCGCGTATATACCTAAGACAATTCGACAAGCGTACATACGTACACATACTCGACACGCGATCACCTCGTAACAAAATGAATAAAAAGTTTAGATATTTGGCCAAGAAGAACCTCGTTGGGATGAGAAAGAAGATGACGAAAAAAAAAATAAAAAAAATAAAAAAAAAGCAACAAATCCTTTTTTTTCTCTCGTTTCTCCTCACCTCGGGGATGTAAAAACGCGGCTCCGTCAATCCCACGTGACCTCTGCAGCCGCGTTTCGTCGAACCCCCACCACCCACCCATCAGGATCCACAGGAGCGAACTCGAGGCGTGATTCGAAATGTGATTGAAATTCTTTCTCGTAATTCTCTGACCCAGGACTACGCGTTACGAGCTCGAAGGCGGTGCTTGCAGGGTTCGATTTACTATATAAGGTTGAACGCCGCCGTGGTCGAAGGGGAGTCGAGGGGGTGGCTCGAGTGCCTAATCGAATCCACATTTTTTCGGCATTCCTATCAACCTTTTTTACTCCCTTCAATCCTCGGATACTCGTATATAGTTATAGATGTACCGTAAAATACGCATACCTAGATACGGATGTGTAACTACACTGAGAGAAATTTTTTGTTCCAGTTACCGGTCAGTCCTTGACTATTTTCATTTTTTACCACGATCGAAAAATGTAGTTCTGGGTAAAAAATGAAAATTAGTTTTGTAGCTGTTACCGGAAAGTCTGGTATCCGTTACTATTCTTTATAACGATATATGAAAATGTTGATAAAATCAAAAAAAAAAAGACAATAAATCAAATTTCGAAAAACTACGTTTTTACTCCTAGGATCGTTGACATCAAATCTCGCTAAGAGCACTCAAATATCAAGGGCAACGAAAGCACTGTTGGCCAGTGTGTAATCAATATGCAGAGGGGCGATAGGTTTCGAGATAACAATTAGGAGTAACCGATTGGGCCGATTGAATGCGGATGAATAAATCAGGAGAATGGAAATTCCGAGGTATCGTTAAGTGTCGCCGTTAGAAATTCAAATAGATTCCATAGTATACGGACTTCTCGCCAAGAGGGAGAGGAGGAAGGACGAGAATCGGAGGATAAGGGTGAGGAGGTTCGATTCATCGCCAGGCGTTGAAAGTTAGCGGGACAGGTGACGGGAGGCAGTCTGGACCCTTTTCGTTTTTAATCCTGTTCCCGTCGTCGCCGCGCAAAGAAACTGGGCGAAGGTTCGCCTCTCCGGAGAAGACGGAGAGGGAGGAAGAGAGAGGAAGAGAGAGGAAGAGAGAGAAGGAGAAAACGGTGCCGAATCAAGGGGGTAAAAAGCCCCTTCAGTTCTGTCGGACTGCTCGGAGCTCCGCCTTCTGTCCCGTAGATATAAGGTATAACATGTGTCCGGATCCAACGTTCTCTTGATAAAAAGAAAAAAAAAAAAAAAAGAAGAAAAAAATTGAATCGAACACCGCCCGAGAATGCTCGATGAAATTTGTGACTCCTTTTTTACACGAATTTAGCTCGTGTTCGTTGCATGAAAATTGTAATCGCGACATTTTGTAAAAATGGTACAAATTTTACGTTTCATCGATTGCGTGTGACTAGCTTCTTTCTTTCTCTTTCTTTCTTTCTTTCTCGTAAGAATGAGATACTGCATCGATTTGTAAAATACAATCCGTGTGCAAGTGTAACATTATTAGGTGTTGGAATTAATTTTCGTAAATCGTTAAGAATTAATTGGAACACCTAAGAAGAGAATGAGAATTAGCGAACTGAGGAAATAACGTGACGATAATTAATTTTCGTTCCTTGTTGTGGATTCTTTCAAACTTATTATTATTGTTATTATACATATTATTAGGTAAATCGAAATTTTCCCGTTACATGTTATCTTGGCTAAAGACTTGAAAAATTCTGTCTAGCACAGCTGTGTGGGGTAAAATATGAAAGAAAAGAAATAAAACGAAGTGAAAGGATAGAGAAAATAATAGTGCGATTTTGAATATCTTGAATAAAGTGAAATAAAAGCGAAAACAAAAATTCTTGTAGCACGTTTTAGCGATATAACTAAATAACACTTGTACGGAGTAAAAATATGAACAAGGTTGATAAAATTTTGGTTAAAAAGTAAGGGCTAAAATTTACCGACGCGATGTTTCTCTTTTGATAAGCCTGGCAAAGGCACTCGGCGAGTATAAAACACGTTGCATCGGAGCAGCGTCAGAATCAGGAAAGAGAGAGAGAGAGAGAGAAAAAAGTGGGGGAGGAAACGGTTCGTTGTCGTACAAAAACGCGGAAGTAAAGAGTCGTTGATAAAAAAAATGAGGAAGAACAAGTAAACAAGACTGAAAAAAACCGTGGAAAATAAATTATAGAAAAAGAAAATAAATTATAGAAAAAGAAAATAAAAACGAAGCTGAAATTGAAACGTGTGGAACTGGCTTTACATGCATAGATGCACCTCGTTACTGCGAATTGCATTCCTGACGCGCCTTATTATTTACACACATCCAGTGCGCATACAATTTTTTTCCTGCTACAACATTCCTTTTTAACGAAATATTTTTAATTACAATTTGCGTAGAGTTTCGACGTAACGATTCGCAAATTGTAAATGAAAACATACACGAATACTCACGTATACTAACGCATTATACATGCGCACGTAACAGATGGACAAAAATCGATAATTTTTCATAAATTTTATCACGAGATAATCGCAGGTATAATACACAGTTCTACGTACGAATTGAGATTTATTTATCGTACGATTGTTATAACTGGTATAAAGCTGAGGAGGAAAGTCTTACAATTAGCCTTCACGAATAAAATGAGTCATCATGCGGAATATAAAATTGGAGGACTCGTACTGTACAGAGTTTATAAACAATTCGATTAAAACGATTTGCGAAATGATAGGTCTGTATTTTACAGTTTGGTTCACAAGTTCAGCATATATGATAATTTATTTCGGGACCTGCAAGCTCCGTTCCTCGCTCTATACGTTATATTGTTATATGTGTATAATTTTTTCTTTTTCTTTTTTTTTTTTATGTTCTTTTTACTGAAAATAAAAACTGGAAGAGGCTTTGCAGGGGTTCCGGAGTTGATCGCATCCACCAACGAGTATAAATCAGCCCCCTCTTCGCGCGGGTATCAGCGGTCTATTTATTACCACCCCTGCCCTTATAATCTCGATCTTTCTTTCTCTCTCTCTCTCTCTCCCTCTCTCTCTCTACATATATCTATTTCTGCGTTTTTCGACGTTTCTCGAATCTTCGTCGATATATTGCGTATAGGAATATGCGCGTGTACAATATTCACATTCTTTATATATAATATACTGGCCGTTCAAAATAATGTTTATGCGCCAAGTGGAAAAATTCCGAGTTAGCCTTGAAGAAAGAAGATCCTCAAAGTTTCAATGCTGTATCTTACTGTTAAGGAAGGCCGTTAATTTTTTGTTTAATGTTTTTTTTTCTCATCTTCTTATAAAAAACGATTTCGTTTGTTTTCAGATCTTGAATTTTTTGAATTTCGCAACGATTCAAAAACATCAAACTGTAGACAGAAAATCTGGGATTGAAAATACTTTTTACCATTTTGATCACTTGATTTTTTATTCTAGGCGTTCTTAAAATTTTTTACAGACTAATTTCTATACTGTTGCGTTTTTTTTTTTTTTTTTTTTTTTTTTTTGAACGCCATGTTGAATATTCCATGATGAAAAATTGAAAATCTTTGAGCAAAAAGTATTTTCAATCGCAGTTTTACTTGTCTACCGTTTGTTTTATTTTAATCTTTTTAATCGTTATAAATTTTGAATACATCAAGGTCTGGAAACAAATAAAATCTTATTTTATAACAAAAATAAAGAGTAAAAAGAAAAAAATCAGCCGCACCTCGTAACAGTGAGATAGAGCATTGAAACTTTCGGGATATTCTTTTTTTTTTTTAAGATTAAATTAAGATTTTTCAACTCGGAGCATAAGCATTTTTTCGAACGGGCAGTCTAAATTATATATTCATCTTTTAATTTTCTACCGGAAGGATAAAAATTCTTAATTAGTGTAATTTTTATGTTTACGAGCTGGCCGGTTTATAGAGAGCCGTATTTTCGCGGGGTTTGGCATTAAGCTGCGTGCAGCTTCGATATTACACGAAGTCGGATGAAGAAGAAGAAGAAAAAGATGAAGAAGAATTTCCGAGCGATGTTTCTTCGTGTCTTTATACCCGTAGGTCGTTTTGTATTTACTTTTATTTTACTTTTACCAAAAGCTTAATTCTTTTTTTATTTTTCATTTTTGTATCTTCGCTTATTTTTTCCCCCATATTTTTCTTTATTATCACACTCATTTCTTTTTTTTTTCTTCCGTTTATTTACGCGTGTTTTACTTTTCTTTCGTTTTATGTGTGTGTGTTTCTTTTTTCGCACAGCTCGTTTCTCTCGGTTCTACCCGCTGGGACTTTGTTCAAGTTTATCTTTCCCTTTCTCTCTCTCTCTCTCTCTCTCTCTCTCTCTCTAGCTTTCGCGATCTCTTACGCGATTTGAGTGAAAAACTTTTTCACTTCTTATTAACCAGACTTTTCTCTTACTTTCTCTCTCTCTCACTTTCTCCCTTTTTATATCTGTACAACCGCAGTCGTATTATCGAACGTCTTTGTCGCCTCTTCGCATAACCAAAAAACCGAAAAGAAGCTTTGTTATAATACCTCGTCAAAACAGATGAAGACAATTTCTTTTTTCTGTGCATCATTATAATTCTTTCTCTCGTCAATCTGTTATCCCTAATCAACTTGTAAATATAGCTCACCAGAATATTCTCTGCACCCTGGCAAAAAAGAACTTTCGATCTGAATTAATATTTACACGTAATTCAAAGAGGCGGTTTATAATTTCCTGAGATTCTACAAATTCGATGCAGTCCAACTTCTTTCAGAGAATGTGCGAGATTGTTTTTTTTTTTTTATCATTTGGAGCATGACTGACCGAAAAAAAACCAATAAAACTGTACAGAATTTTTAGCAGCTAACTTTCCAAAAATAAATTTTCCGTAAAATCTTGGAAAAGATTGGGATCATTTCAAAAAAATGTTGTTTATTCTACCTGTAATATACCCCATAAAATCAATATGGTCGCAGTCTTTATTTTCTTTTTCGCAACATTCTTACAACGAAGTTCTCTGAAACATTCTTTGACGAAAAACTCCAAAAGCTTTCCGAAATTCGTCCGTACAAAATGTGAAAAGAATATTTACAGAATTTTTCCGTCGCATACATATTTCATAGACGAATTTTTCCACTAAAGTCGAGCAAGGAAGATTATAATAAAGCTATGAAAAGTTATACGAAGAGTATGATATTACATGTTCAAGATCCGAGAATGGCTGCGGCGGTTGATATACTAGACGCAAGTTCGGTCACACATGATTAAAAATTAACATCTCGTGTGGATCGGGCAAAGGAGAAACGTGGCGAGGGGGAAAAAAAATATCCTTGATTAGCCGCTGAATGATTAATTATCTTCAGTCCCTGGCCTGAGCGTACAGATGACTTAAGACCGGCCACGTCGAGTGACGTTGATGAAAAAGAAATTACGTACGAGCAAAAGGTACATTTCGTCAAATGTAAAAAAATAGATACATGGATAGACAGATGGCTTAAGTTCGTTTAAAAAAAAAAGAGAGAGAGAGACACGCAGGTACGAAAAATCTGCAAAGAAAACTGCAGCCCGTGACAACGTTATAACGTTACTGTTGAAATTCTACAGCTATTATAAACATTGAATTGAATCGGTGCATCACCCGCGGCAAAAGGCAAAGTTTAAATTGAAAACCGTATAATTTAACGAGAAAATTCTGCAGGTTGGATATTCATACCTATTTCGAAACACCGAACTAAATACGTGGGTATAATACGTACGTATACGTACATCGAGATACGTGTAGGTATAATTTAGCCGAGGGAATCGTATGGGAATATAAGCATTTAACTGCACCGCTCGCTGCACGTGCGGTGCAGCATTTTAACGTTCCTGTGTGCATGTACAGGTATACCGTGCATACCCATAATGCACGTGCGCGTATACACAGAGTTTATTTTAGTTCGTGGCTCGAGTTACAAATTCCGGAGAGTGGTTATAACACGTAAGTATTACGCGTTACGGCGTTACGGAAATTCGTTTCGCCGGGGAAATCGGGGGGAGGGAGATTGAAAGGAAGAAAAAAATAGATAAATAAAATATAACGACGTCGGTGTAAAAGAACGAGCCGAAATGTGTCGACGATAAGTACGGGAACAGATATTTTCTCGAGCAATATTCATTTTTTATAGATTTTGTAGCGCTGAAGTATGAAAATAATATTTAAACTAGGTACGAATGCGGTGCGCTATGAGCTAAAAGTCAAGAGTAAAATTGCGACGGCCGCTAAAAGCTAAATATAATCGATGCATCGATTGATCGAGTCGAGAATTAAAAAAATCGAACATGACCCGATTGAATCGGTAATAATTAATCGATTAATCCATTATTACATTTTTGTTGGAAACGGTGCATATGAAACCATAATTTCGTAAATATCAGTATGCAGTCTCATTAGCGGTAAAGTTTTTTCATCATTTAAACTTTCATACAAAATATTTGTCAATTTCAGGGTAAAATATTCATTCATCTTTCCCTTGTTATATGAAATAGGTACGTATTGGGTCAAGTAAGACAATCGTGATAACAACCGATACTTTTAAAAACACCCAAATTCATACCGAATTGCATAAAATTCGTGGGAGTAAAACACAAAAACTTATTGTGACGAAAAACAATCGAGTCTGTCGATTAATCGGGAAAAAATAATCGATTATCTTTGATCATTCTCAGAGTAAAAGCAAAAGCAAGGAAACTTGGCCGGCCGATCGAGCAAGAATTTGAAAATATATGTATAATCGTAAAGACACGGTACGTCGAAGTTTTTATATTTATTTTTATTCCTCCCCCCCCCCCCCCCCCTTCTTACCCGCGCGAATATTTAGTTCAGATCATCTCTATTCTTTCACGACGACGACGACAAGAAGGGGCGTAAAAAGAATATAAGAAGTCGGAAAAAGTCAGAACGGTCGGTCGGACGCGGAGGGTGAATGTAGGTATATACCTGCAGGTAACTGAAAAACTTTTTCACTTTTTATTCAAACGTTATTCAAAGCTTTCCGGCGTATCCTCGGCCTCTCGGCCTCTTAGGTATTATAGGCGCTTGCACTCAGACCCGCCCCGACTTATCCGGGATTTCTAGGGTCGCCTCTCTCCCCCCCCCCCCCCCCTCACGCGTATAATAAATAAATGGAAATAGTTAATAAAAAGAATTCCCTCTACATATCATGTAATATTTAGTATCGGGGTGGTCTTTGTTTAAAAATTTTTCAAAATCGACTCATGCGCTCGCCAAATTCCTTACAAGTAAATATATAAATTCTCCCACCCCTAAATTGCGCTTTTTTCTTTTTTTTTTTTATACCCTAATGAATATCCCGGCGATTATTTGCGATCTGGAGAGGAAGAAAATTTTTTTGACGCTGTTTTTCTATTGCCTTTATACGAATATGCGGTACCTGTACACGAATAATTTCTTGACCGTCGTACCGTGTGGAATAATCTGAGATGATTAAAGAAATGATTTACCAATCATGAGTGAAATTATAATGAACAATTTATTTGAATAACGTGACTCGAGTAAAGTCGGATAAAATTGAATATCATTTCGTAGAATCAAGGAATCACGTTTGTTACAGGCAGTTTAACAAATACTTCCCGTTTACGGAATTATTAAAAATTTCTCACGTAATCAACACCAATATTGCACGAATATTGTAAAATTGTAATAGTCGGGTAAATATTTCGCTGCGACACACCGAATGTAAAATTATTTGCTATGAGATAATAACGGAGAATAGAAGCGAAAATTAACAGAAATATAAAAGAAGTAGAAAATAAAAAACTGTGATTACTCTTCGGAAACTCCGTTCATATAATGCACTCATATATACATATACGTATATAAATTGTATACTTTATCACTTTGATAAATATTTTTTCCCTCCAAGGAATGTACGTTATAATATCCAAAGCAATCTTTGGATCATTATATATAACTTTTCGTTCCACGGTCAAATTGCTGTTCATCTTTAGCTCCTTCTTCTTTCTACTTCTCATTTTTTTGGCCTACGTACATACATCACATGCGTATATTATACACACCCGAAATTGAAGCATGACTGTTATTATTATGTGATTTTCACGACCGAGAGATTGCAAAGTTTCGTTCAAAACGTAGAGGGGAATGGAGAAAAGACGAGGCAGGAAAAGAATGAGAAAAAAAAAAAAAAAGAAGAGGACAACTTGACGCACATTATTTCGCGCTCTGATATTACGTATAATATATATGAAAAGAACGGCTCGGGATCGAGGATACTGAACAGGAAGGGGGGGGAAGATTTTCATCCGACGTAGAAACTTGCGGTATTGAAATACTTTCTCCTCCAGATTTTGAATATTGGATACATGCTAGGCGTGGATAACAAACGCTTTTCTTCAAAAGACGTTACCGTTTTTTTTTTTTTTTTTTTCTATAGTATATATTAAAAATGTCTGCATGCAATAAATTGTCACAGAATTTTTTCATCCCTCTTCTGATAAGATGGTGAAAAACAAAAGGAAAAACAGAGAAGAATTTCAAGTTACGTTTAATTCCACGTGCGAAATAAGCCGGAATTACAAATTTCATTTTTTACAGTAACTAGAAAAAATTCAGTAAAACAAGTATCGTTAAAAAAACTGTTTCAATATTTTTGGAATTACGAAAAACGAGGTACGCGTTACCATTTTGCGTTATCGTCGTTCCTTTTTTGGTAATTGCAACGCAAAATCAGTTTGTTCGATTTACTCTACTTTTTTAGTTAATGAAATATTCCATTATCGAAAAATCAGTAAAATGATCGAAATTTAAATATTCATTATTTAAGAAAGAATTGGAAAGAGGAAGAAGAAAAAAAGGGCGTATAACAGACACGAGGCATCTGCATCAGCTACAAGTTGCGCGATAACATTTGGCGCGAGCTTAAGTTTTTCGCAACTTATTTTATTATACGTGTATAACAGACGCGAAGAATCAGCGGGGGTGAGGAATTTTTATTATCGAATTTTCGGCCTTCTGAAATCGAGATATGCGAGTCGGAAATTCAGCGGCACTTTTTCACTCTCATTCCTCCGAGACGGGACGATACGTGAGACTAGAAGACTGCAACGCAGCTGCTCTTCTCTTCGAATTTACAGTTTTTGCGGCACGCGACTCGTCGGGAAGTCGTTAGGATGCATTATGTCTGGAAAAAGATAAAACGGCGCGCGCAAGACTGGCCGGAAAAAAAGGAAAAGAAGAAGAAGAAGAAGAAGAAGAAGAAGAAGAAGAAGCGCTTGCAGCCTTCTTCGGCACGTGGAGAAAATGCAACCCAAAACCACTTTCAAAACGGCGTGAAAATATTCATTAATCAATAAGGATTTTTTTTTCAATCTTTTCGCCTTTTCGGAAGAAAGAAGATGAAAAAACAAAAATCTTCCCATACGCAAAATGAAAATTGGATTTTTATCTTGTCAGCTGATTCGAGGATTACCGAATAAGCGTTGCTGTAACGAAACTTGTTTGTTTGGTTGCAATGGTTTGTGGGTAACTTGTGCGGAAGAAAGAAACGAAAATAAACATTCCCTCGATCGGTGTTCGACGCAGGGGATAAAGTTCGGCTTGGCCCGTAGCGGCTGCATGAGATTCTCTTGATTAATCAACCGGAAAACCGCGCGTTTACACCGTACACATACCTTACAAGACTCGTGGGAGTGCAATTAGCGAGTGTAAAATAACCGTACAACGAAATAACGAGGCGAATAAATATACAGGAGTGTAATTACTTAGCCACGCGTTTATTCTATTGTTGCAATTTACACACGTGAAATAATAACGTTTCAAATTCAGACCGGGCAGCTTGTAATTAATTAGCGCAATTTACTCGCATTCGTTTTACTTGAAAATTTGGGATTAAAAGTATGACGAATGAAAAATACATGGTAATGAAAATTTTTCCCAAATGAACAGCGTGAATTCCGAATAAAACGAGTGATTTTTATTCGTAAATTAACCTTTATCTGGTATAAATAACATTGCTGTCACCTTGGTCGAAATGAGGAGGGTCGCAATAATAATTTTTCATTTTAACGTAGTAGAAAATTGTTACAAAGACAGAAAATTTCAAGTTGCGATGATCTCGATTAAAAATCCACGAAGGTGTCAGCCGAAGGTTAATTTACCCATTTCTTTGTCAATTTATTTGATCAATTTGTAGTCGTGGAATAATCGAATGGAGAATCACAAAATGAACGTACTGCACAACAGTTGGTTATACATGTCCAAATGGTGGATGTATAAATAGGTCTAGTATTTGAGGAGGACGATGACTCACTTTGTCCGCGATATCCTCTCTCTTTCCCTCTTTGAGGTAAGTAAGCGTTGTCCTTTTCTCTCTTTCTTTTTCTCTATCTCAAACTGGCTTGGAACCCATCGTCGACGTTCACATCACCTCACGGTAAAAATCTTACTAATATTACCGAAGAATAATAATAAGAAGAAGAAGGAAGATGAAAAAAAAAGGAAATGATTGTATAAAAAGAATTTAAACAACAGAAAAACGGACGACAAAATCGCACGACTGAATTATAGAAACCGAAAGAAAAACCGGCACAGTTCACAATTTGTCTTCTTTTACAATATTCATTTGTTTATCAACAACTACGCGTGTGTCCGTGATAATTTTCAAAAACAAAAAAAAAAAAGAAGAAATATTAAAATTTCCCCACGACAATTTAAAAACGTGAAATACGTCGTACGACAAGTTGAGCAGAAACTGAGGGCGGCACTAATTTGACACGGAAAACTTGACCGCGGTTACGATTCGAGAGGTCGAAAAAAGGCTCGAGATGTTGCGGTTTCACGTTTCACGTTTCGTCGCGCGTTTCGAAGTGCGTCGCGACGCCGACGCTGCAAGCTCGAGGAACGACGCGAGACTGTTCCATGTTCAGAATTTTCCCGCGGAGCTCGCGACTCGACTTCGCCTTCGTGTATCGACGCCGAAGCTTTGCGCATGTTCTCGTGTTATTGGCACAGAGATTCCCTCCCTCCCTCCCTCCCGCCCTCCCTCCCTCTCCCTCTCTCTCTCTCTCTCTCTCTCTCCCCCTCTTTCTCTTTCACGATACGCCGCGTCCTTTCAACCGGCAAAAAGCTCTGCCTACAATTAGTCGATTATAGCTCTGGAGTACATGACACGAAACGACGAAGCGGATTCGGCATTTATGTGTGAAACTTGACGGTATTGTTGAGGATATGGGTTCGCGAATATCGGTGCTATTTGTTGTTTTCATTGCGAGGTTCTCGTGTCATTTGCCTCGATTGTTTCGCATCAATTTTACGATTTTAACAAAATTTTAAGAGATCTGAAGAAGTTTGTAACGAAAAATTAACACCCAAGCACTTGTTTATCAAAATTCCAGTAACTTTTTTGTTTTCGTATCTTTTTTTATTATTATAATAATATTAATAGTAATAATATTACGAATACTTGTCAATCAATTAATCCACGTTATTTCTCATCTAATTTTACAGCTCATATTTCAAGAGTCCGATGATTGATGCGTCTAGGAAGCATCTTTTTTGTTATTATCGAGAAAAAACAAGCGCGGGTATAATTAAACTCGTCAATTTAACGGCAATTACCTCATTCGCTTCCACTTTGCAGTCAACTCGACAGCACTGAAACGTCAGTTAAAACGGTAAATAAAATATCCTCAATTACTCGGCACAAATAATATATAATATATATATATATATACAACATCTTTGAAAAGCAGCGTGTGATATTAAACTTTTTTTCGGGATTAAAAAAAGTCCACATTTTATATTTCTATCCAATAACAAAATCTATAATCTCGACAAAATTAATATTTATAACAACAGCTTATTCTCCGCTTTTTCAACCGTCGCCGTCCAACGAAACAGGATTAAAAAACGGCTGAGAAAAACGTTCGGGCTCTCGGCGATATCGTGCGATAGAAAAATGAAAAATGAAAAAGCGAACGTACAATATCAGAACGCACGAGGGTAGAACCGGCGTGCGGGAAAAAAGGGATCAGACACGAAGCGTCGAAGGGGATGGGAAATTCGAATTCGGCGTTGCGTCGGGCCTTTTTACGCAACGAAAAAACGCGGCCTAATTTTACAAATGTAAAAAGCTCGGTTTTTCGCTCGGCTCGCGATCGAGTTTCGCGGAAAGGCTGCTGCGATTGTTTTGCACCGCGCTTCGTGACGTTTCGCTTAACCAACCGACGCGATAGATGCGACCTGGACATTCGAAATTCCCGAACGATACCCGCCGCGACAGACGCGCAAAAAGCGGGCAAGAAATGCAATTTATGGAAGCAGTGGTGGCATCAGCCCTTTGCGTGGGCAGCTGGGCGGCAGCCGACTGCCAACCGCAGGGGAGTTAATTGTTAATTACGATCGGGACGTCGCTGTCTCTATTCGTCTCTCTCCTTCTCTCTCGGCAAGACGAAACAACGCGAATCGCTTGACGAATGGAAAATTCCGAATTTCCAAGTGGAGAAGACCGACGTTACCCTTTAAAAATCTAGCCGTGTCATTTTTCTTTGTCGTAGATGAACGCTCAAATTTGTTTATTCAAATTGGCCGAAGTTTCGGTCAACGCGAAAGGTCTGCGAGAAAAAATTTGTATACGTGCATTTTTTATTTACATATCAAGCGGGACTTGGTGTTGATGTAACGGAAGTAAATCGTTCTACAAAAATCTAGCCGAAACTCACCGAGCGAGAAGATATTTGGAGGAATAAATGAAACAGTTGCGCTCTCGTTTTCCCTTTTCATTATTTGCCCCTTTCAATTTCGCAAGGATTTTTAAAATCCAGCGAAAATCTCGTTGATTCCGTTGTGATGTTTGGGGGGAAAATGAATGGATGAAGAATTATGTGTCAAGGGTTTGGCTTCGTTCAATTTGCTGATCTAATCGTACATGCATAATTTATAGATCCGTTTACATCTCGTACAACATATAACGAGAATGATGGGGAAAAAAAATTTATCTTAAAAGATTGATTCATTTTTTCTTCGGGGTTGTATACGAAGAAAAACGTGAACCAAACGGAATTTGTTCTAACAAGTCGAAAGATCATTCTCTAAATAAATCCGGATCGCCAGGAACTTAACGAAATTAACAAAAACGCCACAATAATTTCAAAGCAAACAAAATTATTACTGAATTACGTAATTCTGAACTTGAATAGACGTATAATTAATCAAACTCGTCTGTCGATTTCATATAGAACACGACCTAAATTAATTGATACAATTAAAATCCGTACTTTTTAATCGCTGTAAAGTTACTTTTTTTTTTTTTTTTCCAGAATATCCAGCAGATCTATACACATCGATTCAGACTGTATAATTTTTTTTTGTTTGCCTTTCTCGGACTCCGCCCATAGAGAAAAATAAGTGCTTGAAGTATTCCATGCCGTTCGAATCTCGACTGCAGGGTCAGACCGGCGCCCTCTGTATTTTCGTATCGATATTGTTTCTTCGTTTTATTTTCAGCAAGGATTTCTTGCCCCGGTTTTTGCACGCCAAGGAGCGAAGTAGGTTTAGGTTCTGCCCGTGCAGAATTATACTTGTATGATACGATTTATACAAATTTTATGAACCGAACGAAACGGCCTTTTTTTCAAAGTCTACATCTATCCGTATAGGTTTCCATAACCTATATCGGTGAAAGATATTCTGCATAAAAAAAAGGAGAAGAAAAAATTTGCTGTACTTCACGCGAAAATGTTCTTTATACGCAAACGAAGATCGAGCTGGTGAAGGATGTTTGATAATTTAAAACGATTCTCTCCTCGTTACGAAAGAGAAAAGAATCATTCTGTTTGGAGAAATTTTTCGTATCGTTTGTAATAATCCAAATTGTGAATAACAATAATATCGTTACGTTTCAAAAAAATCCGACAAATTTTCTCACCTTTCGAAAATATCGGTGAAAACAAAAATCGACACGAAAAATCTACCGACTACCGAAAATTACGGGGAAAAAAAATCAAATTACTTTTCTTTTTTTTTTTTTTTTTCTATACCTGAAGGGGATTCTTTTATGCTGCAGTGAAATTACAGCGAGGCATAAAAGAAGGGAGGGATGAAGGACGAGAGGAAAAGCAGGATCAGGGGGTAGATTGGAACCAAAATTGAACAGACTGGTTGACGAGGGTCACGGTTGTAGAAAAAGGGTTACTAAACTTTCACCAGCTTTTCAACAGATATATCTTACGAAAGTTATACGATCCGTTCCTACCTCGTTTTGAGTTGTGACTGTGTGAAAAAGTGTGGAAAATCTAACTCTGCATTCGGATTTGAGACAGCTTTAACGGGTTTCTCTTCAATAGCGGCTTAAAACAGCGGCGAGGATGATGAAAATAAATCTAACGTCGGTTGCACGGAACGACAATCTGAAAAATTCGCGTCGGGAATGAATTCGATTGTACAGATGTTTTGAAAATAGAAATTTCATCGCGTTCGTCTACGTTATACTTTTAAAGAAAATGAATCGGATTTGAGGAAAAAAAAAAAAAAGAAAACAACAAGGCTGATTTGCATCATAGATTGGATTTATAATCGCCGGAAGTAAAACGCGATACGTAAGCGAGAATTTCTTTTACCCCGCATCAGTCAAATCGATCCAAATTACCGTTCCCCATAATAAATTCATCGATACAGAAATAAATCTCCGAGTCTTTTATACTTGAATATATCGGGTTATGAATATTTCCCGAACTCGCCGAGACGATGAACTCTAAAACTTATCATCGGCTGGAAGGAAAAGTTCGGCGACTCGATTATAATCGATGAACCGATCCAGAGGGTTATTTATTACGCAGCGATTTGATGTGTATACACGTGTTGTGTTTTTCTGCGAGATGAGACAGAGATTAAAAATTTCGTTCGTGATCCAAGGCGTTGTTTTACAATTAAAGACTGTAAGGATGGAAGCTCGTTTACTTTTTTATTTCTTATTTTTTATTTGTTCTATTTATTTTATCGTTTCACTCGTTTTGTTTTGTCGGAAAGTTGAAGGGAGGGCAAAAAGTGGGCGGCACTGTTCCAAGTGAAATATTCTAAACCGATCAACAACCCCCATAAGCCGGGAGGATATTTTCGCGCGACGTCTTCTCTCTCTCCCTCTCTCGCTCTTTTGCTTTCTCTCTTCCGCCTAAATGGATCAACGCTGGCAAAATCGAATCTCTCCGAGTTATGCAAAATAACGAAAACAAAGTTAAAATATATTCAAAACAAAACGAGGAGGAGATCGTCGCTCTCATCTCGCCACTCTCTCTCTCTCTCTCTGTCTCTCTCTCTCTCTCGCGCGCCTCGTTACTGATTCAAATTTTCCAACGTTTATCTTCCCGCGTGCAGCTAATTTGATTTTGAACGATTTTTCTTCGCTTTTTGGGTACGGTTTTTCCTCAGCTCTGTTTTTTTTCTGTCCTCACTCTCTCAGCTTACTCTTACCGATCTCGTTCTCACTTCGTTTCGTCAAACTTCACGAAATTACCTTTGGCATATCACGTTATATTCGGAAGTTTGCGGTATGTTATATTTTATAACAGAGTTTCAGGGCGTAGAATTTATAGAATGAGATTGAATTTATTAAAGCAAAAGTATATCCGAAATGGAATAATCAAAGAAAAGCCGTATAACGTATAAGATTTCTAATTCCGGTGCGATTTCTACGTCAATAATAACGTTATTACATACAAAGAATAAATTCGCAGTGCAAAAGAGGTCGGTCAATAAATTTGACTGTAAAGATATTACAAATTTAAAATTTTAAATTGTACAATTGTATAAACACAATATGAAAAAAAGGACAACACGTGACTCGGGTATACAGATCATCTATCAACCGATTAAGGTTTAACACGATCCGTCACAGATAGGCATGTACGATACTTTCGGGTAGTTCTTATTCGCTCTGGCCAATTTCCTCGCCGTCGGGATTCAAAACGCCAGACCTAGACAAATTACTAGCTCGAATTCGAACTTGGCGGACAGCCGAAACGTCGGATGATAATTAAACGAAAGGGCCCGCAGTTAAAATATCAAGGGAATTTGGTTAGCGAAATTTTTTCTTTCGGAAATTGAATTTTGATTATTATTTATTAACGTGAAAAAGACAAAATCAAACTTTATAAGTAACAAATGAGGATTTTGGTTATTATTCTATGTATAGAATGGAAATGTACTTATTCAAATATAAACTCGACGAAAGAATTATTATTATTATTATTATTATTATTATTTTTCATCTGCGTTATTCAGAAAATCATCAAAACACTAAAAAAAAAAAAAAACGTGTGATGTTGTATCGCTAGAAAATTTTATCCATCGAAAAAAATCGATTCGATAAACTTTGACGACTTTCAAATTCGCTCACGGAATTTCTAAAGGCGATCGATGAAATTGTTCGTTTCCTCTCCTTTTTCACGCTTCGAAAACGATTTCCTTAAATTTTCGTTACACCCTCGATCGACCTGCACGCCTTGAATGGCTCCGTACACCTATGCTGCACAATGTGAAATACATTTTAGCTCGAAATTGGTGCGGACGTGCTTCAAGCTGCGCGTGACCCGACCTCGACTTGTACATTCGCTGCTTTCGTTGCACCATCGGCTGAAGAATTTCATTCCGCCGCAACGTTGTGCGAAAAATTTTCTCCCGATATTATCGAGTTAACAGTCAAGAAATCATATTTGACTCGACTAAAATTTGACATTAACAACGAAACGTTTATTTCACCGTATACGAGTGTACGTTTGTTAACAACAAATAAAACCTTTTCTCAGTGCATGTGCAGATTACGATTACAGAAATCTTTCTTCTCAAGATTTAGAAGCTTAATTTTCAATGTCACAATTGTCATCGACTCGATCTAATTCGACGAATGAAAATAACCATAGTCCTTTTTAGCTAAATTTCAAAACAAATCCATTATCGCATGATTTAGTTGTGAGGTAAATTGTTTTCTGCAAAAATCGGATTTTTAAGAAAACTGCATTTATAAAACGATCGACGACTGATGATCTACAAGCAGTCCCGCAGCAGCAGGAACGGTTTGAAGTACTTACTGCGAATCGCTGCGGGGATGAGAAAGAGATTTATTTTTTTTTTTTATCAAACCATATAACCAAGACTCGCAGGGATTCTCGACGCGTCTGAAGGTGGGCACGCAGAATCCACTCGCGGCTTTCCGAACAATTAGGTTCACCTTCCCTTCCCTTCCCTTCGATTCCCTTACCGGATCCAGGATCCCCTCGCACTCCCCGATATAGATTTTAGAAGTCTAGAGGGACTGATTCGACGCTTGGAAAGGGGGAGGGGCTCGTTTTTTCCGGGTGTAAAACTGCAAAGTGCGTCAAGTCGTAAAGGAGCACCGATCCAGACCCGTCCTCGGCATCTTCGCCTCTACGCCTCGCACCATCGTGCGAAACCATTCCCAGGAGGAGAGCTCTGCGTATACCTCTTATGCCGCGGGACCCGTCGTTTATTTGCGGAGACAAAAGGGGCCGAGGGAGGAACGACGGGAAAACCGAAGACGATGGCGGAGATTAGAACCATGGAATCGGAAACGATGCTCCGTATCCGGATAAAAGTGTATTACACCCACGTGAAGTGGAACATGAGTAATCTCGTGTGAATGTCCATTTGGTACGACGGTGAAATTTTATGGGGTAATGATCACGGGGCGGGGTTGAAATTCTGAATTTCAAAACTTCCGGAAACGTCAGATTCCGAATTTTCTTATGGCGAAACTTGAAGTAAAGAAATCAAACTTTGACGAAACATCAAAGTTTCGAAAGTGCGAATATGATCAAATTCAAAAACCTGAAACATCGAAATTCCGGATGATCGAAGATTTTCAGTTCTGTAAATTTCTGGCTTGGTGAAATTTCAGTACCTTCATCTTTCTTTCTTTTGTTTTTGGATTTTCGATATTTTTAGGTTAGAAATCCTGATCATTTTGATTTTCAAAATTTGACTCTATCCAAAGTTTATTTTTCCAAATTTTTCCAACCATTCGAAATTTTGTTGTTTCGTGAAAGTTTGATTTCTCGATTAGGCGCTTTCGGAACTTCAACCCCGCCCTATAATAATCCAAGACCACAAAGCTACCGTAATTTTACGAGCAAGCTGTTAATTTTTCATTTCATTCCAATGACTACTCAATTTTCCGCGATTATAAAAATTTCATGAATATAAATGAAATTGACGAAAAGCAGCGATTTTACGTGGACAAAAAAATTAATTCTTCCAAATGCACTCATCGCCGGACATATTTCTGTTACGCAGGGGGAGGTTTCAAGTCGCGCGGCAAAAGTGGCCGAGACGTAAATCGTGGAAGCTTCAACGACCCTCTCTATTCGGTATATCGAACAAAAGTCCAAGGGGAAAGCCTTTCAGTCCGCTGAAACGATCCATTTTTTTCCGTTAAAGAGGCTCGGCGATGGTCCCTACGCAAAATGGGATTACGTACTGACTTCGAGTATTATTCGGTCCGTTTTAAAGAACTGATAAAGAACTACGCGTTTTTTAAATACGTTTCGTTTTGTTCTATTTTACGTAACAGCCATAACGACGAAAAGTGTGAAAAGCTCCTTTCAAGAGTTGGAAAATTTTGAAAATATTGCAGCGGGTGCATAATTTATCGATTTAGGCAGAAGCAAGCGCTTTCTAAAATTTTCGTAACAGCAGATGATTGCCGGTAAAAATAATCGAACTAATTCCCTGACTTTCCCTGATCAAATTTTTATTTTTCTCCGGCTTAATTTCGAACTCGTAGTGAAAATTTCGGTATCAATTACATTACAAGGTTCCGAATCGATCGGAAATGAAATGAAAATTTTATCCATCACCCATTTCCTAATGGCCATGGAACCGAGCACACGAACTAGAATTGTTCTCAAAATATCGCTCTTTTGTGACGTAACGAAGCTTTGTTCTTTCTCTCTCCAAACCGCCACAAAATTACCAAACTTTTCCCTGCCTACCCTGATAATTTTTCAAATTCCCAGACTTTTCCTTGAGTTACCAGTAGCCATGAGTAAATATATTTTGGTCGGGGATGAGACTTTCTAATTATGTCGTTGATCACCCTCCACGCTTAGCGATTAACGCAATAATCGCCTTCAACGAGCCGATACACGCAGCTAGGTGGTTTAAATTAAAGTTTCGGACTGGATTTGGGCGCGGGATGGAAAAAGCAGGCGCGCGGATTTGCAGCCGGTCGAAAATCACGTCGTTATTAAAAAATGGCCGGGACGTGCCCGAGGGTGGAAATTACGAAAGAGGGGGTGTCGAAGCGCGGCGACGTTTGACGCGACGTCGGCCTCATTTATCATCTTGCAAATTTTCAACTCATGTATATTATTTTACACCCTCCACACATCCGTACATGCATGCGTGCATACGCGTACGTACGGCTATATTTACGCACCGTGTGCGGAAAAAATAGACATACAAACTGAGATGAATTTCATTTGTTACAGTAACTAGAAAAATTGAGCAAAACTGGTATCGTTAGAAAAACAGTTTAAATATCGTTAAAATTACGAAAAACGAGGTACGCCTAACCATTTTGTGCTATCGTCGTTCCTTTTTTGGTGATTGCAACGCACAATCGGTTTGTTCGGTTTACTCTACTTTTTTAGTTAAACAAAGCTTTAACGTTAATTTATTGTTGCACAAGCATTAAATTTTCGCAACAGCTGCAAGAAAATCTAGCAACAGTGATCGTAATGAGAGAGAATAGTAACGGATACCAGAATTTCCGGTAACGGCTAGAAAACTAATTTTCATTTTGTACCTGCAGCTATATTTTCGATTGTGGTAAAAAAAATGAAAATAGTCAAGGTCTGAGCGGTAATCGGAACTATAAATTTCTCTCAGTGCAAGAACCCCTGTAACACATATGTATGTGTGTGTGTGTTACGCGTTTTCACTGCACTCACAACGGGAATTTAAGCGAGACATATTCTTCTTTTTTCATCCCCCCTCGTTTTGTATAAATTGTCCAAAACGACCAGTCAGCGCGGAAAGCCACGCAAAGCGAGCCCCTTTTTTTTACCCCGTCGTTTTTGTTTTCCGCTTGTTTTTTCTTTTTTTTTTTTTTTTTTACCCGGTTATGGAGAAATCACCGCGCGTGCAGATTGACGAAACTTTTGTGCTTTCGCTTTATCTCCCATCATTTTTCATGTACATATAGTACATGTAACACAGTACGTAGATACAAAGTTTCAGACATTATCGTTGAAAAAAAAATCCCTATATGATATATATCCACGATATATTATGTATGTATGGAGAAAAATTTTTGAACCCGATATTTACTTTTCGGGAGATAGAAGTTAAAGTGAGAAAAACGAAATGAAACTTTGGAAACCGATATGTATATATATTAATTAATTATTTATTTGTCGATTAACTTATAAGAATAATAAAAAGAATATTTCGTAAGCCTGTTTGCAGTTTCTTTTCCTCTATTTTTTGGGTGGTTCTTCTCTGTAAACTTTCGTTTTTTTTTCTCTTACCAAGTATTTTCCCCTCTCTTATCTTACACGCCGGGTAAGCCTGAAGAAGAGGAAAAAGGCGAAGAAAAAAAAAGAACTGGTCTAATAAATTACCCCGAAATGAAGACGCACCTAATTAAGTTCCGCTCCGGAGGAGTTTTAAAATCTGCTAAGCTCCGTCGAGCCTTTGAAAATATCTTACATGTGTATACTTACTTGTATTACACGTGCTGAACTGCTTGTAACTTATACATAATACGTACATGCCTTTGCACATGCGTATTTATGCACAGTACTGCTGGTAATATGGTTTAATAAGCACGTATGAGTGTGCCAAAAGAGGAGAGAATAAAAGGAAGTAGGGACGAGATAAGGTGAAATGGCGTGTAGGTGAAAAGACGAAGAGCATCGTGGGGCGAAAAATGGGACTAAATATGGAAGAATAGAAGGAAAAAAATACGAGGACGCCGAGGATGGAACACGGACTTAAAAAGTTTCCTTCGCGTATCGCCAGAATTCACTCGCAGCTGTCCTAAACGTTTACTTTCTCCTTCAGCCCGTATCTTGACTCAGAAAAAAAGATCTATTTGAATATGAATCTATTGGAAAATTTGCCGACTCGGTGTAAGAATTTGTTTGATGGAAATAAATTTCGATCGTACGTAATAAAATTTTCTCGCCCACGCCATGAAAATTGTCGTTTCGGTTTCTTGCTCCTAGACATTTTTCAGCGCGGTTGTCAAACGTTTACGTTACGTGTAATACGATACAACGAACGGTACATGTAGGTATGTTTTGTACGACGACATGAGGAAAGAGTGCGCCAAATGGAAAAATCTTACAAGCTGCGAGTAGGTGCGAAGAAAAAATAAAGAAACAAAGAAACCCTCGAGGATTGTCGCGTGCTTTGGAAGAGGCTTATTACGCGGTAGGGCGGAGCTTTCCTGGTGCACCGGAAACGACGCATTCGGGGAGAAAAATAAAAGAGAATTAGTCGCGGATTGTCTCGAGGGTGTTTCCGAGCGTTTCTTTCGCTCGCGCCGCGGCTGCAGCACGCAGGTGTCTTAAAGCGGTTCGTTTCCCGTTGGACTTCCGGTTCCGCAAGCAGCCGTCGCGGCTCACAGACTCGTACCTACACTTTTATTGTACGGAGAACAATGCCGGGGATAAATTAGGAGACAAACTACGAGCCGCCACGAATCCCGAGAAAAAATTAACGCGGCTGGAGTTGAAAAAGAAGGAGAAGCTTTCCTGGGTGTAAACTTGACGAGGAGACACCTCGAGGCTATTCGACTCTCAACTACTGACGCAACTCTGCGAAAGGTGAAATATTGTTTGCTTGGTTGAAGACAAAAAAGTGAATTATCATCACCACTCTTTGCGTGCGGACGAAAAATTGGGCGAGTGAACGTAAAAAGCTCCCGTGATGTGGTTTTTTTGAAGGAGAAACAGATCAGGGTTCAAAAATAATAATAATAAAAGTAGTAATAACAGTAATTACCGCGGTCGGTGAAATTCGAAAAACTTTTCTGATTGGAAGCTTGCGGGAAAACCGAAGGATTTTATTACAACTGGAAAGGTTGGTTGGAAAAAATGTGTAATTTTGAGTAATTTTATTACGAGATAATTTTACGTCGAGGATTTGTCAAATCAATGTATTCGCAAGCTCCGGATATCTCTAATTTAAAATACAAGTATCGAAAATATTAGAATAATCAATAAAAGCTTGAGTATCGATGCTTCATTATTCAAAGCGCATGAAAATTGTTTTCAATCTAGCATAAAATCGTTCAATTCTATTTTACGAAAACTCGTTTTGTGGGGAAAAATTATTTTCTAGAAATGACTTAGCGCTGTGACTCAAAGGGTCAAAGGATTCGTCCTTACGGGGGAATATATTCCGGCGAAGATGCGAGAACCGCGTTTAATCGTACAACGCCAACAATAAAATAATGCACGCTACGCGTGTCAAGCTGAGCTTTAGGTTAGGCCGGTCGGATTATACGCGTTTACACAACTTGCGGCTGGCTGTTGGCTGGGTTTGGGATCCCGAGGGTGAAATCCGTCATCTCAAGGGCCGAGGGCCATTCGTTAGGATGCCCGCGCTCAGATCCGAGACCGTGTATAATATCGGCCAGGTTTCCGCCAAATCACTTCAATCAATTTACGCAGATCAAAGAGCTCCGCGTAATAAACGGCAAACTTCCGCAAGTTTACGCGCCGGGCAAAGCGAGTCCTTTCACGAATGGCGACGCAATATCACGTACTTCCATTTTTAGTTTTCATTCGAAAGGGTTTGGAGAAACGGCTCGGTTATTGCAAATTTAATTGAAACTGCCACACTCGTAGAAAAGTTTCTTAAAATCAAACAAGTTTTTGCACGAATTCTTATTCAATTTGAAACAATATATTGCACACCCTTCTTCATTCGATACAAATAAAATCGGTTTCTCCTCTCAGCAATACCCGTACTAGGGATAATCTACTTCGTTGATCGTAAAAACTGTCTATTCAAATCATATAAATTCCTTGAGAAAAGAAACGAGTTGAAAATAAAAGAAACTATTTTTACACACATTTCGGAATTAAACAAAAGTTTGTTTGCTTTGGGCACATTTCAGCCTCAAGATTGAAGAAAATATTTTGATACGATGAGCAACAATTTTTCTCGTGCGATTTTGAAAAAACTAACACATTTAAAAGAAGCATAAAACTCAGCGAGAAAACTTTTTATTCGTCTTTTGATCGTAGCGATCTTTACAAATATTTTTTCTTTTTCTACATCTTCGTTATTCGCAAATCGTATTGCGAGTAAAAAGCTGTGCTTGTGAAATAAGCCGCGAAGCCGCGCTTTGAGCTTTGAAAAAGAAGAACAAGAGCGCATTGTGCGACAAGTGGTCGCAGAATCGTGGCACGCAAGGTTCCATCTCTTCGTTTCAACCGCCGCCGCCGCTTAGTTTTCTTTTATACATAGTTATCAGTTATCCGGTTGATACGATCGTCGCTGCGAGGAGATCGCGGCGGAATGTCGGTTGCGTATTTTTTCCCCCGAACCGCCGGACGCGTTATCTCTATACTACATCTTTATAGACATCTGCAGGCGTTAATTAATCCAATGAATAGTCTTTGGGGCGGGCGGCGAGCTTTTCGCCAAGGGAGAAAGGAATGCGCGGCAGCCACGCTCCTTAATCCCAGGTCGACGATGCCCGGATGATGAAATAATTCCTGCCAATTCCGAGCACTCGATAAAGCAAACGAGACTCGTTTCCATCTAGCTGTATGTAACCCGCGAGTATTAGTGACGGCTGCGAACAAAGTCAGACGTGCCGAAGATGAAGGGAAAAAAAGCTCCTCTTCATCTTGCGGGGAAAGATGGTGGCAGAGCGGAGAATAGAACAAGGACGAGCTTTCGTATTTTCCGATTACGCAAAAGCTTTATAATTTATTCTCATCACATCGTGCTTTTCTGCTTCGTCCAACTTTCCTTTACCCTGGCTCATTGATGAAATAACTTTCAACTAGTTGATTACACCCTCTATGACACTTTATAGATGGGGTTAGAGGAGCTTTCGTTGAGATTTCATAAAAATTAAATCGATTCCAAACGCACGCATGTTTCTATTTTAAATATCATAATCACCTAGGCTAATACAATAAGACTGATCGATAACGGAAAAAACGATTCTCGTCACAATACAAATTACATTATAAACGTACAAGGAAAAGTCCGCGATTATTAATTCATCTCTTGCGATGAAATTCTGTTTCCAATTCCGGGACGTGTTTTTTAATGCTAGCAAAATGTTAATTAGCAGTACCGGAATTGCGGCCGCTTTTTTCATACGTGCTGCGCGAGCCTCCGTGACGATGCGATGGTTTGGTGAAGAATAAAAAAAAAAAAAGAACAGCCAAACAGACAAACGGAAGCAAAGAAGATAAAAAAGAGAAGAAAAAAACATCGGTGAAACAAAACCGAAAAGGAGCGGGAGAGGCGGTGGCGGAGGCGGAGGGGTAAAAAAAAAACACTTGGGGGGAAAAGTTTCGCGTTCGGAGCTTTCGCTACCTACCGTCGTCGCATCGTCGCGCTAAGGGCAGCGTTGAGCTCGAGAAAGTGCTTTCCAGAAGCGCTCTCATTAGGAGGATCCTCCCAGGCCGCCTCTGCGTTTTCTTCCCCATCGACGTTTCCGTCCTTCTCCCTTTCTCCCAGCCACCCTTCCGCCTCTCCTGCCTCTTCTTCCCCTTTTGTTTACCGTTCTTTGTTCCGTGTCTGCGCGTATGTATACCCTATACTTATATGTGTTACACGTATACACATATATATTTAGAGATGAATAAAAGCCGAAAGATGAGAGACGAAGATATGCCTGGACAGATCTCGAGAATTAGTTTGCAATTTCCACCCCCTCCTCACCTCGCCCTTTTCGTTTCCGTTACCTTTTCAATTCTGTTTCGCTTTTTCCCGCTTCTATACACCTGTATTTATACCTACATTACATATATATATATATATATATATATATATATATTTATAAGTATATATTCTTGACGAATACTCCGGCTGTAAGGATCGTTGGTAAGAAGAGCGTTCGGTTGAAATTAAATTTTCAACATCTTCAGAATCCGCGTATTGTGCGTTGTATAAAGTATAGGTCTGGAAAATATTACATCAAAGTTTGATCTTTTCGTCGTATTATTAAAGCGTATATAGAATACGCGAATAAATTATTTCACGGAAGTATTCTCCGTTGTAAAAATCGTACGACTGGCTAGCCCGCGTGATCATCGCGTTTTTAATTATCTATGTAATTGTACGTACTTGCGTACAGGTTTGCGGAGAAAGTGAGAAAGGCAATTTCTTCAACCCTCGTCGATAAGAAAATACCGCACGCCGCGCGTAGCAAGAACAAAGGGTCAAAATAGAAGCTGGGAAAAGGTGAAAAGGGGATGCAAAGGGTGTGTGACGGCAGCTCGTTCCCACTCATAAATAAAAATTGAAGAAGTAACGTGAAGCGAGAACGACGTGGTCAAAGAAAGAGAAAGGGTTTCGACATCGGGGGAATACGTGTACAAAGTACATATAACGACAGAGTACGAAGAAAGAAGGGAGGAAAAAGAGAAGAAGAATAAAAAGATGAAGTCACGCGACGAGGGATGGGGCGAGTATACCAGAGGGGATGAAAAGTGAAGTGGCGTACCCGCGAAATGCGGGTTAAGTGTCCTCGGAAGGAGGAAGGGAAAGCAAAAAGAAGGAAAGGAACGAACGAGGAAAAAAGAGAAACAAATGTAGCCGCATCGCGAGAGCTTGCAGCTCGGCGGAAATGTCGAGGCCTTCGTTGTATCCTCGCAATCAGCGTAGGTATACACGCCAGACGCCTCGTGATTAAACATCAACGCTTTCCAAGTTTCAAAACTTCCCGTGAGAAGCGACGATTCGACCGAAGCCCCGCGGAATTCATCCCTTGTTTCGTTTCTTCCGCGCGGCGATATTTCACAAATTATAGGTACAGATCAAACGCGTATCGTATACACACAGGGGGGGGGGGGGGGGAAAGCTCGGCTGTCTGTTGTAACTTACAACCCGGCCGTTTCTTCTTTCTCTTATCATCCCTCTAATTTTTCATCGCAACTTTTGCGGCTCTGGTAACTTTCTCTGCTTCTCCACCTGGCGTGATACCCGATTACGGATAGTTCGTACCATCGACGGTAGACCCTGAATACCGATTTTTGCTTCAAAGTTGCATCCCTGCAAGCTGCGTTAAAAAATAATTGGTTCAAAACCGACTGAAAATGTTTCTTCGTCTTCTGCGCGGTTAAAACTTCTTCGAGACACTGAATTGGAAAAAAGTTGCTCGGAGGAATAATAAAATTGTTACATTCGGCTGAGATGTTTCAAATGTCCCAATTTGGATTCGTATTGATTCGAATACGTAAATCATATTTATGGGTAAAACGCAGACGATATTCTCAATTCTTTGTTTTTTTCCAACCCATTCTCGGCGCCAAAAGAAAAAGGAAATCGAATTCGAAAACCCGCGAATAATTTTCCCTCGATTCTGGATATCACGCATGTCAGAACTTTCGTAGGCGAAGCTCGCGGTAATCGCGGGTACCTGACAAGATTGGAAAATGGTTGTAACAGGATCGAGCCGCATCTTTTACTCGCTAAGAGCGATTATTCCTCATTTAGTTGAGGGGAGGAATAACGGGATGTTTTATATACATATATATATATATACATACGCATCCGTAGATCGAAGAAAATCGACGAGATCGGAAAGACCGACCATTAAGGGATAAAAGGTGCGCGTAGGTCACGTACAGAGGCCGAAATAACGTCTGGCAAACACGGCCTGCAGGCAATATAGCCAGTTTTTATATTCCTATCAGTACGTTTTTTTCCTGCACCTCCGTTGTTCATTTTTTTTTTTTTTTTTTTGCGTACTTCGCCAATATTATCGCATTTTTCTCCTGTCCAACTTGCATTGTACTCTTGTAATATACCTAGCAGGCGCTTTCCTTTTGTCGTCGGTCATTTCATTTCTTCATTTCGTATATTTTAATACCTACATATTGTATACTTATATGTATGTACCTATACCTGCCTGTCGCTTTTCTTTCACCGTCTCTCTTTTCACTTTCATTATCATTAATATCCCCTCGCGACGAAATTTTATTGATAGAATTCCACTCGCCCAGTCTCGTCGCCTGTGTTCCCACAATTGCGGTATAATAATATTTGATACGGACTCGAGGGTGGTTTTCATAATTGAAGAATAAATGCTCACTCGGCGCCGATGAAGATCCAACGGTAACTAGATATATAATATACATATATACATGTACATGACGTATATAAAGCTCTGTATCTATCTACCGAACAAATAAATACGAAAGGGGCACTTTGGTTATGGTACGAATGAAAGTTGAGTTTCTAAATGCCACGCGGTAGGTACACGCCCCCGTCATGCAAAGTATAAAAGGGAGAAAGAGACGCCCGACGCAGACTTAACCCGAGGCGTTTTTCGTCTTTCGGTTCGTCCGCTTTTACGGATAGAAAAGAGAAAAAAAAAAAAAAAACTTGCGTGTCCAAATAAACGCCGCCCTTTCCTGTGTGGGAGAAAAAAAAAAAAAAAAAAAAAAAAAAAAAATAGCAAAACCTAAATTCCTAGGTTGTGGAGAGCTTTATACACTTTCCAATTACAATTACAATTGTTGGCACAATTTTATACATACGCGTGTATGTAACTTACTCTTTAAAATCATATTAATCGCGTTTCAAAATTTGTCAAATCGATGGATTTGAGGGGTGCTTGATTATCGCGTATACATATATTCAGCCCCTCTGCAAGAACAAACTTTTTCGTGATCATCAACTTGATGGTAAAAATTATTATACGATAGCGAGAATCGTACGTGTGCGTAAAAACGTAATATTTGATATTATTTCGATTCTGTTTTTGTGAAAAATGATAAAAAAAAATCAATATTCAGTTATCCGCAGAACGAATCAAAGTGTAGGAAAGATAATATGCAAGTACACGTGGTGAATCAATAACGCTTGAATTAACTTCCTTGCCACAGTTCGTTCCAGAATAAATTAATCGAACGGATTTGCCCGGAGGAATTGTAGGCAGATAAAGGGTGAAGTGTAAAACCGTTGTTTGTGGCTGAAAGATAGATAGAGAGAGAAAGAGAGAAAGAAAGAGAGAGAGAGAGACAGAGAGGAAAAAAAAACAACAATCCCAACTGCCTATTCACGGATAATTGTATTACACGCGGCCGAAGCGGAAATAAAATAAAACTGCGAAAAAAGCCCCGGATCTCGCGTGTAACGCGTTCGCGGGGACGTCGGCACCTCCTATTATTAAACCGTGGTGAGAAAAAAATGTGAAAAAATGATGGAGTTAAAATAGGAAAAATCCCCCTCCCCCCCAACGCTCTTCCGCAACTCTTTCGCCACCCTTCCGGCGTGTTTCGTTGCTTTCACTAGGCATTATGCGGACAAGCAAGAGGCCCGAAAGTAACCCTGTACACTAGGAGAATAAAAAAAAAAATAAGAAGAAAGAAAGGGACAGCAATTTTATTTCAGTCAAAGTATATGTATATATATATATATGTGTGTGTATATAATCGCGGTGACGAGGACTCGAGATTTAAGTATGGGAAAGCTACGAAGCGGTAGGAAAAAAAAAAAAAAAAAAAAAAAAGGCGAGGCGTGGAAGTGAATGCTTGGCGATTTTTAGAGGGGAAAGACGCGTATAAAAGGGGGCGGAAAAGCCATCGGTCCAAGAGGGATGCGACTGACAGTCAATTGTTATCTCGCTAGGTGCCTTCGGCCGCCATTGATCATCCGAAAAGGACGGGAAGATACCCCCCAACCCTCGGGAATCCGTGCAGAAGCTACGGGAGCAGAGAATTACGCGAGTATACGTACATGCGTATATATATATACAATATGTATATATACCTACTGCGATGGAAACAATTTGTGCAGCGAAATAACTGCAGCGGGGTAAAAACTTTCCCTCTGTCAGGATAAATTCCGATCGAATTAGAGTTTGTAACGCGCGGGAATAGAGGGAAAGTTTGAAGAAAAATTCCGGCCGTCTCAATATCGGAGGAATGGAATAAGAGAGGACAAAAAGTATAAAAATAAAAATAGTAAAAAAAAAAACCGTTATACGCTACCCAGCTACGTGAAAAAAGTAAAATAACTGGGTCGATCTGCTTCTGTATTATACGCAATATAGATACGTATAAAGTATCGTTATACACACATGTATATATGTATATATGTATGTATAGACGTCGCAGTGGGTGAGAGAAAAAGAACAATTCTCTCAAGTCACGTCGTTTCCCTGCAGTGCAGCAGTATAAGCGAGAGAGAGAGAGAGAGAGAGAGAGGAGAGAGAGAGTAGTGCGCGTGTGTAAAATCTACAAAGAAATTTGCCGAGTAAAGAAAAGACGATGAAAAAAAAAAAAGGGCGGGGGTGGGGGGGGAATTTGAAAGAAAGAGAAGAAAAGAGAGATAAGGATAGCGGGAGGGAGGTGAAAGGGGGGAAAAGCTGGAAGCTGAAGCTCATTCCGATCCACCCCGCGTTCGCAAGCATCAGGGTGTCGGCATAAGAGCGGCGGCACGGCGGCTAGTCTTGCGCGATCTGCACATCCAGTTAAAACAATTATATTGAATTCCGAGAAGCACGCGGTAAAATAAGAAAGAAGAAAAAGCCGGGGAGGAGATTATTCTACGCGAATTACGTAAATGAAATCGTCAGACTAAAAAAGGAACGCGCGGATGATACAATAGAAAATGGTCAAAAATGAAGTTTAAAAAAAAAAAGAAAGAAAAGAAAAGAGAGAGAAAAAACTTGAAAAAAAAAAAACACGAACAAGGAGGGGTGCAGGATTAGAAGTCTAGGCACGTCCAGCAGCCGTAGAATCGCCACGCGAGAAGAACAGACGGACGGACAGGCGAACAAAGAGGATTCCTCGGGTTGTTTGCTCCTTTTCTTCTCACTCTCTCCCGTTTTTTTTTTTTTTTTTTTTTTTAACCTTTCCTTTGCTTTTTTTTTTTTTTTTTTTTGGTTTTATTCAGTGAGCCCGAATGAATTCCTCGCTCTCTCACTCCGACTGCAGAGTGTAATAACATTGAAAATGACAATCGTCGTGTCTTTGGATCGATTAACCAATCATCCGACGATCTAGAACGATCCGGATTAACGAGGAAACGAAGATAAATTAACGAGCGACTGAAAGTAGCGAAGGGGGCAAATCGACTGCTGACTTTAAAAACACACAATTTCTTCCATTCGGTCCAATAACAGAATTAGTCACTTGAACAAAAGCGTGTTTCGGAATTAAAAAAATCCCGTTTCACTAGTTGAGCATAATGAAATTGAGACATCATAATCTATGTGCTTTTGTCTATCGATATTTCTACTCTCCCTACGACTTGGAAGCTTTTTTTCCCTCAACTTAAATTATATCGCTAATTCTCGTTTTGTCGATGAGAAATAAAAAAAAAAAAAAAGAGACTTCAATTTTTGACGATCAAATTTTAATCCGACTAAATATCTCTGGTCTTGACTGCGTTATTCTTTATGCGATGGTTTGTTTAAACTTCGCAGCAAATAAGGGAAACAGAAACTTGGCAACTAGCCAAGCGATTGCGCGTACGCAAAATGCAGGTGTAAAATATTTCCGCCGCGCAAGAGTTTTCTCTCGCAGTTTCGTTTTTCTCGCAGGCTTCGTCCTTGCTTTATACTACTAGGTTCCGTGCAAAACGCGTGAAAATAGACCGTTTCGAAACAGAGCACGTAACGTCTGTTTATTCAAATTTTACCACAGAGGAGCGGAAGGTGTTCGTTCCTCCCGGCACAGCAATTTGATACCATATTTCATCTACGGCCCCGCGATATCCCGTTATATCGTAAAAAGAATAAAAACGGGTCAAAAGATAAAGTAAAATGGAAAAAGGTCGAAAGCACGCCGTCGCGCTAGTTTTTCCTTTCATTTTTCACCATTTTCAAAGATTTACGCACTTTTCATAACACAAATGTTAAA
Source organism: Neodiprion fabricii (assembly GCF_021155785.1). NCBI lineage: Eukaryota > Metazoa > Arthropoda > Insecta > Hymenoptera > Diprionidae > Neodiprion > Neodiprion fabricii. The sequence goes on along the minus strand of NC_060244.1, from coordinate 26,260,957 downwards.
AATTTTCACCCAACAATGCCCGCAGTGATATCTGCAATTCTTTAATCACTTACCTGGCTTCGGTAATCGACAAAATGAGAAACGGAACGGAGCTTTTTTACGAATTTTTACTTTCGAATACTCTTTCGCTACAAGGCACAAAATTTGAACACTCGCGTCAGTTTTCGAGGTAACGAAAAACAACCGCTTTCAAATTTTTGGGATGCTTTTAATTTTAGTCTTTGAATTTGGCCCGGAAGATTTCTCCAAAGTTCAAAGTCCAAACATCTGCGTAAATTTAATTAGGGTTAATGATATTCGAAGTGACGATCGGCATTCGGAAAGATTAGCAAAATTTCTCACCCTTCCGGGCGCCTTTTTACCCAACGAAAGTTTCACGTCGTGATGGAATGGAAATTTTCGAATGTCTGATACTGCCATATTCCAGTATAAAATACGTTATTCAAATAAAGTCGAATTTAATAGCAAAACTCGTTTGTCGTCGAGGTTTTTACTTCATTTTCAAACAATGCGTCAAAATGAAGACTGAACAATTTGTACGAAATTTTTCGCGCTTTGATGTTCATCTAATCTAATCTTGAAACTGTGATCCGGTTCACTGTTCATAGCACTGAATTACTCGCTCATATTACAAAAATTGTGGTTAAAGATAATTCGTAACGTATAAAGATTATTGTAATTTGATTATCACCGTAGAGGTAATTACAATAAAAGGATTTAGGATTTGATTGGTTATCATTTTTTTTTTTTTTTTTCGTTACTTCTCTTTTTTATTATATAAATAAACTTTACTCGTTAAAACATTTATATAATACGTTTATTATGTACACGTTAAAAAAGTAAATATCGACTTTTACTCCGGCGAATATCGAGTAAGATTTCCTTAACGTCGAGCCTAATTATAGCAATACCCAAGAGACGTAGTGAGGATAAATCCGGTCAACAGCGGACAACCCTTCGGTATTATTCTGCTTAACATCTACGATCATATCACGTTGCGAAAGCGAAACAAATGACTCAGCTCACGGATTAGGAATAATCAGATATATAATCGCACAACAAGCGCTCAGTGGTTACTCTTCACCGGGCAGTTCACGGACGGCTAATAATGAATGTCTGATGAAAATAATTTTTTTGAAAATCTCAACACTAGACGCAAACAACCTCAGAAAAACAATAATAACAATAAAACAAAAAAGCAGTTCAATAACGATATACCATAAATATACACTGGTCCTCATGCATTTCCCAACGTCCATTACTATCACAAGTTATCGAATCTTTTCTCAAGTACAAGACGACTTTCTCTCTGAAAGCAATCGCTAACTTTATAGACACAAAGTGTTGATGAAAGAACCATTTCGACGTGTATTATTGAACGGTCAATATACGAGACGATTTGACAAAACTTGACCGAGTTCTTGAATTATCTCAGTCATTTAAACACAACGATTTCACCGAATTTTCTAAAATTACCTTCAAGTGCAACCATTTTTCAGTAAAGGAGAAACTAGATATCCCATTTCAACTATGGACATACCTCGGATTATAGTCTAGAATTTGAGCCGCTGTGTTGTACTTCAGATCCGCTACTGCACTCTTGTAGGGTTTTCAGAAGATCTTTCATATGCTCGACGAGGGCGTAACTAGACAAACTTCTTGGTCTCAACGTTTTACTGTAGCAGCTTTTATACAGAGCGGCAAGGTCTTCGCATCTGTAATAAGATGGAAATTCGATACCACATGTTAACATAGTTTCAAAAAGACTTACTTATGTCAATTGTGTTTATACAGTCATTATACGCAAGAAAATCTCGCTCTGCTTACTCTTTTTTTTTTCCACCGGGATTTTTGGCAATGCAAAGCTTGGCGAGAGACCGAAGCAAAAATTGCAACCTCTGTTCTAGAAGAACAACAAGCTTTTCATCTTCTTCCGTCAGTTTTTCGTCGTCAGTTTTCTCTGTGACTACAGATTTTTTTTGCTCATTTTTATCATCACAGACTTCAGACATGTCGGGTTGAAATTTAACGCCCTTGTTTCTCTCGTGTAAAATTTCAAGGATGGGTCTACATTGCAGTATTAAATCCACCCCACTCTGATAGAATTTCAATTTACTGTTAAACGTTGTTGAGCCTGAAATATGAAGCAACAGGTTTATATTCAAACTGCTTAGAATCTATTGTAGCTGATGGTGCGTTATTTCATCTTAGACTTGGTTACGCACATTGTGCCTGAAATTCCACCAAAGCAACGCGCTCCATCTGTACAGTAAGAAACTCCGTAGTTTGTTCCAAAGACAGTAACAACTTTGCTGCTTTTTCATAGTACAGCTTGCAAAGTTGTAAAGTTGTTTTTCTCTTGTTCGCATCGACGTCTGCATCCATTTCTCTGTACACACGATGGTAAAAAGAAGCGAGTCGATGCTGAATATTCGCAGCTCTGAATTGATAGACAGGTTGCCTTGGACCCGGTGTCTCTGTGTCACAATGTTTCAAAGCTTTTTGAAGAACCTCAACTACCTCTCTTTCGAGTTCTTCTTTGCTCTGGAATATTCGAATGAATACAAATTTAAAGAATCACAATTAACTGTGACAGAATAAAACAGCAAATTCCGTGTATGATTGCAAAAAACTTTTTTAATTAGGAAATTTTTTGAACTTTCACATACCAACCTTATTTTCAGAAGTTGGATAGTCCTGTAACAACGAAGCCATTGTGTATAACGTTGTTGATAATTCCCAGGTGACTGTGTCCCAGATAACGGTGTTAGATTTGCGAGTTCCCAAAACTTGCAACGCTTTTTGATAGCTGATAAGTGCTTTGTTGTAAAAATACCTCTCTTGCGTTTGTTGTTTCATGTGAATGTGAGCGCAAAGACGCATGAGTCGCCCTGAATTCGAATGTAATAGAGCTAGATTTGCTTCATCGTGCACTGCTTCAAATGTCTTTACACCAGCCTCCAAGTGTGTCAAAGATTGATTAAGCAGCGTTGCAACATCCGTGGTTGTATCATCTGTACTTTCTTCTTGCTGATGGCAAGCTAAAACAAATGTACATTAAAACAGATGACTAAAAATACACCTTATCATAGACGGTAAATCTGAAATATCGCATACCAGCTTGATTCATGTACAGAACACCCAACTCATTGTGGATGTTTCCCAAACGTCTTAACAAATTATTTTTATCATTTTCCAGAGGCGCCAGTGAAAGTGCTTTTTCATAGCATTTGTAAGAAGCCTCTAACATTACCTCGAGACTGTCCAAGGTTTGAGGCAACAGCTCGACACCGTCTGCAAATAATCATTTACATGGATATTAGTTTTCAATGAGTACAAAGTCAAGGAAGCGAACGTTCATGGGGGAATAAAACTACTTAATATACTTCATCTCTATACTTGCTTATAACTCACCTGATTTTATATTTTTGACATGGTATATTTCATCGAGAATTTTTGGGTCAATGTTCTTTAGCTCATACTCGTTTCTGTGCTTATCAATGTTATTCCAGTCTTGAACAATCATAAAACAGCTGTCGCCAGCTCTGCCCAGTAGGTAGCTGATCAGTTTATCGTTCTTAATGTGACAGAACGTTTCCATGATTTCCTGGCACCCCAGAACTGCTAATATGTATCTCAACGACGCTCCGTAATTGTTTCTAGAATATTCGTTTTCTGCCAGTACAGTAAAGATTAAAGACGTTTTCTCGTATAACAGGGTCTTAAGATGTGCATTCCAGTTAAGATTGTCGCTCGCTTTTGGGGCCTGCCAAGTTGGCAATGTTTCCACTGTAGATTTACACAGCAAAGCCTTCGGTGTGGCGTCCTGAACTGTTGGTTTTGACACGGTTCTGTCTCCCTTCTTGTTTTTCTTTGATTTTCCTTTGTTCTTTGGACTCATTTCTACATTCGACGATGTGTCATCCGAGGTCTGCTTCAAAGGCGCATATGGCATAGGAATAGCCTGGAAAGGTTTCGCCATTCTTGGATGCTCTTCCTCTAATTCTTGCCCGTTTTGTCCACATGCTTCTTCGTCTTTTCTTTGCTCGTCGTCAGAGGAATGTTCAGTTGGAAAATACTCCAAGCATTCAAGTCCATTTTTAACGTGCTCCAACGCAGCTTTACACCTCTCTTCAACCGTGCCACATAACGGTGGCGGTTTATACTTCAGCTCCTCATTCTCTCGATATCCTTTCACTGAAATCAAGTTGAAAAACAGTCAGAAGTGCGTGAAAACTAAATGCATAGAAAAAAATTCTGCCAGTAATTTAGAACTTTTTCAATCAAATAAATAATGCTTACTGGGAGCTAGGCTCAACGATTTGATGGCCACGCTAACTTCCTCATCAAAGTTGTCTATATTACTTTCTGCCTCTTGATTAGCACTGTAATCGCTTTGAGCATCTTCTTCGTCACTTTGATCCATTAAGCCAGGGCTGGCAGGATCTGTATCAGCCGGAATATATAGATCCGAAAGCATGTAGTGTGCCGAAGTAACAATTTGGGGATATTTTTTCTTTGACAGCAGCTCCACACAGTTTTTCAACAGCATTCTAATGGTTCCCTGCTGCCTGCGATAGTCAGACGAATATTTCATATTCCTAGCGACACGGTAGAGTAACATAGCTACTGGTACAGTGAATGGATTTTGTCCTTTTTCATCGGAGAAATCGGTACAGAGCGAAGTTAAGTCATATAATTTGACAACATCATCATCCTTGCCTTGAATGGAAAAAATATTCATTATGATTCCTATTTTCAATAATGTACAAAACTATCATAATGATCATAATAACATAAAAGATTATAAGAATGCTTTACCTTTGAACAGCCAATAAGTGTGCCCAGCTTTTGTCGCATTACTTTTTAGAAAGCTTAGTATATTTTGGGCTACATCTCTAATGACTTTAGGGCTGAATTTGGAATTGTCTAAATTGGGTAGATCCTCCGTTTTGATCAGCTCGTACTTCTGGACGATTCCGTCGAGATGATAGCACATAACAACTTCTGGTACATTACACATAAGGTTGTCCAACCAATAATCGATTCCAGTTAAAACATTAATCGGCTTGGCCATATCCCTCAGTCTCAAGCTGATGCAGGGATGAGTCTGTCCACCGAATATCGGCATGTCTGTCCCAATCAGCATTTGGATATTTTCAAAAGTCCAAACAACGTTTCTAGCAAAATTATGACTGTGATTTGGATCGGGTAATTTCTCTTCTCGTGTCGGCTCAGGTAGCTGTGGTTCTAGAGGCTCAACGGGCAGCTTCGGTTTCTCGCTTTGCTTCGTATTGTCAGCAACAACCAGAGAATGATAAAGAAACTTGGAGACAAGATTTTTTTGCTGCAACGTGTTCCTGCTGTTCGTTTTATGAAACAGTCTCTTTTCTTTACCCCCGACACTATTATACACATGTCCGTAGATAAATTTCTTAAGCCATTCCCAATCACTCTCAGCCTGGCGAAGCAGATACTTATGAATGTCAAAGTCATCAATCAGTAGAGTATTTTCAACTCTATGCACCATCATGGAAACTAATGCCTGACTGTAAGGTAATTTAAGGAGTTTCTTAATATTCTCTGCATCTGAAACGACATCCACTTCCCCAACGCAATCAGGAAACATGTGAGCCATTCGAAAGCTAGAAAATCCCGTATTGTGAGACCAAACGCTTTGAAGACCATAACTTTGCGCCGAAGTACTGAGCCAGTTACTCGGTGGTAGATTCAAATCTGTGTTACATTGCAGTGTAGCATAAGAGGCTGGCGCTGCTACTGCAGAATACTTGACAACAGCCGTTGACTTGACCGGCTTCTTGGGCGAGTCTGGAGACATTCTGTCACCTGTCTCTTCCTGAAAAAGGAGTATCACTTATACTACAAACAACGAAACAGATTATGCTTAAGCTTTAAACAAAACAAAATCGGCCATCTTTAGCGAAAAGGATGTCTGGGTTTAAATTTTATTCAATTCTCTCCACCGGTTTTTCAACAAATTCCATTGGCTCGAAGACATAATCGAATGTTTATCCGTTACTTCTGTTCATAACATTCGACATTCGTACGTACTAGATAGAGTATTGTTTTCATATTGATCTAACCTATTGTTTTGTAGCAAAGCAACTTGTTCTCACCTCTTCGAGGACGGTGTTCTCTTTACTAGACATTCTAATCGTTTTTATACCGTGGAATACCGTCACCGGTCACGACTATATCTTCCAAACATAACTTTTAACGAACATAAACATCACGGCACAACCATCACGCACAATGTTTCGTCGCCGATTGCCGAATGTTACCGAATGTCGAATTAACGGTTACTGCTGGGGGGTTCTGGAAACTACTAGCAAAATTGAGGTTATGTTACACGCACTACTGAAATGTATGTATAGAACTACATTTCACACCACTGAAATGTATGTATAGAACTACATTTCAGTGGTACGCACCCCTGTGTAGATGCGTACTTGCGCATGCGCTGTAGACTAACTGACTTGACACAGATGATGATGGGTGGCTTGAGCGTACGTCACTGACTGAATGCGCAAGCTTGTATGAAAATCGCTCATCCATCCGTCGAGCACAATCCGAGCACACGTGACTTCTCTGGACCAACCGACGTGATTCTGGCTAATTTTTCACCTCATTGTTTGTATAAGCGTTCGAACGTGTTGTGGAAAAATTGCGCTTCAGTCTATTCAGTTCTAATGTTTAAACAGACAACGTTGTTAAGCACATCACACTTGCGCAAAGTTACTCAATTCTATACTCGACTCCTGCTTGGTTAATTTCGAAGTTGCAATTTAACTGTCAAATCATGTTTTAAAAACCAACCTCACATAAACAAGAGACTCTGTCAAATATTTTGAAAGCCTGTTTTTACAAGGTGAAATAAAATGCAGGCGCAACAGGATCTCAATGAGAGTCTACCCTTGCCGGCTGAGGAAATGCCTGAATGCTGGGAGAGGGATGATCGTATGAACTCCCTGTTTGCACAGTTTCGAAACCGCTCTGCTAATCCACAGGACTGGGACTCGAAGTATAGATTTTGGCGTGGTTTGATAGCAGATTGGTCAAAATACACGAAGCGTTGCAGTTTCTCTCTATCCGATCTGAACAAGGCCTTCAAGCGTAACGGTAGATCCCCCGCCTGCTTGTCGATTGTCCTTCAGGAATTGCACAGGTGAAAGACACGCTAGGATGTGCATAAGAATTTAATCATGATTACAAAAACTCGTCCGAATCGTTACTCTAATTTTCCTAATTCTTTCAGAAATGGTGAGATTGTTCCAATGTTGAATTTCATTCGCGAATCCCCCAATTCTTGGGGAGGGTGGGCAGTTGATACTCTTGTAAAACGACCGTTGTTCTGGTCATTTTCTGTGCTAAAAAACAGCATAGTAGAGACATCGGTAGATCCAGAGACCAGATATGTCCATTTAGAGACAGTCAAGGAATTAGGAGAGCTGATTCTCTCGACAATTAAGAAAAATGAAGAGAATACTCTTTTTTCTATGTCGGACATAACGAAAAATTGCATAGAGAAGGTGGATATAAAGAAAGGTAGTTTGTCTGATGATGATGTGAAACTTGCTATGATATGGTTGCGTCTCAACAAGAAAGCTGCATTTCATCTTAGTCCTGAACGAGACAGTAACGATACGCTAGTCAAGTTGTCAAACACCCATGTTAAAGAAGTAACAGAGGCTGAGGAAGGTTTATACCAATTGGAAAAACAAGAAGAAACCTTGATCAAAAACTTGGAATTATTGGAAATGGAAAAGGAAACCGTTATCAAGAATGCAAAAGCATATTTGGCCAATGGAATGCGACAAGTTGCCAAAAGTTGTCTAAGAAAAAAAAAAGAGCTTGAGAAAAGCATCGAAAAACGCGCAGCTGCAATTCAAAACATACAAATTATCATCACTAGGGTTCGCGACATGCGTTCTGACTCTGAGGTGAACAGATATTGATTTTTTCATCAATGACAATGCGACAGGAATGCAACCAAATATAACAGAACCTCTGTAAAATTTAATATGGGTCAATAAAATTATCGTTGTTTTACAGGTGCTTAATTCCTACAAAGCAGGAGCTGCCGCCTTGAAGCAAAAATTGGCAGAAGATGGCCTTAACGAAGACAATGTTGCCGATACCATGAACGATCTTTCAGAAGTGAGCTGCACTGTATTTTTTTCTATCTTTAGTCCCAACTTCTGCAATTATACTTATGGAAAAATAATACGAAGCTCTTCAAAATCAACAGAACATTTCTGCATTCATCCTAATCCAAATCTTTGTACGGATTGAATCTTAGGTACTGGAAGAATTTAGCGAGATGCAATCAGTTCTAACTAAACCAGTCGACTACTACGATTCCGATCTTGAAGACGAGTTAACCGAGCTGCTCGCGGAATCAGAACATGATGACTCAATCAACAATCCTGAAAATAATTCTGGTAAATCACAAAGTAACTCCAATGTGAACGGTGATAAGAAACAGCCAAACATTGATAAAGAATTCTCATCCCTGCGTCTGGAAGGTAATATTTTTAAATGCAATTTGCCATTTACACAAGCCCTCTGAATTATGGTTTGTTTTTCTTCTATCCCCACTCACCGGTTTTTTGTTCTAGACCTTCCGCCGCCCCCAACAAAATACTCACCGTCTATTAAGTCCCCCGTACCTTCCGGGGGCGAATAAGTTGATGTGTCATGTAAGTAGCGTTGTTGTAAAATTGTAAGTTATTTTATTTATGACGACGTTTTGTGTGTACGTATATTAATCATTGTCAATTTGTTACTCAGATGAAAATCTATTTTTTATCACAAGAGGTTTCAAGCTGGTTATTCCTGTAGTTTCAAGTCTTATTTCAATATACGCTTTTATGTACATATACATATATTTTCACCAACACCGTACCTCCAGTTATTCTCTGATCAAACTGTAATAATCGTCATCTTCCTCTCATTCACTTTTTAGATTTCTAGTTCGCATATCTTGTTCAAGAAGAAACAAAAAACAAGTTTCCATTACCGCACAGAAACAAACGTCTTCCGAAAATTTTCTTTCTCACAACCTTGCATTACAAATCGATCCGTAAAGTAGAACTAACGACGACTATTCTCACATGAATAATTTTCTCCCAATGGTTAGCATCAACTGTTTTGGAATATCGTCAAGTTGCACAATCAATTTTAGACATTAGATCCGCATGATCGGAAAGACTGGTATTGTTTCAAATTGAACATCACGTCTTGAATCCATGCCATGTAAGTGGAGACTTTGGTGTAAAGCGAGTAGGAATATTTGTCGCACGTCCTTTCTCCGTTGCTGGTGTCTACGCCAAGACCAACGCTGACGACCCCCATAACGTACCATAAGTCATTTTTCTTGAATACCAATCCACCCCCACTGTCACCTTCACACACAGCCGATCCTGAAACCAATAGCAAATTAATAATCGTTTCCAAATACATGCCTCAGCTCATCGACGATCCTGACAAACCATTTGTGTAACCGGCGCAGAACTTGTCGTTGCTGATGAAAACCTCAACCTCGGAACTGTTGCTGGAAGACTTGCACTGGCTGTAGGATATGTAAGGCAGAGTTAGAGTCTGCAGGACGGCACTGGTAGTGCCTGATGCTGTCCTACCGAAACCGGCAACTCTTCCAAAGACACCAGGCTCCAGTATCTGCTCACTAAACCCAGACACGTCCAAACAAGCGGGCTGCAGAATGCTAGAGAATACGAACGGCTGCCGAAGTTCCAGCAATGCAATGTCAGATGCATAGTTTCCATTCAGTCCGTAATACTGACAATACAAGTAAACATTTTTCACCTGAAACAAGATGCAAATACATATTTCTTGCATTCAATTAACGGATAAATAGCAGAAGAACCGAATATCACAGTGCAAACGGACCTCGGCCTTTCGAACGATGTTGGGATCGTGTAGCGGCGAGTCATAATCGCGGAACGCGTTTCCGGTGACGACGAAGAATTTCTCAGGCGATACCGCAGTCTTGGTGTTCTCGTCATAGACGCAATGAGCGGCAGTCAAAACCAGATTGATCTCAATAATTGTAGCACCACATTGAAATTCCTTTTTGGGTCCTTTAACCGTGTTCACCTCCTTGTAGAGGGTCGCATGCCACGGAAAGTCGCCGATGGTCGCCTTGACTCCGTTGTACACCAGTGGGGTCTGGTTGGTTCTTGCGATACCGCAAACTAAAAACACGACAGTTACAAGCTAAAATCTAAGAAGTAGTCTCACCATGATTTCTTAATTTATGCGATTAGTTTGTGCAATCCCAGTATCAACCAGAACTTATTCACACGAAAGTGATCGCCGTGCTTGACTGTCATCTCTATAATTTACTTCTATGATGATTTCATAGAGATGTTGCAGACACTTGAAGTGCGAACGAAAGTAATCAGCGTCTGCTGCGTACTTTTGAAACAAGGTACTGAAGGTGATTGATATAAACGGCAGAAGCGCCCGTTGAGATAATTCACAGATTGGTTCGAAAAAGAAGTTCCCTTTACTGTAGTAACATAGAAATTTCAACTAACTTTGTTGGGTCTTGTCTTGCGAATCCAGCTGATCGGAAGGATACGGGTAACGGAGAGATATCTTGAGTCGGTTTCGTTGTATCTTCATTTATTGGAATCAATTATTTTTAACAATAGCATGGGTTTGGCGCCAGCCGTATCTAAAATACAAGACTAAACATTTAAGGAACAACTAAATTGCACTAATCTATCGTGACAGAAATTCAAACTCTCACATTCTACCTGAATAAAACATAGATAGAAAATGAAAACGCGGTACAAGCGAATCAAATAAATAATAACTAATATTTGTGGTAAATTTGTCCTGTGAATTATCTCTACCGAGCTCGAATCGTAAAGTTATTCGTCAATCTCTCCCGCCTTATAGCCGCCATAAACTTCGTGGCAATTATGGCCGGATCAGAATGTCCTCAAACTTGCGGGGAATATGTGTCTCGGTAAGGGAAGCACTCAGCTTTACGTCAATGTTTGGTACGACATCGCTGTCACCCCGTTGACCGGTGTAGACGATCACTTTATTGCTGGTAATGTCAACCAGGTTAACGCCGCTCGCGTTCTCCGCATTTCTGGCAATCACCCTTATTACACCCCCCTCGATTTCAACGTAAATCGTAAGCGGACCTGGTATGCATCTGACGGGATCCGGTTCCCACTTTCCATTCGCATTGCACGTCACGGACGTTCTACGAGTAGTGAAGGAAGTCGTGTCCATCATGTATCCTTGACGGCAAGATAATTGCGCTCGAGTACCCGGAGACACCGCGGAGTCGCAGCTCACCCACTGGCCCTTGGAAGAGCAAGCCGCCGTCGTCGACGGGGAGTTCAAAGCGCTGCATTTTATCTCTGTAACAACATTCGTTAAATGATCATCTGCAAATTGGTCTTTTCTACGGTTAAGATGGTGAATTTCCGACCCTGATCTGATTGTTCAGTGCACGAACAGTCCCAGCATACGTAATTATTCCGAAAGACTGTGATTCAAAATCCTCTTGGCTCTATGTTTTTTGATGCACTACTAAGTAGATGCTGACTGCATAGTGTACTGTATGAGACAAGTCTGGAAATGCAATTGTTGCAAGTATCTAAAACCTCGATTATCCCAATAATTGGGACCGTGCCGAGTTCGGATGACCGAAATCTAAGTTTTGTCTCAAGGTAGAATAATATATATACATACAACACAATTTTAAAACGACGAACAGTCCGTATTAAACATCAAAATATATGTTGAACCTCATCCAAACAGTGAACGATTATTTAATTACTTTGGTTCTATAGGTATATGTAGTCGTTTATTGTCAATTGACGAACGGCTGCTCCACATACTTTAGGGAGCAACAATGTATACTTTGCACCAAAAATGTATTTTTTGACAGTCTTGATCAGGATAATCGAGGCTCTACTGTACTGTCTGTTGGAATAAGCCACAGGCTGATTCGTGCGACCGTCACATCATCGATTAACTTCGTCATATGCCACCTCAAATGTGAAACGCTGTAGCAAAAATTTGCAAAACCAGTTCATCCGGTCACTTTATCATTCGAACAGACTTTCATTTTCGAATCAAATTAGCACCGACAGAATTTATACTCACCAACGCACACGGGTGTTTTCGACCACGTTCCCGTGACTGCGCAGAAGACTTCGGTGCTTCCTCTCGCCTTGTAGTTTGAATTGCAGGTGTATACCAGCTGGGTACCAGGCTCCAGCTCGACACCCTGAGGAATCTCGCAGTCAAGCTCGTTGCTACAGAGTGCTCGATGGAGCTTCCAGTGGCCGTTACTTGGCTGCGGCGGCACCAGACAAGCCGACGGCCTCGCTACAGGCGGCCGGGACGACGGTCTTGGAGTCGGCGGTGGCGTCGGCGTCGGTGTCACGGGAGTAACGGGCCCCGGAGTGCCCGAACCACCGCAACGCAAGGGATCCTCGTCCGAGCCGTCGGCGCAATTGCGGACTCCGTTGCAGGTGAGGTCGCCGTCGATGCATGCGCCGTAATTGCACCGGAATACCATTTGGCTGCAGCTTTATTGGATTTCGAAAGGGCTTTAGGCTGTCTTCATTATTCACGTATTATAATAAATCTTACATCTCTCGCCACAGGAATGTATCAGAATAAATTCGGAGTGCGTACACAAGTCGATCGAAAAACTACCGTCGCGTTAATTTTGGAGATGAGGTCCAAGGTGAACGAACGATAAAATCGTAACTATAACATCGTCATCAGCGTAGAAATTCTCGTGAACTAGGCTAATTGGAAAGACTCGCTTGATGTCTCGTTCTGAAATTTCTCCACGGGCCTGAAGCAGATTCTCGTGATGATTTGCGGATCAGGTAACGTTGATGGACAACGACACCCCTGTAAGACCGTATTGTGCCGCAAACCAAGATACGATCTACTAAGGAGACATCAAGAAGGAGTCTACAAAATCTCTTACACCGAGATACCTGTATAGTACCTCTTCAAGATATGCTACTGATGGGTCTATCAGTACTCGCGTACGATTGTACCAGTGCAGTAACAAAGAATTTTTTTAAATCTTCAATCAATCTGATACACATGTGACGATCTCTGTGAAGCTGAGTTCACTCTGCGAAGAATAACGAGGATATACATGTGTTGAACGCGAAAGTGGCTTTTGCAGATGACCTTATTGTAGGTTCCTGGAGAACCAGTAGTAAAAAGTCTAAGGTGCAGCTTACGGAAAGGATCCGCAGGCATTGGTAGTTTCGTCACTCTGATCGGCGCAGTCGACGATCCCGTCGCAGAGAGACGTCGAGTTTATGCACTGGCCATTCCTGCACCGGAAGTCCCCGATACCGCAGCTCGCCTCAGGGTCAGCTGCCGAAATACCCGGGCACCTGCTAAGTGCCTCGTCGCTGTTGTCGATGCAGTCCTTGACGCCGTTGCAGACCGCGTCTCCGTTTACGCAGGCACCGTAAGTACACCGGAATGCGTAATCCGGACAGGTCAACTCTGGCTTTGTGCACTCGACCTGGGTCTCGTCGCTCTGGTCGGAACAGTCGGCTCTTCCGTCGCACAGCAATTCGCTCGCGATGCATTCCCCGTTTCGACAAGCGAACTGGTTCTCTCTGCCGTAAAGTTTTCGTCATTTATTTCGGAAATTCCATGCCATCTGAAATATTCGAGTCGAATCGTGATATCCACTTACCCGCAACTCCTTCCGTTGACATTGTTCGATTGTGAATTTCTAACGACTTCTTGAGCGCTACCGGATGCGAAGAGGGCTGCGGACCGGAAATTCCGGGGAAAAAAAATTTCAGCAATTCAATGGTTATGGTTACTTAAATTTTGTATTTCTAGTTTTTATTGACTGTTGTTAAAAAGTTTATCGCTTATAATTATGCGAAAATCGACAAAAGTTCACGGTCATTTTACGGGCTAATCAACGGGAGGTCAACCGCGCGTTAACCGGTTACACAAGTTCTTCGAGTTTTTTTTTTCTCGTCCTTTATATCTGAACAGTTTTTAGATACCGCGATGAGTAGCAACGATCACATGCATGCGGATTTAGAATGTGAATACTGAAGATTATCCTTCGTTCGAGCAGACAAGATGACGTGAGCATGGTCGTTTTAGATCCGGCTTAACTCTGTTTTACAGATTTTCTAACTGTTGGTGAGAAACGGGTCTTTTTCTACGGTCGATGTTCCTCGGAACATGCTGAGTCAAGGATAAACGTCGTCTGTGTACACGTATTGCACGGGTATTTCCCATCGGTCGGAGAAGGCAGTCCAGAGAGTAAACATATTTAATATGATTGAGAAACACTATGAACCGTATCGACTTTGTTTGAATTCTCTGATAACCTTTGACCGCTATGGATCGCGAAAAATACAGAGAAGTTTTATGCGTGTTCACGTTTGACGAAAATATTTCAAAATTGAAAAAAAATCGCTACATATTCTTTCGATCTAGCTATAAGAATGAAACAAGCCTCTCGTGTTTTACAATTCATGAGCAAATCGAACTTCACGATTCAAAAACCTGTTATTCAGTTTTCAGGAAAATCGAGCGTGAAAACTATGACGCGTTTCAGCAATAAACTTGGCCGTCAGGTTGCCACAACTTTCACAAAACTGTAATGAAATTGTTCGATTTCAAGTTCAACGCAGTTGTCCTCGTATACCGTTGTTACGAACACTCGTGGCGAAATACTTGGTTAAAATAAGAGTGAATTGAATCTCATTCCCGCGTTACCGAAAGAGATTGAATTTAGAAAGTTTAATTAACTTTACAAGAATAACAATCTGTATTACTCGCGCGTCCGGCTAAAAAATGAATGCATCTCCATCACTACACTAATAACAATGACGTCAATCACTCACCACAAACGAAAGTTAGAATAGCGGCACGTTTGACGGCGAGTATTGCCGTCATTATAGCCTCACGGACAATTATCGGTTTTAAATAACTGCAGCGTATGTCGAGCGTTTAGGAAATCCCAAACAACCTTCTACGAACGACAGAACAACAAGAACTACGTGCTGGCTCGTCGCGCGTGTTCTGCAGCTAACGAACCAACCTGCAGAGCGGTCAGCGTAG
Organism: Neodiprion fabricii; assembly: GCF_021155785.1. Classification (NCBI taxonomy): domain Eukaryota; kingdom Metazoa; phylum Arthropoda; class Insecta; order Hymenoptera; family Diprionidae; genus Neodiprion; species Neodiprion fabricii. Next base: position 26,245,813 of record NC_060244.1, on the reverse strand, counting down.
ACTGGTCAGTTTGAGAGAAACAAGTATGGTCGAACTCTATGCTGAGGAAGGAAAAAAATGCGTAGAACTGTAATAAAAATAATCATAAGAAGAAGAAATTCCACGCTCAGAAAATCTCAGGCGGCGGATTCGCTGCGCAGCTCGTGTGGGCACGAGACTTTATCAACAGTGCTTAATTTATTATACCGTGTAACGCAATAAAAGGTAACATTCAAAGCTTTTCACGGAATACATTATAGCCCGGTCAATAGGGAATAAAAAATGTAATGATTTTCATGTATGTTATTTAGTTCCGGGCTCCGATTGTGTTAATGCGAAGTATACCTACTCTATCCACCGATTCAAATCTACATTCGAAACTTTTTCTCCTTAATGGGCACATTTTACCACCTCACCCCTGTACATAGAAATATAATAATGTAACATATCCAAAACGGAGCTTGCATGAATTTCGGAGCGCGCGACGAACTTTGTATGGAGTCTGACAGTGTTACCAACTAAATTTACGGTGAAAAAATTTCTCACGAGCGAAATTGCCGGCACTTCAAGAGCAATCCGAAATATAAGTTCAAGTGCAATCCGTTCTTAAAAGAAAATCCGAGACAGCCGGTTTTTCACGGTGCCTTCGATATAATCTATATTTCTAATGTCTAATCGCGGAAGCGATATGAAAGTGCATAAGAAGGGACAACAAATGGTACTATTTACGGTACACGATATCGTTTATATCAACGAAAATATGTAGAAAACTGATGTTAATTAGGGAGGTATTGAAGCAAAAACAGTACTGGTATAAAGACAATTGGCACGAACACACATCGATATAAAGACAAAAGTGTATAAGTAAAACGACTCTCTAATGAAATTGTTTAACTTTGACTTCAACAGAATCGTTCTTCAATCTCGTCATTTTCGAGACCTTAAGTAAATTAATCGGTTGAAACCTGACGAAATTGAATCTTTTTCCCAGTTAATGAAATCGAATGAATTTGTAAAAAATACACCTCATTTGACAAGGATAGAAATCTCAATTGTACTTACGTTTATCCAGTTGTGTAAAATAAAAACCTCCACTATACTAGCAAGCATGACATGATTCACTCACCACAAGCGAACAGAGTCAGAATCGCGAATACTACCGGCATTATAGCCCCACAGCAAATGATTGGTTTTAATCAGCTACAGTATAAGTTGAGCTATTGAATAATCGTAAGTAGATGTACACGAAGAATAAGGATAAGTTTTTGTCAGCTAAATAAATAATTGATCGTTCTGAGGAGGGCCCCTATTCGGGCAGAAACGTTAACGATAATTTACGTAACGCACTTCTGATCGCTCACCAATATTCGCCACTTCGCTTCAATAAGGATAACTACATGCTGGCTCTTCACGCCGATTCTGACCAGCCAACCACCGCAGTCTGAATAGATTGAGGAGCTTGAGAGAAACAAATATGATCGGAGTTTATGAGAAATATGGAAAAAATACAACTGCAGTAATAATAATCATAAGAGGAAATAATCCCCCAGACGGAGACCTCCCCGCGGTCAGTAGGAGTAGGAGACTTTATCGATAATATTTAACTCTTATACCTACCGTGTAACGCAACAAAGGATTCCATCCAATGGTTGTCAGATCATACATGTACGATGGATTCTCCTAGCTTGATCAGTGACACACAACGCATTACGACGAATGCTATGTATAGTTCACATTCTGTAATACAAATGTTTTCCATGTACACAATTTACAGGTTACTTCGATATTTATTCATATTTGTTTATTGATCGGGATTTGAGACATTTGCGCATTCTGCTCCCTCAAAATATTATTCAAACATTCAACCTTACGAGTGAATATTTGGTTCCTGTATTACCCGATCTTGCACAACAGCCAGTTTTGTCGTGCTTCAAGAATATTTTACGTGACTGATGATAAAATATGGTCAATGAACAAATGAGATTATCAGGCTTTAGGTTTGCACGGTGGAAAGGATTGATGTTGTTCTAAACTTGACATCACTTTTCGAATCCATGACATGTGGAAGGGAACCTTGGTGTAAAGAGAGGTAGCGTTACCATTACAGGTTCCATCTCCACTCGACGGCCTAAAAGAGGTGCTCAAGACTCCCATGACGTACCACTTTCCGTCGTTTTCGAACACCAGACCACCACCGCTGTCTCCTTCGCAGGCGTCCGTTCCTGGAATTTAATTGTAATTATACTTCCCTTCTATTCTGAGTTGTTACCTTGGAGTAAACATAAGTGGAAATCTTTTAGTATCACCGTTGCCGCTGCCAACACAGAACTTGTCGTTCCCTGTAAGCTCCAGGTTGTCTTCGTTGTTATTGGACATTTTGCACTCGCTAAGAGCTATGTAGGGGTTGTTTGTAGTCACAAGAGTTGCGGTTGACGGGCCGGTTCCTGTTCTACGAAATCCAGCCAGTCTTCCCACCATGCCGGATTTTAGTAGCTGCTCTTTGATACCCAAGGCATCCATACATGCTGGAGTTGAAATACCGGACAGTCGAAACGGCTTCTGTAACTCGATGATCGCGATGTCGGAGCCATAATTACCGTTCAAGCCGGAATACTCGCAAGGGATGTGGATGCTTTTCACCTAAACAGGCCATATTAACGAGTTACTACTCGGATAGTGTCGAGAAAAAAGGTATAATGTATTTCTGAAGGTGGATCGCAATTATGCTACTAACCGCAGCCTTCTGAACGATCCGTGAATCGTGGAGCGGAGAGTCATAATCGCGGAGCTTGTTTCCAATAATCACGTGAAACCTTTCAGGTAACTCAACCGACTTCGAAATATCGTTATAAACGCAATGGGCGGCAGTCAACAAAATGTTGTTTTGGATTATCGTTGCACCGCACATGAACTCCTTGAGGTGCTGGGACGTTTTTTTCTGCTTGTACAACATCGCGTGCCATGGAAAATATGGGAGATCGACGACGTTTCCATTTACCACGGTTCGAGTTGACTGCGCATTCAATATTCCGCACACTGGAACTGAATTCAACGGATACGTGATTACAATCATGTTAAAACGACCGTGCCAATGACTCGTTAACCATGTGAACGTCCTCAGTGAGACGCCGTAACCACCTACCTGGGAGGCAGGTGATCGGGTCGGGCTCCCATTGGCCGTTCAAGTTACACGTCACAGTTTTGCTGCTTGTCTTCTGAAGAGTCGAATCCACCTCGTAAGACGGTCGACATTCGAGTGAAGCCGTAGTGTTTGGTAGCACCGTAGAACCACACGGCGTCCCTTGATTCTGTCTATAACAAGTCGTTGTCATCGAAGTAGAGTCCAGTGAAGGGCAGGTGATTTCTATAAAATGCAAGTTAGAAGCCGATTTTTAATAGCCTGCTCCCTTCGCTGACAGTATCTTATCAATATACGTGCGTAAGGTGCCCCATTTCCGAACAGTGCGCTAAACGACGCAATTAGTTACCTAACCCATATTTCACACGCTGTCAGTGACACCTTCGTTTCTTCTCAAATCGTATTTCCCTTTACACATGCTTGAAAGAATGGTGTACGTTACACGTGCGAATAGGCGACACCTGACTCGTGTGATCACAGCACTCGCTTTGGCTCATGCTGCAAATTTCACATTCATCGGCCCACATTCCGCACTTGTATCACAATGTACTATTTATTATCGTTTATATTTTTGTGAATAGCAAAAAACGATAGACTCTCGTAAAAATTTACAAATCCGACGTCTCAAGAGCGTCTCGTTCTCGGCCATTTACGGTGTAAATAGAATCGAACCGAACGTGCTTCCTTTTTTCTGAAGCCTATTACTTTACTACAGCTACCAAACTATGAAATGCAACTACCGGAGAATACGAATAATTTTTTGAATTAATCTTCCGAGGACTGAGGAAACGTAACGAAGCATGCTACGTTCTACATACGAAAAGCTTTAACCCACCGATGCAGGTGGGTATCGCTGACCATTTTCCTAGCTGCAGTCTACAAAAAACATCAGGGCTGCCATTCATTCGAAATCCAGGTTTGCAGCTGTATAACAGCTGACTCCCGGGTCCCAGTGCTGCGCCCTCTAGAAGACTGCAATCCGCGTTTGCCTCGCAGAGAGCCGGATGAAGTCTCCGTTCGCCATTGGTAGGCTGGGGTGGTACCCGACAAGATCCTGTCGGTATTCGGAAGTCAGTGGGGTCCATAGTGCTCGTTTTTGTCGTTGTCGTCGGCGTCGGCCAAGTTCTAGAAGTGGAAGTGCTCGGCGTCGGAGTTGGGGTCACAAACGGTCGTGGAGTATGCGATCCGTCGGGCGTTGGTAGCGGCGAACTGTTTCAAGACAAGTTGCATAACCGTACGGTGAGATCATAAACGATGAAGAATAGAGAGATGCGATTATTCATCCCACCTAGAACTACAAGGCTGGAGTAATTGATGCAAGGGTAAGAATAAAACCAGCCCATTAATACGCGAAGAAAAATCTTACACGTAGGAACCGCATCCCTGGTAAGACTTGTATCGCTCCAAATGGAAAATCACGTCTTGAATCCACGACATGTAAGTCGAGACTTTGGTGTAAAGCGAGTAAGAATATTTGTCGCACGTTCTTTCTCCATTGCTGATGTCTACGCCGAGACCAACGCTGACGATCCCCATAACGTACCACAAGTCATTTTTCTGAAACACCAATCCACCCCCACTGTCACCCTCGCACACAGCCGATCCTGAAATCAACCAAATATTACGACCCTCCATATTTCTATTACTTCCTCTCTTATTTCCAACAGTTTCACTCGTTAAATTAGCTGCAAATTCAGCCAAAGAACTTCATATGTAACTCCAGCTCTCGTTCTCTATGAGAAACCGTATCAGTGAACAGTTTTTTTTCCAACTATTTTTCGGAACCGCTACAGCATATTCGCTGTGAGTTTCCATGTACAGGGAAACTGTATTTACAGGTGAAATATGAAACTGGATAGCATGCAATACTGAATTGAATTTGAAATTAGAAAGTTATCGATATCTGCACGTTTGTGATTATAATGATAAAAAAACCATGTCGAAAAAACAAATTTCGACACTTGTAGAAATATCAACTTTCCAAATTAGAGTATAATTCAAGTGATTACTTATTTTAACGACTTCCGAAGAACTGTAGAGAAAAAAAACACCAAGTAAAACTGTGCTTAATGGCACGGTTCTCGTCGAGATAGAGAACTGGATAACACAGAAAAAAAAACTTTGACGAATTTGGAACTGATACAGAGTCAGCAACTATAAGAATTTCAAAAGTACCCCAAATATGGACCGTACTGACAAATGCGTGCCTAAATTCATCGGGAATCGTAACGCACCATTCGTATAACCGGCGCAGAATTTATCATTGCTGATGAAGACCTCAGCTTCAGCATTGTTCTTCGAAGACTTGCACTGATTGTACGATATGTAAGGTAGCGTCAGAGTCTGCAGAACGGCACTCGTCTCGCCTGCGGCAGTCCTACCGAAACCGGCAACTTTTCCGGAAACACCAGGCTCCAGTGTCTGCTCACTGTACCCAGAAAGGTCTAAACAAGCGGGCTGAAGAATGCTGGACAATTCGAATGGCTGCTTAAGTTCCAGCAGCGCGATGTCGGTTGCGTAGTTTCCATTCAGTCCGTAATACTGGCAATGTGCGTAAACATTTTTCACCTGAAAAAAGATGACCTTGAACTTGATTAAAAAAATAATAGCAAAAGAGCCGAACACGACGCATTACGAACGAACCTCAGCCTGTCGAACGATTTTGCGATCATGCAGCGGGGAATCATAATCGCGGAACGTATTTCCAGTGAGGAGGAAGAGTTTCTCCGGGTCCTCCGTAGTCTTACTGTTCTCATTGTAGATGCAATGAGCAGCCGTCATCACCAGGTTGGTATGAATAATCGTCGCGCCACAGTGAAACTCCTTTTTGAGTCCTTGCCGCGTGTTCCTCTCCTTGTAAAGGGTTGCGTGCCATGGAAAGTCGCCGACGGACGCCTTTTCTCCCTTGTGTACTAATGGGGTGTGGTTGGGTATTGCAACGCCACAAACTGGAAACATGGTGAAAGGAAATCGATTGTGAGATGAACCAAGAACCAAATATTAGTTTGCGATTTCTATCGATAGTGCGATCCCAGGATCAAGATCGTCGTTTTCGCGTACGTGTCATTTTTTTCATCATGATACGAAACAAACAACTTGATCGATTAATTTGAAATTTGAATAAAAAATTATCTACATCCAGACGATGTTACAGTAATTTTTTCAAACCTTTTGTGCATCCGGTTTCAAAATTACGAACGTACAAATTTATAGAAAATTCGTAACTCCTACATTCTTAAGATCGTTAATTGAACTGTAAATTAAAATTTCAAGTAATTGAAACACATTTTTAAGCATCTTTGTGTAATATTCAATCGCATGGGTTCGTTTACAATTTCTCCGTAAGTAGAATTCCAAAGGAACCACTGATTGTGATCGGCATATGTAGATATAATTATGCGCAGTTGAGCTTTACGCGAAAAAGAAAAGCTTTTCGGATCAACTGCTTATATAGATGAGAAAGCGATGAAAGTATTATAAATACGTGGCCAGCACAAATCGTATGCGTATACTTGGTATGCATCTTATGGGGTCCGGTTCCCACGTTCCGTTCGGAGTGCACAAGATGATCTCTCTGCGACTCGTTAACGAAGTCGTATCCGTCCTGTATCCCTGACGACAAGATACTTGGGCTCGTATACCCGGGGACACCGCAGAGTCGCAGCTCACCAACTTGCCCAAATGATAGCACGAAGCCGTCGTCGACGGGGAGTTCAAAGCGTTGCATTTTATCTCTGCAACATCATTCGATTAACGTTCATGTGCATCCGGTTGATCGACCGCTACTGCTGAGATGCTGCGTCACTTTTACACTCAAACCATCGAACCCATTCTCAAATCGTACAGGATTTGATTGAGATTGGACTCACCGATACATTCGGGAATTTCAGACCACGTTCCCTTGACTCCGCAGAACACGGCAGCGTTCCCATTTATCCTGTAGTTGGGTCTGCAGGTATAAATCAGCTGACTACCAGGCTCGAGTTGAAGACCTTGAGGAACGTCGCATTCCCTGTTGCTGTCACAGAGTGTTCGATGAAGCTTCCACTGACCATTACTTGGTTGCGGTGGCACCAGGCAAGGCGATGGCCGTCTTAGACCTCCTGTTTCCGTGTCTCTTTTAGAACGGATGGCCGACTCGACGGCAGTCGTATAATTGACTACACCACTGTTCGAAATGATGGAAGCATTTCAAATATGAACAATTCTGTTTTTCGGCAATGAGCCGGTGGCAGTTGATACGTATGAGTTTGATGACGGTATGTCACGTGATAGAATAATCAAATCCTCATCTCGGCCGACGAATTAGCCTGTGTGGTTGTGTGTTGTGGACTGGATAAATATTTGAATCGAATTCTGATTTCCACTTACCCGCGATTCTTTTCGATGACATCGTTCGGTAGCGAATTTCCAACGACTTCTTGAGCATTATCGAATGCGAAGAGAACTGGACGCCGGGAATTTCCACCCGAAAATAAATCGTTTCATTAATTGAACAAAAATGCATCTAAAAATTTTTTAATATGTATTTTTGTCATGCAAAAAATTGTATATGATGAAAATTGTAACACTGATAATACTCGTAAGCTCTGAAAGCATTGTTTGAATCTAACATATAAATTTCATAATATTAAAGACTGATCGAATTTAAAGAAAATTGTGAATGATTTTTATCGAAACGAGAAAATAATTCTTCATCTACTTAATTTCACATTTCATTCACGCTGCGTGTTGCACATATGATAATGTGACTCAATATGCTCGCGCTTAACGCAACTTCCGTCACATCGTCGTCAGATGTGCCGGCAAAAATTTTGCGGTTTCACTCGCATGACGTGTGTCATACATTTGTTAACTGGATTATAATCATGCGAAAATCAGTTTAGCTTTAGAGTCATTTTCCCGGCTAATTAGCATAAGATCAACCGCTCGTTACTTAATCACACAATTTATGAAAAGGAAGGGAGAATTACCAAACAATAGCAAAATCATTAGTGCGAGTAGAAGCGATTATATATGAGGACGCGGGCGTTAAACGTGAGCCTGAAAATCCCCGTTGCAAAAAAAATTCGACGACGCGAATTGCAGGTTACTCGGAATCAGACTTTAATCTGTATCACGGATTGGCTGACTGTGGAAGAGAATGAATATTTTCCTATGGTTGATATTCCTGAGAACCTTCTTTGTCAAGGATAAACGTCGTCCGCCTGAGCGTATTGCGTAGATATTTCTCATCGGTCGCGAAGGACAACTCCGCACATGAATTTTCGTTGCTTTGTTACAGTGAGAAACACTGCTTGGCGTATCAACTTTGATCAGATTCTTCAGTGACCTTAACGGCCATGGATCGAAAGAATCACAAACATGTTTCATTAACGCACTTAATTATAGGTATATAGAAACAACAAGCCATATTATCAAGAATATCGAAATTGAGAAAAAACCGGTTTCTACTTTCCCTGTACGTATGTACAGCTATTAAATAAAGCACGCCTTGTCTGATACGCATTAAATAAACAAAATAATTCTGTTGCCTGAACGGAAAATCTGTTCTTCATTCATTGGTCTTTAAATCCGTTCAGTTCTCAGCGAGAGCGTTAATTGAAAAAAACCAATTCACGTTTGAACAATAAATTCCATCGTCATGTTGCCACAACTTTCACAGCTATGTGATGAAATTGTTCGTTTTCAATTTCAACACAATTTTCATTAAACTTCGTTATTAGAAACATATTAATCTAGGTGAAATGATTTGTTCAGGACCTGAGCGAATTGGATCTTTTCCCAGTTACTGACGGTGCAGGTTGAATTCGGAAAGGATGAATGACTTTACAAGGATGATGACCCGCATTATAGATGCACCGAGTCGCATCGTGCACAACTATCTGTACCCACTACACTCAAAATCATGACGTCGATCACTCACCACAAATGAAAGTCAAAACTGCGGCACGTTTAACAGCGAATATCGCCGTCATTATAACTTCACATTCAATTATAAGTTTTAATCAACTGGAGTGTTTGTCGCGCGTTTGGGTCATCGCAGGAAACCTGTCCGGTAAGTCGGATGAGCAAAAACTACTACACGTTAACTTCGCACGCGTGCTGACCAGCCAACCCAAGCGGTCGGCGTAGTCTGAAGAGATTGCGAGAAACAAGCATGGACGGACTTTACGTCGAAGAAAAAAAATACACAGAAGTAGATAATAAGAATAATCATCACAAAGAGGAAGAAATTCCCGGCGCAGAAAACTTCGCGTGGCCGATTCGACGCGCTCATGTGTGTAGAAAACCTCATGGCCGATAATGCTTATTTGTTACCGTGTTAGGCAGTAAAAGAACTCACTCATCGAAATGTTTTTGGGGAATATATGTGGGCATAACGTGGATCTTCCAAGTCATGATCAATTGACGTAATTCTGTAACCTAGTAGGCGATATATAGTTTAAGCTTCGTACTAAAAATGTTTCCAAACATAAGTTTGGTTTTATTGGTTGTTATATATTAGTAAAGTTTCTGGTCCAGACTTCTCAAAGCGAGGATTCTCGGAAAATCTGGCCTTACTCGAGGCGAGACAAAAGTGTCGAGAAATCGAGAAATCGAGAAATCGCGTCTTCATTGTACGTAAGTGTAGATACTGTATGCGAATTTTATTTAAAGATTGTTTCTATGAAGATACTGCAGGTACCTACTATTTACCCCTACATATTCACCCCGTAAGTGACGCTCAATGGCAAACGGTCATCCCTGAAATTGCATTTAGATTTAGCTCGATTACAAACAAGAAACAATTTTTTACTACCACTTTGGCCTCCGACGCAAAACTTGTCTTTTGTTGTGAGCCCCGAGCTGTCCTTGATACTGTCAGATATTCCGCATTCCGAATGTGGCTTTTGATAGCCTACCGATGTAATAAAATATTATAAATTTTGGCTAAATGGGCAATCAATTAAACTTTTTCGGGATAGTTTTGGGAATTTTTTATAATCAAAGAGTGACCTGAACATATACGTGATACTAAATTTTTACCGAAATACATTATTACATTGTCGATGAATCACGTCTATGTCTATATAATTTTTTGCGAGACAACGCCAAAGGAATTGACGTAATCCAAGTTATTTAGCTATTCACACCGAATTTTATAATTAAGAATCGCACAGTTGTGTTCATATGCTATTTTCAGCTTGTTCGGTTGGCTATTTCACCTTTAATCGCATCGGTCGTTGGAGTCTTAGTCTTAGTCCAAGTATTAGAATATGTAGGTGTTTGTATGTCCTTTAAAAGCGTTTGGTAACACTGAAATTTACTGAAATAGTAGTATTCAAGCTTTTGTTTATCATTTTGGTCGCTTGTTTCGCACCTTTAAAGGAAACGCGGTAGCTTACAAATATATGAATACAATGAATGTTCATTGACATAGGACTAGTCCTAAAGTCTTAAATTGTCACTGAAGGTTATCGATTTTAAATCCAATTGACTAATTCGGCCGTTCGTGGACAACTGTTTCTTTTCGAGCGATCGCTTTATGTTCTTCACAGAAGGAAAGGGCAGGAGAATTCCGGACAATAACAAATTCTTATTTTCGCTTAAAGTGGCTGGCATATGCATTACAGCCATTCCGCCATACTTGGAATACTTGAAGTTACTGGCGTCGAATCAACGTGTCATTTCGTCTTTATCCGTGTATTGTTCACAGGGTGTTGAATCCGCAAAAAAAAACTAATCAATGAATGCGCCGTACTTGCGAGCCTTCAACCCTTTTATCTATACTGCACATTTATATTGGAGGTCAAGAGTTCCTTGTTAAACTTTTATCTATAGTTGTACGTACAAATTGCAATCACAAACAAACTTGATAAGTATTTGGTATGTAATCTGTGCGCTGCCGTGCGACAAGTAGGTCTTGTCACGGCCCACTCATATTTTCCACCGTCTGATCTAAAATTTTGTAAATTCACGTAACCATTTATCGACCAGATCCACACGACGAGTAAGTCTCGTATGTTTGTAAACTGGTCATCACGCTCCGAATCCACGGCATGTGGGTGAGAACCTTGGTGTAGAGGGCGTAAGAGTTAGGTATGCAGGTTTTCTGGCCATTCAACGTACTCGCCCCTAAATTGACGCTCAAAACTCCCATGACGTGCCACTTTCCGTCACTCTGAAACACCAGACCACCGCCGCTGTCTCCTTGGCAAACGGCCGCCCCTGGAATTAATGAGATCGAATCAAATTTCTTCCTTTCTTGGCCTTTTTCGCGAAACTGAAAATTAGTAACCGTGTATCTTGGTACCGTTTCGGCCTTTGCCGCAGAACTTATCGTTCGATATAAGCCCCACGTCTTCCTGGGTACCAACGGACATTTTGCACTCGCTGTAAGATACGTAGGAGATGTTCGTGGTCAAGAGGGTTGCGCTCGACAAGCCAGTTTCTGTTCCACCAAATCCAGCTATTCTTGCAGTCCTGCCAGGCTCAAGCAATTGCTCGTTGTTACCAACGACATCCATACAGGCCGGGATTAAGATTGCGGAGAGCTGAAACGACTCCCGCAACTCGAGGATCGCGATGTCAGAATTGTAATTACCGTTCAAGCCAAAATACTCGCAAGGGATGTGGATGCTTTTCACCTGAGCAAGAAACACAACCGTAACGTTACTACCCAAAATAACATCAAAACCTATGCAGGTATGTGTTTCCTGAGAAGGACCGCCATCATGCTACTAACCGCGGCTTTCTGTACAACCCGTTGATCGTGAAGCGGAGAGTCGTAATCTCGGAATTTGTTTCCCGTAATCACGTAAAAATTTTCAGCCAATTCAACCGTCTTGAATTGGTCGTCATAAACACAATGAGCGGCGGTGAGCACAAGGTTGTTTTGGATTATCGTTCCGCCACACTGAAACATCTTTGGACCTTCGGGCCGCTTCTCTTGCTTGTACAACGTCGCGTGCCACGGGAATTGTGAGATATCAGCGGGGACTCCACTCAACACGGTGGGGGTGAACTGAGTATTCGGTATTCCGCACACTGAAACCAAATTGAAAGAATGCGTGACTCCAACCTACTGAAAATACACCTTTTAAGTGCCTGTTAACAATACGATTGAGCTAAACTAGGCGCTGTCGCTGCTTACTTGGAAGGCAACTTATAGGGTTGGGCTCCCACTCGCCGTTCGCATTACAACTCACAAATTTACTGCCAGCTTTTGCAAGACTCGGATCTTCAGTATAAGCAGGTCGACATATGAGTGCGGCCGTGGTATATGGTAACGCTGAAGAGTTGCACGGTGTATAACTATTCGACCGATAGCAAGTCACTATCGTCGATGCAGAATCCAGCGAGGGGCAGGTGATCTCTGTAAAATATCCCAGTCAATTGCGCATTGAAAGCAAATATTAAAGTACATCCTGTGCCCTTTCCATACAATGTCTTGGAGATCTTTTTGTATTTTCATCAGAAATCGGGAAGAGTCGCCAACTCTGGTTTCAGTGCGATTTCACGGTTTAGGGAGCGCGGTCGTTCTCTCATATTCACATTGCGATTGTGAAAGTACAAGAATAAGAATTGGAATCTTTTGATCCCCCACAACATTCTATATTCAATGTACAACAAATTTTGACCCACCAATGCAGGATGGGATTGCTGACCAGTTTCCGTTCAATCCGCAGAAGACGTTTGAACTCCCGTTGATTCGAAACCCAGGTAAGCAACTGTATACCAGCTGACTTCCGGGTCCCAGTGCAGCACTCTCAGGAAGGCTGCAATCGGTTTTTCCATTGCAGAGAGCTGGATCAATCCTAAATTTCCCATTGGTAGGCTGTGGTGGTATCACACAGGGTACGCTTGGTGCATTTAGCGGCATTTGCATTTCAACCAAATCAGGAGTTGGCATCATCATCATCATCGGCGACTTTGCTGGCGACGGCGACGGCTCGACCGGTGTTATGGGATTGGCTACATTTGGCGATGATTGGACCGGTGTTATGGGATTGGCTACATTTGGCGATGATTGGAACGGTGTTATGGGATTTGCTCCATTTAGCGATGATGTGACTGGTGTTATGGGATTGGCTACATTTGGCGATGATTGGAACGGTGTTATGGGATTTGCTCCATTTAGCGATGATGTGACAGGTGTTATGGGATTGGCTACATTTGGCGATGATTGGAACGGTGTTATGGGATTTGCTCCATTTAGCGATGATGTGACTGGTGTTATGGGATTGGCTACATTTGGCGATGATTGGAACGGTGTTATGGGATTTGCTCCATTTAGCGATGATGTGACAGGTGTTATGGGATTGGCTACATTTGGCGATGATTGGAACGGTGTTATGGGATTGGCTCCATTTGGCGATGATATGACTGGTGTTATGGGATTGGCTACATTTGGCGATGATTGGAACGGTGTTATGGGATTGGCTCCATTTGGCGATAATCGGAATGATGTTATGGGATTGGCTCCGTTTGGCGATAACTGGAATGGTGTTATGGGATCGGTTAAATTTGGCGATGATTGGACGGGTGTTATGGGATAAGTGGTGTTCTGCGATAGTTGAATCCGCGGTGGGCTGTTTCAAGACAATAAAAACAACGACACAGTGAGATTTATGAAAATGAAAAAGACAGATAGTAGAAGAGAATTACTTTCATGTATTTCATCTAGAACCAAAAGGCTCAAATAACTCATGCAAAGCTGAGAATAAAATCAGCCAAAAATATTGTGAAGAAAGAGCTTACATGTAGAAACTGCACACAGGGTAAGACTTGTATCGCTCCAACTTGAAGAAAACGTCTTCGATCCACGGTATGTAGGCAGATATCTTGGTGTACAGCGAGTAGGGATTTTCACCACAGTTCGTGCTGGTTGAATCCACCAAACTAGAGTGAAAGCCCACACTATAGATCCCTACGAGGTGCCACAGTCCGTTCTTTTGCACCACCAACCCACCCCCAGTATCCCAGTCACACACAGTCGTTTCTGAAATTATCAAAATTTTGCATGAGATCTTCCTCTGTTCCATTCACATGATTCCGTTGATTGAGATTAGTACATACAGGCGTGTAGGATATTTATTTACGTACCGTTAGAATAAGCACCGCATAATTCGTCATTCTTTATTATCACTTGAATCCCAGAGTCGTTGTACGGCGTTCTACACTCGCTGTTTGACACATGACTAACTTCTACAGTTTGAAGTATCGGGCGAGATGCTGTGACGGAATTTATACCGAATCCATCGATCTTTCCTGGGACGCCGGATTCGAAAACTAGTTCACTTTGCCTCGAGTCGTCCAGACAAACGGGAAGTATTTTAGTCGCGAACTGAAATGGCTCCGACAACTCGATCAGCGCTATGTCCGAGGTATCGTTGGGCAAAAGGTTGGAGTTCTCGCAATTTCTGTACACATTTTTCACCTGGCAAATGAAAATTGAACACCGTTAAGAATATAAGTGCATTGGGCACTTAAATAGAACCAGAAAGAATACGAAAATGATCATCACTACCTTGTGAACGATCCACGAAACGCTGTGGAGATCACTCAGATCCCGATAAACATTTCCCGCAGTGACTCGAAGACGCCCAAGGTTTTCGGATGCCCCTGATGTTCTTTCCAAAACACAGTGAGCTGCGGTCAGCACGAAGTTGGGCCGAATAATGGTCGCACTACACCGGAATGCGTGCTGGACTCTCCCTTCGGAGCTGATTTCCGTCCAAAGATTGGCGTGCCAAGGAAAACCCCCAGTTTCTACAGAGATACCGTTTACTGTCTCCTGCTTCCGACCGGAACGATTATCCAGTCCGCAAACTGAAATCGCAGCGTGCAGTTAAGATGTTTATAACAACAGTGAAAAGAACTTTGATACTCCAATTTCAATTTTCAATCGACATCATACTTGGGCGGCATGTAATTGGCTCCGGCTCCCACCTTCCGTTCTGATTGCACTCAACATCTTGTTCAACAACGGTCGGCACTGGATTCGATTCCAGTCCATAATTTACCCGGCACGTAACCTTCGCCTTTGTACGGGGCAAAATGGAGTTCTGACAGCTGACGCGCTTCCCAAGACGGGAACAAGTAGCCGCCCTTGAAACTGAGTTCAATGGTGTGCATGTGGTGACTGAAACATGTCCTGATGGTCAAAGAAGACGTGAACTCACACGGAGACTAAGCGATAGTCAAAAGCAATGAGTTTGCATGTTTTCGCCGTTTAACACTCAAATTCCCGCAGTCAAGCTTATGGAATACCCACCGATGCACTCGGGAATCGGTGACCAATTTCCTCCGGCTCCACAATAAACGTCGGCGCTTCCTCTGACTCCGAAATCTGTATCACACGAATATACCAGCCGGCTACCAGGCCTCAACGCGATACTCTGAGGAATATCGCAGTCTTCGTTGCCCGGGCAAAAATCACGATGAAGCCGCCACTGCCCGTTCAGAGGCTGCGCCGGCACAATGCAGGACGAGTAATTCAATGTCCTGATCGTTGAAACTCCCAGCGATGTCGACGGTGTCAATGGTTTCGAATCCTCGCTATCGGATGCAATTGCCAGCACCCTGTTCATCATTGGACGCCTGACTTTGTATATAACCTTACGACGCGTTGGCTTTGTTTCTTTTTTGCTAGATAATGATCAACAATAGTTGAGGTGCTGCTGCTAGATCGCGTATTCAAAGTATTTCTGGACGCCACTGAATTTGTAGCACTAAAATATACAAAAAGACGTTAATTCAATTACCCAGGCAAAGTTTCAGGCTGTTCGACGTAATGATTTTCCGCCTCGTCATCAATTCTCACGTGAATTAACAACTCGCGTTTCTGCGAAGGTTTTGGACACTCCGCAAGGAGTTCGTCGCTGTTGTCGAGGCAATCCTTGACGCCGTTGCAAACTGTATCCTGGTTGACGCAGGCACCGTAATCGCAGCGGAATGCCGACTTCGAACAAATCCGTTCTGGCTTCGAGCATTCGGACCGCGTCTCGTCGCTCTGATCTGAACAGTCGGCTGTTCCGTCGCACAGATATTGATCCTCGATGCACTCACCGTTTCGACACTCAAATTGGCCGTCCCTGAAGGCATTTCACAATTAGAAAATCTCAATCCGCGGTGCAATATCGATTTGAACGTGGGTCTTACTCGCAAATCTTCTGAACGTCGACGACCTCAACCAGAGCCTTGCTCTTGGCGATGGCGATTTCGGTAATGCAATCGGGCCTTGCAAAGCTGAGGAGAAACGCTGCATTTAAATGCAGGGCGAAATAGAATATCTTCACCGTCATCGTCGCAGACAATTAGCAGGTTCGGCAAGGCGACAATCCGCCGTGACGTTTTGAAAAGAGAAAAGTACCGTCGTTCGGTGGTAATACGGTCAATTTTACTCAAACAATGAACCGTATTTCGATACGAGACTAAGATTCCTGTACTTATGTAGTTATGGATTACTACATTGGCCTGACGTGTTTATATACAGTGCGATTTTGCATTGCCTACGCAAACTACTGCTGCCGTTTATCTACTGACCAGACTCTTTATGCGAAACTCTTTATAACTGCCCCAAACCGACACTTACACACAAAACACGCAACCCGTGTATGAACGAATTAACGAAGGTTCATGTTAGAATACCGGTTTTCGAATATTCTCAGTAGCAAACGGAAATAAGTTTCGAAATAAAATTTCAAACTTACATGGCCCATGAAGAATCATCTTTCGGTTGAGATAAAAAAAAGAAACTGAAAGCGGGGAAAAATTCTCCTTCAATTCCTTCAGCTCGCCGTAAACTTCGTTCGGTCAAATCGTCTGAATTTATAATGTATTTTCAAGAGGGCATGATTATAGCCATCGCTTTAATAAAATCTTAAATTTTGACGTGCCAAGAATCTGGGAATTTTTTTTTCTCTTTAATTTGTCAACATTTTCTGTAGTCAAAAAATGTTCTGACGCATGCGTACTTCAAGTTTTACCGAACTTGCAGCATCGATAAATCTATCTATTAAGATGTAAGTATTTGTATCTTTTCGCAACAAAGCGCCGACGTAATTAACGTAATCCAAGTTATATAGCTATTCACATCAAAGTTTAAATTTCGGAATTGCATGAGAATGTTGAAATGCTGATGTCAGATACAGCGACTCTGGCTAGTACAAAGTACCCTTCGATTAGTTATTTCACCTTTAACCGCGTCGATGACATACATAAAAAATTTTTACCTTGACATTTTCGATGCCTATATTACATGAGATATAACGCACTTTTTTGGTGCGATACAATATACATCATGCTCAACACTGTGTCTATTTAAACTCACCGATTACAATTTTATGCAAACTCCACCAGATTCGTGAGTCCCCATGCACGCGGTCCACAGTATTCCGCATAAGTGTATACACCTACAGGTAGAGGCGTGAACGTATGAACCGGTTTTTATATCCTAAAGAATTTAATCGGCCAAAAATAGATAATCGTTATTAATTTTTTTACGACGTAGTTATCGTATATTGAATGTTCATCATATCAATATTTTCGTAAGCTACGATCGGACGTTTTACGTGAAAGAATAAAGAAACGTTTGACTCATAAATGAAATGGCTTGGATAACAATGTTTTGCTTCGAATCGCTTCAAAATCAGGAAAACCCAAGTGGATTGTTTCGTTATTATTCTACGGTGGCTAATTTCAATCAGGAACATTATTTCCACGATTCCACATGAAAACTTTTTTCCGTCATGTCGGCATCGTTAAATATTTAATTTTACAACACGGCACCAATATTACTAGCAATACTGGATTGGCCTGCACTATAAAACATTTGTTGGAATGAACTCCCACATGATCTCACATTTTCAGCGCTCACGCAACAATCTTACTGGAGAAATATAGCGGGAATAACCCAATTACTGGTGTTAATTCCCCAATACTCCCATATTCGCAAAAATCCACACACCATACAATCGTACTGCACGCAGGTGGTGACTGAATCCACTCATCCTCAGCCGAAGAACTCAAGATCAAATATCCGGGGATTTCCGCAGTCAGTGACGCGTCTGAACCGCGGTTTTCCGCATCTGCTCATGCCGGCGAGGTAGCTGCATTTTGAGCCTCTCATTGTCTCCCAACCTTCCGTTTTCAACCTCAGCCACACTCTTCAAATGTTCACATCGTCAGCCGTCAGTTAGCTGTAAAATTGTACGAATCGTATGATTACCCGTCCAGCGGCATAACCCCAGCTTTCGGTTTCGGGAAAACCTCACTAAGCCTAGGTTTGCTTCCTTTCCGTGCGTAATAGAAGCAGTTCAGCACGTGCTAAGCTTTTGCAGGCCTAAGACGTTGATTGTAACAAATCAAAGTTGAACTTAATTGAATTATTTATTCAAATTAGGTGTTATAATGTAATAAACTATGCTTAATGTTATGTAGATAATATCCTGGATATGTAGGTGATGAAAAAAGTGCCGTAGTAAATTTCCAACGTTTCGGATACGGTATGGGACCTCCTCAGGAAATTTATTTTTTAACAAAACAAAGGAAAAATATGTATTTATACAATCCGCTATTACGCGCAGCAACAGTAGATCAAATGATGGACATAAATTAAGTAACCTAACTTAACAAGATGTCAGTCAAAGATAAGACTCATACAACGTCGCAGCCTCATTTCTCCCGTAGAATATTCAAATTGCGGATTTATAACTAATAACGACCCAAATAGAATTTTTACATCAATTTCACATGTGTTCCTGTTTAGGCACATATGAGGAGGAACGTACTAACTCAATATTTACAAGTAAGTCAATGATAAACTCAGGTATCAAACTTGAAAGGTAAATCAGATACATATCATTCATTTTGTCTTCATTCAATTCAATATTGTACATTTATGCAGATGACCTACGAAAATTTCGGTTGTTCGTAGAACTTGGTCTACCGACGAAGATAAAACTTCTTTGTTTTCGCAGGATGAGAGCGTGTGTGGTGAAATTTCCAATATTCATAACCGTTTGACGAATCACGCATTCCTACAAAGAATGATATACCGTTCAATATGCGATTGTGAACCAAATGCTTCTGAATATATATTTCAAGGTAGGCGTTATACTAGTTCAACAGATTGAAAAGAATCGAATCGAGAATTTCCGATTGATTAAGAATCGAGACGTTTGGTACGTGCCTCTTTCGAATTATGTTCAAAAATTCAACTTTCTAGGCGTTAGGTAATTTTTTAGGCCATTACAAGTATTCGCAACTTCTCACCTGATCGATCATTGCTATATACATACATGCATAAATACTACATGCTACCGCACGACGGGTAAGTTTTGTCGCGCTCTAGGTGAGTCATGACATTCCGAATCCACGCCATGTGAGAGGAAACCTTGGTGTAAAGGGAGTAAGCTTTAGCGTCGCAGGTTTTCTCTCCGTTCGACGTATCTGCCTCTAAATTGACACTCAAAATTCCCATGACACTCCACATTCCATCACTCTGAAATACCAGACCACCACCGCTGTCTCCTTGGCAAACAGATCCCGTCCCTGGAAATTAATTGAAATCAGAACTTCTGCCTCCGGCGCACATTTTCTAAATAACATATAAACAGCAATTTGCTTGTATAACCGTCTCGATTCCCGCCACAGAACTTGTCCCTTCCAATAAGCACTTTGTTATCCTCGGTAACGGCGGACATTCTACATTCGCTATACGATACGTAGGGGATGTTCGTAGTCAAGAGAATCGCGCTTGACAAGCCACTTTCTGTTCTACCAAATCCAGCAAATCTTCCGACTGAGCCGGTTTCCAGCAACTGATCGTTGTTACCCAAGATATCCATACAAGCCGGGATTAAGATACCGGACAGCTGAAACGGCTCGCGCAACTCCAGGATCGCGATGTCAGAATCGTAATTGCCCGCGCGTCCAGAGTACTCGCAAGGGACATAGATGTTTTTCACCTGAGCAGAAAGGGCCGAATAGTTACTGCTAGAAATAACATGAAAAATAATACAGGAATGCATAATCCGTAACGAAGGATCGCCGTTACGCTACTAACCATTGCTTTCTGAACTATCCTTTGATCGTGATTCTTAGAGTCATAATCCCGGAACTTGTTTCCGGTGACCACGTGAAACTTTTCAGACTTCTGAACCGTCTTATATGTTTCATCATAAACGCAATGAGCGGCGGTCAGTAGAAGATTGTTCTGGATTATCGTGGCACCGCACTGGAACTTTTTAGGATCCTGAAACGGTATTTCTTGTTTGTACAATGTCGCGTGCCATGGAAATTGTGTGATATCAGCCGATGTGCCGTTCACTACGGTCGGAGTCAATCGGGTGTTTGGTATTCCACACACTGAAACCAAGTTCAAGGATTATGTGATTTACAGGAAAATCTGAAATGACCGTTTCGATCGGGTATCGACGATGTGATCGTCCAGGGTTGGACGTCGTATCGCCTACCTGGAATGCAGGTAATCGGGTTGGGCTCCCACTCGCCGATCATATTGCACTTCACAGTTTTACTGCCAATCTTCGATAGACTCGGATCCTCCTTGAAAGCAGGGCGACACGAGAGTAAAGCCGAGGTGTTTGGTAGAACTGAAGAACCACACGGCGTCCAACTATTCAATCGATAGCAAGTCACCATCCTTGAAACAGACTCCAGAGAGGGGCAGGTGATCTCTGAAAAATGACTCAGTCAATTATACGTTAGAAACAGTTATTTAATTGCCTGCCCCTTTACCCTACAATGTCTCTTTGATATTTTTGTGATTCGAGAAGAAATAGCAAAGATCCGCAGCTGTGATAAAAATTGAGAAATCAAATGTTCAAAGATATTGAGATGTGTCGTTTTTGCGTATTATATTACGTATAGGAGAAAACGAACCACAAACTTTATCTTTCTGATGCTCATTTCTTTATTATGGCTACCAAACTAAGCAATACAATCATGAAAGAATAAGAAAAACCTTTTGATCCGCTGAAGAAAGAGGAAAAGTAGTATAGCACGCTACGTTCTATAAAAGGAAGATGACCCACCAATGCAAGTGGGTATAGCTGACCAGCGTCCCTGCCGTCCACAAAAAACGTCAGGACTCCCCTTGATTCGAAATCCATTTAGGCATCTGTATACCAGCTGACTTCCGGGTGCCAATGCAGCACCCTCAGGAATACTGCAGTTCTTGTTCTCCTCGCAGAGAAGCCTCCATTCTCCATTGGCAGGCTGCGGTGGTACCAGACAGGATATGTCTTCTACATTTTCCGGCATTCGTATATTGAAGGGCTTCGGAGTGGTCGTGGTGGTCGTCGTCGTCGTCGTCGTCGTCGTGGTCGTAGGTGGTGGCGTTGGCGTTGGCGTTGAAGTAGTGGTCGTACCCCATGTAGCGTTCCACGTAACGAACGGTGGTACAGTCGACGGTGCGGTAGTCGTTAGTACTGATGGACTGTTACAAGATAACTCGCATAATTGTAGAGTGAGGTGTAGATTTCTTTACAGAATAAAATGAGCAATAGAGAAATACGTTGATTCATTTAATTCATGTAGAATTCCAAGGCCGAAAGTAAATAATGCAAAGATGAGAGTAAAAACAGCTTTCGAAAGCACGACCACGGAGCTTACATGTAGAAACTGCACACAGGATAAGACTTGTATCGCTCCAATTGAAAGAAAACGTCTTGAATCCACGCTGCGTAGGCGGAGATCTTGGTATACACTGAGTACGGATTGTCATGACAATTTGTGCCGGTTGTTGGCACCGAAGTAGGGCGAAGACCCACGCTGTAAATTCCCATCAGGTGCCATAGTCCGTCTTTTCGCACCACCAACCCACCCCCCGAGTCCCAGTCACAGACAGTCGTTTCTAAAATTAACAGAATGCTCTGTATCATCCGTTCCTGTCACATTCACATGATATTAATAATTGAGATCAGGATAGTTATGTATGATATACTTAAGTATGTCCTTACCGTTAGAATAAATACCGCAAAACTCGTCATTGTTGATTACCACTTCGCCTCCATATCCACTGTACGACATTTTGCACTCGTTGTTGGACACATGAGTGACTTTCAGAGTTTGAAGTATCGGGCTAGACTCTTTAATAGAGTTTCTACCGAATCCATTAATCTTTCCTATAACACCATTTTGGAAAGCTTCTTCACTATGGCTCGAGATGTCTAGACAAGCGGGAAGAACTACAGTTGATAATTCGAAAGGCTCCGACAGCTCGATCAGCGCTATGTCCGAGGCGTAACTGTGCACCAGGCCGAAGTACTCGCAATATCTGTACACGTTTTTTACCTACCAAACCAAAATTAAGTACTATTAAGTATACGGAACATTTGGGTAGTAAAAAATGGTTAGGGGGTATGCAAAACGGATCATCAGAACCTTCTGAACGATCCATGGAATGTTTGTGATATCATTTGGATCCCGATAAACATTTCCCGCGGTGACCCGAAGACGCGCAGGGTTTTCGGGTGCCCCTGATGTTTCATCGAGGACACAGTGAGCTGCGGTCAGCACGAAGTTGGACTGAACAATGGTCGCACTGCATCGGAACTCGAGCTCGGGTCCTCTGGGGGAGGTGATTTCTTTCCAAAGATTCGCGTGCCAAGGAAAACCCCCAGCTTCTACAGGAACCCCGTTAACTGTTACCTGTTTCTGTCCAGAACGATTTTCCAAACCGCAAACTGAAAGCGTGACACAGATTTGCTATGTGTATAACAAGGTGAAGAGCTACGATTTTTTAACGGCTGGTAGTTGTTAATTGACATCATACTTGGGCGGCACGTTATGGGCTCTGGCTCCCATCTTCCGTCCAAACTGCATTCGACATCCTGTTCAACGAGGGTCGGCACGGGATTCGATTCCAATCCATAATTCAATCGGCACGTAACCGTCGCTGTTGTGAGTGGAAGAATGGGGGCCAGGCAGCTGACGCGCTCCCCAAAACGGGAACAAGTAGCTGCCCTTGAAATCGAGTTCAAGGGAGTGCATGTGCTAGCTGAAACATGTCCCCATTGTCAATGAAAGCGTCAGCCATATAGAAACTAATTCATAACTAAGCGATAGTCGAAACCAATTTGTTCTCGCAAGTTCTCGATCTCGTCTTCATTGCATCCAAGACCACATGCACAAAGTCGACGTACCCACCTATGCAAACGGGAATTCGCGACCACTTTCCTCCGGATCCACAATAAACGTCGGTGTTTCCCTTGGCTCTAAAACCTGCAGCACATGAGTATACCAGCTGGCTACCAGGCTTCAACGCGACACCCTGAGGAATGTCGCAGTCTTCGTCGCCTTGGCAAAATCTTCTATGAAGCCTCCATCGTCCATTTGGGGGCTGCGACGGCACAATGCAGAACGAGTACATCAGTGGTATCAATGGATCGAAAGCGCTGAAGGGGGTCAGCGCTGTTGACGGTTTCAATGGCCTCGGACTTCGTATCTGGCCTCTGCGTAACGCCGGCGTTCTTCCTCTCGTTTGACCCCTGATTTCGTACAGAGCCTCACGACGCGTTGGCGTTATATCTCGATAGCTAGATAGGAAATACCAATTATTCAGCGGCTGCTGCGAGATCGTACGCGATAAAATCATTGCTCTAGATTTTGAATTTGCGAATATGAGCAATGGACCAGGAATCCCAATCCTTTCCTTCTTAATTGAAATTTCGACCCGACGTGTTTGACCGCAAGAACCAAAACATTGTCGTCGCCAATAATAGCAGCAAATAATCGTACTTTTCTAAGTCATCAATTCTCAAGTAAACCGGACGCCTGCGCCGCGATGGAGGTTTCGGACACTCCTCAAGGAGTTCGTCGCTGTTGTCAAGGCAATCCTTGACGCCGTTGCAAACCGTATCCTGGTTGACGCAGGCACCGTAATCGCAGCGGAATGCCGACTCCGGGCAAGTCAGTTCTGGCTTCGAGCATTCGGACCGAGTCTCGTCGCTCTGGTCCGAACAGTCGGCTCTTCCGTCGCACAGAAATTGATCCTCGATGCACTCACCGTTTCGACACTCGAATTGCCCGTCCCTGAAAAAATTATGCAATTACCGAAATCTCCATCTCCGATGCAGATATACAATACGGACCCAAACGTGTAACTCACCTGCAAATTCCATGTTCCTGGTTTAATTCAGAGATGATATTCCCGTGGTCAACGATGATTTCAGGACTGCATTGAGGCTCAGCGAGACTGACGAGAAACGCTACAGCATTCAATTGCAGCACGCAATAGAATATTTCAATAGTTATCTTCGCAGACATTTAGCAGATACAGCTAAAACGGTAAACAATCTGACCCGACGCTTTGAAAGCGAAAACTACCGCTGTTCGGTGGTCAGAGTAAATATTACAAGAGACGAGGATGTTGCAACGATCGGCTTCAGAAGCGTGAGTGCACGTGAGGTAGGTTCGTCTTAATACAAGCCGCACATTTTCATCTTCTGTACAATTTTGCAACGTCTACTCGAATTGCTGGTAGTCTACTGATCAGGGTTTTTGTTTAAAGCTCTTTGTTGCTACATCAAAACAAATAGGTATATATGACATGCAATTTACGCAGTCTTGTCATGAATATATTAATGCGACTGACTAAATTATACCGGTTTCTGAAATCTCCAGTAAATAAAATCGAACGTTGAATCATCCGAAACTTTCATGGTATATCAGGCAATTAGATAAAAAGAAGAAACTGAAGTTGATAGAAAAGAAATTTTTTTTTCTACATTCTTTTCAGCTCGTCATTATCTTGAACCGATTAAACCATCTGAGTTTATTATGCATATCCCCGTAGGCGTAGCGTTGATAGCTCACTGTTATGTTGAAATTGTAAAATTTTTTTTTCCAAATATAGAAAATCCACGTTAGATGCAAATTATCTATTGCTCAACTACCGCAGCCGAAGTGAAATTTTTATCATAACAATACTTGACGCGACCTTCGCTGGCTTCGTTCTACCGATTTAATTTACTTCCGGGACTTTGCGGATGCGATAGAATTTTTTTCCTTGATTTCGAAAATTTTATAAGATCGACAAATATTTTGACATATGCGTGTCATCAAAGCTTTATCGAAATACTTGATTACATCTTCGATACGCCATTCATAAATACACAACCAGATGAACTTTCGTAAGTATACGACGCCTATAAATTGATGCAATTCAAGTTAGCTATTTCACATTGAATTTTAAATTTGGGAATCGCCCGTCGATGCATATACACATTAGTTTCAGCTACCGCAGCCTTGGCTGATTTGAAACATTCTCGTTATATCGACTATTTCACGTTCAACCACGCCTGTGACACACAAAAAAAATGTTCACCTCAATATTTTCGGAGCGTATATGACCACGGTAAAGGTGGATTGTATAATACTCGCATGTATTTATTGACATTCATCTGACAAGTTGTCAAAATTTCAACACACTTACACCTCCCACGCATCCGGTGCATGTGTTCTGCATACGCATATTCGTAGGCACGAGTGCGCAAACCGGTTTTTCAAATGTCCTTTAATTTCCGATGGTTATCTCGTGGTTTCAATTTATTATTATCTGATTTTAATGAGGTGTATCTATGCGGATAAACTATGAAGGTTCCAATTCATTCGTGGAACTGAGCCTTTCAATAAACAAAGACCTCGTTCAATCGGCTCCGGTATCGATCTACGTAGATACGTTAATTTTCACGACAAATATGACCGTGGAGTCGAAAATTCGCAAATACGATAACACCAAGTCCATTGTACAGGGTGTAGAAAAATTATTAGTCCCCGTTTTACCAGATGAATCTCCAAGTCAAGATCGATGAAGATTCTGAAACATATACCACCGCAAAATTGATCTTGATCTTGATTATCAACGACAAATGGGGTTGAAAAATTTTAAGATCCTTTATAATTCTATATGTATATTCGTCGAGAGGAACGAACGATTCTCTCAGGCATCATGCGTCGCAAACAACTCGTTCTCACAGAAAATGGTCTTTGAACGTTTAAAAATATCTATAAATTTAGGACAAAATTACAAATCGACATTCCACCGTATTGTGAAATTATTTAGTGAATTCTCTCTATCTGTCAGTTCAACAAGCAGTTTTTCGAGACTCGGGTTCACGAGTGACGATCTAACTGATAAGAAAAGCGCCTCCAAGACTAACAGATTCGGAAACATAGAAACCCGACAAATGTCAGCCCCACCATCACTTACGGGCACGAGTATTCAAACGATCTTGATATTTTAGTGACAGTGAAAAATATGGTTACAATAAATAGTCAACTGAGACTGATTCTTTTTAAAAACATCAACGGCAAAAAAATTAGAAGATAAATAGGTAAATAAATAAATAATTTTAACTGAAATTCTGTTACAAAAAAGTTCCACTTCGTATCAGCTTATACTATATTTTCATAAATGTTGTGTTCCAACAAAAGGTTAAAATCGTTTCAATACTCGTGCCTATGAACCATGTGGGTGCTGATATTCGTCGGGTTTCTGTTTCTTTTGTTTTGTCACTCTGAAATACGCTTTTTTTCCAGTTAGTTCGTAACTCATGAATCGAAGACTCGAAAATCCGTTTGTCGAACTAACAGATGACGGGAATTCACTAAATAATCTCACGATTCGGTAGAATGCCAATTTGTCATTTTTTTCCAGTAATACATTTTTTTATATGTTCAAAAATCATTTTCTATGTAAATGAGTTGTTTGAGACGGATGATTCCTGAGAGACTTACGTTCCTTTCGACGAGTGGAATTTTTTCGGATCTTAAAATTTTTTAACTCCATTTGATCTCGATAATCAAGATTGAAACCAATTTTGCGGAGGCATGTCTTTTAGAATCATCACCAATCTCGACACGGAAAATCATTTGTTAAAACTTCGATGCATAAGTTTTCTACATCCTGTACAAGTTTTCAAATACTCATATTTTTTTCTTTTAAGTCAACCTCATCATTATACTCAATTACGTTAAACTCGCGATAAATCGAGTCCGGAAATGCATGTTTGAACGAACAAGAATTCCCCGATTCTTATTGACCGTCATTAATTTAACTTATGTTAAATTTTCATCTCGTCAGGTTTTTATAATGTTAGAATTTTGAAATTGTGATTTTCTACATGTGATCGATTTTTTGAGTCGCTAAATATTTAATGTCATTTTACTCAACTCACCAAAGACGGTCGTTAAACTTGCCAAAAATTTGATACTAATGAACAGGATCATGTCGACGAAAATATGAAACACTGTCTCGCCCTTCGGCGTGCCTCGAAAAGCGCCGGAAATCAGGAGTTCAGCACATATATATGAAAAGCCAGTCTTCGCGAGTCAAATGGTCGTACTGAACTGAAAAGATTGGGAGAAATATTGTCCGTGACAGCGCAGAAGAGAGAAAGAAATCAGTATAAACGCAACGCACGTGGTGGTGAAATCAGTGAAGGCTGAAGAGTTATTCGAAAAAATGAATGAAAGTGCAAGTTATCACAAAATTTATGTACGACCTTTACAATTCATTAACTGCGTTGCATCAAAATAATTCTTTTTATAATCATCAATACCGCATCTGGACAAATTTCTGAATCGTCAGTAAATCGAAAGAGAAATGGCCGCTTCTATTTTTGAAACATTACGCAATACTGTGCTGAAATATAACTGAATAATTAACAAGTTCGACGACATTAATTTTGGTTTTTATTAACCTTAATTAGTTTGTGTAAATTTAAAACCATTCCAGCAAATATGGAATTGATTAATCCTTTTCGCATTATTGCTTACTTTCACATATGCTCATACTAATTTTCTCTTCAATTCAATCCGTTATTTACAACAATAATTATTAGAATGTAAAACAAGAAATGAGGAGAATACTGTATGTCAAAGATTTAATACATTATACGTGTTATTAAATCAGGGTATATTGCATCTATTATATTATAATTGATAATCAATTTGGAAGCATGACATTAACTGATAACGCTGTCTTCGCGGATATCGTAGCTATGTCTGCACAGTGTAGCCAACCATTGAAGCATCCTAGGAATCGATTAAGGAAAATCTTGGAAGTGTATGATGAAACTTCTAACTTTGACAAGAGTATAAAACGAAAGATGAATAAAAGTATAGATTGTCACTAAAAGTCATCAGATCAAGGATACGACTTTTCACTCTGCTCGCTCTCACAGATGTAGTTCAGTATGTAGTCTTCCTTGAATTTGACAATCTCATCATTGACCTCTGGCCATTCTAGAGCCTCGTGAATTCCATCCGAACTATATCGTTTGTTATATCTGTCGTAATGAACCTAGTGGCGATAAATATGATTCAACCGAACAAGTAAAACAAGGCGTTTTTGCAGAAAGTGAAAATACAAATTAATGAAGATATCGTATTTTTCTCGAACCTGATCCAAAACTAATCCTAAACTAGGCGCCATCGGAATGTCTAGCTTCCCTGGTCCAAAAGCTGCATTCAAAGTTTCTTCCGATGTCTGAGTTCTGATAATGGCTATGACCAATGCAACCATTTTTCGAATTTGGTGCAACATAAAACTTTGCCCCTTGATCTTAAGAGTAACAAATTCCATATCATTGATGACGAACGGATCGCTACACGAGCAATCTATCATATATCTCATTGCAGACGGATCCAATGGTTTTCTGCGAATAAAAATTCACCATTTGTTATTCGCGCTATTAACGTAAACCTGAAAAGGAAAATTCTATAAGCTCATCGGTCTTACACTTTTGATGTAAAATTATGGAAATTATGAGTTCCTTCATACAGTTTCAGCATCGATTGGACCTTCTCAAGTACATCTGGCTGTATCCGGTACTTGTGGAATGGTTCTCCATTGATAACAGAAAGCTCCTGAATTTTTTTATCAACGTCATATTCCTCGTTTAGCACTTCCGAATCTGGCGGCTTTTTTGCAAAGGCGAAAGTTGGCATCGTGTAGATATAAGACCGAGCATCACAGCTGCTTTTACTGTTGAAACCTTTCGTTACCCTCTTTATTCCAAAAACTCTGATTTCTTCGGGCAAAAACGCATTTATATCTTCCTTCTTCCCATGCTCAGCTGTGAAAATGATCTGAATGGTGAATCAATCCTTGATATAAGTTTGAATATCTCGCCTAAGTACAAAACGTCGCCTATTAGGTAATTCAAGGCCAAGTATACATGTTGAATACTGAAAGTAGTCGAAGAGTCAGATATGTTTACGTCGCAGATCGGCTAACTCACTACCACAAGCGTATCCTAAAAATTCCATGCACAGTCGTATTTGCCAAAAGTATTTTAATCTTACGTAGTTTCAGAGAGACAACCTGTCTGACTGCAGAAACACCTTTGTCTGTTCTAGCGGCTCTTTGAAACTGAATTGTCTGTATAGTTTCAAAAGCTTCATCATTTATGAGCTTTGCTTGGAGTAAAGCCTGTATCAAGTCCTCCTCTATCGTTTTCATTTGTGGATTTCTCTGCATACCGTAATAATTTTTTCCCAAATAACCCAAAAGCATTGCCACTTTTCGCTTCTTCACTCTGTCCGCATTATCCAATTTTTGTTTCTTGTTATCGCTATCCTCTGGCGGCTCTTCTATCAGCCTTTTGTTATCCAGAACTGGAACAGCGACGTTCTCATCGACAACTGGGGCCAGGGCAGAGAACATTTTCCTGCATTTAAAAGACCCTAGGGAAAAGTTGACAGGTTATGTTCAGACAATGAAGTGAAATCTCAAAGTGTGGAAAATTTGAATTACACTAAGAGAAAACACAAAATTTTTATGCAATAATGAAATATGCCTTTTATTGGAATACTGAGAGAGGTAACACGCAACATGCACACGGCTATTATCGATAAACAAGTCTAACGGATTCGAAATGTTTACGATGAAGAAAAATTTATTACGATTGGTACTTCTCAGCGAATAGGCGACTAGGTTATGAGCCCTGCACTGAGGAGTCGTAATGATGGACTGAAATTAAGTATTAAGTATAATATGGAATAGACTAGTACTTACGGAACAACCAAAGATTATTGACAAGTGTCTCCTTGCAAATATAGCGATACATTTGTGGACGCAGTTTCCTTATGCGCAAAATTCACCTCGTTGACACGCGAGGAAATATAGATACCTTCAAAACATGCTGAAGTAAAAAGCTGCACAACCAGCATGCAACATACTTATATCCACTGTGTATATAGAGATCCACACACTGTTGAGTGATCGCCTGCGCCTATGGTTGTGGTGTCATGGAGTAATCACATTCTGTCAGAGAGCCAGCCTTATGGGGATTTGTGTACGACAAGAATTGAATGGTAACTTACCGACATCAACAATTACGGCAATCAGTAAGCAATCTGTAGTAGCGGTACGGCTGATGCATTCACCTAGAAATCTAGAATCATGCGTTTTTCCTCACTTTACAATGAATTTATTATCATTTGCTTCTACAGTCTTTAGCTCTATTATTTCTGTTGACAAGAAAAAATTATACGTTTCTTAATCAACATTAAGCCGGCTTGTAAATACTGAGCCTTCGACTTTTTCTAAGAAAGCTCCACTTTCCTTAATAACCAAAAAATACCAAGTCGACGCGCTAAAGACGCGGTCAAACTTGAAAACTTTAATTAATCTGTAAAAAAACCTTAAATATCTAGGACTTGTCGGAAATTTCTGTCGAATCCCAATCCGCATCTGCGTCTTCTCAAATCCGACACATTACGATGCGGATTGTTTATTCTCAAATGCGAATCAAGTCCGGAAGGGAGGTTGGAAGGCATGCATTATTGTGTGGCGTGACGGTCGGCGGTCCTCTTCGACGCGAAGTCTTCGAGCTCGGCATCTCTCCCCATCCAGCGTACCACGGAACGCGATAGATGATCCAGAGATGCGTTTTGCCCATTCATACGATCACAGAGGTCAATCGAATAAAGCAATGATTAGTAATGACTGAATAATTGGATCGAATATCGTTAGGATTAAAAAGCTTATAAGCTTATAAATGATTCCAAGATTTTTGTACCGCGGAGTCGTTTTTATGTTTCAGGAGGGGAATCTCTGTGTTCGTTTGACGCTGTGGATTAAAAAAGTTAGTAACATCACGATACATCGCGACCTTCCTACCCTCGCCTGATTCCCAACGGAACCACCCAACGGAAATGTTGAAAATAAAAACTCACACGCAAATCCACTAACACAGCGACGGATCCCAAAACGACCACCTACCTACCCGGTTACCTATATTCGATCTAAACGATCCCCCATTTTTTCCAACACACATCATTCTTCCTCATTCGCGCCGTGGTCACTGTGACTTACTTTTTCGTTGATCACCTGTAGGGAGCAAAATGTTGCTGTACTGTAGTCAGCCAGGTGCAATAAATATACTTCGTTTAATTATTTCAATGATGCTGGAAACTATTGGTACATCAACATTTTGTAAAATTGATTAGTAACATATCCTGTATGCTCATCAGTAATTATCTAAGCGAGATAAATCTGCAGTTAATTTGTACTTGCTGAATCGTAAAAAATTCGAAATGATTCAAGGTACGGCATGAAATTCGATTACGTTACATTATGCCAGACTTTGAAATTTCATCAATTTAACGATCATGTGAATATGATTAAACGACCGTATAATTAACCCTCTGGTGAATCGATCGCAACGGGCAAAATTTCTAAATTCAAGTAAGCTACTGCCAATGAGATTGCAAAAATAATGATTTTACTGAAAGAAAAGCACCGTTGCGATCGTGAATGAACCTATCCAGGCAAGAAATCGAAACAATTTGTGTAACAATTGTTACCGCCACGCCACGTGACAGAGGAAAACCAGGGAAATACCCGTAACCTAACACATGCAAACTCACCAACGTTGCCAAGTAATGGAGAAGTTACTCGGATGTCTCTGCTTAACTCTGGAAACGACAAAAAACAAAACTCGAGTTAATTTAGCAAACAGTGCCGACGTACATGTAAGCTGGAGATTTTCACTACTCTAATTAATTATCACTGTTGTCTATTTCCATATTTATTCACCGCATGTTATTCAAGCACAAAAATTCGGTTTCATAGGGACTATTTTGAGTTATTAAAAAATTATCACCCTAAGTATTCTTACTTTCTCCAGGTTGCTCCATACTTTGAATGTAGTAGTTCTCATAGTAGCTGTTCAGGTTGAATGGTAACGCACTTCTAATTAGGCTGTTATAAGGAAATAGTAGAATTTTACCTACACTCATTACACACGCGTCAGTTTTTACGTCACTAAAGACTGTCCGTGTCAAAAAAAAACTTTTTCTTCATAATATTTCAGTAATTTTTGATGCACTAAGAAATGAACTACGCAACAGAATAACAAAAAACTCATCACATCAGCACAAATATTAAATATCTACGACACTATTAGACATACCTATGGATTTTGTTGTAGCGATCGTATATCACTTCTCGTACCCGAAATAAACGCGGAGAAATAAAAATGGAACGTCCTGAAGTGAATAGCATCGGATGATTTTTCTGTGAATTCACCGAAAATATTTTACCAATTTAGTCATACAGTTGAAGTACGTAACAGTCGAATTGCTATCGTCATTTGTTCAGCGTTAGAAAAACCGGTCGCAGGCATACTTCACTGAAACGATCCTCTTGGTGACTTTGAACTGTTTATTTGAGGATCACTAACAATGCCAGCCTCACAAACCGGGTTAATGACAAAAAAAATCCTCACACTAAGCAGAAATTCGCACAAATTCGACATTCAGCACGCGACCGAAGCACGTTCGAACTTCTCATCTTCCCAGAATTCCGTGAGTTACCTGAAGGCAGCCGCTGCAGAATCACGCTTGTCCTAGCGGTTGAGCGGCAAAATAAAAAAAAAAAGAACATCGCAATTTTGACTGTCGGTACGTCGACATGAGGGGTGTTCTACTTTGCTGACTGATACTGCTTGTAGATGTCTTCACAGGGCGTCCACTAACCCTATCCCGCCTATTCGTATCTTTACCACCTTCACCTAGCTCCGACTGCAGACGAAATTTTCGGAGGGATTCGAAGTACCGCACGAATCGCTCATTTTGATCTGAATATTATTTATTGACGACTACAGTACCTTACCTGACTAGCGTTTTCACGCATTTATTTGTAGAAATTTATTTATTTCGAGATAGGTGAATATCTATTAACGTATAATGACAAGGTGAGTAACCGTGTGTCCCAAATTTGAGGTTAGACTGTCGACCGTTGCTGCATGCTCGACGAATTGTATTTAAAAATATTTTTGCCCATTATACCTTGCAACTATATAGCAATAATTATTTTCCTTTATCAACGCACAGATCAAAGATAGAATTGGGGGATGTTACACCCCACAACATAAAGCAATTGAAACTGCTTAATCAAGTCGTATTTCCCGTCTCGTATAACGAGAAATTCTACAAAGACGTCTTGGAGGCTGGCGAGCTGGCTAAACTCGCTTACTATAATGACATTGTGGTATGTTATTTAATTCGACTCATAGATAATTATATATCCCTGACAAGCAAAATTTAGTCTCCTTTCACACATGTGGTATTCCAATCCTAGCTACACAGATTTACGTATGAAACAGTTCGGATGTCACTAGCATAAATATTTTCAAACAGTTTATCTTCAAACACTAATTTCAGGTAGGGGCTGTGTGTTGTCGTGTAGATACCTCAGAGAACTCGCGCCGTTTGTATATAATGACTTTGGGATGTTTGTACCCTTATAGACGATTGGGGATCGGCACTGTTATGGTACAACATGTACTTAATTATGTCTCGAAAGACGGGAATTTCGACTCGATATTCCTGTAAGTTATTTGAGTTACTTATTTAAATTACAAAATCTCCACACATAGTCTAAATTGAACTGAGCGCATGAAGTTCTTTTATTAACGTGCTGCTTCTGCTTTTGATCAGTCACGTACAAGTTAACAACGAGGGGGCTATTGATTTCTACAAAAAGTTCGGCTTTGAAGTTGTTGAAACGAAAAAACATTACTACAAACGTATCGAACCTGCAGATGCACATGTGTTACAAAAAACTTTGCGCCCGCCAACAACAGCTAACCATCAAAATCAATCAGCAAGTCAATGAATAAATTCTCTTCATGTATCAATCTTCCATCATCTGTTTTCATCGTATAATGTTATCTGCTGTACAAATTGTCAATAAAAATTGTTCCTTATATCCAATTTTTGTATAACCTATCGTGAAAAATTTAGCACTAGTAATAAAATGGACAGTTCTAATCAATTTCAATTCGAATTGAACCACATACAAACAGTGTCAACACTGAAAATTGAACATGATCTAGGTGTTCACTAAAAAAACTCGAACATTTATTGTTTGGTTAGTGTACAACATAGATAAATTTAGTTAGCTTCATAATTTTTCAATTACATCTGTTACAACATAGATAAAATTCAACTCTGGTAGGGAGAAATTCTTGAATTCACGTAACTTTCACCAGTTCGTAATATACATATAGCATCGTCACGTATTTGTTACTTATCACCAATAACCCATGAATTATTTCTGGAAAACTTCAATATACATTCCCAGCATAATAAGTACTTCAAAGAGATTTCACCTTGAATTATGGTGTAGCTGCTTGATCTTACATATATTTTGGAATCTCACCTGTCCTGTACGGCTTATGACCGTATTTTGGAATACAACTAAATTGACTAAATTCATGTATAGAAATAGATCGCTCATTAGAATAAATATAATACAATTCATTTAAATATTAGATGTGCAAGCCAACATGTAGTAACAATTGAATCCTGTAGTTAGCAACCAGAAGCTTATTACCTAAATGGTTATTATGTGAAGCAGGTGCTTCGAGTGGCTTCAATAATCCACGATTCAAGACTAGTACTCTTTCACAACTTTCAACATTCGAAATTCGCAATGCACCTAGGTAATTGGTAAATAACTATTTATATTCCAACAGCTCTCGTATTCGTCGTACACAAAGATTAGAGCCATCACTTGCTTCCTTTGATACCTAAGAAAAAAAAGAGTTCCAATTTATGGAGTAATATAAAATTTGACAATTTCATTAGCGTTCAATACTCTACACTATTTACCAAGCAGAAATTAAGAAACCCATGTGGTAATCCAGAAAGTATATCCAGCGTCACTGGATTTCCCAACGTTTTCAATTTTCTAGCAAACATCACACAATCGTCCAAACAAGGATCTAGTTCCAGAGTCTGCACACACCAAATAATTACTTATTCCACTGTTATTAAAGAAATACTAAAATGATACGTTATATTTACCAAAATTTTGACTGGCGGTATTTGTGCCAATGTACTGCCAGATGCTAAGTATGGACTTAAGTGTGGATCTCTAGGCACAGTGAAGACGAATTCATCAGAAGGACTTTTTTCGCCTTCAGCATCCAGGAATCGTGCCTTATTACCACCGCCGAAGCTCCAGCCAAATAAAGACCACGATTTCTCATTTCGTGGATGCTTTTCCTCTTTAGTTCTTTCCCCGTTTGAGACGGCTGCTAAATTCTCAGATGATTTATTTTTGTACAAATCTAAGAACTGAGTAATGTACTCCTGCGATTGCGTTTGTTCTCGCAAATTCGCCTTGCTAGGAGTAGCAGCATCTAGGGTGACTGAAACAACCAATTGTCAATGTCTTTCACATATCTCACTTCTCAATAAAGTCTTCTCCATAAATATTGACCTTGTACTGCATCAGCTTCAGCAAGACTGACCGAGTTCAAAGTAGAATCAGATGGGAATGAAGGCAACTTGTGCTCTTCATTAGTTTCATCACCATTAGGACTGAGTGCAAGTGCTATCAGATCGCTTTCGCTTACTTCTGCAAACGACTCGGTCTCTGATGCTTGACACTCCCCGTTCTCTCTCTCCTTAGCCCTACAAATAATAAATTGTGATTAATTTACTATTGCTATACACAGTATTCTACTGAAAAGTCACCCAACAAAAATTTTATCGTATACCGTTGAGACTGTTGACTTTCACCCGAAGCATAAGCTTTCAAACATCGCATCATAAATCCGAATGGCAGAAGCGGATCCGTAAGACACAACAAGCGGGCCGGAGAAGGTATGAACTCGACCAGAACTGGTGTGTATGCCATGAAAATTCCATCTGGTTTTCGAACATTCAGTTCTAAACATTTTAAAGTGGCTCCCAAGTTTAGATTAGCTCCAGCAGAGTCCCCTGTAACCATTTCCAATGAATAATTATTCCAGGCAAAGAAATAATATTGCTCCAAGAAGTGTTTTGGCTTCTCATAAACGTAGATGCTCAAAAATTGCAAAGTATTGTTTTTCACATTTAGTTGTGGTTCTAGCTGTATAAATTTACACAAATACGGCATACCTGCAAGGATAACTTTCCGCGCTGAACTTCCCAACAGTGTACTGGCATTTTTTAAAGCCCATGCGTAAGCATAAAATACTTCTTCCAAAGCTCGAGGATAAGGAGCTTCTGGAGCTAAACTGTAATCTATACTCAGAATTGGAACACCAAGCTGGACCGCCCAATCACGTAAATAAACTTCATGAGAACGTGAGCTTTGGGCCACAAACCCACCCCCGTGACAATGAATCACTAGTCCTTCTGACAGAGGCATTGACTGATCAACTCCACATGAGCCGATCTGCGGAATACAGTTATATGAAAGTTAGTTTTGGTCTGTAGACTGACAGGCTTACCATCCCTTTTCTGTGATGAGAGCTCAGAAGACGAACAGACAGAGGCATCTCTCCTAAGTGACTACATGGTACGGGAATGGAAACCATCGCACCATTTTCAGATTCAAGAACCAGTTCCTCGGGAGGGATTGAAATCATTTGGTTCACTGCAAGTGTGGGCATCATCATAGCAGGCAACCGTTGAACCAAATCTGAAAAGTTAAGACACTTATACCTGTCTGTAGTTGCAATAATGTTAAAAACGAATATTTACAATAAAACAAAAATTTCAACTTTGGTAATTCGTAATGTAAATACTAATTTAGAAATAGAGTTAGAAATATAGTTTCAGCAGTAATAGATTAACAATATTATGCACCTGTTTCATTGAGCAGCCAGAAGTCCTTGCAAAAATTGATGTCAGCACATTGAGAAATATTAACTATACGCCGTGCCCTTGCCTCTGGATCGACTAGATATTTTAACGAATTGGTACACCTTCCGATAAGCGTTCCATTCGCGTAATATACTTCACTGAAGGAGACCATGCAAAGTGATATTGTTTTCAGCACTCGTTTAATGCTGTCGCAAAACTGTGAAGATAAATGGCATATCTCGAATCAAAAGAAATCGATAAGTTCATATATAAAATTAGTAAAATTATATACCTGGAATCCTAAGCATCTTCCATAAAAACTATACTGATTGACACTTTCCGTTTGATCTAAGAGCTCCTGAGGACTGTGAGAATCCGAAGAAAACAGAGAGGGCTTTTCATTGACAGGTGTATCGCTCCATAAATAAAGAGTTTTCAAATGTTGTAAGCATGTGCACAAAGATGCTAACAATTGCAGACAAGCTTCTACCTCTCTGAAAATAGTTAAACGTAATGTGTGAAAACATTGTCGCTATTGAAATAATCTTTAGGAATCGATCGTTATCTAGATCGCATACCTCATGTAATAACTTTTGCGGAATAAAACGGAATCTCGCTGGCAGCATAGCTGGCGGCAGACGTAGACGGAATGTAATATACACTTATCAACTATTGAGAGAAAACTTCGATAACCGTTACCCGGTGTTTCAGAGTCAAAATCAAATAGCGGTGCTATCTTGGATATCTCTCGATACAACGGACGGACCTGCTCCAAGTGATCCAGCATTGCTGATAAAGCTGCATTTAAGCGAAAACCAGCCTCACTATGATCAGTTGCAAAGTATTCGGCATTAGCTTTACATAACTCACGCAAAGCACCCCAATGCGGTGGTTCTAGCTCAGCGAATGGTTTGGCAAAGTCATAATCAAATGTAGACATTGTATATGAAGTTTATATTACAAAGTTTTAAATAAATAAATAGAAAATGTGATTACTTCATTAAATATATTATCTATGGGATTGTTATTTGTGTATTAATGATAAAACTTTTGAACTTTCACGGACGATTCAACGACAAGAAATGGACGGAAGAATTTAAAATACGTTCGAACTATTTCTTTGTTAAATCATGATTTCGTCACCGTTGTTGTTTGTCACTTCTTCCTGTTGACAGTGTATACACGTAGACGCGAACATTGCCCTGAGGTCAAAGTCGAATAGGTTAGAATGAACAAATCGTTTACTCAGCACTGAAATATCTTGACCGTTATCATTGAAACCGTTGAATTCCGCAAATTATTGATCGTCCAACTGTATCAATCGGTCTTCCATCGTTCAGGAAATTTTTATCCTCGATTGACGTTTAACATTTGCCTGCGGGCCGCCATATTGATTTAAATGTCATGCACGCAACACGCACGACTCGAGTGGCCGACTTTCAATTGTTGATTTTCAATATCGTACGCTAGCGCTGCATGTAGAAATTTAAAGACAACAATCGATCAGAGAATAATTTGCAAGTTGAATTATTCTTTACATCCTGAATTTTTCAACTGTCTGCATTGGATTTTCTCATATTGTTATTATTTAAAAGCAGTAAAATCGCACTGCTATGCTCCCCCATTGACTATCAAAATGTAAGGCAAGGTGTAAATTCTGTGTCACGTGGTTCCGAAACCTGCCTATAACGCGTGTTTAAGTGTATTCGATTTGATACTGTTTGATATCGGTTCCTGCGGTGTTCTCAGGTTCCGTACTCACAGGTATGTAAGTACTGATATTCCTTTATAATTAATTAATCTAAGAACATTTCATCATTAAGTCCACAACTCGCTACTCATATCGTAATAAGTTTGACTACAACACATGTTTGAGACAGCCGATGGCCAAATATTGTGCTGAATGAAAGTTAACCTCAAACTGTTGTGAAGATGAATTCTATTTTAAGCTTAATCCATGTCTCATGTTTATTCTTTTGGCGTTGCTTATTTTTTCCTTGATGCTATAATATGACACGTAGAGAAAATGTAACTGTAATGTCAGAGTAGAAAGAAGAGGAAAATTGCTGGGTCTGGTTATTAGTCGTGAATAATTTTTGATATATTTTCACAAGCTTAGCCATGGCTTCTGCCTGCATGATTATACAGAGGAGTATCACGACAAGCTGTGTCTGTCACGGGAAGCGTAACTTTCGGAAATTCCTTTTATATAACAAGCGTGGTACCAAAAAATTCAAGGAACAACAGGCGATAAAACCGCATCCGCAAATTCCTATTGACCGTGAGTAACATCAAAAATATGTAAAATCGTTAACATGTTTCCTCAGTGACTAATTTTATGATCAGACTTCAATCAGAGTACGAAATATCGATGGTAGGTTATCAAAGAACATTAATGAGGATATATTTCATTTTAATACTACAGGTCGTGGAGTACGACTCACTGGCTACTATCTTGGGGAAAAATGGGTCGAAGTGCCTGAAATGATACCTGAGATAATTGTCCCATCGCTGGAAGGCTTTAATCTTAAACCTTATGTAGCTTATCACATCTCTGAAGTACAGCAGTCAGAATTCACCCCTAAAGACTTGTTCGATGCAGTGTATTCGAAAAAAATTACCGACGATTTCCGGAATAAAAAACTGGCTGAAGATGGTAGCCCCTTAAATCCTAGTGACAATGAAAAACTAACTGCCGAGGAGGCCAAGCTATTGGCCGGGAAGACTGGCTGTGATCTTTTTGGTGATTAAATCTTTTACTCCCCATGTATTGTATAACCTAGTTTTATCATATTCGTAGTTTTGTAGATTTATCACGTTCTGCCAGATATACGTGAAGATGTGTTAAGATAAATGAGTTCTTATTATACCAGAGCCGCTATTGTTTTTCCGATCACATAGAGAAACTAGATTCTCACATATGTGAAAATAAACACGTTAAACCTCAGTCTATTGTCTGCATACTTTCCTGAAGCTTCAATTTTTTATTTGAAACGAGATTATGGGAATCGATACAAATTGATTTCGACTAAGGCTTGTTATACTCTTTATTTGTTACAATCTAAGCGCGTTCTAAATTACATACACTTATACTTATCTACAGATTATATATGGTAATTATTTACTATTATTTGTGATTGTTAAATGTCGAAAAATTAAGTATAAATTTAGATTGTGCCAGCATTTAGCTCTTGTTAACACACTAATGTAACAATCTGGGCCTTATTTGGTGGCTTAGCTCAATTTTGCTTGTGTTAATAGTAAATAATTACCTAAACAAATTACTGTAGTTATTGACTAGTATCAATGGCATCTTAGACCTTTTATGATAAATAATACATTGGTTTCAATTTACAAAATACCTATTCAATCGAACTTACACTGAGAATTTAAATCACTTTTGTTAAAAACTCAAGTTATTATATTTTATTGCTATTAAATGAACAGTACGTTTTACAAATCGATTCTTACACTATGAACTACGTGTAATACATAAAACTTATCATTTTGAATCGGGCTTTATTTTACTTTATTTCAATTTATCTTTGAGCTACTAACCAGGTTTATTTTCAATTTTCAAACATAATGCGATGCACACCCAGTGTCTCATTTAAAATGAACGATGAAACAACAATTAGTCTACCTTATCTGCTATTAATCCGCTTATCAAAAGTTTTTGAGCGAAATTTGATTGTTTGTTGGGTAAAAAATGGCGAAAAATTTGAATAGTAAAATCGTTGTCAGTTGTGCGTGGCCGATATTGCTTCAATGCTTCCAAGTATCTTATGAATATACTAATCAAAGGAAGAGAACTGAATACAGAAGTCATTATGAGACTGATTCCATATATCTTCTATGCTTTTGTACGTACATAATAATAAATCTGCTTCAAGTGGTACAAAAACGCATAAAATTCTTAATAGTCGATATTCAAACATTAAAAAATGAGAGTCAAATTCATATTTATTGTCTCGATCTTAAAATTTTTTCTTTATAGGTTCTGATTCTATTATTAAACAGAGTGTTCTAAAAAAGTATGCTCTAAATCATATCTCATAGCTTACACTGATATTCCGAACTCTTTCACTACGCTCTTACACCTTAGCTAACGTTCATTGCTACTATCATAATAATTATTCGTATCTAATTTCTATCAGTATTGGTACGACCAGCGGAAATCATGTAAGACCGTTTTCTGTATTACCTTTGCTTAGTCCAAAAATTCGTATTTCCATACTGATTTATCAAATATAATTAACTTATAGTTATACTTATTCGCTCAAAGTTTGATATTTTTTTCTTATTAAGAAGTACATTACTTCCACTTGTCATAGTTTTTGAAGGAGAGAACACAAGTTGATCAAGTCCGCTATAATATTTCAATGATAAAACTCAGAAGTTTATTCTCCGGACTTGTTGTAGCAACAGAAAATAACGTTTTTCATGCATATTATTATCTATTCAAGTTTTACTTTTTGCTAAAATCTTTATCGATGGACTAACATTTATTACCCAATGATATACTCATTGGATAAAATAATGGACAGTGACTTACTACACTCGAGTTTCTGGGTTCCTCATTAGTAGTTAATATTAATAATGCTTGGTGTTTTTTCTTTAGTTTGAATCATCAGTCTGTGACAAACATGGCTAATCAACAATTGAGTTATCTATGTGTGACAAAGATAACTTGTGCAATTAGCGAGTAATC
Organism: Neodiprion fabricii; assembly: GCF_021155785.1. Taxonomy (NCBI): domain Eukaryota; kingdom Metazoa; phylum Arthropoda; class Insecta; order Hymenoptera; family Diprionidae; genus Neodiprion; species Neodiprion fabricii. The sequence continues at coordinate 26,203,880 of NC_060244.1, read as the reverse complement.
AATCATTGATTCTATCTTCCATAATTTCAAATAATACAAGAAACATATATTTTATGTAATGCAAATATGGTGTACGTTTATTTTTCTGCCTGCCTTCTTTACATAAAAGTGTACTCTTCTGTATTCCGAATAGTGAAAAAAAATTGTAAACCATAGTTTTGCTATGTAAAGTATTGCGTGCTCCATAAAGGCAAAGTCTTCGTCATCTCGTATATTTGCAATACTTGTCTTCAACTCGTGCACGCACTCGCCAACGACTCATAATGCTAACTTATGCTCGGCGTAAAAAGACCTGTTCTGCCTCCCTGTTGCACAATCTACTATTACAGTCCTAAACAGCTAAGTATGTAACACATAATAATGATCCGAAAGATTTCAAACTTTTCTAAATTTTCCTGATCTTGTCAGTATGATTCTTCAATTTAGATTTCAGATTGGCTGATTTTAAAATAATTTAAGTTATTATATGAGTTATTTGTATTTCCGAATCAAAAAACTGAGAGCTAAAAGTGTGTCTACTACGACTTATGATAGTCGTCTGAAATAGTCAAAGTGGTAACAGAGCCCCTAAACAGATTGTTTCCTTTCTTTCCGTTTTTCTGTTTTGAATAACAAAGGATACGATTTAACAAAACCATTTAAGATATGTATCATATTCACAAAAAAGACGAGAGATTTTTTTAGGTCAACAGAACGTTTTTCGCGTGGTTTGCCGCAGAACTATATAATACATATCAAAAACGCATGTCAGGACTAGTATGCAGTACACAAGGTGTTCATTCCATAGGGTCTCCGGCGTTTTCAAATATTGTTGAGTGGGGACTGGTGCCGCTGGGCCACAAAAAACCTCCCACTCCACCAGTGGGCAGATACGAAGCCCCTCCACCCAGTCCTACCTATTGTTATAATTTTTATGTATTCATTTACATAACTCATTGTCGACTAATTTCTACATAGCATGAAAAATTTGCAATTCGAGTAATCGTTTATTAAGACTTTTTTTGAGTTTTCGTCGCAAGTTGTTCCCGTAAATATTCAATATCATTGCAGAATTATTAATAATTAATCAAATACGTAATGTTATTATTAGATTTGAGTAATTATGAGGAATTCCAATTGCATAAAGTTAAAATTTCACAAGTTCTTGTAGAATGAATTTTCCCGGAACTTTTTATAAAAGCAGCAATTAACTGTCACGTATCTACAAATCATCAAACAGACAGATCGATTGGTTTTACACAAAGTAAATAAATTGACTACTAGGAGTCGGGGCACATCTTATCTGTGTGTAAATAAACGTATTATTCACTTCTTATCTCTTGAAAGACGGTTAGTTAGTTGATGATGTGTTTTGACTAGCGTGTGGCATTCTAATGTGTTCTTTGATATTTATGGGTCAAGGATTAGCATGCGGATGAGGTAATAAATGAAAGATTAAATAATAAATGCAACAACTTAAATAAAAATAATCGTTTATTCGAGTCTAGTGAATAAATAACTGTAGGAACTAATCGCAGGTACTAGCTAAATGATGTTTGCAAGTCATATTCGAATTATCAATTATTCAACTATCATTTCTGTAACAGGTAACTAAGCTAAACTACAACTAGTTCTAAGCCAAAAAATAGCATATAGTGTCATAGATTTAACATATTATAGAATTCGGGCATGATGATCACAGATAAAGCGCGTGTATACTGAATAGTCAATCCATTTCAAGAATTACTCATTTATTTCGTATATTTACCTAACTTGACAATCTGTTACAACGACTTCACAAAATAACGTACCAATATTGTACAAAATTCCCAGGGAAACTTGTTTCACATCTCTCGCGCTATTTGATAGTTGCCGATTCTATAATCCAGTTATTCTATAACTTAAAATTCTCTTACGAGATTACCTGCTGGCTCCACAGGAGTGTTCTCTCGGCTAACTGGCAGTCGGCAGCTAATCTAGAGGGCAAACTCTTCCATCTCTCTTCATCTCTATCCCTCTCGAGTTCCCCATCTCCATGGCTCATGGATAAGGGTGGTAGGATTTGTGTACGTTGGGCCATCTTATAGCTATCTTGTCTGGGCACGTGATCTCTTCGTCTATTTCCTGCACCAGAGGCAGCAGGCGTTGGTGTCGGACTGCCACCACCTCGCTGGCGATGATATAAGTTTCGCTTCTGCTGCAGCATTCTTTGTTGAACAAGCAACTGCAACTGTGTTCCAGAATCAGCACGGATCTTAAATTGTGGCTGGGCCTGCGTTGGTGTCACCGGTGGTCTCAAATGAACCAGGTCTAGATGTCCTCGGGCTTTTCCAGAATCTAGAATCCATGAAGAAAGTTAAGTCCGGTCTCTAGGGATGAAAGAGCAGTATTATAACCATTTGCACATCTTCTGATTGACCAGTAATTGATACGTTTTAATAGCACCTAATGTAGTGACATTTAACTGTACCTTGAATGCTGCGCTGCTTTGCCGATCGATCTCCTCCTCCTTGCTGGCAAAACAGTAACCGTGGACCTCCGTCGGAAGCTCTGCGTCCTTGAGACACTCTTGATATTCTTGCTGCTACTAACGAAGGACTTTTAGGGGGTGGCGGAGTACACGACGGTAAACTGCTAGTAAAGCATCCTGTAGCAGTAAAGTCTGGAGGGCAACCCGAGTCAAAACTTGATTCAAATAAATCCGATGATGAACTGCCATCACCGGTGAACAAGGACGTATGATTTGGAGGGTCTGTAGGAGGACTATCAAAATGATGTTGCTGATAATCGCTCAACCTTCGATTGACCATTTGACTGTCTATTCGTTGACTTATATCTCGGTCAAGACCGAGTCGGTGTTCTTCTAATTTTATTTGAGCTTCTCTCAGCTCGTCACCGCTTGGTCCTTCTTCCAAATCTCCCTCCGCGCTACAGCAACCCTCATCTGTAGAGGAACTTGTTGAACTAAACCGCTTCCCAGCCCTGCTAGCGTCTTCTCTGGTTCTGTAAATAAATTTTCTCAGATTATACTTCAGAAACAGTTATACATTTCGAGCTTACATACTGACAAGCATAAAAAATAGAAATTGATATATAGGTAGAGTTCAAGTAAATAGTGTGGGAGATGATGCAATAATAGATAGCTTGAAACCATTTTACTCTATTATATTCAGATATTTGCCGCATATAAATAAACTTTTCACAATCAAATGATACGATTAGAACAATTAGTAAGAACTGTCTGTGTTCGTTTCTATTCTGATATGTTCTTTTAATTTGAAAAAAATACGAATGAAATTACAAAGCCAACTAAGCGCCGCGTCAGGATGCCGTTTCGAATTTTGATACAAGCGAGGAAAAAATAAAAAATTAAATTAAGAGTTACCGAAACTGAAAGAGACAGCTCACGATCTTCCAATCCGACCTGTCCAGACAAAATCCCCAATTTTCTCACTGATCATCGATCAACACCAATCAATCACTTCAACGTCCGACTAAGCTATCGCTGTAAATAAAAACCAAACTGTTAACATCTAACCTGACTGATATCCACGATAGGCAGGATTGGAAGTTTAATTTGTGATTCAAATAATACTTGGGAATCCGAACACCAAATTCAGAAAAAAGCAAAAAAACGAAACGCAAATGAAAACGACCAAATTCTTGCCCACCTCGATTTAAACTTCTCTTCTGTGCCGCGACCTGGTGTAGGCCAGCAACTGGTGTTGTTACTAACATTTGTACTGCGATGCTGTTTCAACTTCTCCAACAGTAAAAAGTAGATAGCTGCGTGATGGTCATAGCTGTTGTTTCTGAGTGACTGTTAATTGAACGAGCAATTAAAATTAAATGAAATCATCATTGCAAATGTTGATCAAAGACTTTTCTCTATTTTTTTATAAACTCACCTCTCTGGTACGAGTCACGTCAATTCCAAGGCTGTGCATGAGACGTAAAATTTGTTCATTAGGCTCTTGAACAGTTTGCGTTGTCGTTACTGTTGCAATACCGGGAAGCTCTGCATCATTCGCATCCACAATGCCAGACATCCAACGATGTCTCTTTATTTGAGGAATCGTATATCGCTTTCCTGGCTCCAATACCAGCATCTTACGTATCAGGTTCTCGCAATCTAATTGCAAAAGATACCACTTGAAGCCTGACGTTTACGTCTACTTGCTGAGTATACAATTTTTTTGATTAGAGATTCTGACTTTCAACTGCGGCTGATTACACAGTCTAGTCCGTGTTACAGTCTAGACTGATAAAGTTAATAACCATTATAATACAAATTGCCCTGGTCGATTGCTCCATCCATTGAAGTAATGAAATATACATTCAATCAAAGCATTAATTATACCATATCATATTTTTTTATTACCTGTACTCATAAAATATGGAATACGAAATCTTCCGCTCAATACACGATCTCGTAATGATTGCAATGTAGATCCGTCAAATGGAAGAGCACCGCAAACTAACACATACAGAACTACTCCCAAGCTCTAAAATCATAAACAGTTGCAGTCAATTGCCTAGAAAAATGATTGCAGTCATATGAAAACTTATCGATAATCATAATGCCTGAGTTATCTCACCCAGACATCAATTTCTGGGCCAGCATAGTGTTTTCCACGAAATACTTCCGGTGCGGCATAAGGTGGACTACCACACCATGTACTTAGTCGTTCCCCAGGTGAAAATCTATTACTGAATCCAAAGTCTGCAATTTTCACGTTCATTTGGGCATCGAGTAGCAAATTCTCAGCCTTCAAATCACGGTGTGCTACTCCTATCGCATGACAGTACTCAACTGCAGACAGGATTTGTGCAAAAGTTGCTCGTGCTCTTGGTTCTCCCATTCTACCATACCGGGCTATGTAATCAAATATTTCACCTCTGCTTGCATATTCGCATACCTGTGAAATGCAGTGAAAAATTTGCACTGTTATATTGATCTAGATATACATAGGTACAGTTAATGCTAGAAAAATTTTATTCATTCTTTACCATGTATATCATATTCTTAGTCTCCATAACTTGATAAAGCTTGACAATATGTGGGTGTTCCAATTGCTTCATTATCTCTACTTCACGGTACACCTTCTCCAGATTTGTCGAGTCCAGTTGAGTCTTATCTATTATCTTGATTGCTACCTATTATACACATCAAAATTGTAATTACACTTACAATAATTGACAGTTGAACAAAGTCATCATTGAAAATACAACCGGTTGAATGGAATATCAAAGTATGCCACATGAATTGATAAGCCAGAGTTTGGACCCAGACCATAGTTCGATAATCATTAGATTAATAATATCGAAGTTTGAATTTCAATGTTTTTCTTGATTTTGATCAGATTTATCCTTAATCACCTCTGTTTTGGTGATTCGATGACGGGCTAACTTGACCACAGCAAAGTTACCCTTGCCGATGGTTCCTTCGATGTCATAAAATCCAACACGGATTTGTTTCTTGCTCTGGCATGCGCTACCCTCCATTTTTTCTATCTTAATCTTAATTCGTTGAACGGTATTTGTATCAACCAATTAATTGGTTTCTTCACCGTTTTCTACAAGAACCTGAAAAAATGATTTAATCATATATGCACCATGTAATTGTAGCATTAGTATTAGCCTTATTTGAGTTGTGTTTGAAGAAGGAAATGATGCTTCACGTGATACTTCAATGTAATTTGGGTTGCCTGCTATGCAGAAGCTTTTATTGTTACTGAAATCGTGCAATGTCTTTGTCTGTATGCAACGCGAGTATTCAAGTTCAATATCCAGTGTGCAGTTTCAAAAAATCCTGCAGTTTGGTGGAGGAATATTGAAATTTCCAGGAAACCAAGGAACTTCTAATGATATACAATTTGTAGGAAGCAGAAACACAATGAGAGATAGTAATTATATACATATAGGCTTAAAATGTAATTTTTGTTCTCGGAGAATGAGTTACGGATAAACGTTTGGGATTCAACCCTGACGCACTATTGTACATGATCCTGCTTAAAGGCTCAAATCGTGTTTTCTTTACATTAGATTTTTTTTTCGATCCACATCTGTTTAACGTGCGTCATCGTGTACGCACCGATGATCATATATCGTTGGGTATGTATAATGTGTATGAGATAAAAATGATTCCTGCAACAAGTGCAGCAACGCGAAAGTACAAACGGTGACTATAATTGACGTCACGTACGTCCATATTATAACACTAGAAAGAACGTACGCGCGGTCTTTAAGTATGCATGTATGTATGTACTTATCGACGGGTATCTAGTTCGTATCAATAGTCGGTCGATACGCTGTTATTCGGCACTACTAATTTCGTTCACCTAGAAGTCGAGAAATCCTATAAATATCAAAAATAGAGATTCCGCGGTGCGCGTAGTGCGTGTAACTCTGGTATTTGACGTAACGCTTGCGTCAATTGTGACTTTGAAAAAAAAAGACTAGCGAAGGAGAGAAAAGGGACGGGGAAAAAGTGTTGAGCAGAAAAAAAAAAAAAAAATGACAGTCTATGGAAGCGTTCGTGAAAGTTTAATCAAATCTCGGAACTTTCCCCACGTAGGTCTACTGCTATCGCGATCAACGGCAGCAAGTAACGGACACTGCAACATATTCACTTACCCAATGCAAAGGATCCTAGCGCCCATGCCATCTGTTAGTGGTTAAAAATTGCCCGATCCTGTTGTCACGTACATTCAAACGACACTCAATCGGCCCATCGCGACTAACCGCGCGGCGAGACGGTTCGATACCGACTAACTGCCGGCCATATTGTTGCCGGCATCCCCTTGGCCGCCCCTGACGTCGCGATCCCCGCCGCTGTCGCAACCAGGGCCTGCCGTACGCACGCGTTATCTTTGACAATTGACGTCAGCCGGATAGCGGCCTCAACGTTAATTGCTTTAATGCAATTACACGGTAAATACAAGATCTATTCAGTCACCTACACACGGAGAGAAAAACCTCGGCGAAACTGTCTAGCGAGGCGCCCCGCGAGGTGCGGCTGGTACTTTGACTAGATACGGTACTGCTTGACGTCATTGAATGACGTCAATGTGTAACTCCCTAACCGACTCCCCCCCTTTTGGAAGAACATATTATTATCGCGCCAACGCAAGAACAGTACTATGTACCGCAAGCTTTCGAATATTCACAGGGGCTTTGTGGTTTAGCCTATATTATTATAATATTATAATACCACGGAGGATGGTCAAGGCTTTCATAAATGTTTTTCAAAGAGAGACTCATTTACAGAGTTCGCCGATTATCCCATGCTAATACGGGTGAAATAATGATTTTACAAACCGCGAGTCGGTGTACAGAAAGATTTACTGTACGAGTTACGACATTCATTTGAAAGTCTTGCGCGTCATACTTTTCGAATACACCGTAAAATTTAGTTTATTCTTTTCACCGGGTATCGTTTGCAGCTGTAACCACGTCCGCTGTACAGCATAATGTAATAACTTTGACATACATACATTATACAGTACATTGTAGCAATAGCTACGTAAAAAGGCGGTTTCTACGAGTAGCAGATCGCAGACTGCTTACTTTGATATTTGTCGGACCGAGATCGTAAAATTAGTTTACTCCGCGCTTTTTGAACCCATATAGCTATATCTGCCCAAACTAAAGTCGTCGACATTCTTGAACGTACGCGCGTCACAACAAAATTATTAATGTGATCTGCACGTGTTCCTTGGGGTGTAACAGTCTATATATATACACGTATATAATATGCGTATGCGTGCGAAACGATAAATAAGTTATTCAAAATTCATAGGCAATCAGTCCACAAAATTTATTATCACCATATGAGCGACGTAGATTTTTCCGCTTCCGTTGTTAGATATGATGGTATACCTTCTATTGTATTATCAACGCATGATATTATAATACCGTGTACTCGATTATTTGCATTGTATCTAACATACTTTATTTATAGTATCAGTTAGAATTTCAAATTGATGCTAAAGAGATATTATTCTCGTGAAACTCGTCCCGAAAAGAAATTCACACTCTAAAGAGGGGAATTTAAGAAAGCTGTAAGTGCCATTTTTTCGAGAAAAAGACCAAAAAAGTATCCTTCAGAAAGTATGTATGTGCCAAGGCCGATGTTTTATGAAGAATTTTTCTTTCTTTTAAATGGCATTCGAAGCCTTTTTAATTCGTCTCTTTCGTTACACAGACATCGATTCCACACGAAAATGGAACATCTGCGTATACCTTGTACCTATGTATATGTTTACACAAATGTGTTTAACTTCGGTACAATATATAGATTTTTATTAAATATTTTAACTTTTTTCGCATGAATTCTATATTTATCAGACCACAACATATCACCTATTCGTAATTCCACTATGAAAACCCTGCAAGATATTAACCACTTCGATTATTTGGATGACGTCATGCCGGGGTTAGCGAAGTAGCTGTAGTAATTTACATTGGGTGCAAGTAATTTCACGCTAGAAAGTGCAGAGTAATTATTCTGTTGTGTCAATTTTCAGACGATAAGATTTTCATACTCCGTAAAATTGTCGTATTTGTCAATAGCTTGAGAATAACATGGATGCCGATTCGTCGCCTTACTAATACTCCAGTCGAGAGATAAAAATATGTATTGAACTTGTCGTATTTGACGACTTGAAAATTAAGCGAACTGCAGCTGTTACCCCGAAAAATATGACGAGGTTGCTTGTGTGATCAGCTCAAAGTGACCCAAAAGAGAACATAATTAAACTCGGATAAATTTAGTAATACTTATTTGTTTTCGTATTTTTCCGTACGAATTCTATGTTTTTAAATAATACTTATATCGCAGTCTATTTCCGTCCAGTCTCATGTTCTAAAAATTTTGTCCCAACAGTCGGTAAATATCAGCAAAGTGGCGTGTAATAAAAAAAACATGTGCTTAATTCTCGACTCTTTATCAACTTGAAAATCCCTTTTATTGTAAGATTCAATCATTTCATTCGAATTATCGTTATAGAGTATAGAACATTCCTTAATCTGAAAATCGATGTTCGTAAAATTTTGTTTTGCTACGGTTGAAATGTTGGATACACTTCAATTGAATCGCAAACAAATACAATAACAAACACAATCAGGATTTGAAAGTTGAAATAAAAAATTTATCTAGTCATCGGGTATCAGGCATTTCATATCCGGGTTGAAGTTTATCATCTCGATAAGTTTTGGCCGGTACTCTGATTCGGAGTGGAGCAGTTAAACCGCAAGATTTTTCTGAAGCATGGTAGCAAAAAACTGGCCTTGAACCCGACCAGTTGAGCAGCAGTAATCCTTCATCATAACAATAAGTTCTTAGCGATCGAACGCATCGAACGTAAACGCACAGAGATGTCGAAGCCGTTATACCGATGACGTCTATACACCATATAAGTCCAGCACCCTTGCAGATCAAATATCGTTTTATAGTAGGAAGTAATAAATTCAACTCAAGGAGAATTCGTACCGATTTCCGCTCGATCGCCTGCGGCTAAAGTGATTTTTGAAATCGCCACAGATAGGCACCACTTGCCGCGTCAAAGCTAGCGCCACTTTGCAGAATGTTTAAGAACTGTTAATAACATTGCGTGTTTCACGGAATGCGTGTAATAAGGGACATCATTACATTTTATAAAATACATGGGGGAACGATTGGTTTCCTAATTTGTACGAATATTCTTTTTAAATACGTAAAAATGATCCGAGCGCCAGGGAATACATATTTTTTAAAAATTCAGAACGAGTTTTAAGCTTTTTTTTAGAGGTTTATTTTTTTATTCAAATACAGCGCTTATAGTACAAGAGTCTCCTGGAGTTTCAGCTGCTTCTTGCTCTTAGCCTTAACTTGAGCAGCGATACGATCCAAGTCTCTGCGGCCTTGGCTGGTCAATTTTCTGCCACCATCTGGGGCTCTTTCAATGAGCTTCAACTGTTCAAGGGACTGAAGTGCCTTGCGGGCAACACCACCGGCTGACCGACAAAAGTGGCTTGGGTGTGTGCCATTGCGTTTACGTCCTCCAAAAATTTTAGTCACAGCCCCAACGCCAATTGGGCTACGAATGTAGATATGACGAACCAATGCAGCACATCTGACGTAGTACCAGTCGGGATCGTAAGGGGCGAGTTCCTTGAAACGGGCTGACTTGACGATGTCTACCCATTCCGGGACACGCATCTTACCTGTCCTAAAACAGACACAGAAAATGTTTTTACTCTATTGTCTGAATTCTAAACATTCAAGAACTGACGTACTCGTTTTCCCTGTCAGTCATATTTTCGAAAGTTAAGGTATCCGTGAAAGAGCAGTTCGACAATGTGTAGAAAAAATTAAGGATTAGCCACAACAGAAACGAGTGATATCTTTTGGAAGAGATTTGTATGATTTGAAGAAATTCGTACAGGCGACTTGTACGGTTGATTCAGTTTTACAATCTGAATGAAAATACAAACGAAATTCTTTTGCCATAGAAATCAACTTGTTCACTTTACGGCTCTGACTGCGCGCCTAGTTGGCAAAATGTTAGGTTATGCCCGTGTGTAAACTGTGATGCGTAAATTTGCGTAACGCTTTTACTTACTTTTTGAGGAAGGCGGCAAAGGCCTTCACAAATTTGTGTTGATCGACGTCCTTTAACGTTACGGAAGGCATCTGAAAGAAATGATCCTTCAATTATTAATTGCTTACACCAAATTCTAAACATCAACCACATGGGTCCCGGGGAAACTGAATGACTTGAGCATGCATTTAAAATATCTTGAAGCTCAAGTTACGATCGAATAATTGTTGAAACGGAAAAATGGAATATCTGTTTATAATAGCAATAAGTAAATTTCGATATTTTTGATATTTTGTTGCATAGAATTATGTTAAATGTATGACAAAACGTCAATTGCACACACCTCGACAACGGCTCTTACCGGAAAGAGCTAAATACAAAATGGCTGTTCTAAGAGGAAATCGCCATGAGATAAACTTTAAAAGACGAGAAACCTCGGTGTCGGTAACATACAGATAGCGTCGCCTAATTTGATGAAACTACTTTATCTCGTAGACAAGCCCAGAAACCATTTTTATCGACGTGAGTATTCACGTCGGTTCATGTTGCCGCCTGTCGTAACGGCTGAAAAAAAAGAACTAGGTGGAGTTTCAAAGTCAAAAACTTGAAGCATCTCAACCTCAGAAATATATACACTACATTTGAGTTGCTAATGTTGTTGATAAATGATAAGCACGTGATAAGGTCAGGATAAAGCAGAGCCCGATTGGTTACAAGTTTTTATCACACACCGCGAGGTGCATCTGTTATTCGGTTGGAATCGGCTGTTAAAAAAAAGTAAAAAAGGCCGCGGTCATTCTGTTAATTTTGTTCACACACGTACGACATATTTTCTCTGCCCTTGATTGATTTTTATCAGTCATATTAACGGATGACTTGAGCGTTAGACAGTCATTGATAAATATGCGCTCACTTCTGGTCGGGTTCCACCGACAATGTCGGGCAGCCAAAAATATTTTAAACTACCGAATCACAATTCGATCTCAACACCAACAAGTTGCGAATTTTGTTTTGACAGAGCCGATACAATTTTCGAGGGACTTTTTGTTTCGGCAGGTAAGAGTTGATTGTTTGGCAATTATTTACATTAATTGTATCGCCGTATCGGGTCAGAAAGTTTTTTGACAAATTTCATCATTGCATTAACAACAGTGTAAATAATTTGATATTCAGACTTTGAAACTCTGAAGTCTGATCTCTCATGTATGTACATATTTGATTTTTCAGTTATTCGACCCTGTATCTAGCACATACACTTATTTGCTTGGCGACGTTACAAAAAGAGAAGCAATACTGATAGACCCGGTCATCGAGCATGCTGAGCGTGATGCAAACATGATAAATGAACTGGGACTTTGCCTGAAATATGCAGGTACATAAGTCAAGTAGTAAGATTTTCGTAGTATCAAGCATTCGACTCTGTTTTCTGGTATTTACGTTCCTCTGATTTCACAGTGAATACTCATATGCATGCAGACCACATTACCGGTACCGGAAAATTGAAGATTCTTTTACCTAGCTGCCGATCAATGATATCGCGTGCTAGTGGCGCTGAAGCTGATATATTACTGAACCCTCAAGACAATATAGAATTTGGAAGGCATCAGCTCAAAGTCTTACCAACTCCGGGTCACACTGAAGGTGGATTTTATTTCTCAATCTATTCCTCTATATTTATTTACAGCTAACGCGTACATTGTGTTTCAAAGGCTGCGTCACATACGTTTGTCACGAACAGGGAATCGCCTTCACTGGCGACACTCTTCTGATACGTGGATGTGGACGAACTGATTTTCAGGTTAGTATCGCAGTTGAGCAGTATTTTTTTTTTATCTATGAGGGGAAAACAAAGATTGTACAAATGTTAATTTTTTTTTATTTATTTATTTTTCCTCCATATGTTTTTGATTTGTATGAGTCGGTGGATGTTATTATTAGATCGATTCTTCTTGGTAAATAGATAAACAATTTTATTTATTTTCGGAAATTTGTTTTTCCTGTGAGGAGAAAGATTTCTAAATCAGTACGCCGGAACGAAGGAATTATTTTACACCTTAAATATTTTTCTTTGGTTATTCAGGGTGGTTCTTCAGCGACTCTCTACAAATCTGTACATTCCGTGATTTTTAATTTTCCGTTGAACTATAGATTATATCCGGCGCACGACTACACTGGAAGAACTGTGACAACGGTGGGTGAAGAAAAGGTGTACAACCCACGATTGAGTAAATCTTTGGACGAGTTTATTCATATAATGGAAAACCTAAATCTGCCTTATCCCAAGATGATTGGTAATTAAAGTTCACTCTGTATATAATATGTCGCATGTCCTACGCAGTATTGCGAATGGAAAAGTATCATTCGAATCGTTTTTCAGATAAAGCAGTCCCTGCAAATAAAATTTGCGGATTATTTGAGCTTGATGAACAGAAAAATATGTAAAAAAAATATATAGCTGCATATGTATGCAAAGGTGAATCGCCTCCCACGTGTAAATAAGATATTGTGTCGATAAACAAATAGAAATATAAATACAGAGAAAAAGGAGCAATTCAAATGAACTTGGGGTTTATGCAGCAAAAGATAAGAAATGAATATGTACAACGTATAAATACATTTCAAATCCAAAAATATAGTATTGTTATAAAACAAAATTGTTTATTTTTAATAAATTGTGACGCATGTCTTATGTAAATAAATATGAAAAACATTTTATGTCTGGATCGATAAATGTCATTGCGATAACATCAGCCGCGAGCACAGCTTTCGTTGGTATTGCAAACGCAGAATCGGCTGATGGTCGACTAGAAGAGACAGTCGGGTCGCATCCCGGCGGTTTTGACGGACATCCGTTCGATCCAATCGATCACAAGCAATCCTCGACAATATGACGTCACCGGTGCAATTAAACTTCTACCAAACTTAATCAATCCCCTACACAGCAAATGTTCGTCTGGGGCAGCAAAGGCACACATGCAGACACGTACATACATACATGCAGATTATTAGAAAATAAGAGTGAACGGCGGAGGTGGAGGAATAAATTCGAGGTGTTGATTGGAGAATTTTTGAATGAATCATTAATGCGACTGGTTTCATATTCAGCGAAGAAGTCGGTTCCTTGCATTCCGTGCGACGTGCTTCGCGAGTCGAATTGCACTTCGTTGAAATTTCTCCAAGTGTAGGACCTCCCGTCACGGCAATACGGGGTAGATTCTTATACCGCATAGCTGAGGGTTGAAATCGATACAGTTTCCATGGTAACGCGGCTACTCGCTGGGCGGCCGACGCTCAGGCCAAGGCTACTCCACTCGTGCGTTTTCATACTGTTGGTCTGAAAGATGGTCTTTTTTTTGCAAAAGATTGAAGTAAAAGAAATAAAAATAACACTAAAAAAAATCAAAAAAAAAAAATCGAAACAATGAAAATTAAAAAACGCTCGTATAACTTTGTAATGGCGGGAGAAGAATTGCGCGCAAAAATTACGGTGACCTCGTTAGCCGCGTATTCGTATGCTTCGGACATCTTTTTAATGATCTGCATGTACGTACATGTATGTATGTGCATACACATGCAGATCTCTTTTAATATTCAGGTTCAAGGTTGCATAGCTATGTCGCTTATCATTCGGCATAACTATTCCGGATCATACTGTACTTATGATTTGCAAGCCAATAGTTTACACATCGCACTTGATCGGGTTGAATTACATTTCATCGTTTATCGACAGTTTTGTTTTCTCTTTAACTGTTCAAAATTCTCCGAGTCAATATAAGTATAATTTGCATATCCTTGTTATTGATATAATTATATTGGTATGGGACATTCGGATATTCCACAGCATTATCGCGAAAATACATAATAATATACATGTATTTGTGCGTAGATAACTTGTATAAGCTAAACGATCTGAAATCATCCCGAGAGGTTTACTATAATTGCTTTCAATTCGTTGGAGCGTGGCCATTACGCAAGAAACTTGATTGTGTACCGCGGTATGCTCCGCATAATGGTATAATAATTCCCAGTGTCCCTCGAACGCTGAAGGGTATAATCCATCACATCAGCAGCGGGGTATAGAAATGGCTATCAGCCGATTAATAATTTGCCTTTGCGTTTTGCGTCGCTACCGAACGGCGCAAAAAAGAAAAAAATGACGCAGAGCTGAACCAAATTGGATGTGTTTTGTTAGCCAAATTTTGAAGAAAAAAAAAGAAAATAAATGAGTAAAAGACTCATGTGATCGGTAAGTATTAAAAAATCAGCCAACGAGCAGCTTTTTCCAATCGTTTCCTTTCCGAAAGTTGGAAAACAAAACACAACCATTAATATCAGACGAAACATCGTCCGCTGGAACGTTGCTAAGTCGTCAAACCGTTGCCGGTTATGTGTATATGCATACAATAAACATTGGTGAACGGATCGAGTCATATTGAAGTTGGTAACGTTACCGTAACGATTCATCCTGAAGAAAAAAACCGTCATTTCACGATTTTGGTAACTGCCTGAAATCCGGCAAACCGTAATAAAACAAAACACACTCATATTTTGACGTCTTAGTCGCTTAAAAATCATTGTGAAATTAAAAAATGAGTGATTATTTCCCCAACGCTTCGTTACGATCACATTACCAACTTCAACTTCGTCACCTCGAATTACAGCAGCGTCGTCTACGGTTCACGCAAGCCGTTCTCCAGCCGGATGCGAATCGCAAGGCAAAATTTGAAAGACCAGTTTTCCCGCGCCGTATCGACTCGCCGGCAACTTCAGGCCCCTCGCCCCGCGGTACCGAGTCCGCCATCTTGATTCTACACTGTCGGCGACGACGGCGACGCTTCGCGACCCACCCAGTGCTGCGGTAAACGGGCGATTGAACCCTGCTGCACACGAATTACTGGCTCCCGGAGCAGTCGCGTCAAAAGACGGTTTTCGTGCGGGTAGTAAGGACAGGAGAGAGAATATAAGTTGGGAAAAAAGGGCAGGAGAGTAAACGGATAATAGAAGTCAACCGAACTCGTGATAAAACTGTGCCGCTGCGGAACAATTTCGAGATGACAGGGCTATTGATGCCTGTTTTTATCGGGGTGTTTCTCGCCTTTCGAACCGAGGTGAGTTTATTCGTTATGCCTACATTATACTCCTGCACTGTATGCACGTCACTGTCTTACAATTCCGTAGTATACGATAGCTCTGTCAACTTCTTCATCGTCAACGAATTAAAATGCATCTTCGATCCATGTTATACATCCTCTATATACACCTTATTATACACATATTATATTGATCTCGCGACTGCTTCATTTGCCGCCGCTTGCACTACGTTACAATAAATACTTAAAAAAAAATCGCTAATTCGATCCGTTCTGTGGCAGGTTTCGTTCTCGCCACTTTTCCGTCGATACAAGCTGACAATAATATTTCTCTCGTAGAGATAAATTTCCCCGTTTCTCGCATTCTCCTCTTGAGTCCTCGTTGCGTTAAATGCGACCGCGATTTACTCGCGTGTGTTGTCGTTAGATACGAAATATTGTGCGGTTAAATTTCGCCTTCGTCGTTGTGCTAAATATTGATCGGGGTTTTATTCACCCCCGCAATTCTTTCGCTTTGCGTATAAACAATCGACTGTGCACTCGATCGTTTGCACACGTTTCTACGAGCGGCGCCTGTGTGCAGGCGTTGTGAAAAAAAAGACAATCTACTCTCGCCGTACGTGCGGAGTGATTTCGCAAAGCTCGCACGGCGGCTCCTCTATAATACATCAACGTCCCGACACCTGAACGTCCTTTTCATCAAACTGACGTAAAATCAATTATTCGTACAATCGGGCCCTGCAGTGACTCGAGTCGCGGGTATTATACATGGACCGTACATATTTACAGGCATGTATAATCAATCCGAGAACCCGACACGCACACCCGCCGAAATAACTTCGAGTTATAACTTGTAACGTCAATTTTCGTGCGATTCAACGTCAGCCGCGGCTGCTCGTTACAATCTGTGTATTTTACACACATATGCACAACGACGAATCGCTTCCATATCGATCCTGATAATACGGCGTACGATCGAGCCTTTAATATTGCCAGGATTCGTGTTCGCTATGCAAACTTGTCGGTGAAAAAAGCGGGCAGCATTTCCACGCTAACTACCTAGTCACGTTTTCGAAACAACCTGCGCCGGCTTATTTACGAGTAGTTGAATCATCAACAGCAGTTTCACGTCGTCCGCAATAACTTTGTACGATAAACTCGTACTTTTTCAAATTTTATCGCTTACAAATTACAATTCGTCGGTTTCTATTCCCCCGAAATTTCCAGAGGTTGTTAACGTTCGTTACGTTATTACAATGAAACAATGGGTAATTTTAATAACGACTCGTCGATCCACAGCTCCAGCCATAATCCAGCTTACATAATTATATTTTTCCACAGTCAACTTCTTCAAAGTTATTCCAAAGTCGGAGAATAGTGATTTTTCCCGCAGAGTTTCATCGCGTATCGTAACGCGACTAACGATTCAGTCACCCGAAGTTTCATACGTTCAGTCATTCAAATTATACGAGGTTCTGCAGCATCGACAACGAACAGCTAGCAAAAATATTCTGCAAGAATAGCAGCGCGTCGCTTTGGGAATTGGCTATTTTTCACGTCGTTGGAGAATAAAACCGAGCAAGCACTTCTATAATTTTTACTCGGCAAATTTTTTCTACCATAATTTTACAATCGTCCCAAATGCAATATTATCAATCGTTTTCCAAACGGTCGCGCAGCTTGTTTCGACCGACCGTATCGCAGGTGTGTTCACATGCATCCGAGGGATGCGGATGGGACAGGAAGATTTGAAACGGGTAGAAAGGACGCGGAGATAGGGTCCTAGACCCTGTTGCAGCTCGGGCTACCGAAATTATCTTTTCTTTCATTCTAGCTGGAGTTTCTTCGCTTTGTAAATATGTATAATAATACCACCGAAAAACCCGCGCCGCCTCTAATTTGCGCGTTTAATACTTAAGAATTTTAAGCAGCAGGAAAATAGCGGTTTATATTCATCTTATACTCGGCTAAAATACGAAATTTATGTACAGGCAGATATATACCGATACGTACCTTTTAAAGCAAATAATAATAAGAATAATAATTGAAAAAGTTTTTAACCTTGATAGAAGTAAAGTGTCTCTTTGAAATGGTAATATAAAGTTTTATATCATCTCGTTCGTCGATTATACGAGTATACGTGTATACGTGAACATATAATCCAACCAAATTGGTTCAATTTAACCGGGCCGGGGTTGTATCGCTTTGTAGTTTATATAATATGTAATACCTATAATATGTATGTATACGTAAGCTTTCGTAGCGGCGTATGAAAATCAATTCAATATTGTGAATTGATTGGTACGCGGGTATAAAGTCTACACAATGTGTGTTGTATGTATTATAGTTGAATTACAGAGCAGACGAGGTTTATAATATATTATTCTCTATTGCGGGTTATTCTTCATTTCATTTGAATAAATTACTCAGGTATTACATTTATATGTAACTTTAACCGTTGGCCATAACTTATTTATCCGCAAATTATTTACTTAATCGACGATTTATAGATTCGCCGTAACGATCAATAATTAATAAATAACAATCGATGGATGAAATTAAATTTAAATGAAGATATGCATCGATTTGGTTCCAGACTAACAGACGTAACCGCGTGGAACCATTTCAAATTTCTATCAATGATGCTTCAAAACGACTCTCCGAACTTGGGTTTGAATAATTATGCGATTTTCGTCTTACAGTTTATACGCCATCGAGTACGCACGTTTAAATCCATACCTAGACAAAATAGGATCCATTCGATTATTTTTTTTCAATCGCGAGATTCAAATGGCAGATTTATTTTCATATCAAATATTTCGTCAATTATGTATTAAATGTAGGAGGAAAAAATTTGCGAAACCATCTCCACGGAAGATAGCGAGTAAAACATTTTTCCTTTTCAACTTTTCTCCTTAGCACTTATACAGCTTGTCGTTAACCGCTGTCGCAAAATAAACGCTAAAATTGTTGAAAGCGATAAATTGGATCATTTTGATAAGAGCCTAACGTTCTAGATTTGGATTTCTTGTGTTCAAATCGTTGTAAGAAAAAAAGAAAACCTCATTTTGCACACTCCGGTCTATGTACTTTGCGCTGCATCTTAATATAACGTAAATTCGAGTACATAGGCAGGTAGTGGTTATACATCGTATGAAGCAGTCTGGTACGTTTTCGCATCGTTTGGCGCTATCCGATCCGTAGGTATTAACCCTGTTAATTATACGTTAACGAGGTGTGTTAACTGTTGAAGAGACTGCGTTAATATTAATTCGGATGCTGCAGCCTCTCTAATTAAGTCGCTCCAATTATTATACAACTTATAACGCCTCTTATACAGAGTACAGAACTCTGCAGCAGCGCAGCGATTGGTTACAATTAGAGCAAATTTCTTCGAGGATATTTGATACGCGTTGCACGTAGATTGATACCTTGAAGTGAAGGGAGGGGGATACGTATTAGAAGAAAATTCCCACACTTGTAGGCATATTGTTAAATGTTACACGCGAAACTTTTCGCACACGTGCAGCTCTTCTTCGCGAATTGATTGCTTTACCTACATCGACATGTGTGCGTGTGCATATATATATATACATATATATGCATACAGGACATATAATGTATAATACTTGAGGCTGGAAACCAGATGTGTAACCAAAGTCGCATCGATCGCGCTGATTATATGTATGTAGGTACACATATGTAACAGGAGGGTACGTACATAACACACATGCCGTATATTGGCGGTATGTGTTCCCCGGTTGATTGCCAAGTTTTGCCGCCCATCGACGGCCGAGCAAACAATGCGCGTGTAACAATTTTCCCTCAATAAACATAGGCACGTACCCGTATGACAACGGACTTTTATAACGAATAATTAATTGGACAAAAAAAAAAAAAATGTCTCGCACGTGTCTGAGCGTGTGTTTGTGTGTTTGTCGTATGAAAAATCAGTAATACTTCAGACCTTAACCCGCAGAGGCAGGGGGCATCGTGGATGCGTATTAGAAATGTTACACGTATTAAACGAATGTTCAGTTTATTTTCAAATCTATTATTAACGTCCCCAGCTGTGTTAGGGATCGAGGAGTCGTAAGTTGTAACGGATGTGTGTACGAGTGGACGTTTTAGAAAAGTTTGTTGAATGAATTGGGCGGTGAAACGGTCTCGCAGCCTGTTATCCACGTGTGTGGAGAGAGTCTAAAGCGTCGCGTGAAGCTGAAGCTTCTTAAGGTCGCCCCGGCGGTCAGATTCACTTAAACGCATTAGCCTAATCCAGTTAGATCCAACCTATAACGGTGAAAATAGAGAAGAAAGGAAGGAAGGGACGAAGAACAGAGGCAACGAGAGTCGGGGTATAAAAATTGAAAGCTTTCATGTATAATCAGCTTATTATTTATTACAAGATGCGAACGATGCACGTCGAAAGGTGCGACGTTGCTGTAACTACGTTTCATAATAAATTGAGCGATACGATTAGATCTCTTTATTTCGCATCATTGCTGTATAAGTATATTTACAACTCGACATTCGTGTATTACAGTTTTCACGATATTCAACTCGTGTTCCCTATCAATTTTTTTACTTCTTATCGATCTTATCCTTGTTCACGATCCAGCTTTGATACGTTAACGCGCCTACACGAGGGTTAATTCGGGGCTCGTTGAAACGCATCTGTTATTCTTTCTACGCGTGAAGGTTAAACCTGCAACCCTTGTTCGTTGCACGGACCTTCGATGACTGTAATTCGATTTAAGTGAGATGAAAGGATATCTGCGAGACCCTTTTAGCGGAGAGTTTTTCCTACGGTAGTTATTATATCTTGATTTATCTCTCTCTCTCGTTTTTTTGTCTCTCTTCCAATACGGGCGTTATTCTTTATTCACTGTATTTCCGATAGTTACGAAGTTAAGAAAATACCCTCGTGTCAGTTGCTCGAGTCTAAAATACGATTCGAATCGTTGGTATTTAACGCACAACGCGACGAGACTGAAGTTAGTAACGTTCACGTAACGAAGCATCGTGAAAGAAAATCATTATTGTACAATTTTAGAATGACTTTCAAAATTTAAGACAATCCTTAAAGTGCTGAGTAACGAAGTAATGATTTTTTCCCAAACACGAATCATTACAATAACGTTACTAACATCCACCTCATTTTCACAAACATGCATCGTTACGGTAAAGCTACCGACTTGATTCTTATGCAATGCGTACATAGAACAAATTTCCTCAGCTTGCAGCAGCGTTTCAAAAGTTTATCTTCGTTCCACCATGCCGGTCCATTTATAAATATTGTATTTGGGTGAAAAAGCGGCAGCGAATTGATCTCTTACGAATCACCCCGTTGTGTCGTGCTCGGTAATTTTTGAAAAAGTATAAAGGAGGCTAAGAAATATTCCGCTATGAAGTTTTCCTTCCATTTATTTACGCCGAGTTCTCACTGAACGCGGGTCACAGTAACGAGAGAATTGTTTGTTGCGCGGAGATTAACGAAGATGAGAAGTACACGCCGGTGGTAAAACGGTATCACAATGCGTGCCCTTGTTCGAACTTTCACACTTTAATCCTGGCCGACGAGGAGCCATGGAACGAACATGAAAACCTTTTTAACTAACGCGAGTTCCGACAACGACATTTACAACAACGTGGGGCGAAAAATAAAATTTTATTTATCTCTCTTGTTGCGTCTGGGCTTCTTCTGCTTTTTTTTTTAAATGTTTTTATTACGATTATGCCAAAGGTTGCCAGTTTTGAAGAAATGATATATCATTTAAAATTGCTCGATTTCAGGAAATCAAGGCACTTCAAACTAACAATACGCCAGCTTGTTTGATCTTGTAAAATCTGTTACTTGCAGTAACTAGAAATTATTTACCGGACTGTCTGAAAGATATTTTAACGAAACAAAAATTGCAAACTCCGTCGAGCGATTAAAAATTTGTGTAAAAGCAATTAACATTTATTACGTGAGTTTAACGTGTATCGCAAGGTGAAATCCGACGAAATATTTCATCGGTAGTACTTGATGTATTATAATTTCATTAGACGTACTGGAATTTTTTCAATCCCGAACCGAATAGTTATTCGTTTCGCAATTACAAATAAACAATTCTCTCTTTGAAAATAAATTTTAATATTGGTTAAAATTTAGCAAGTTTAAGAAATTTTTCTCTCAGTTGTACGTTTCACTTGTAACGCTCAATCTAACTTCAGCGACGGGAAAGAAAATCAAGAAAACGAGAAAAGCATGATTTATATATTACGTCGTCTGTAATGTAGAATAAATTGCACATCCGGATATCGATGACTCGAAACGAAACGAACGGATGCAGAAAATGATGTTTTGATCGTTCGCGATCCGAGCGTCCGACCTTCCTATACTTTCATCCGAGGGCAGGGTGTTAAAAACTCGACGTTGAGTCCTCTGTAAATCCCCGTAAGAACAGCTGCAGCATGGCGGTGAAATCTCGCAGCTCAGGATCGAGACGATGATCGCGATTTGAATGCCTGAACAGGCCTGCGAGGATCAATTTCTCCTCTCGAGTTTAGATACGCGGGGCGAATTCCTACCACGATTTTAATAACCTCAGGGTCTGACTCTTATTGTACAGCCTAGCCGGGGAATCCGCTGCGGAAAGGCCGCCTGCGGAGGATCGAAATTGACTCGCTATAAGTTGCCAAGCTCACATCCCGACGTGTGTTTATATCTGCGTTACATCCGTTCGTTTTTCGCGTATCAATCACGCGTTTCCTAAACTTGAGTTTCCCCCAACGATTGTCGACTTGTTTGTTGCACGTTATTTATCATTTATTTATACCGTTATCCGGAGAAGAGGCACCGTCGTAATATCGGGAGAGTACCTCGAGGGTTGAATGCATCTTCATAGTTTCCTACGTGCGTGCCGAGTCAAAGCACCGCGGGATAACACGCTTGAGTGCCCGTCGTGCCGTGTAATCTAAATGCGAGTATATTGTAACCATGCCACGCGGCTAATCGCGGCTGCAGTTCGGTATAAACCCGACATCGTCAAAGCTTGAACGAAAATCTTTGAAGCAACGACGAACGCAGTCTAGTCTGCAGTCTAGGGTGATTCATTTTTTCAACTTTTCTTTTTTTTTTGTTTTAAGGTGTCACTCGAAAAGTTTGCAACAAATATTGAATAAAAAAATAACCGTCAGAAAACCTGGAGGATGTAAGGAAAATATTTAGAGGTCGGTAACGATTATTGTGATATTTTTTATTTATCTTTACAAGTACATTAGTCGTATTTTTTTCGTATCGTAGTCCAATTAATCATTGTTCGTAAAAATCAGTACCGACAACGAAATAGGGTCGTTAAGGTGATGCTATACTTTTCTTTCTGTAGCAAAAACTGTTATTTAAATTTCTCCGAGACGATTAATCTTTCGCATAAACGACGATTACAGCCAACTGTGGAGTTGTTAGGCGCAGGTTGATGCTGATTGGTGAACGATTAATTGAATCGCGTTACAAAAAATTCAAAGAAAAAACTAATACACGTATATATATATAAATCCGCAAGGTGTACACGTAAAAATAAATAAAAAATATTACAATAATTGGTAGCGACCTCTAAATATTTTTCTATCACCTACAGGTTTTGTAAGAGTTTTTTCTTCAGTATTTGTCACAAAGTGACAAATTTTTCGCATGGCGCGTTAAAAAAAAGAGGTAAAAAATGAGCAACCCTGGTGCAAGTCTCTTCTATTCTCTCAATTTGTCACTAATTGACCGATGGCATTGTTCGCCTTTTTATTTGGCGAAGAACAAAACTGCTGCAGCATGACTAGCTATAATGTTATGTCATTCGCCACACCTACATACATGTGTGTATATATATATATATATAGATGCATGACGTCGTCGCGAATGAGTCAAATAGTCATAGTTGAAGGGAAGTCGTCGTTCGCCGCGTTCAACGCACTTCTCTTCAGACTACGAGGGGGGCATATGTAATATGCATTATGCCTACATGTCGCATATCATCTCCTCGAGAACTCTCTGGAGTGTTGAAAGTGGTACATGTGTATTGAAACAACCGCGAATTTCTCATTTTGAAAATTAAAAGAGGGCAATCAATGTTTGTCAATTTTTCGAGGCATCGATCGGTGTTTGCGTACGTAATTGCGAAGTTTCGAATTGAGGGAAAATCGATCGGTTTAAACGACTCTTGAGAACGGACCTTGCAGTTCATGATTCGAAATCGCTTCAGGCCTCCTCCTTTCCTGCTCAAAATTACAATCGAGATCTGTCTGTTACAATATGCTAATTCAAGCCGAATAAGCCAAGCCTTTCAGTTTCATTCGGTATGAATTACACACGCAGAAGCGTTAGATCATCGTTCGCGCAGAGAATAACGATGCGAATCAAACCGATCGTGGATCGTTTATGCGTAATATTACACGCGAGCATCGGCCCTCGAGGTGTAGGAGAAAGAAAAATCGACTCAAAGCTTTTCGAATTTGATTTATGTGAAAAGCGAATAATTCTCACGCGTTGTCCTGTAAAAAATAGCGGTGTTTAAATTGACCGAAGTCATCCAGCGGCTTCGATCGTACCGTAAAAAAACGTTCCTGACCAATTCGAATCAACATCTACGCATCGACACACGAAACCATATTCCATAAAAGTCGGACGCGTTGTATTCGCGTTTATTATTACACATGGTGTAAGAAAGGAATCGAAAAGCCATCGTCGCGCGGCTTTTACGATGCAGAAACGCAAAACATTCGGTCGAATCGTTTCGGCTCCAACACCGTCCGTGCAACCTGACGGCCAGTGATAATTGCGCCTTTTGTCTCGAGTATTAGACGCCTGGATTTACGAGGATATTCCACCTCTGCGGCTAACTGTAAGAGTCGTTTTCGTAAGGTTACACTTGGCGCGAGGTTGGCCTCTGGGGGTGGTTTTGCCGCTTTTGTTGTCCCCGAGCGAATCGATATGTCCGATTCAGAGCACCGGCAGGTACCTTATATAATCCACACACCGCGCAGAGCTTTCGCCGTTATCCGTCTCTCGACCCCCGCGAATCAGGAGTGACGTCACGCGGACTTTAATCAACCAATCAACCCTAACGCGGCCGGTGCTAAACCCCCACCACCACCAACACCATAAATGTGTACGGCAGCTGGAGGGCGAGATGGGACCGGAAATGAACCCTTTCGTCGCTCCGCCATTTACCCCCTTCGCCCTCCTTTCCTCTACCGGCAGTCATCCCCACCCTGCGGATAAATACCCCCTGTACGTGTCCTGTACACAGGAAGACAACGCGCTTACCACCGTCACCTAAATTTTCCCGCTTCCCCCTTTCCTCGTTTCCTCTTTTTCTTTTTCTTTTTTTTACTTTATCTTTTCCTCTTCGTTTCGCCGAAAAGCCACCACGTCCGCATCCACAGCACTTTGTCCATTCGCGGCCAATGGCGAATACGTTGGCGAAAATCGAACGATTTCAGTCGGCGTTGTTCGCGGAAGAGGAAGAAGAAAATGGGGTGGAAACCCCCAATGCTGCTGCAGTCGTGGAAGAACGAAACTTCCCGCAACGATTTGCGTCGCCTCGAGTGTATTATCACCGTAGAGGCCTTGGATGGAGGCTGATCCGATAGACACGGAGCCGGAAAAACTCGAGGAAAACTCCTGTGGTTAAGGTTAAATGCATGAAGATGTCATTTTTTTCAAATTGGAACGTTTCGCGTACAAGAGCGACCTGGATAATATGGTTATTCGTGAATTTCGGCTGTTGGAGTGATCGAGTTAATTGAATGTAACGAATTATATACGCATCTTAATCAAATGACTTTGATAATGCGAATTTACTGTCTCTAATTAGTACAAATATATGCATAACCCTTTGAGTCATAGTGGCAAGTATTCTTACCACCTATTTTACATCCATTTTTCGCATACTTGGAGAACTTTGAAAATATATTTCTTACAGGTTTTTTGCTATTTCTGATTGTGGACTATTCTAATAAAACTACAGACTGCTATCTTGTTATAAAAGTTGACTCAAAGGGTTAAATAACGCTTTTGGTACTGCAATTGCTTCGTTCCGGCAATCGGAGGACAGATTGTAGGTTGTTGGATATTTCTAGGTGAAAATGAGAGGAGAATTTTCACGCAACGTGCAGGGAGAACCCTTTTCACTCTCACGATTATATTCCTCCGCAGGAAAAGTTTTGATTGTGAAATCCAGGCCACTGTTACAGCCACAACTGTTATTATTATTCCTGGGTCTACGATGCGGCTTGTTTTATTATACCTACTTTATAGTTTGTAACGAGTGCGACGATGATTCGCTCGTAACGCATATCGCGCGCCAGATGAACCGCGAATAATCCTTTTATCCCAGCTCATCTCAAACCCGATGCTTTTGATCCTTACAATCGCGATTATACCTGTGTTTTACTTTCGAGATGTAGCGTGTTCTTTGCCCGATTATTCTCCATATTTATCCGCTCTTCTCTTTTTATCCGTACTGTAATACGAAGAGGGCGAAGCTACGAGGATTTTACGTTTATCCATCTATGCGATAAATGTTTTTTTTTTTTTTTTTTTTTTTACGCTGCACAATATCGATTCGAACAACTTGAAAAAATTCTGGGATACTCTTTGTTAACTATGATATTTCAAGGCAAGTTAGTTATTTTTAGAAAAATGAAATTGGCATCCGAATGTGGAGAAAAGAATTCATAAAACGATAAAAAACCGGGGAAATGGATCGTTCTACTTAAAAAATCATAACTCACTAAATTTTCAATATTTCGAACCAAAGATTGACTGAGTCACTCTCAAGACGCGGATACTTTTTTCGAAAAAAAAAAAAAAAAAAAAAAGATACGGACATGCTGCGGGATGAAAAAAAGGTACAACTGTTTAATTGAGTGAGGTTGAATTTTTTTAAATATAACGAAACAACGATTGTTACGATATTTCATTATTTATCTTCGATGAAATGAGTTTATTTTGGATGTTTGTCATATGGGACTTACGGCGAACATGACGTGGGATTATTTTTACCCCCGTGTGAAGCGTAAGGGTTACATTAACTATACGCAGAGTGAGAAACGTCGTTTCAAATATTCTACGCAGGCTCGTATCTGCCGGCTTGTTTCCGACGCACACTTTTTCCCTGTCTTCTCGGACTTTGGATATAAATTGTTAAACCCACGTTCGCGATTCCGCAGATGAGACTTGAATGATAAATCTAGCATCCCGAATACACGTGATAAAAGAACATTTCCCAAGCTCCGACACTCGCATATCATTCCCTATTGATTTTTAAAATTAATCGAAATCGAACCTACGCGTACACGTTGGCAAAATTTTTCCCAACAACTATACACGCTAACGAATGTGTTTTTTTTTTTATTTTCTCTGACTCTGTATAACAGTCTTGTCGGACATCGTGGTCGATGGTCGGGTCTTAATTAATAAATTGTAAGACGTTCGTAAAGCGTTTATCGCACGCTTCGAAACTTCGGTATTACACGTGGCTATGTTATATCGATCCTTCGAAGAAACCGAGTCCGTTCCGTCGGCCATTTTGAGGGCAATTCGGACTCAGGGTACCTCGTACCTCCTCCTAAAAAGTAAACTTTAAAGTAGAATCTGATAGAGTTTAACGTTTGTTTAACCTCTCGCTTACTCTCTCTTTCTATTCGCTTCACTTACGTGTATCCGTGTACGAACATACTTATCGCATGTAACATATACCGATATACGTACGCGTAAATTCTCATTGGATATTCCGAATATACGCAAGTTATAATTATTTTATTCACCAGCGGAAGGAAATAAGGGGAGGAGGGAATAAGGCGGGCCTCCGTTGCCTCGTTTCGAGAAACCAGAACACGATTATGCTACAACGCAAATTATTATTCAAAAGTACCTACCTAACAACCAACGTACTCGTGAAAATCCCCAAACTTTTGTCGTTAAGAAGTTGAAATTCATTTGTAAAAAATGCATCCGACGACGTGGCTGCGCAATTATTCTTTCGTCTTGACAATCTTTTTCTATTTTTTATTTTTTATTTATTTACTTTTTTTTACAGACAAGATAGGATTGTAGGAGGTGCATATAAATTCCGATTTTTTCACAAGAATAAAACCTATTCCCTTCAAATTGACGCCATATTTGTAAAACTGAATATCTCCTCTGCATTTTTGCAACTTTCTTCAAAATCTCTCTCGTTTTTTATTCTAGGTTAAAAATATCCTTCCAGCGGTTAATCCACCGTCATTTTGTTTTTAAAATAACGCATGAAAAACGGAAATTTAAAAACGTTAATTCGTTTCTCTCAAATAAATTGGATACCCACTAATGAGCCTTCCACGTTTCGCAAACGGTTGAATTACAGTCACTCGTGTTTCGATGACTTCGTTTTACGTACCGCGATGAGGTCAGTCGCTCCTCTAATATCACTTCTTCGTCGTCGCTCTGCAAATTCTGACAATCGATATTCCATCAGCCCGTCCCGCTATCATCTTCTATGTAACATATATAATCTATACATACATATATACATATATATATATATAGAGGTATGTATGTCGGTTCTATCAGGCGCTGAGATGAAGTCGTTCTTATCCTTCGATATCCTGCTTTGCGAGTTCATCGTTCCGCGCCGCAGACGTAATATACGCGCTGAATTCTGCCTCCGTTGCGAAATTTAATAATATATAATATAATATACCTACCTGCAGACCAGTTTTCAATTACGTATACGTCTCATATTTTACATCTCCGTACGAGTTTATCATATTCATTTAGCGCTTTATTATGATATGTTCCTTCGTTGGATTATTTCTACGTGCAAATGTTGCCAATCGTACCACCGATGACGTTGGGTAAAACATTGTTGGTTTATTTTTCTTTCTTTCTTTTTTTTTGTTTTTTATCAATTTTTTTTATTCAATTCGACAAATTTCTGGATAATTTCATGACCGGTAATTAATTTTCTATCGCTTGTTTCAGGCTGTTTCGGAGAGACTTGAATTGGCACCAGCCGGCGGAAGGTGGGAACCTCAGGTAAATTGGAAAAAAGCATTCAAGTGTTTAACAGTGTTTGCTCTAGATATTTATGTATATGTATATGTATATGTATGTACATAATTAAGGGAACTGTTCCACCCCTGCAGAAATTATGAAAGACTTTGTGTGCCGAGTAACGAAGCTCTTGGAACTTATTTGTGCATGATCAATATTACAGCACAGCTCTGCAAAACTTACCGCCACTAATAAACGAGACACATCGCGAAAAAATTTGCTCTATAAGCATATAAATAACTGTGACACGTGATTATGTACAAAACGTATAAAACTTGTAGTATACAATAGATCCAGTTTTTCGTTTCTGCAAATTATCACAATATGGTATGAAAACCCCTTGAACATTAAATTGTTTATTCTCTAATTGAAACGAAAGTCGGAGGAGAATTCATCGTCGGTTTTTAGAGGTCAAAAAGAAGCACGAAATGAATAATTTACCGGGTCCGTTTAATTATGCATGAAATAATATTATCTCATTGCGGTCGAGCTTTCGAGGCTTGCTTGATTTGATATGCAGAACGAAAACCGTAGGAATTTAATTAAAAATAATACATAAATAAATACGTGGAAAGAAGAAACGTTAGTTTTGTGTTTGTTTTTTCTTTTTTTTTTATTTTTATTTTTTCGCCGATATCAACGACAATGCATACTTATCGCAAGCATCTTTGTTCGCATATCTCATCAAGGTTGCGACACTCTGCGAGGCGGGTGAAACCTACTTGACGCAACACATCGGCGATCAAGGTAGATGGGTCTCGTCCACCGACAAGAAGGGTTGCCTGACAGACAAACTCGAGATCCTCGAGTACTGCAAACAGGTGAGTTTTTACAAGAGGAGGGAAATTTCCTCTGCAATAAATCGTTAGCCGCAATTTTTATAATTTTATTTCCAACAAGTTATAATTTAGCCCGCGGTTTACATTGTATTAATAACAATTGAAAGAAGAAGAATAAGAAGAAGAAGAAGAAGATGAAATAAGAGTAAAAATTTCTGAAACAAATATAAACTTAATACCAAAGATTATACGTAAAATATATATTCTATAGTGCAATACATGGAACGTAAAAATGAGTTCGAAGCGTTTCAGTTCCGAAAGAGATGTTATTGGATGTGTAGTAATAAAATACATAATATACTGTAGGTAAAAGTCGTTGAAAAGCTCGTTGAATGGAGAAGTAAAATGAGAAAACGAAGACACTTGTATTATTGCTGTACGTAAAAGCGCAAAGTTATCACTTGATATCATACACATTATGCGGTTGTATATTTGTAGTATGAAATTTTCTGTGTTTCGATAATACTTGTCGTTGATATAATTTTCAATCACCCGCGGTGAGAAGAATTGGATGCCTGCGCGGTTCGCGAAGCTTTTCAAACGATCCGACCATCACACCACCCCTCTTTGACTTACCCCCTCATCGTCCCTCGACACGCCTTTGCATTCGATTCTACACGTCGCGTCGCAACGGCGCCGCTGTCGAAACCGACGAGAAATTAAAGTAAAAGGTGATAAAAGGGAGAGCGAAAATGAAAATTACGTCAAAGAATAAGAAAGGGAAGAAAAAAATCGAAGGTAAAGGAAAGAAACATCCAGGCGGAACGAGTGATTTAAAAGTGGGGAAAAATCGAGTCGAATATATAAATTAAAAAAAAAACATACGAATTCACGGTTAATTCGATTTTTACCACTTTGCAATTACTTGTCTCGCCTCTTAACATCCATCTTGGTGTAAAAATTCTAATTTTTCAACAAAGAATTGGTGAGAAAATTTCGGAAAACGGGTTTCCCCGTTTTTAAGAGCGGTAAAAATCAAATCCGTGGTTTTCGTACGCCGTACATAAAACCTAAAAAATAAAAACTCGTTTCGGCGTCGAATGCCTCAGCGTATACCGTGTCGTTGTATCACGCCTATATATACACCTAAGACATACGTCGTGCCCAATTTCATTTCGATATACAATTTCGGAAAGTGGTTTTTTTCGCCAGAAGGAGGGCACGCAAGTGCATAGGTATACGATACAATGTGTCCGGATGTATCGCGAAAATAAAAGCTGGTCCGACGTTATTTTATTCGCGCTGCTTGCGGGTCCTCTTCGTCCTCCTCCTCTCCTGTAACCTATACCTTCCTAATATTACATCAAGGGTGCGTATAGGCAGGAATAAAAGGTGGATGAAGGGGGATGAAGGGGGAGGAGACAGCGACTCGATCGCGTCACCTGGTATGTGACTCGAGGGGACTGTTTCCTGAGTCACTCTACTTACTCCTGGCTGCTGTTGCTGGTTTGGTGGGTGGGTTGATTCGTTGGTTGGTTCTTCCATGGTTCGTTGGTTCGTTTATACGAGCCGGAGGGAGAAATGGGAGGTAAATATATTGTACAGATACCAGGGGAGTCAACGCACCGATGTGCCAGCGTTGGGTATTCCATATTCTCAAATTGGTGATTACTAATTACCGTTGAGCATTGGATATGTAATGAATTTTATTATTAATATTTTTTTTTTTTTGAAAACCAATCGACTCGTCGTTGTAAATGGATCTATCCAAAATTCAAATCAACTATTGCAAAAACGTGGAACGGTTTGACGGAGTTCGGTAAACATTTTCTCGGACGTTTCTCACGAGTTATTATACCCTGGCAAAAAGAATTCTTCGTTTTAAAGGCTGAACATTTCTTCGTCGTCAATTCCTCGCTACCATCCGATTCGCGTGGAATGCCACGCTGTGAGACGTAGGTGGGGTACCTATAAGGTAATAGACGTGGACGGATGCCGATATTGTGTCTTAAATTCTGTAACGCCTTCGGGGTGTGTAAGTATGTAGAAACGTACGTGTGTGTATGTTTATACAATATACAGGTATACGCGTACGTGGTATACGTTATACAGACTTTCTCGAGACTCCGGAATCTGGAATCCAGAGACTGCGGGCGTAGCTTTTAATTTTCCAAGACTCGTCCGTTTATCGTTCCTTCCTTTCTCTCACGTATACGTATACGTGTGTGGTATACACGTACGTACCTATGTGTCACGGATAGAGACAGAGCTAGCCAGGCTATTATACGATTCAGGACTTTGGTACTTCTGCTTCGAATCTTTATTTCAAGCTTTTCTACCTCGAGTCGATTTTTATCTTCAACGTCTGGTCCTCACTCTCTCTCTCTCTATTCTTTCGGTCTTCGACTCTGCAACCCTTGCGGTCCAGGGGCGGCTTTTCCGTCTATTTTTTGTTCTTCGTTTTTTTTTTCTTTCCCACTTTTTTATCTACCGAACCCGGTTATTTTTATCGCCGTGGATTATACATATAGAGTATCGTACCTGTAGAGAATGTCGCTTATATATTTCTGAGTTTCTTTTTACCTGAGCGAAGTTTATAATTGAATTATAGAGAGGGAGAGAATGAAAATGGGGGAAAAAAAATTAGAAGATTGAAATTTTTTGCAGTATCATCTCGAGACACTTTTTTTAATTTAGATAATCAAGTATTTTAACCAACTGCAGGCTGATCAAATCGCGGTTCCGTTTAAACAATCATTAAAAACTGGACGCGTTTTTTTTTTTTACTGATAATTGTACGAAAAATTTGCGATTTCAAATTTTGTCGTCCTATCATCGTATTCTGGAGAAATAATTCGACGGAAACCATTAGGAGAATTAGTAGAAAATTTTGTTACGCCTGTCACTAAGAGAGAAGGGGGAAAAAAATTTTGTTTCTTGAAAAACTTGTCGTTTCCCTTCCCGAGGATCAACTCCGAATGGAGAAAAACCACGGAGGAGTTGAAATTTTAGACAGGTTTATTTTTGAATGATTTGTAACAGGTTTAGAGAGTGTCGGAACGAGAAATTTCACTGGGCTAAGAGTGAGGATCACCCTAATACCTACAACGTATAAGTATAATAGATACCTTAATTAGGCGCGTCAGTTAAAGGGCTAATTGTAAGTGATTATTCTTCATTTCGGTGTAATATATAAATTAACACGGTAACGATGATAAAGTATTAGCGAAGAATTTTTTTTTCTTCTCTTCAAGTTTTGTTCGACAACTTTGCGAAATTTAATAACACAAGCAAAGGCGAGTAGACGAGGTGATTATTCATCGACTATTACACGCGGACAATACATCGTTAATCTTATATACCTTCCCCGTACATTCGCCTTCGTATACTTACTCACAAAATCCATTAAACCTCCATTTTACATATTGTTCTGCTCATCCGTAATTCTGCTCGCGCCCCCGCGCATAAACCATACCTAACGTACAAATCGGATCTTTTGAGTGTCTACGGCCATAAAAACAATGCGATCAACGAAGCCGGGTAATAAAATTTCAAACTCGCGTGTAGATTTGTTTCGAATCGAAATAAATTTTCCCCATTTCAACACTGTTTCCGCAGAAGAAGTGCAAACTTTCCTGCCGTAATATCGTATGTCGCGTACGTGAAATTTTTCAATTACACCTACAAACGACGTGGAGAGAGAAGGGAAAGGCATATAAAAAATATAAAACTGCGTGTACGCATGCATGTTCGTATATCACACATCGTTACCTACGTAACAACAAACGCAGCGTCAAAGTGCAGGAGGCAGGGCGTCGTCGTCTGGTTAAAAAGAGTCGGCTTACACCCACGCAAATACCTTATACCTGCCCACCTACGTACCTACGTACCTACCAACCGAAGCGCATCTAATCTTGTACACATAATTTACATACACACGTGCGGGATATTATACCTGCGTGTGTGTGTAGACAAAGTAACGTGCCGTAAGGCGCGATATTGGACCACTTACATACGTACACGTATAGATTTATACATGTCGTAGGATATTACGGCTGCAGCAGGCGCCGGGCGATGCAGTCTCGCCATTTTCTCACGCCTATAACTCTTTTGGTGACAAATTGTTATGCCGGGTGAAGTTTCGTAACGAGATGGTATTCCATGGTTTTTCGACTGGCTGGTTACGAATATGAAATTGGGTTTTGAGGATTCGAGATCGTGGATCCGATACGGTGCACGAAAATTTCAAATTTAATCAAACCCGATCAAAAAACTATATTCACGAGTTTTTCGGATCGCTGATCGGATTCGCCATACCGAAGTTTCAAAATCCGATTTCAGATTCGTAATCAGCGACCCCGAGAACTTATAATTTATGTAAAACACGTGCACGCGTAGAGGGGTGATTTTCTCGGAAATGAATTATTCCTTCTATATTCACGATCTTCTTCAATCACTTTGTTTCCAACGATAATAATAATTTACACTACATCGCAATAATTACTGTCGAGTATTGAAAACCTCTTAGTCCACAATCAGAAATGGCAAAAAACCTATAAGAAACATATTTTCAAAGTTCTCTAAGTATACCAAAAATGGATACAAAATAGATGGTAAGCATACTTGCCACTGTTGGACATTGGATGACATATCATACGTATATGGAGGACATATGAGGTATAGTCGTAAGGAGCTATATTCACTGTCTGGAAAATCACCCTTATCTCGTGTTCACCTTAACGCGCGTTTTCCGGACTCGTAAATCCGAGGCGAAAGGGAAGAGATAGAAGAAGGGAAAATAAAAGCAGGAAAGAAGTAGATGTAGGAAAAAAAGTAAAAATCTCGAGAAAAGTGCGGTATCGCTTAGCGAACGGCACAAGTCGCGGCAATTGCTCTCGCAGATATGATTCAATACGCCGGTGCAGGCTTCTTCGGGAAGAGTGACGCGATTTTCTTCTTCTTCTTCGTTCTTTCTTTTCTTTTTTTTTTCCCCCCCATTTATCCGCGAGAAAACGATCAGGCTGAAGTTACAGCGAGGTTAACGAACGAAACGAAACAACGGCAAGAAATTCGTTACTCTACAATGTTGAAAATCTGCACTTTCGGAGAGTCTGCTCTTCGAAATACATTGATCGACGTGTTTCGTTGGTTACTAATCCTAAATTTCAGACAGGCATATTTGGCGAAGTAACGATTAATTTTTTTATAAACACGCATCGTCACGGCGACGCGACTAACGATAAATTAAATTAACCATCTTCTCGTAAATTTCCAGGCTTACCCGAGCCGGGACATAACGAACATCGTCGAGTCTACCCACTACGTCAGAGTGAGCGGATGGTGCAAACCCGGACGAACCAAGTGCAAGCTTTCACGATGGGTTCGGCCCTATCGATGCCTCGGTAAGTTTATGCCAGCCATTCGCCCGCACTCGACAAAGGTGAAATTCTTTGGCGCGCATCGCGGATTAGCCGTGTAAACCCAACCGCGTGGAAAATAACTCTTATAATTATACGAGAAGAAGAAAAAACTATTGTTATAGCAGAGAAATTGAAAAATTCTGGTAAAATTCATTGATATCGACACGATGATTTAAATATTATTATAAATTTGAGCACTTGAACAATATTTTCTGGTTGTCGCAATGTTTGTAATACCTCTTTCTTTCGTTAACTCGTGCGTTTTTGTTCAGTCAAACGAAGCTGTGACGTTAATTTATCGTCGAGCCAACGTCAAATTAGTATCGCAATAATTACAATAAAATATGGTACAAGTGAACGTAATCGACAATCGTAGCGATAATAGTAACACATTTACAGTCGCGGGTTGATGTTCCGAATTTGAAAAGTTAGGAAAGCGCCGAATTCCGAATATTTTGCTGGCGAAACTTGAAGCAAAGAAATCAAACGTTGACGAAACATCAAAGTTACGAATGGTTCAAAACTCGACAATCAAAGTTCCGAAGGTGAAAAGTTCCGAAGGGACAAAATGCCGAAAGGTTTTTTTAAAAATTAAAAAATCTGAAACATCGGAATTCCAAATGATCCAATACTTTTCGGAAATTTGCGCTATCGTAACTTGAATTTTCGGAACATTGACCCGTCGGCTTTCCGACCACTCCAAATTTTGTTGTTTCTCCAAAGTTTGACATCTTCGCTTCAACTTTCACCACCAAATAATTCGGAATTAGGCGTTTTCGGAACTTTTCAAATTCGCCTCAAAAAAACGTCAACCCCGCCAACACACCTTACATTTTCTGATTTGTTGCAGTTAAAAAAATCATACTTTAATTTTATATTCATAACTGTAACATCTTTCGGTTTAGGTAAATATTGAAAATAGTTGAACATTCTTACATACGCATATAGGTATATTATATTATATTATATATATATATATATGTCGGCGTATCTTTGCCCGTGATTAGAACCACTCCGAGACGCCGCGGCCGAGAGAAAATTCTTTTTCCGTCAAAGTGAGTCAGAGACTTTGGCGCAAAGGCGGCTGCCGTGCCTCCTCGACTCGTTCACCAAACGATATTAATACGCCCCTCGATCAACGAGTGGATGGCACGAGCCCAAGGGTGCACCAAGCCTCGTCCCCGCACGAGATACGCCGACGAAGACGTCGGTGTTTGCAACACCGGCATTTCATTCCCCGGTTCAATGCTTCCCGTATATTATTGCACCACCTTGCAGTATTTGCAACGATTCGCCCGCCTTCTTCGTTCGGCTAGTCGCGCGAATACGTGTCGGAAGCGATTCGCGGGGTCGATAGACGTGTCCGCGTATCGTTGTATCGCACGTACGTACGTACGTACCAAACGTAAAAAAAAGTCTCGACCTACGTGTGAAGAAAATCAATATATCCTCACAGGAGATGCAAAGCCTAATGGACTGAGAGCGTATTGTGTATGCCATTATATTATACGTAGGTATAAAAGACGATCAAAGGGATCTATAATTATGTACGTTCCAAGCCACGTGTGAATTTCACGTCAAAGGATCTCTAATGACTTACTACGTGTACGTGTGGAAGTTGAGCTTTCGCCATTTTATCGCTAATATATTATACTTGAGGGGAGAAAATTTGGCAACTTTTTTTTTCTTTTTTTTTTTTACCCGAACAATAATCGTATAACGCAGAGAATTTAGATTATTTTTTAATTGTCTTTTTTTTTTTTTTTTTCTAAATCCAAGCCGAAAATATGTTGTTCGAAATGAGGTGAAAAAGATGCTGTCCAAGTTTCAGTTTTTAATATTAATTAATTCAGAGGTGCCTTCGTTTAAATAACATGGGAAATTTTGTTTTCAAAATCTGGAGTTTTATAACTCGTCAACGCGTTAGTTTACCGACAAGTCCACAGAACGTATTTTTGTCGGGCATTTAACGCTCTACAAAAAAAAATAAATAAAAATCTCGTTATCAATTTATGATAAATCTACTCCTTCAAAGGTTATTCGAGATCCTTGAATACCTTTTGACCTTTTGAAAAATAAAAAACAGTTGCGATATACTCGTATAACAAGTTCGCTTTTTTGTGTGACAACAATTCGGCCAAAGGTATACGTGTACACGTATATATATGTATGTATGTATATCACAAGACGCGACAATGCCGCCGAAACGCGGTTCGCCGACGACGTCGCGACCTAAAACTCACGGATTATTACGTACACCTTCACCTTAAATTTATAACTACCTACCTGAGGTGCTCGCGGCGCCTGGCGACGAATTACGTCACCGTCACAAGTAGGTATCCGTTCAAACGTGGTTCGAACACTCCGTCGTCGTCGTCGATCGCGATGCAAATTTCACATCAATGGCGTATTGTTTCTTATACGCCGAGGTAAGTATCGCTCAAGACGCGCGAAATTTTTCGATCTGTATCGCGATCGTTTAACGTGACGAATTTTGTTATTTTTTTTTTCTTGCATGAAATGATCTAATTACGGAACTTGACCGTTTCGCGTTATCTTGTTCAGGGTCATTTTTTCAGTCATTACTGAAATTAAATTACAAACGCTAGCCGTTTACTCTGCTAGATTCAAGGTACTTTGACAAATTGTTAAGGTATAATAATAATAATTTGGAAAGGAAATAAATGATGAATTACCATTTTGGAAAATCTCGTTGTATTCTGCAATAAGGATAATTCTAATATAAATACGATTATAATTACGAGGACGAAAAATTTGGATAATTCGCATCTCTGCGGTTTTTATTATTATAGACGCAACGTGATGGCGTATTATGCAAATTTTTTTTATTTTTTTATTTTCTTACTTTCCATCTTATGCCACAGTGATTATAATTATTTCTCTATTTTGTTTTTCACAACAGTTTAGTCGCGTGGACTTGATAAAAATTCCGTCGTAGAGTTTTAATATTTTTTATCTCGTAGATTGGAGATGTTATGCCTTATGGAAGCAGAAATATGGATGGTATAATCGGGGAACGAGGGCATATAAGATAAAAAAAAAAAAAATGACAGAAGGAAAAAAACGCGGCTCCTTTTCCCTAATTCGATAAAACGGTTTAATACGTATAATATGTATATTTATATATATATATGTATATTATACGATACGTCCCTTATAAATACATCCGCAGGTGACCCTGATAAACGATTTGGAAAGAGCATATTTCAACCTTTCCAATTCGCCATAATACAATACAGAATATATCAAGTATACATATATACATATATATAGCAGGCTGTAAATGTCGACCTAACAACACGGGACGCGGGGGTTGCGTAGATTTATTTATAAATACAAGGGAGAAAAGTTTGGCAAGAAGAAAAAGACAAAGAAAAAGTATAAGGAGAACAGTAGCTACGGGGCTCCGTAAGCCGCGAGTATAAGCGACACCCTCCATGGGGTTGATATTCCCGTTTTTTTTTTTTTCGTCCAAACTCTGCGGTTTCACCCTCGATATAACTGCCGAATTTACCAGACACGATATCGTGTCGTCTTCAGCCAATAAATTAACAGACGAAGGACGTAGAGTGACGAGAATAATTGGGAGCTTTTTTTTATTTTTTTTCTTTCGTTTTGTTTTCAAATTTCCTAACTCGATTCGTTCTCTTTTACTCTCGCACGGTGATCCCGGCACCTCGCGAAATATTGCAGCAACGACCCGACCCTTTCCCATCTTTCCGGTATTCGAACACAGAGGCGGACGAAAAGCCGATACTCCTTCCTTTTTTTTTATTTTTTTTTTATTTTTTATACGACCCATCGATCCATCGCCGTAAACAAATCACAAAGAGTTTCTTCATTGCTCGAACTGTACATCGCGCTTCTGTTCTCGATTTTTCCTGACGTAGGAAAGCCACCCACCTATATGCATATATACATATGCGTGTGTGGGCGTGTATCACATTTGTACGAATGTGTACGGATTGAATTTCAATAACACACGTGGCATCCATTGCCAATCCTCGTTTCGCGTCAATACGTCATGTCGACGATCGGCACACGAGTTTCGCGTACATTTTTGTAATATATGTATACATGTTTGAAGGATACACGCGCGTGTATCCTGAAACTTATCGTCTCGTTAGACACGCGAATCGCGCATAGCTTTTGTATTATAATTGCATTTGTATTACGAGTCGCGAGATATATTGTAGCGTTACGGACAGCGACGCGAGATTGTCTCATTTGTGGAAATTGCCGGAGGCTTTGCCGAAAGCGACGAATCCGCCGATCGCTTTGTTCTCGCATCTCACGGAATTCCGGGGTAATCAAATTTTCATACCGTACAGGTACGCGTGTGTCCTGCGGGTCCGTCGATTGAAGAATGTTGCGTTGAAACATTTCGAGGTCTGAGCGAAATTTCGTGAAAATTATGACAAAAAAAATTAAAGAAAAAAAAAGAAAAAACGAGTAATTACTAGATCAAACATATTTCATTGAAGCTGAGAAACTGATTTAATTGAAGAATAATTACAAAGTAACGGTGAATTATACCTCGGGTGAATATTTAATTACGAATGCTCAGACAGCAGTGTATATCGAATATACGAACGGTGAAATAAAAAAAAAAATTGAATTACAATTTGAAACCCCCGTCTTTATTTTTCAGCGAAATTTGGCGCTCGTTGCGCGTTATCATATTAGCTTTGAAAAACGATCTCATACAGTCAAACTTGTAATTTTTATAGAAAAAAAGGTGGATCGAGAGGGGATAAAAGTCTTAGTGTATAAACGCATTGAGGTATAATATGCGCGATTTTTTTTTCTATTTTATTTTATTTTTTTTTCTTTTCCGATGCTTTACAAAGACGTCGGAACGAGTGTTATCGCCACACCCGTCGCCGCTAGTTCGAAGCTCGACTTTTAGGTGTAGACCTACGTACACGTACGTACCTTTGTACTTTGTAGAGGTTACGGAAGAGACGAAGTGAGGGATCTCGCGTAAATTATACCCAAGGGGCGTCTGTCGCGAGTGGGAATTTCCATGCGGGATGATCCGAAGCGTGTGTGTGTGTGTATGTTTGCACGGATACAAACACGCAGAGACCGCGAAAACGCTCGGATGCTTTCAACGTCACTCTCGCTAATTCCCAGTGCCAATCAAATTCGGATTAACGTTCGTAGGTATTAAGTTCCTTGTTGTACAAACGTCGCTGGATACGCGACGTGTCCTCCTTGTACGAGCTCCAAAGGAACTGGCAAATTGTGCAATATCCTTGGATTTCGGGTGGTTCGATCGCGCAGCGGCCGTGAAAATTAAACCCTCGCCCAGACACGATCTCAATATTCATTAGGTATACAGGCAATTAGCGCGAGTTGCCGGGGAAAAGTCGAGACCTGTAACGTAATCGATTTGCTCCGGCATTGTCGTGTAGTCGTCTGTGCTTTGGTCTCTCGACGCATCGGGTATCGTAGAATTGGAACGTGTCGTTGAAACACGCTTGTTCATCTTTGATCTTGTGCTTTTCAGAGGGTCCGTTCCAAAGCGATGCTCTTCTCGTACCGGAAGGTTGTCTCTTCGATCATCTTCACAACCACACAAAATGCTGGGAATCTCACAGGTAGATATTTAATTTACCTATTTTTAGTAACCTCGGGCCCTTTTCTAATAATCAGAGGATCGGCATTGAAAGATACAACAGGAAATTTGCACACCGGCGGGATTATCGGGACGGTATTCGGTTTAAAATTTAAAAAGCAAAGGAAATTAAGCGATTTCGGTTCGTTCTCTCGTATATTATAATATTCATACGGTACCATCGATGTCTTCGGTATGATATTCTTCTGTATGCATTGTTAACCCTTTGAGTCATAGTGGCAAGTATTCTTACCACCTATTTTATATCCATGTTTCGCATACTTTGAGAACTTTGAAAATATATTTCTTATCGGTTTTTTGCTATTTCTGATGGCGGACAAAGAGCTTTTCAATACTCGAGGGTAATTATTGCGATGTAATGTAAATTATTATCGTATATATATTCAGATTCGTAACCAGCGAGCCCAAAAACCATAGAATACCATCTTGTTACAAATTTCGATTCGGCACATCAACGCGTAACTCGAAGGGTTAACGAATACGGGAATATCCACAGCGTGGATTGAATTTTTTTAACCAACCCGACGTAACGAAAAAGAATGTACGATTAGCTCCGTCCGTATCTTTCTTTCATATTCTCCTCTCAATTATCCTTCGCGGTGTGACAATTTCACGTATCGACCTGATACATAATTTATGCCATAACGAGCCGTCCGAAATCCGGGCAAAGCGATAAAGCCGAGAGTTTCCAGTTCACTGCATTGTTAAAGGCTCGTGAATGCGAAATTTTGTGTACACACCTGCTGTACACAGTTGTCGGTGTTGTTGTAGTAATATGATCGAGTGGCGAAAGAGGATCTCGGGCTAAACGATCGCCATTCATCACGCCTATCCTCTTTTATGCCGTTTTTCATATTCATCTCTCTTTCTATGCACACATTATTATTCTGTCTTTCTTTCTTCCCCCCCCCCCCCCCCCCTTTCTCTCTCTCTCTCTCTCTCTCTATCTCTCTCTTCCGCATCACAGGTGGAATTCAACCGCCGCCGATACCTGCCGGGAGCGAAATATGAACCTTCGGAGCTTCGCCATGCTTCTACCCTGCGGCATATCCCTATTTTCTGGTGTCGAATTCGTCTGCTGTCCCAAACACCTCAAGGGTGAGTATATCGCACAAAGGATTAATTATGCGTTAAATCACGCACATGCGAATTTTCAGTCCTATGAAAGTAAGAAAAAAAAAAAAAGTAAGAAAGAACAATTAAAAGATAAAAAAATAAATCCCTCAAGAAGCGTATATCGTATATACGGTGTGAAACGAACCACCCTTAAAACTTTGCTAATTTCTTCACCTTCCAAGCATTGCTCGTGACGGGGTTGGGTTTTATCGGCGTCACACTCACGAGAGCGAGACTGCGAACCAGACCCGAGCCGTGTATAATCGATGTGTCAGGGTGTATAAGGTATTTTTATATTCAAAGTCACTCTCCAGTTGAAGAATCGACCTGAAAATCCGCGTCCCACCCGCGGTGACGTGCTTGACTTTTACACATCGGAACGTTGAATAATTCAAGGTCAACAATGAACTTTTGTCGCCCTTTTCGACCAGCTCGAGTGGTCCCTCTTCCTTTACATTTTATTTTAGTTTATTTAAAAACTTCTTTTTCCCTTCTCCAATTTCTTTAAACCCTGGAGCATACCTTTGTACCAAACCCATCCAAACCGCGGCGAAATTTCTTCGCTCAAATTGATGAGGAAGATTTATAACACGATTTGTACGTACCTGTGCAATACTCGGGAAGAAGAGGAAGGGAATCCTTTCCCAGGATTCGTGCGTCGGGTATCTTTACCGTAGCTGAAGAACTGTGCAGGTATAATCAATTGCGAAAGTTATCATTTACAGAGACAACTGTATACAACCTACAACCTTCTCCAATCAGTCGTGAAATCAAGCTACAACCATCCGCTCTATGCTCTCGTACATAGGCTGGAGGGATTTTGTCCCTCTCGATTGCTTTCCCGGGTTAACGGAATGTCCAATAAAAGGCCGAATCGAGTAACTGATTGACAGAACGAAGGTCTGAACGAGCGAATACGAAGGGTCGACGCACAGCACGTCCAAATCCTGCAGAGAGAGATACAATCACAGCGTGATAAGTCTCAGGGATTTTTTCTGGTCCGTGTTCTTATCCGTCTGTATCCTGGTTAAACGGAGTTATATATTTTCTTTCTTCCATTTCCGCAATACGTCCGTGTGTATTATATTCAACAGTTTGAACGCGTCTTTCTTGGAGTTATTGATTTTCATATATTATATCTCATAAAGCTGCATTGCAGCTGGGTGCAACGGAAAAACGACGAAATCGTCCTACAACGCTTTAAGAAGACTTCTACCACGCCCCGCAAGATTCAGGATTGAGGGAAAAGAACAAAAATGAAATTCAGCGATAATCCTTTCTACAACACGGTTGTATACTTGAAAATTAAATTAAACAATTTTTAAAAAAGAACTTGAGTACCGTGAAAATTTGCGTTGAGACAATATCCGTCTCGTAAAGAAACGCAAACGACAATCTCTCTGGAGGAAAATTTTTTCCGTTTCTGGAAGAAGCGAAAAACAGTAGAGACTCCAATTCGTGATAAAAAAAAGAAATAAAGGACAGCTGTTGTAAGCGTACCATTTACGACATCTAAATGGAAATGATTTTTACAGCTGGTCCGGATGTGATGAAATTTGAATGATCGAAACGATGCGTCAATGAACAATGAACGCGATGAGTGGTGTAAAAAAAAAAAAAAGAGCGAACGCGATGAAAACATCGTCTGCAACGAAGAAAGCGCGAACGGAATGTTTACGCTGCGAGTCCATGGATGTGTACAAAAGGGGGTGCGGTGCATGAGAAATGATCGGTGGCGAGGAGCCCTTTGAGTCATATGGTCCAGAGCTCCGGAGTCGGGTAAGGGTTGGTTTTATGCAGAATAAGGAGTGACAGTGCAAAGTGGAAGTGGCTACGGCGAACCAACGGGGAGGTGTGTTAAATGAACAGAAAGACAGGGGTGGGCAGGGGTTGTATAATACGCGCACACGGACGGACACACCCACATGCCGGTGGCGGAGGGAGGCTTTTCGTTCGTCGTTGACTGGCTTGCTCGTGCAATCAATAATGTAAGCTGACGACTGCGCGTCGTACGCGATGGCGATGCCGGCGATGGCGAGGGTGAACGAAGACGAGCTGGAGGTGGAGGACCAGGGAAGGTTCGGCGCGATTCGGACCCCCTCGGCGTCTTTGCCTGCAGACCGAAACCGTCATCGTCACGATTCGCGCCTGACCGAAAGGGGTGGAAAAATTTTGACGCCAAAAATATGTCCTGCTCACCTTGTACCTACGATGTAT
Organism: Neodiprion fabricii; assembly: GCF_021155785.1. Classification (NCBI taxonomy): domain Eukaryota; kingdom Metazoa; phylum Arthropoda; class Insecta; order Hymenoptera; family Diprionidae; genus Neodiprion; species Neodiprion fabricii. Next base: position 26,159,962 of record NC_060244.1, on the reverse strand, counting down.
ATGCATGTATAATTTTTAGTTCCGGTTACCGCTCAGTCCTTAACTATTTTCATTTTTTACCAAAATCGAAAAATGGAAATCAATTTTCTAGACGTTACCGGAGATTCTAGTATCCGTTACTATTCTTTCCCATTGTTTAACTAAAAAAGTAGAGTAAACCGAAGAAACTGACTCTGCGTTGCAATTACCAAAAAAGGATCGGCGATAGCGCAAAATGGTTAGGCGCACCTCGTTTACCGTAATCCCAACAATGTTCGAACAGTTTTTTCAACGATACCTGTTTTACTGAATTTTATACGCGTCTGTAGAGGTGGCGGCGTGTGACGTACTTTACCAACCGGGGAAGGAAACCCTGATGGATATGTGTGCGGATTTTGAAGGGATTTGATAAGGGTATAACGGGAGGACGTTTCTCTCCCTGGGCCAATATCGCCGGAACGTGACGACGCATATCCAGCTATATACTCGCGTGATGCACGGTGTGTCACACGTTATGATTCACGTGCATCGTCGTTTTCCGATACTTCTACACCGCAGGATAGACGACGAAATTAACCCTGACATAAATTTATAACGAATTTACACGAATGAAAAACATTGATGCAATCGGTATTCACGCAGAGTAACTGCGTGTAATCTTGAATTTTGGTAAATCATCCCCAAATCTCGAATTTATATCGTTATCTTTTCACCCGATCCCACTGTCTGTGGATAATGGAACAAACATACCTACACCAAACCTACTTTATACGTACGTATCAAGAACGACTCAACGTTACTTCGGGGTTATTCTTGACTCGGTTTTTCAAGCATCGTTCCGAACTCATACCAAGAGAATCCACGTGTGCAGCGACCAATGAGGATGAGTATTATAAATGGCCTGCGACACACGTGCGTCACGGGCTTAACTAGGTGTACATATCGTATCACAAGAAATATAACATATCTCCGAGAGGAATGCATAGAAGGTGCTGTACGTACCTATGTGTGCATGTGTGTACATTCATACGTGTACGTAGCACGGCTCCGAGCCACGTGACCTATTTAAAAAGTGCGGCATAGCGCTGCGGAGGATACATACATGTATCCAAAGCAGCATATGCATGTATGTATGTACGTATAATGTATGCATTTACACATACATTCGTGAAATAGCACCGTTGCTGCTGCAGCGCATGCAGCGTGTTTCAGAGAGCTGAGTTTTGCGGGTCAGTCTTTTGTTGTTGATTATTTTCGTTTTTTTTTTTTTTTTTTTTTTTTCATGTTTTCTCACTCCGACGGTGAAGAACATAAAGTTCTCGACTCATCAGAGATGGGGCGCGTCTCTGTCCTCGGAGAATGCTCTGTGAAGGAACGACTCGAGAACCTAGTTAGCAGCGAAGTTACAACTCGAGCTGCAACAGAGCCAAATTAGCGTTCGTTGAAATTATGCAACAATTTCAGCAAAGTTCTTCCGCGTCGCGGTCACGTGTGCATCACTCGAGGATCTTACCGTGCCAACGACACTCTTCGTCATCTTTCGACCGTCATTCCGTCTAACGATCAGCCGTAATTTTTCATTTTCACCCCCGACTGTAATAAATAGCGGGATAAAAGGCGAAGCCACGTGATATAGACATCGCGCTTATTACGGTGGTTGAAAACAGTCGGCTGGTGGAAAAGTGAACTCGTAAAATTCGCTGATTTTTCAACGTGTAAAGAACTTTCTGCTCACAGCTCGCGAACCTTGAAATTTTTACGTTTTATGACCGAGAGTCCGGGAGCTGAAAATTGTGCCGACGTATAAGTAGGAGCAAGGTGGGAGAAGGAGAAGAACGAGCCTGAAAATAATAAAATGAAAAAACTCACCCGCATATCGGATCCTGATATTCTATATTCGCTTGAATATTTTCACGGGTAAATCTGCAGTTTTTTACGGCGTACGCGTTAGCATTTAGGTACGTAGTATACCTGTATTCTTCGGGCTGATTCTCTTGCGGATGTATTTTGCATTGTAAAATCAAAAAGGAAAATTTTCCCAGCCATTGTTAGATCAGACGAGCCTTGTCGAGCGAGAGAAGACCGTGCGGTAAAATTTCGCACGATATAGCGGGTATCGAAATGCCGCTTGTATTATCGCCAAATCCGCTCTCGATAACCAGACTCTGCCGTTGCTACCGCTGCTGATGTTACTGCACAACCCCATTCAGACCTCAAACAATGGGGAACGCCTTGAATGGGAAGGTATTCTGATAAATGGCGCCGTTTCGTAAAGGACTTTGCCTGCGCCGTTGCCAGGGATCTTCGAGAGTATTCGATTTGGCATTATTATACGTTTATATGTATATACATGCCAACTTTTTCTCCTTGTATGTATATGTATATCGTATACGTATATATATATAATATGTACGCGAATTAAAGCAGCGAGTTTATCCGCTCACGGTAGAAAATGACAAGCTTTCGCAGGGATGAAAAAGAGAATACAGAATCCTCGACGGATTTCGCTGGTAATTTATATCCTTGTCGACTTTTTACGTCAGGCTTAAACCTCCTTCAACCGAGTATATAGAAGAGACATGGTCCGGTATTGCGTAATACCTCCTCTCATGTAAGACGTTGTATTGTCGTTTTTTTTCTTCTTCTTCTTTTTTCTCTACTATTATTTAATGCTTCTTTTATCTGCAGAAAATGTAAAACCAAAGAAGCCGGTCGACCTGCCGCTTCCAAAAGGCATCGACGAGGACGTGGACGAGGATGAGGACGATCTTGAGGACGAGGATGACCTGGCCGATGACGACAGTGACTCGGACGGTGACCTGGACGATGTTCTCAGCGACCAAACCGACGAGGACGAGAGCGACGAGGAGTACGTCGACGATTACGATACCACGACTAGGTAAGATCGTGGATATGCGGTGACGTGATATTTTCGAATAATCAGCGATTCTATAGCTGTGAAAAGCAGCTGCTGGGAAAACGGGGGCACTTTTTGAAGACGGATTTCTTCTTAGAATGTCTAATATTAATCATCCGAATTTACACGAAGCAAAAGCTCTTGAATGCGGGTCGCGAGGGCGAGAGTTGCCGAGTAAAGAAAGGGGGGGACTCGGGGTGAAAGTATATATTCGACGTCAGCTTTTCTCTGGTAAAGAGTGAAAAATCGTGCGAGGTCTGAAGAGAAGTGGGAATTATGATTATTCGTATAACAATTTCGTTCAAGACTCGCAGATCCTACTTCCTTTCGTTTCATTTAAGCGAATGTCATGTCATATCTTTCTCTCGAGTCGTGACGTGTTTCTATTGTGTTTCCTTGGCCGCAAGGTGCGCCGTGCATTTGGCGTCTCGTTGTTCTCTTCACGTGTATAAATGCAAGTAAAACAGGCGTTTACGTTACACGAACACGCCGTCTCTCGTCCGTTCTTATTTCGCAACTTCTCTCTCTTCTCGTATCTGCTATCAAAGAGGAGAAGGAAAGATCGAAGAGGGAATATCGGTACACGTAGATTCCTTTGTCACGTTTAAATTGTGTAGGTACACGTTTCCCTGCAGAAGCGATTCCAGCCACATTGACGAGCACGCATTCCTCTCTCGTATTCGTGTGTTGTGAGATGAAAATTCTCCCGTCGCTAAACGTCGATTTGCATCTCGCATTACAGTCGGCCAGCTACAACGGTATCAACGACTGAAAAATCGGAAGTTACTCCCATGCCGCTTCCGGTGAGCTCCAGCACTCTTCAACCCTCCCAGACCCACGCGACCCCCGACCCTTATCTCACTCACTTTGATCCGAGATCCGAACATCAGAGCTACAAACAGGCCCAGATGCGGCTGGAGGAGGTTCACAAGGAAAAGGTTACCAAGGTAAGTGAGCGCGACTATACGCACACATGCTTCTATCACCCTCCGCAACCCGGATACCGAAGGCAATTTATACACCGGAGAGTGGGTGAGATAAGAAAGAAACTACCTTTCAAGTTGGAAATCAAGCTTAGGGCACGTCGTCTACGTCTCGCATTGTACATTTGTGAAGCAAATCATGCGGTCAAAGGTATATTCTACGTCATCTAACGATCGAGGCATCCGATTCGTCTGGTTTTTTTGATTCGTTGGTTTTAGTAATTTAAACAAAAACGAAAAAAAAATTGTTATAAACGTTATTTTACACGTGATTCAAACCACCGTATTGTACGATAATACTTTGCGTTTTCTTTCAATTACTTACCCTTAAGAATTTTATCCGCGAAATCTGTGTGCTACAACGTTTTTAGGTGATGAAGGATTGGAGTGACCTCGAGGAAAGGTACCAGGACATGAGGGCACGAGATCCTGTTGCCGCTGATGCTTTTAAGCGGAAAATGACGGCCAGATTCCAGGAAACTGTTGCCGCACTTGAGGCTAGCGGCGCTGCCGAAAAGCATCAGCTCAGCGCTATGCATCAGCAACGCGTTCAAGTTCGTAATCTGCATGTATTTTACTTACCTACCCTGGATTCTTACGTGTAAAATTTGCCGTGGTGGATTTTTAATTTACGACAGGCGTTGTGATATTTATTTCCAAGGGGATAACAGAGTTGTGAACTTCCCAAAGATGCTTTACAAAATATTTCAACTACGTTTGTTTTTCCAACTTTAAAAGCGAATGTTGGACAAAAAACCGCTTGGCAGGTTCTACGAAATTGTCGAAATCGATGTAGAAGAATCTGTTATATTACGAAATAATCAATATTCACAGTGTCGTTGGATACGTGTTGTCGAAAATTTTTAAACACGATGATTACACAGGAATTTTTAACCCAGCGAAAACTGCAGCTCTTCTTCCGGAATTATGTGTTGTTGTACCAAATTGCCTGGTTTTTCAATCCCGGTATTCTGTTCGTCGGATATTGCTGCCAGTGCTTACCAAACTCTATTATTTACTCCTTCTGTTTAGGAGGCTGTTAAACAGAGGAACGAGGAAGCTATGGCATGCTACACGGCGGCGTTGAACGAAACTCCACCAAACGTAAGTCTCTGAGTGTCCATCCGTACTTATGTACATAGATATGTACAAATATACATACCGTGTAAATACGGTAGGTATTATACTCAGGTACGAAAGCGTACGTAGCTCGAGCGTTGAAACATATTTGAGTGTTGAGTTCGAGTAAGCGCGCGCTACCTTTACTGAGGTTTTTTCATTTAACCCAGTTTCCTAATGGACCTTTCATACGAGTCCAACTCATTTAGTAGCCGCGTGCACCTGCGCCGAGTCCGCGGAAAGAAGGGGGGTTTATTTCCTTTTTTTACCTCCGTGTTTTATCGTTATAGATGCACCGTATTCAAAAGTGCTTGCAAAAATTACTCAGAGCATTGCACAAGGACAGACATCACACGATTGCCCACTACAAACATCTGTTGGACAGCAGCTTAGAACAAGCACAAAGAGAAAAACCTACCACTTTGGAACATCTAGCCGAAATTGACAGAGTTACCAATCAGAGTCTTCTCATGTTGGAGCGGTGAGTTGTTATCGTTGATTTTTACGTCTCAACATCACGGATGCTCGATGAAAGAGAAAGCTTACATAAGCCAGGTCTCAAGAGAACCACCTATCAATTGGTATCAATCTCTGTTATCAGGTATCCTGAACTGAGCGCCAAAATTGGCCGTCTGATGGACGACTACGTTCTGGCACTGAGAAGCAAAGATGAAACCCCGGGACTGCTTCTAGCTATGACCAGGGAGGCTGAGGCATTTATACTCGACAAATACGAAGCCGATGTAGCCAGTAAACAACAAGGTGAATATGTTGCGTTAAATGATAAAATTCTATAGCCAAGGAACAAGATTTGAAATAGCTTGTCCGATTATATGAGTCATCTGGTAATTCATTACTGCTAGATTCGCGGATGCGATACAGTTTTTTTCTTAGTATTGTGTGGGATCGAATGTGATTCCCAACTTTTTCCGAAGAATTCTGATTATTTAGAATCGGGATCAACAAGAGTCAAAAAGACAAGGCATTATTTGAAAGAGATTAAATCTGAGCCAAATAACTGCCATTGCTGTAATTTGTTTGGTACCGAGTTGAGAAAATATCGTTACAAAATGGCTCATATGTATTGCAAAATTATAGTTGCTTTTCAGTATGAATTAATCGCACTGTTTATCGTCATTTTCTGTAGGATAGATTCTAACAGAATTTCTCACCATTGTACTGTATTTAGAAAAAGAACACCAAAAGCAATTGGAGAGAGTGCGCAAGGAACAACGAAAAGCTGAACGTGGGGAACTAAGAACTGAACAACAGCAACATGAAGATGGAAATCCGATTGTTGAAAAGAAGGACACTCCTCAACAGTTAGAACCGTCTGCAGCTGGGGCGGCCATGCATAACGAGGGAATCGTTAGGGCAGCCCACAGCATGACTCACGACAATTCTCATCCCGAAGTGGTAAGCCAATTAATATTTCAACCCGACTTAAAAAAAATAATTGTTCGTCTTGCATATTTTGGATCCCAATAATGTGTGACGACAATGCCGTAATTGTATCTTCAGGGATATGCCGTGAGACGCGAAGTATATCACAAGGAAAGTCGTTCCGTTTACTTCACCCTCGCTTTTGCTGGCATAGCTTTGATGGCTGCTGCAGTTGTAGGCGTCGCGGTGTTCAAGAGACGCAGTGCCAGGAGCCCTCACAGCCAGGTGACATCTATCTCCGGGAAACAAATGGAGAATTATATTTATACACATTATTTTATAACCGTTTGAGCGTATAATTATGAGTTTGTATTGTTGACACCAGTTTGTAATTTTCCAGGGATTCATCGAAGTTGATCAGGCAGCCACACCTGAGGAAAGACACGTAGCTAACATGCAGATAAATGGCTACGAAAATCCGACCTACAAATACTTTGAGGTCAAAGAATAATTCAATCAAATTGCAATAAGAAAATTGGTCTTAGTACCACGTTTCAATCACTTTACCGTAATTTCTTTAGGAATCTCAACATTATGTTAGAATCGAATAGAGTTTTTCTTAACGGCGTGGTTCACGTCGCCCAGTGGGAGCCAGAATCGAAATTTTAAAACACTCGAGTTCGCTGCGTATTCGGCGATGCAGGTTTTAAACACAACTGCTTTGCGCTCTTCTGCTCGATTTCAACCACATCGTGAGATATCTCTATCATGTCGAGTTCGTTTACTTTAACAACATTGTTGCAATCGAGTCAACTCAAGTCCATAAAACACTGATCGTGTTGTTCCTGTAAACGAAATAAATACTCGATTACTGTTTGGAGCCCCTCAAAATTCGAATATTGCCTTGGTTCATTTGCGCTAAGAATGCAGAAGAAAGGGCGTTATAGTCACCTATATTATAGAAGTAAGTCTAGTTTTGGTTTTTCCCGCGATGTTGTTTTTCTCTCTGTCAAAAATTCCAATTCAGTTTAAGCATACCAAGACTTTGAATGATTATCATGATATTTTTGTAACAACGGTGACGTATTATTAATAACCCGGAAGTATTATTACAGTATTTCATTAGATTGGTTTATTTATAGGCTCTTTCTCCATTGTATTCTTAGGTTCTGATATTTTTTGAGTATCTGGCATGTCAGCGAACCCGCAGCAATTTGTGCAGCTTTCAATTGTAGCCTGATGAAAAACGGTAGCAGCTTACTGCAGAGTATATTAACAATACTAATATAATATAATATTATAATCGCGAATAACATAATACTCTCAAAGTATCAGAACAATAATACTGATTTTTAGCAATTTTCGACTCGTGCTTTTGTTATCAATTTCCACTGCCTTTTTTTTTTAAGTAATCTCTCACTCAGTACTTAATATCTTCTTAGACTAATACTATCACTTAAGAAATAAATAAATTTAAACAAAAATCATTAACGTATTTAAAGTTAACAGAAATAAAATTCTATCATTCCAAGCCAAGGTCCACTGTTTTCGAGGTGCTTGTGACATATTGGAAGATATTGGAGAGTCTTATTCGATTTTCTTGGAACATTCCGTTGGTGAAATTTCAAGAAAGTCATGTCGAAACTCTCGAATAAGAGGAACAGATAAATGGAGTTATTTTGAATGGCATATACCTCTACCTTCGTTAAAAAAGTGGCGGCTGTTGAAACAAGGATTTGTTTCCTGTTTGTTTTTTGGAAATCGTTCATACAATAACTATCTTAGGATATTGATAATTACTAATTATATATGATGATAATATATTACACGTTTAATGCTTATATATTTGTATATGAACAAGAAATAATGACGCGTGCTTTGACCGAAATTACTATAAAATATATTTCACCAATATCTGTAGTATTTTTAAATCGACAAACATATTTCTGCGTTACCTCGTTGGTCTCGTTGGACTATTTTAAGGTAAAAAACAAAATCCTAAACGTAATAATTCCTGATAGATTAGCGTATTACGGATACATGTGCAGATATAAATGGAATAAAGCGAAAGCAGGAAAACAATTGTCACACGCCATAGTTATAATCATAATGTTATGAACAATCTGCTATAGTGAAAAATTCATACTTCGACGGTCGATCACGATAAATTAATGAACAACTGAGTTATAAACGGGAAAATTACTTTCATATTAGAAAGTAATAATCTTCTCAATTACGATTTACGAGCTTCATTTATGACAGAATGAAACGATGCAGTCAAGAATTGGGTATTCTGTTCTATTGCTGGAACATTTCCTTTCAAGTTTTTAATCGATTGACCTCATAAAACGGCATAATATGCATGAACCTATGTTGATATTGGAAAATAAACAGTGAATGTTCAATTTCATGTGATTTCGGTGAAATGGCAGCTTAATACTGACACAGAAAATCATACACACACACACGCGAACATAAATACACACAGATACACTTATAAACTGCTAAATGTTATAAATAATATTTTAGATATATTAAGATGATAGCAATTACCACGTGAGTGTACTATGATGAAGAAATACAACAAAATAGCATCAATAACATTAATAATAATGATACATATATATTAAATTAATTATATATTAATTATGTACCTATAGCATATAACCGTTATACATTGACACGTCATCGCATGTAAACTCGGCTCGACGATGGCACACAGATGAATTAAGAATTTTGAGATAAGTAATTGGTAGTTGTCTGTTATTGGCAATGCCACAAATAAAACAGCAATTCACATGGTCAACTCAGATATTTAAATAACAATAACTTACCGAGCATAGCTGACAATAGTTTTTAAAGCCAGCTATTATTCACTCCAATATTCATTCCTGTCGTGTAAAACGGTCGCGTCAAGTGAATATGTACGTATAGACAATTACCAATGTTTCGTTTTAGAAGATGCTTAGAGGGATAGCGATTATCAGTATTAGTGGTCAGGGCATATCAATACATGACCCAAATGAAAAAAAAATTAATATATTCTTTCAAATACCGTGAGTCAACGTCGAGCTACCATATATAAGTTTAAGAATTGATTTTTGTAAAGAGGTAATAAGTATATTATTAAATATGGAAGAAATAATTGACTTAGTTTAAAAATCACGTGAGATGAGAGAAAAGAATATACGTCCTTTAGTAGAAGTCCAGATTCGAGTGAAAAGAAAAATAAAAAATCTAAAAAAAAAAAAAAAAATAACTAAAAAATGGAAGTAGATCTTATTTTTACAGTTTTTTCGGTGTTGCTCTTAAATTATATTTATCTTCGAATCATATTCATCTGTTTTACTTATAAGCAAATGTGGTGATAACATTTGCTCGTCTAATCGTATAAGACATACATGTCTTCGCTACAGGTGTCTCTCCACAGAACTTCTCATTTTCTTTCATACCTTTCAATCGTAAAAACGCGTGTCTACTCACAGTTTGTTACCTTCAAAGGCACATATTGCTGAATACATTATATAGTCGCTTCTTACGTAAAATATCTAACAAATTATAGATCTTGTGAAGGCACAATACTTTATGATATATTAAAAGTGACTCGAACTAAAGAAGGAAAAGCAGAAAAGGAAAGATTCTACGAATAATTATTTAATTTCGACCAATTAGACGAAACGCAATTTTTCCATAAAATTTATAATTCGATAAATTAGGTGTGAAATGTTCGTTCGAGTCTGGTTAAATATTAAATAAATAATGCATATGTCGGAATAAAAATCACTCGAAACATTAGTCTTTAGCTTTGCAACAACGTATCGTTGTCACACTCGAATTGATTTCCCGTTTAAAATTATATTTCTTTTAGTATTTTGCAAGTATAATAATACGTGTGACATAATATTTGTCATATAAATCTAGTATTTTTCATTTTGAATAAATAAAAAAACAAAAAAAAAAAAACAACAAACAGCAGCACGGGTACTTGTTTCCATATTCATCGTTGACGTTGCTTTCGGTTGCGCGTTGCAAAGTTTTTATGGAAAAATATATTTAATAATAACATCACATGTTTTTTTGTAAAAAATTTGAGCGCGAATTAATTTCAGTACGGTACACCTCCCCACCCCCAAAGAACTATTGTGTTTGTGGATATGTGTAATTTTACTTATCAATAAATAAATGAAAACATAAATGAAAAGTTATTCTATATTTTTGAATTGCGGGCCGATTCGCCAACAATAAAATGGTGAACGCCGAGTTGCCATAGACGGAATCTCGGTCTACCGAATGAGATCATCCGCTTTAGAAACGAAATAGGCTTGTGAAACGTCAAGACACATTCATGTATTCAGCAGATTGCGCCTCCAGTTTTCTATTACCTTTACGTGAATGTTTGAAGTGGCGTGCAATCAGGCGTGAAAAATTCAGAAATATAGATAATTCACAAATTGTTTGATCTTGCATTAGAAAAATGAATGCCGTGTTTGGGAATTTTCTGAAAGCCATACCAATACAGTTAATGGAAATAATATGGTAGATAATCCTCCTGTTTCATAAAATACGTAATGAAAAGGCAACCTTTCTGAACTGTCAAGTATTGTGACGTTACTACAGAGCACGTGCGCACGCGCAACGCAACTTCCACGATCTTTCAACAGATGGATATTTGTCGTATAGGTATAACCTCGTGCGTCAGTTCAGTTCAGTTTCTGGTCATCGTTGCAGCCTGACCATACGACTGTGATAGTGCCTCCGGAACCCAATTCTTTTACAATATCTGATTCTATATTTTCTACACTGACTAATAATTCGAGAATAAAGTATCACATCATGGATCATCACAGTGCTCAGTTAATGGAAGACATAGTATTGGAAGATAGAAGACCACCAAAGAGCAATAGGTGAGACAAAGTGACACAGATTGACATGTAGGAAAGTATTTTCTATATTGAAATTATTGATGTATTCCCAATCTTTCATCTCTCTTTTACATTCTTAAAGCAAAAATACTTCAACTAAGAAGTCAACCAAGGACACCGGTAAAATACAGAATGTTCCAAGGACCAGTGTGCCCACGCAACGAGTCCCTGATAAATCGAATAATGTGCCAACGAATCTTAAAGTTGAAATGCAAATGCTGAGAATTACAGACGATTCAGAAAGGCAACTTTATGAAACGTTGAAACACATATACGGCACTGTGAGTATATAGAGAAGTTAGATCTAGTTACATAATTTTAGAGAATTCTTCTGAGAATAACACCTTGCTAATTGGTGATAATTCCTTTCAGAAATTCCGACTTGCGGATGCCTCAGAATTCAAGGACCAAAAATCAAACTTGGGCAAACAATATTGGATGGAACGTGGAAATTTGGTAATAAAAGGTGTTGTTGATTATTCTTCCAAAGAAAATACTCCCAAGACTCATGAACAAATCACCAGACAATTTGCAACTTCGAAACTCGAAAGCTACAGGTTCGATGCAATTCAGTAAAACATGCTTTCTCTCAAAATATAAATTGGAATTTGAACGAAATTGAGCAAACTGCAATAATTGATCAAATCATTACCACAAATATGATTTTATTAATACTGTCTAATAGATCTACCTTACTAATATTTAAAATATTTGTAATCTTTGTTAATCACACGTATTATGGGTGTAATGAGTCTGATAGGGCAAATATTGAAAATAATCTTTTCTAGACTTACGATAATATTTATAAATGGAAATGGGATATAATATTGTAATTACTCTTTGTCATCGGTCTATAGCTTTCACACATCACATTGCATCGAAGCATTGGAACATGCGAAAGGAAATGTCGGAAGTGCGTTAGAAATATTGTTTTCAAAGTACTACGGAGTAGAAAATCTACAGCGAATGAATAATATTGAAGATATATCCAAAGACGAATTACTTGAGAGACAAAACGATGAAAAAATGGCTCTCGAGTCAATATATGGAGAGTCGTTTGTTGAGAAAATAAAAAATCGAATTTGGATAATCAACTTGAAACTAGACTATCTGGTAGAAGAAAAAAAAGATAAGACAACAGTCTCAAAACCTGTCAAGATAGATAAAAATATTTGTCGTTTATTCGCCAGTGGAAGTTGCAGGTTTGGTAACAAGTGTAAATTTGTGCACAGACAACCTGACGTCGTTCAACAGACTATACCAAAGGATGATGCTCTTTTTACTTTGGAAATAAGATTTCCAGATCGTACGTTAATACTTTTTATATGCTGTTCTGTGTTCAAAAAATGTTACTATCTATATTTCAATGTGGATTAACGATTATCCATAGCATACTAAGAGTGCGTAATTGTTTATAGATCTGATCTACCCCTACGATCCGCCATACTTTTATTTTTACAAGAATACGCCTCCTTATCCAAAGCTAAACTGTTTACGAATAGCAAGACGTCTTTACAATGAGGCATTGGAGCACTGTGTGGATGGTGCTCCGTCAATATTTTCAGCAGTATCTATATTAGAAAATGAGTTTGAAATCCAGTCATACTTGGTAGAAAGTAAGGAGCAATTCTTAGACAAAGATGATCCACTATTCCCAAAATCGATAAACAGCGAACATGACCAGCATATACCGACACACTACAAAAAAGGGTCTACAAATAGACGAAACAGAGACAATGTATCGTGGAAAGAAATTTCTAAACAAGATGACGAAATAAGAACTAAATTCATGGAGAAGCAGAAGAGTCCAAGGTACCTGAAAATGAAGGAAGCTCGAAGAAAACTGCCTGCTTGGTCAAAAATGAATGAAATCTTAGACACTATTCATGAAAGTCAGGTGACTGTGATTTCTGGTGAGACCGGGTGTGGTAAAAGTACTCAGGTAAAGTTTGTGTAATCAATAATACCAGTCATTCTTATTTATTTAACTGCTATTCCTGCATGAGTTCACATACTTGCAGTATATTTATATTAAATTTCAAATTTTCGGTGCAGGTGCCTCAATATTTACTAGATGATTGGATAATTAATAGATCAGAAACAAACAGAGAGCATGTCGAAATAGTTTGCACACAGCCTCGTAGAATCAGTGCTATTGGAGTTGCGGAAAGAGTGGCTGCGGAACGAGACGATCGTATAGGAAACACTGTAGGATATCAAATACGATTAGAAAGTAAAGTGTCTTCCACAACAAGATTGACCTTTTGCACAACAGGAATCTTGTTGCAAAGGTTTTCAGGAGATCCAGATCTGTCTTCTGTGACTCATGTCATTGTAGACGAGGTACACGAGAGAAGTGCTGAAAGGTAATCAGGTAAATAGTTATTATCAGTGATTGGAAAATTATTGTTTTATGCATAATTTTCCACAATGTGCCATCAGTTGAACACACCACGAATTTTTGATATTTTCTCTTTAAGTCACTTTAGTAATTATCAGAAACCATAAATTCAACACTTCAATCTCGACCATATCTGTTTCTTCCGCATTCCTCACTCTATTTAAGATAATTAATTACAATCTTATCTTGGTTTATAATCAATAACACGCAGAAATTTTGTTTCCAGTGATTTTTTGTTAATGTTATTGAAAGAACTGCTCTCCAAGAGGCCGGATTTGAAGATTATTCTCATGAGTGCCACCCTCAAAGCTGATACATTCTCAACTTACTTTGGAAATACTCCTACTTTGGATATTCCTGGAAGAACTTTCCCTGTCGAGCAAATTTTCCTAGAAGATATTCTGGAAAGAACTGGCTTTGTAGTTGAAGAGAATTCACGGTTTACTCGAAGGATCAAAGGCGGGTTTGAAAAACTAGAAACTGAATTAGAATCCGCTGATGTTGAAGCTATGGCTGGTGTCTACCCCAAAGATAATATATTAGACGAAAATCTGGTCCTTGCCCAACTCATGGCAAGATATGAAGGATATTCGAAACAAACTTACAAGAATCTGTACATCTTGGATCCGGAGAAAATTAATTGTGAGTTGATTGAAAATGTTTTAGAATGGATTGTCAGCGGAGACCATGATTATCCAAGGACTGGTTCAATACTGGTACGCATACATACCAGTATATTCTATATTCATTAATGATTGCATTTAGTTATTCAAATCATTCAATTTGAAAACAACAAAACAAACGAAAATAAGTATGCTCTAACTTTCGAGTCTGATTTACCAATTTCATCAAATGCTGTTTTTTTTATTTTACAGGTATTCCTACCAGGTATTGCAGAGATAATGTCACTGAAAGACGCGCTTCATAACAATAAGTCACTATCGCCAAAAAGTGGAAATTTTATTATCGTACCGTTGCACTCGTCTCTATCTAGTGAGGATCAGAGCTTAGTGTTTAAGAAAATGAAAGATGGTGTTAGAAAAATTGTTCTCAGTACAAATATAGCTGAAACGTCAGTAACGATAGACGATTGCGTGTTTGTTGTGGATACAGGAAAAATGAAGGAAACGAGATTCAATTCAAATCAGAATATGGAAAGTTTAGATATGTGTTGGGTCTCCCGAGCAAATGCCATGCAAAGGAAAGGACGAGCTGGCCGAGTCATGCCAGGAGTCTCCATACATCTTTATACATCACACAGGTTTGTTAACAAACTTATCTACCTTTTTTGTAATTTCATGCTATATATTCAGAAGGAGTAAGTTCTTCAGTATCACAATTTTTTTCAAATCATTCTAAATATTGTTTCCAAAGTACAGTACGAATACCGAAATCATTCCACCTATCAAAATGTTTCTGCAATGCCAATATTAGTAATTTTGTTTCAGATTTAAACATCATTTCTTGGCACAGCCGATTCCGGAAATATTGCGAATAGCTTTAGAATCTTTGCTGTTGCGAATCCAAATCATGAGTAAAGGAAAAGTAGTTGATCTTCATGATATACTGAGTAAAACTTTTTCCTATATATATATATATATATATATATATATAAAATTTAGTAGAAGAATTATAATTGCTAATTCATATCCACAATATTTTTTTCCAGGCAAAGTGCTGGAGCCTCCATCTGAGGACAGTATTTCAGATGCAATAAAACGTTTACAAGATGTAGGAGCTATAGCTCCAGATTGTAGTTTAACTCCATTAGGTCACCACTTAGCTGCCTTACCCCTCGACGTTCGCATAGGAAAACTAATTCTTTTCGGAGCTATTTTCTGTTGCGTTGACTCTGCATTAACAATTGCAGCCTGCTTGTCCCATAAAAGTCCTTTTGTTGCGCCATTTGACAAAAAGCATGAACTTGATGCAAAGAAAAAGGATTTTGCTACAGCAAATTCAGATCAATTGACTATTCTAAAAGCTTACAAGGTGCGTACAGTACATAAATACGAGCTATTGTGTCAACTGACCTCAAAATTTAGGATCTTGACCTTTATTGTTTTCTGTTTTAGAAATGGCTAGATGCTTGTTCACATAGCTCGTATGCGGGTCAAGTTTTTGCTAACGAGAACTATTTATCTACGAGAACACTACAAACATTAGCTGATGTTAAACATCAACTTTTAGAACTTCTGGTATCAATTGGCTTTGTTCCGGTCGATGTAGGAAGACGACGAGCAGGAGATGACAGGATCTTGGAAATAACGGGACCAGCAATGAATTCGAACAACGAAAATTATAAATTGCTACAAGGACTTTTGTGTGCTGCCTTGTACCCAAATGTAGCCAAAGTTTTCACGCCAGAAAAATCATTTCAACTACAATCAGCTGGCGCTATACCAAGACAGCCCAAACCAGAGGAGTTGAAGTTTAAAACTAAAGATGGATATGTGAACATGCATCCTTCTTCGGTCAACTTCACAGTCGGTCACTTTTCTAGCCCATACTTAGTTTTTCAAGAAAAAATTAAGACGAGCAGAATATTTATAAGGGAAGTATCAATGGTACCGATGCTGGCGTTAGTCTTGTTCTCTGGCTATGGTATCGATATAGAGTTACACAATGGAACTTTCATCTTGTCACTAGAAGATGGCTGGATAATGTTCAGCGTTGAATCGCACAGGGTATGTGAATCTTATTGAATATTTTCAGAGGTCAATGGAGAGTAGTTATAACAAATTAAGATAAACGATTAAAACAAGCAAACAATTAGCAATTCACTGTACTAACAACCTTTATTTCATAGGTTGCTCAACTGTTGCAACGCATGCGAGTTGAATTGGTTAAACTTCTCGAAGAAAAGATGCAGGACCCTTTATTGAATCTGGTTCACCACTCGAAAGGAAAAAAAATTATTCAAACCATCGTGAATATAGTAACCAGAGACTAGACGTTCTAAGTATCAAATAAATTATTTTTAATAATATTCCTCACGTTTAATTTTAAAACCGCTTAAATTTTTTAATTGATTTTGACTTTGATTTTCTCAGATTTCATGAAATTTGATTGAATTCATTCGACGTATCTATACCTACTTAAATGGATCGTATTTGTGTTATAGATCTATACACGCATATCTGCACACTTAAAACTTGTGACAATTATTCGACAATGTGTCCTAAAACTGTAAAAAGGCATTGTAAATATTCATCAATATTATCTATACGGAATACCTGGAAAATAATAACGGACAGTGAACTAAATAATTCAGAGAGATAAATATATTTCAAATATGTTTACAAAAAACAGAAAAAATCGTGCATTACCGTAGTTATTGCTGGAAGCCCATTTACTTCTAATCGTTACCTCTGTACACATTATAGTATCCGTAACTAGTGGAGTGCTACATAGTTGACAAATTAACATATGTGATGCTGAATATTGATGTAAGGTTTATTAAATCTTTAAGCATGTAAGCTATAACATGAAACTTAGAATTACACAGATGACGGAGGATGTGGCGGATGAGGAGGAGGAGGAGGAGGAGGTGGTGGTGGTGGTGGTGGTCCCCAAGCATGTGAGGGGGTGGATGAGAATCTGGTCGTGAATATTGATGTAAAGTTTATCAGATCTTAAGCATGTAAGCTAAAACATGGAATTTAGAATTACATAGATGGCGGAGGAGGTGGGGGAGGAGGAGGAGGTGGTGGTGGTGGTCCCCAAGACATATGAGGGTGTGGATAAGGATTAGGTCGATAAAAATTCGTTCCATAATAGGGATAGTTAGGCCGAAAATTCGCCGGTTGACCAAACACATATTCTGGATTTGTTGGAAGAAACATATTATTTTGTTGGTACTGATTAGTATATAGATGACATTGACACTGACTAGAATTAAATGTGCTGGGGTGTCTGTATCGATGAGGGGAAGACTGATTAGGTGAGTGAGTTACGTTTTGTAAGTTGGGCGAATTTTGAAATGAAGGCTGACAATTATCAGAGATCCATCGATGCGTACCATGGCCGGAATTTGGATTTGGTGGGCGGTTACCATAGTTTTGAGATCTCCAGTCAGTGCCCCAAGGATTTCGAGGACGTTCTATAATAAGCGTATTAATGAAATTTCATAATATTTTTTATGCTATCACATTACCCGAAATTAGCTAACTTTATTAAGAGATTTACAAATTTACTGAAACATACTTACCGGGGCATTGACGTTTTTGTGGGATCACTACACCACCACAGTTATCATGACTCTCTGACATTCCTGGTCTGTGACGTTGCTTTTGTCTTTGCAGCTGATTATAAGCTCGTTCCTCCTCATCATCTGAAAATTCTGGAGGCTCCATATCGTCTTCTCCAGAGATATCAGCACCTTTCAGCCTAGTAAGAGTTGTAAATACGTGTTTTCAAATGTTCACTAACTGACTTGGGAATCGATGGCCATGTACTGACAGACTGCGATGTAAACTTAAGAGATAAATATTTACTTGACTAATTCGTGAAGGAAGACCAGAGATGTGTGCTCATCGTTTAGAGAATAATATACTTCCATTCCCAAAACAATCCCCGATTGTTGAATGTGTTCTTCGCTATTGAATCGAACACAATATTGAGGATCAGCCACATGACCAAATACATCAAACACCTTGCCAAGGACTTTTCGGCCTTTTTCAAGAAATAAAATTGAATCAAGATTTAGAGTGGGTTTACCCGAAACTGGTCGTACTATAACAAACTCCTCTACAAACCCAGTGACCTAGAGGCATATAAAATTATTATTTCACGAAAATAAAACAAAATTACATCATCTATTCTATCTTCCGCCAAATATAGAAATATTTACCTCGCCTAGGTGGTCACATGATTCTTCAGGTACTGTAATTTTCAATTCTTCGATTGGTGGTAGACCCTCAAACTCACTTTTAATATTTTTGATTTTTGGTAAATCAATTTTACTGACCCGTATAGGGCTGCAATGTAACAATCATACGTCACAAACAAAATCTTGTCCACACAAACTGCAGTATTCATCAACAAGCAATTTTTCACATCAGGTAAGGAATATTTAGCAATGTCTTACCTGTCTGATTCGCTATCAATATCACTATCGGTTTCTGTGGTATAATCGCTACCACTGGAATTTATACTACTAGATCCACTTTCAGAGTCATCATCTATAGACTCCATTCGATACTGTGTGTTATTTTGTCTCACATTGCCACGGTCATCAACAATGGTAATTACTTCGCATGGTGATGATGGTCTTTTTTCATTTTCATCCGAATCAGAACTTGCATATTCTGCCGCTAAATACGATAAGGAATTTACTACGTTTGTTACCTCTACTTTGGAGATACCATCCCTTGAGTTTGAAGCTGCCTGAGCTTTTATTAAATCCATCGAAGCTGCGTTCTCAACGCTTTTGTCTTTTTGCATCAACTCATTTTGATCACTATTTTTGATCTCAATAGGCCTGTCATTCTGTGCATCTTGAGCGACCAGTTGAACAGGCAATGCGATCAAATTTGCTGTCCGAGTTGCGTGTCTTTCTTGTATTTCTGGAGTATCAAGTCCATTTCCAACAACTTTCAAGGATTCGACATCATCTATGCTAATAGGTACATTAATCTGACCTTCCTCAGTGGTCACATTGGCCTCGACAGAATCATTTACTGATTTCATATACGAGCTGTCAATCTCCATTAGATCATGCTTCGAACTTGTTTCTGACGAATGTTGAAGCAACTTTATCGAGTCCGTAATTTCATCTTTCTCTGTGACATCCTTGATGTTAGAATATACAATTTTTACATCATCTACAGTGTCTCTTACATTCTCTTCATCGATATCCACGCTGCTTGATTTTGAGGTTAGAAGAATATCTTCGCGGTGATTCTCAGGGTCCCTTACGCCCTCGGAAGACATGGTATTAAGATTTATTGGTAATTTACTTTGGTGTAGACAGTATTTTTACATGCGAAATGAACAATAGTTAATGATGTACATACCGCGGAAAGTTTAAAAAATACCATGCGCCATAGTCTCCGCCGTCTCAGCTACTTTCCGCTCCCTCTAACTCGGTATTATCTAACTTCCACCGAGTTTCTTCAACACTTTGATAGATGTCAGGAACGGTTTTATTTTGTCAACGATTTTGTTGTTGCTGGTTTTACTTGCGGAAAATTGCGCAAGCAAACTGATTGTAATTGTATAATACGTTTAGATTTTCACCTATCCTAATAAATCAACAAGAATATGAAAGACACGGTGCACAGCATGTCGACAACTCCAAATACTGAGGCTGTTCACGGTAACGGAGAGGTAATTGGATCGTGACAATTAGCGAATGTGACGGTTATGATAATTTAGAAAATTTTTGTCTAAAAATGTGGTATTATTTATTTCAATTAAAAATGACTACCTTTAGCTGATACAATCCGTAACTGAACAAACACATGAGGTATAATTGATTTGTTTTAATTCATGTTTTTTTCAGGCCTTGCCAGTGGAGGAATCACCAGCCAAACTAAAATTGAGAGGATGGCTGAATCGTCACCTTAAAATCAAAATGACCGATGGCCGAGTTTTGACGGGGGCTTTTTTATGTACAGATCGTGATGCCAATGTTATTTTAGGCTCGTGTTCGGAATTCTTGTCAGAAGAACACACCGAAGCTAGAGCCCTGGGGCTTGTTATGGTGCCAGGTCGACACATTGTAACAATTCACTTAGACGCATAATTAATAATAAGTATAAGAATAAACTATTCTACGTCTGTACATTGATCAATCAATCAATCAATACATTTTAGTAACATTTATCTTACGATTCTCTCACAAATATCAACATCCAGCACAACTGAAGTAACCTGTGAAGGTCATTGTTGTCTACAAAGTTATTATAATCGGCACAGCCCTCGGCTCAAACAAAATGATGGTTTTTGGATTGATATTCTTTAAAACTAACATCGTCAGTCAGTCGAGACACCATTTTTGAATACCTAACCAGCTGACGTCAACGTTTAATGTAAACAAGTGCTGCGTGGCACGGTAACTGACAGAAGCAGAACCCCAAACGTCGTCGTGGAGTGAAATGTCAGTGTAAGATTCCACGGTGTTAAAATACCGTGAAGATCCAAACATCTTTGTGCAAACGGAGTGTTAAGATGCACGACGCCTACGAAGCTTCACCTCTCTTGAAATTGACAGTTCAGATCGAATCAATTACTGCTTACGGTAATAAGCGCTAAACATAACCTCAATCGTTCTACACCTTAACTGAAATAACTGTGCGGTATTCTAAATTATATATAAAACGTAACTTTGAATTATCAGTGAAACTTTTTACTTACAGATGATAACTTACTCATCGGCACTAGACAGGGACATTTGTTAATGTACAGTGTTCCTCCAAAGTCAAACGACAAACAAGAATTACAATTGCTTCGATACGGTAAAAACTTTAGCAAAAAACCTATTTTGCAGATCGAAGTTGTACCAGAGTACAACTTGTTGATACTTTTGACCGGTGAGTCGAATAAGAAAATAAAAATTTGAATTTTCAATTGCCAATAAGGCGATAACAATGTCCGAAAATCAATGTTTTAGACAACATCATTTGCGTACATGACTTAAATTCTGCAACAATCCCTCAAATATGTCAGTTGCAAAAAACGAAAGGTGCGACGCTCTTCGTGTTGGATGTACAACGTACTCAGAGTTTGACAGGTGAAAAAGATATAACTGTTCGCTTGTGTGTTGCTGTGAAGCGAAAATTACAATTGTACGAGTGGAAGGTGGATCAATTTATAGACTTTGGAGAAGAATTAACTGTTCCTGATGTGCCTCGAGTCTTGTCGTGGTACGAAACAAGTTATTAGATTGTAAAACAAAAAGGTTGAGCAGCAATTGGTTGCATATCTTATTTAAATTTGCTCGGAACATTTTACGCTGTAGGTGCGGAGAAACTGTGGTTTTGGGATTCCGTGGATTGTCTTATATACTTTTGGATCTAGATGGTACAAGCAAGGAATTATTTCCAAGTGGAAAGTCTCCTGAACCAGGAATAACAAAACTGTCAGACACGTCTTTTGCTTTAGGAAAAGATTCACAGTCAATTCTTATGAACACAAAAGGAGAATTGGTCCAACACAACTCTGTCAAATGGCCAGATTCGCCTAGTGCTACAGGTATCAATAATCAGTAAAACAGTGTTTCTTAAATACAATTCAACTCGAGATATTAAAAAATATATTGCGAGAATATTTATTTTCTAGCCTGGGATGATCCATTTCTCATGGGTATAATTACCGATACTTTGGAAGTTTATACCTTGGAAGGTTGTTTACACATTCAAACGATACCAGAACTTAACAAAGCTAGATTATTGTGCAGGTGTAGAAAGGGCCTTGTTTATGTAGCATCAGTTAGCCAAGTTTGGTGTATAAATGCCGTGGAGGTGACGCATCAGATTCGAACACTTCTTGAACAGAATCAGTTTCAGCTGGCTTTAAAATTAACTGTGAGCATATCATTTATTATTGAAGAATTCATAAAATAATTGTTTAAACAACCAATGGTCATGGTAAATTATCTGTTTCCAGCATTTGTCTGACATAACAGAAGAAGAAAAAGCAAAAAAAACGTGGAAGATACAAACGTTATACGCCCACTATCTTTTTGCTAATAAAAAATTTGCCGAGTCTATGGAGCAGTTTTTCAAATCAGGTACTGATCCGTACGAAGTAATCAGACTTTTCCCTGATCTGGTTTCCCAGCCAACCAATGCCAATGAAACTAGCGAACATGTTACAACTGTGCCAATATTGCAAGACCGTGATTTGGAACAAGGCTTGCTTGCCTTGATTAAGTTCTTGACAGAAGTGAGACATAAATTAATGGGTGATACGCAAGCAAAAGATAAAGAAAATGAGAAAAATAGTGAGAAAGATACAATGAAAGGAGAGAAAACCAAGAATATAACAGCTGTGGCTACAGAGCAGCTTTTAAAAATAATCGACACAACATTACTCAAATGTTACTTACAAGTAAATCTCAATTTTGTATTACTTAATATTTTGGCTATTCAGAATAAAATGCAGTCTTCAATCTTACAATACATTACATTTACAGACAAATGATGCCTTGGTAGCGCCACTGTTGCGTTTAAACCATTGCCATTTAGCAGAATCGGAGAAGACTTTATTGAAATATCAGAAATACCCAGAATTAATTATATTATATCAAACAAAAGGTCAGCACAAGAAGGCTTTAGAGCTGCTTGAGAAACAATCCAACGAAAGTGATTCGAGTCTAAGAGGTACCGAGAGAACAATTCAATACTTACAGCACCTAGGTAAGGACCATATGGATTTGATTTTGAAGTTTTCTGGATGGGTTTTGGAACAGGACCCAGAACAGGGCCTCAGAATATTTATGGAAGATGTGCAGGTAATAATAATCAGTAGCATACCCACATTTTTCATCTTTCTTATATTCTGTGAATGGAATACTCTGTGGAAGCTCCCTGCCATTATTTTACTAACTTGTACATATTTAATGCCGACAGGAAGTTGAACATTTGCCACGTCCCAAAGTATTGGATTATCTTTTACGTTGTCACAAAGACTTGGTGATAACGTACTTGGAGCATGTGGTTCATTTTTGGATGGATAACAATCCTCTATTTCACAACGTCCTGGTACACCAATATAAAGAGAAGTGTTTAGCAGGCTTGAACCCAAATGCTTCGCCGGCTGAAAAGCAAAATGTTCAACACCTTCGACAGAAACTACAACAATTCTTAGAGAAGTCAACTCATTACACGCCAGAAACGGTCCTAGTTCATTTACCATTTGATTGCCTATTCGAAGAACGTGCGATTATTTTAGGACGATTGGGTCGTCACGAGCAGGCCATCTCCATCTATGTAAACTTATTAAACGACGTCCCCAAGGCGATTCAATTCTGCAGTAATGTATATGCAAAATTCGAAGGTTGGTATCATCTAAATGAATAATAAAAATGTTCATTCTACATGATGAATATGTATTGAAGGTCAGAAAAATTCAGAAAAGGGGAAAAATCAAGATGGGGCCGACGAAGTCTATGTTACTTTGATCAAGCAACTTTTGAAGCCGGACAACGAAGGTGTCTTGGTAGCTACTGGTAAATCTCTATCATTTTCAAGATTCACATTGTGTTCCAGAAATATTTTTTGAAGTTGCGCTTTTAAGTGTACCTGTTGGTAAACTTATTTTATACTGTAGGGTGCACTCCAGAGAACCGAAGGACAGCTCAACCTGACTTGGAAACAGCTTTGGAATTGCTTGAGGAACATGCTGCAAAAATCGAACCCTTGAAAGCCTTGGAGGTTTTGCCTGGCAATGTACCAATAGGTCGGATAAGACATTTCCTTGAGGCTAGCTTGCAGAATAATCTAAATGAACGACGAAGGACCCAAATTCTGAAAGGCTTGCTTTATGCTGAACACCTCCAGGTACAGGAGCAAAGAATGCATTACGAGTCCCAGAGCGTTCTCTTAACGGAGTTCAATATTTGTCCGGTATGCAAAAAACGTTTTGGAAATCAAAGGTAAATCATTTCAAAAATCTCTATTCGTAAACCGATCCATAACTGTGATTATAGCTGAATGATCCTTGCATATTGTCATTAAACTTAATAAAAACATTGATTGGTTGGTATACGCTCCAAGGACCATACAAATTACAAATTTTGAAATAGTGTTACTCAGTTTTTTCTAAACTAATTACAATTATGTTTTTCTTTTTGTTCACAGTGCATTTGCAAGATATGCCAATGGTGATATTGTTCACTATTCATGTCAAGAGAAAAAGGCGTAACGTATGTGAAAAGAATATGTATATAATTTTACATTATCAAAATCGAACATTTATAAATACTACTATACTATGATCCCCAAGTAAACGTGCAAAGGTATTGAAGTCAAAGAATCTATTATTGCATATATTACCTATGAATTTATTTTATGTGTTTCAACGTAAACGCATATGCTCGGCTGGTAAATCTTGGACTGTTGAACCTACTATACTTATATAACAGCTGCCAGGCCTGTATCTGTATAATCTTAAGGTGCAAATGCACCGAACGAATCAGTAGCTATGTATATGATCAGTAAATTAAATATCTGCCAACAGTTTGGTCAAAAAATAATTTCTTTCAGCCAAGTCACTCTCATTCCTAGTGTAAGATAACACAAAATTATGGATAAAATATATAACGATACTACATCTGCTAAGATTGATCGAACGCGTTCAAAGCCGAAAGATCGTGCCCGGGATACAACGATTCTTCTGTGCCGAGATTATCGCCCAATAATAACGTATTAAGTATCGAATAAATATAAAATACAGCAAATAATAAGGATCATTGAAGGATGGGGCGTGCCCATCGGCAAAATGTGTAAACGGGGCCGATGATGTCATACTCGTAGTGTATTCATACGCCCAATGTCACTATAGTCCGTGAGTCTATAGTTTACATGCGTGATCCCTGAAATTGACTAAAAACGCGTGAAATCGGAGTCTGTAATTCACTTTTCGGATGAATTATCGTCCGGGATGCACCGTCGTCTTTTACGGCGGCCAAATATTTCGCCGTGAACGTGATTCTCGGCGTCGCGACGCGCGAGTAGGCGGGACTAGTTCTTCTCCGCGAGGTCTGGACGCCGTGTTGCATTGCACAGTTGGTTGCGCGCCGGTCGTGTGAGTGAGGAGACGTACCGAGTGAATCTAGAAGTGGTTTATCGTGTATTTTGTGGAGTTTTTATGCAAGTTTTGAGGTGAAACGGTGCTTGGGAGTATCTTTTAGCCAGGGTAAGTCACACGTCGAAACAATTGTGAGAGAGTGTCGAGTATAGCTACCGTTTGTAGGATCGTACGCGGATTGACGGGCGGAATCTTGTCTCCCGTAAAAATGGTGGTCGATTTACTCTCGGTTTCCTAATTTACTGATTATAACGCATACCGAGATATTTCACGACTCGATACCACGTTTGAAGAGATCGCTGTACATCCTGGCACGTTCAATTTTCCCTCAAGGCGCTCGGTAATACCTCGATTTTCAAATTTTCACCGAAACTATGTCAATCCGATTACCTGCATTAACGGCGTCCACTGGGATGAAGAAAAAATTGAAGTCCGTTTCTACTCGATAATTTCACTGTAATTGAAATAAAAATTGAAAGAAATCATCGCGGTTTATACAAATCGCATCAACGAACAATTGTCGGTAACGACGTTGCCCACCGCATCCTTATCATTAGCCTAATGATTTAGGCACGACGTTCGATCGAGCTTAGATATAATCCCTTCCGTACCTGTCAGGACTGCCAATGACCAAATTGTTGTTACTTAATTCGAACAAAAACAGAGCCAACAATGATACAGTAAGCTGCCTTTTTGCTTCATTCCGTATTCCAACTCTCTCGCATCGTTATTCAATTGTTCTCGGTCTGCTCTGTTTACTGTTACGTCAAGCCGGCAGGTGCAGGAGCTGCGCTCTAAAGGGACGACACAACGCTTACTGAATAAATTAATAAATTAACAGTATACGCGAAGAAGTTCCTTTGCAACCGTTCGTCAAATCCCTTTCCCTACTAAAAAAACCTACTCAACTTTTCATTTAAATATCTTGTGAATTCGATAATTTACCGATTCTCTCCTGACATCGTTTTATTATAGATAAATTGTTTGCGCGGAAGATGCGCGATAGAAATCATTTCCTCCGACGGTACACGTTCGCTTCGTTCTTTATTATTTATTTTTTTTTCTTTCCCTCACATCGTACCGAAGGAATGTTCTAATTTCGGCACGATATAAAACTTTTCGTAGTCGATGAAAATTTACTATACGCATACATTCGTGTATGAAAAGTGTGTTTATCATATAGCGTAACCCGGTCGTATAAATATTTGAAAACACGATATTCATACAACGTGTGTATGCGGTAGTCTGGAACATAAAATTTGTCGGAAATGCGTCCGCCTTCTTTTATCCAATCGATTGCCAGGACGAAAATTTTATGCAAAGAAGCCAACCGTCTTGACGATGTATTTTGTATGCACCAGCTGCCTCAAGCAAACTTGACTACGTGTCTATACGTTTGAAATGAGACTTTGAAATTACGCGCAGTAATTTGTCTCTTCTGAAATAATATCGGTTGAGAATGTATTTGAAAAATCAGTATAATCTCGATCCGTTATATCTTATCCTTACACGTATTCCCCTTTGTATACCTTTTATATCTTTTACATAGACAAGCGTCCCTTGAGTTTCGTCACGTAAATACACGCAGGTATATAATTGTACGCATATAGGTGTATATAAAATCAATATTAAAAAGTTCCCTTCATATTCGGTTATGTATATAATCGTCGTGAAATTAGACCATTCTTAACGGCTGATTAAATCGACAGATATATTACATACCGTATATATATGATATATCCTATATCTACGTTTTTTCCACCTTATCTGCCATACCTTAGATACATACACATAATACACATATGTACTTCTAAGAGCCTGACATAATGACTGTTTCGAATTACGACCAAATGTACGGTCTATCTTTTTACTGTCCGCTCACTCATTTTAAGTCGGTATACTTAAATTCCAAAATAACGTGCGCGTGTGTTTTTCGTTGATTTCATACGATATTATTTTACTTTCGGCGCATGTAATCTTTCGCCTTATAATAGAAATAAAAAAACGTCTACGGTACTCTAAGGCTTCGTCGTTTTATAACACTCTAA
The DNA here is from genome assembly GCF_021155785.1 of Neodiprion fabricii. Lineage (NCBI taxonomy): Eukaryota > Metazoa > Arthropoda > Insecta > Hymenoptera > Diprionidae > Neodiprion > Neodiprion fabricii. Next base: position 26,132,456 of record NC_060244.1, on the reverse strand, counting down.
CCACATGCTCACATGATCTATGCCCTATTCTTCAATCACATTCGAAACTTTCACGCAGCGAGCGTAAAGTTTTGCCTCATTCCTCTCCGCATCTCACGGAGAAGAACCTATCTATCCTGTACCTTCTTTACGCGTATCTACTCGATCTAACTGTAGAACCGTTATGAACAAAGTATACAGTCACTGTGCAAGCCGTCTTTCCTTCGTAGTACATTATACCCCGTTGGTATACTATATGTGTATACCTATAAGGTATAATACAATGGGAAGCTGTCGCGAAAACTCAAGAAGCTGGTACACACGGATATTTCTAACGGACTGCGGTGTTTCTCGGAAGTAGAAAGAGAACAAAAAATCGCGAGATCAAAAATTAGAGAAATGGAAGTGTTGGGGAAAAATCAGAGGCGAAGTAGAAGGGGAAAAAAAAAACGTAAAAAACGTGGAAAGATATTTTGGACACCGTATATCGTATATGAGCCTAACCCTCGTTGACCTAATTTTAGACGAGAGGCGTATATACGTTCCTGCTCAGCACACCCTTCCTTTGTATGTATACATAATAGATATATATGCATTGCGTTGAGCAAAATTGGGTCATTCATTTATGTATATAACACACGCACCAAGTTCCGCGACTTCTAGCTCTGCAGGTCATTTACCGAGAAAGGATTTCCGCCGTCCACTGTCCACTTGTTTCATTTTCACCCTTTTTATTTTACGCGTAAACAAGAAAGAACAGCCTAAAAATAAATATAATAAAATTTATCGACGTTAAACGAGCGAAAAATTAATTAACAGATTTGATAACTCACCGCGGGTGTTGAGGTATTTTAAACGTCGATAACGAACAATCGAATGTAGTATTAAATACCCAAGTGTTCGTATAGGCTTACGTGCATGAAACAACGATCGTCACCGGCGAATGGTAAATTAGCGTAAATGCGGATGTGACGTCGTGGTTGAGCAGTGGACCAATGAGCTTTACAATTCAGGTTTACAGCATGTCGCATGTTTCATGTACGCTAATTGTTGGGAGACGCGTAGGTGGGCGAATTTTATTTTTTTCATATAATATATATAATCAGCGACAACGCATCCTTTCGAACGGACGATTTCTTATTTTCCAGATGTCGTTACCTCATTCTCTCGGCATTCGGTCGCGACGATCGGTGCGTCGAGTGGATGAATCGCCGTTCCATTATAAAAAACAGAAGAAAAAAGAAAAGAAATTAAAAAAAATTATCCATAAGAAACTTCTCAACTTTTATCTTCAATACAGACTTAACAAATCTCTGAGCGTGAACTAAATAAAGGTTGTTTAATCGTGAAGATAGAGAGTAGATTGCATTGACGTAATTACACATCGTTACGTAATCAGATACATGTAGACGCTCGTTGTACTATCTCCCGTATGTACACAATTACAGGTGCGATTTATCGAACTTTGTTATATACGATTTGTCTCAAAGAGTAGGAAATATGCGTTTATTCTATAATAACGTTGGATAATAATGACGGGGACTTAAAAGCTTGAGCAGAACATACCGTTGAAACACTATCGACATTATTATGGATATATATTATATGATGATATGAAGATGGAATGTGCGGTAGATTTTTTGAAACTTTGTCCAGAGCAGCGAAGGTTCGACTGTAGGCGCGATCAGCTCTGCGTTATTGGTTTAAAATTAGGCTAACCTTGCCGCAAGATTTTTGTCATTAAACAGAGATTACAGGTGTTTCGGTCTTCCGGAGAGTCTCGCAACGTTGCGTCTATAGGCAATTCAGAGTCGTCCTGGCGTCACGACGACTGGAGTGGAAAATCAATAGCCATCTTGTGTTGCGTCTTGTTCCTGCGACAATATAAGTAGAATACGACAGGTCAACGGTGTAATTACAACCGAGTTAGACGATTATTAAACTATATCCCACGTACGGTGATCGATCGTATATAGGTATACATGTAACATTTACCCTTTGCTGTTGTCTCCCGTTGTTAATTTTCGTCCGATATACACCTTTCCTCGTTTATATTTATTTATTAAAATTCATTCGAAGACGAGCCGATACTACGTACGATGGGGACGAAATTATTCTTGAACACGAGCCAGACGATAGTCTGCTGCTTCGCTGCAGCGACCACATCATGTAACATAGGTATATAATGGCACGTATACGATAGTATCGAAATTTCAAGCGAAGTTTTATTTCAAGATACGAGTCATTCGCATTGTTATTTAACGACACTTTAACGCCCACTTTACGTCGTGATCACGCATTAAGCATGACGTCACTTAATTGAACTTAATTTAAAGCAACTGTGAAGGTCCGCAGATGCACACACGGGAATGTCTGTTCATTCATTACGTTGTTAAAGCTTGGGGTTCACGGGGCATGACATCTTGGATGAAATTCTTTTGACAATTTGCATTAACCTGTAGTGTGTATTTTAAACAGAGTTGCAATTTTAACGTCGAGAATGTTCAATGTTATTTAATTACACCTCGCGTTGATTACCGAATTAATCGTTTATGTATGTTACGATGAGAGTGAGATTGCAATAATTTGATGTTACCTGCATGTTTTTGCAGGACTTAACGTGAAACTGTTTACTGCTCTCGGTTAACACACGTTGCGACACGATCGCTTGTTGTTAATTGAATCTTTTATTATGATTTTTCTTTTTTCCTCATTTGCCAAAAGCGATTTTCCACACGCTTTGAGAATTTCTTTTCAAATTACGCAAGCAATGTATTTTACCCGAATGACATCATGCAACTACTCGCGTCATCGTGTTACACCGGCGACACTTGAAACGTTGAAACCTTCGACCATACACCGTATTAAGATTAACGCTGCGTGTATATGTGTGTGTATATACATATATATAAGTATATATATACCTGCCTACCTATGAACGCGACACTCGCAACCGGGGATATTGTTAGTAAAAACGTTGAGAAATCGTTTAAATCTCACCGACGAATCGTCAAATATATTTGTCGTTTCAATTTCGTCTGCGATGATTTTTTTATACAAAATAAATAATTTGCTCAGAATAAAGTACACGTGCGATGAAAAATTGTATCTTGAATTTGAACAATTTTCTTACCGTTCATTTTCTCTTCGCACCACTACCGCATAGTAAAAAAGAAAAAGATTATGCCGAAGACCGCCGATAAATATGATCTTCACGCTCGTTTCTGGAGAAATGATACGGTTAACAAACGCGCTTATGTTATTTTAAGTTTCATGCACGCGACGCCGACGAACGTTTGCCTGAATTCTCGCTTCCGAGTTTCGTGCTTGTTGAAACGTACAGCGTAATATATTATTCAAAAATATAGTTTTTAAAAATGAAATTTTATCGTTCTACAAATACATCGCATGTAATGTATAAACGAAAGTTTTTTATGTTTTACTTAGATATCGTTTATTCGTTGCTCTATTCTCGGTTCGGGATATAGGATGATTCAAAGAAATGGAAAACTAAAACGATATTAGACCAAACAAAAAAAAAAAATAAATACAGTACCGGTCATTCGGTCAGCCGTATTTATAGCTATAATGAATTCAGCGAACTGCTGACGTAATATTTCGATTTATAATTAATCATTTTCTTTCATCGTTGTAAGTTGCACATCTTACACGAATACGCGTGTAAGGGATTCTATGACACATTCGTTGATTTCTTAGTATCGAATCTACCTGTATATACCTATATGTATGTATAAAAAAAAGGTAATCCCGGTCAGTTTAAATTCGTAAATCGAAGATGATAAATTTAGATAACGCATGTGTAATAATACTAACCGCCTAAAACACGTCGCCCCCACTTTTATACACGGTGTTGTCTTAAATTGAAACGGGATGTAGCCCCGTCTGCGTGTAACTATATCCAACACGGCCGAAACAAGTACTTTTATCTGTTGTATTATTGTTCAATTTTTATTCTCAACTTGAGTTGACTTGAGTATAAGTTAGATAACGTCGACGCAACGACGAGTGCACGTCTATAAAGCAGAAATTACGTGATTAGTGTCAGATAGGAGGGCGCGGTCACTCTCCTCCTCCTCCTCCTCCTTCTCCTATCCTAGAACTTCCTCGTTTGTTTAAGTTAGGTTAGATTAGGTTAGGTTAGTTCGCGTCTACATTAATATATTGTTTATCGTACCCTCGGTATATCTTGTAATTTCTTCGAGTCTTACATGCACTATTGGTCTATAAACGATAATAGATGAGTAAATTAATTATTGAATGTATGTACATGGAGAATGTTTTCATTCATTTTACATCGACAACGAGAGAGAAAATCTTCGCTTTAATTCATTAACTACTTTATTTAATCTGCTGATTTTGTATCTTAGTATAATCAGTTCTTCTTTCCTCGGCACAGATAGAGACGAATCATTTTTTTCTCTTCAAATAATATTGCCAAGAAATTATTTTTTTTTTTTTTCTTCACAATTTAAGATCAATAAAAATAATAACAATGACGCTTGTTCCATACTAATAGAATAACTCACCTTTTAACATAAATTATATGTATGTACATATCTAGCGCTTCATGTTAAACTGCATAACTGTTATTTACATAACAAAAAGATGTGATAATTACTATGCACTTAGTTGGAAAGTACTAAGTAGATTTAGCTATTCAAAAAGCATAAAATGAAATTTCATCTGATGTAATACAAAGCTGGTCTTTTGCTTAAAAATAAATATAGGCACGTAAACTTTGTGAATTGTTCTCATATTTTTTCTCTACTTAAGTATTTTCATCACCATTATAAATAACTCTTTCGTTCAACCATATGATTAATTATGAATATGGGTTTAAAAAAAAAATAAATAAAGAAATCTGTCTGAAGGTATTTTTCATATTTTGTATTCTTCATTCTGCAGGAGTGCCCTTGACAAGGGTAAGGGAGTTGTGAGCTGTTGGTCCGACTGAAAAAATGACGACCGACATCTCGGTGGTGCGCGGGGGTTGGGACCCGACGCTTCAACAGGAGATTGTCGACGAGTACGAATACGATGGAGGAAATTCCAGTTCGAGACTTTTTGAACGATCCCGTATCAAGGCTTTAGCTGGTAAGCTGTTTAACTTGAGTCAAATGTCAATTATTAATATCTTCATGGTAATGTGCCTAAAACAGTACATTTCAACGATTTTGAAGAAATTTACTTTTTAACGATTAATCTGAGGATCATCAGTGTTTAAAAACACTAACTTTGAATTTGAATGTGTTACTACGTATATGTTTTATATTTAGAGCGTCATGAACATGTTGTGTTGAGTAATACTATGCGTACGCTATTCTTTTCCAGGAAGTGAGTAAGGTAGACCACAGTATCCTGTGATAAATCGTAATCTGTTGCAAATTTAGTTGAATAATACATTTTTCCACTGTAGTCAGTAGATGGTTGCCATCGTTAGAAGACGTGTTATGTACACAGTAATAAAAACCAGTGAAATTTAATTATTTATTAATTAGACTTGTTATTAAATACATTCCTATGTACAAGTTTAAGAAAGTCTTTCTTTGAAATCGTTCATAATAATACGTGAAAAATTGTGGGTGAAAAGTTTAATAAAGTATATCACAATTCAATTTTTAATAGTGGTGTATAAAAGGAAAGCCGCTCGGCTTGGACGAGCTGATGCAATCTCAATCATTCTAATACAATTTTGAATTTAATAACATAAATTTCTTCATGTAGCAGTATTTGCATTGGTCTGACAGGGAGGCTGTGTTAGATTTTGACAAGCCTACATTAACACATATTTATTAGAGTTGGAAGATCGAATATCCCCACTGTTGATATTAGCAATTTCCGATAATTCACTCTATACTTGATAATGGGTTTTTTCTCGCAGCTTTGGACCAAAATTTCTTAAGTAGTAAATTTCAAACAGAATTTCAATGTAATACGAAATTTTTTGCAGTTTGTTATGCTTATTACTCTTATCAAACTCTTTTCGTCTTATCACACTGGGCGTCGATTTGAGGTGAAGTTAGTTTTCCGACTTATTGCAAATTCTATGGCAAATATTACCACGGGTTTCGAGTACCTCTCAAACGAAATATTTGCTCAGTAATCAATAGTAATTTTCTGCTTTGAAATATTATCCTTATCTTTCCCAAATCCATCCGTACCCAGTATTTACTCTTCCCTGACTCATGGGTAATGGTTTTCATCACGTCTTATCTAACATGTGCAACCCTAAGAAAAATGCCAATGTACACGAATTATTTCGTACAAAGCAAGTCCTCCAATTCTAACCACGTTTAAAAATTTTTTAACGTAGTAGGAAAATTTTATCAGCATCAGGTCGAAAAAAAGTCCAACACTTTAATAGACAGATACAGATATATTGTGAATTTGTACTGTGGATTTCAAATTTGATTAATTTTTTTACGATTTGTAATGGATGATTCACAACAAATTTCGCTTGAGGAACCCTTAGAAGAATACTATGACAAAGTTGTTTTAGATCTTAGAGGTGAGAAGTGAATTTAAAAATTACTGCTCTACCCGCATCGCCAAATTTTATCCTCAACTATATACATTTTTTCGCTGTATATTCAATTTTATAATAAAAGTAATCAATTGATGACGTTCACTTTTTAATAATGCAAATCAAAATATTATTTCACATTTTTTTTCTCAGGTGAACGTGAATCGGTACAGAAGAAAACATTTCAAAAATGGGTGAATTCCCATCTGGTACGATGTTCTTGTCGTATCGGAGATCTCTATGTCGATCTTCGCGATGGAAAAATGCTTATAAAGCTGCTGGAAATATTGTCGGGCGAACGTTTGCCACGTCCTACAAAAGGAAAAATGCGTATCCATTGTTTGGAGAATGTAGATAAGGCACTGCAATTTTTGCGAGAGCAAAGAGTCCATCTTGAAAACATGGGATCACACGACATCGTCGATGGAAATCCAAGATTAAGCTTGGGATTAATTTGGACAATCATTCTACGTTTCCAAATTCAAGACATCACCATAGAAGAAACTGATAACCAGGAAACTAAATCAGCCAAGGATGCTTTGCTTTTGTGGTGTCAAATGAAGACTGCTGGATATCACAATGTAAATGTTAGGAACTTCACAACATCTTGGCGAGACGGTCTTGCGTTCAATGCCATAATACACAAACATCGTCCAGATTTGATCCACTTTGACAAGCTATCGAAATCAAACGCGATCTACAATTTAAACAATGCTTTCAATGTCGCAGAGGATAAATTAGGTCTAACAAAATTGTTAGACGCAGAGGATATTTTTGTTGATCATCCTGACGAAAAGTCTATAATAACTTATGTTGTGACCTACTATCACTACTTCTCGAAAATGAAGCAGGAGACCGTTCAAGGTAAACGAATTGGTAAAGTTGTCGGAATTGCCATGGAGAACGATAGAATGATTCACGATTATGAAAGTTTGACAAGTGATTTACTTAGATGGATCGAAGGAACAATTGAAGCTTTGGGTGATCGTCGTTTTGCTAATTCTCTTGTGGGCGTTCAGACTCAACTTTCACAGTTTTCCAACTACCGTACAGTAGAAAAACCACCTAAATTTGTAGAAAAGGGTAACTTGGAGGTGCTACTGTTTACACTGCAATCCAAAATGCGTGCCAACAATCAGAAACCCTACACACCCAAGGAAGGTAAAATGATTTCCGATATCAACAAAGCCTGGGAGAGATTAGAAAAAGCTGAACACGAGCGTGAATTGGCGCTCAGAGAAGAATTGATACGTCAAGAAAAATTGGAGCAATTGGCTGCAAGATTTAACCGAAAAGCCAGCATGAGAGAAACTTGGCTATCTGAAAATCAACGACTTGTATCGCAAGACAACTTTGGCTTCGATTTAGCAGCCGTAGAAGCTGCAGCTAAGAAACACGAGGCTATAGAAACTGATATATTTGCTTACGAAGAACGTGTGCAGGCAGTCATGGCTGTGTCTCAAGAGTTAGAGGCTGAAAACTACCACGATATAGACCGGATCAATGCCCGAAAGGACAATGTTCTAAGATTGTGGAACTACCTTCTGGAATTACTGAAAGCACGAAGAGTGCGGTTGGAATGTTCACTTCAATTACAACAGAACTTCCAAGAAATGTTGTACATTTTAGACAGTATGGAAGAAATTAAGATGCGATTGTTAACTGATGATTATGGTAAACATTTGATGGGCGTTGAAGATCTTCTTCAAAAGCATTCACTTGTTGAGGCCGACATCAATGTCTTAGGTGAGAGAGTTAAGGCTGTCGTACAACAAAGCCAAAGATTCTTAGAACAAGGAGAAGATTATCGTCCTTGCGATCCAACCATTATTATTGAACGAGTGCAACAACTTGAAGATGCTTACGCTGAATTGGTCCGCCTGGCTGTTGAGCGTCGAGCACGGCTTGAAGAATCTCGTAATCTTTGGCAATTCTATTGGGATATGGCTGACGAAGAGAATTGGATCAAGGAGAAAGAGCAGATTGTTTCTACGGGTGATATCGGTCATGACTTAACTACCATTAATTTACTTTTGTCCAAACACAAGGCCTTGGAGAACGAAATCCAATCTCACGAACCACAATTGATGTCAGTTGCTGCAGTGGGTGATGAATTGATTAGTCAACACCATTTCGGTTCTGATCGCATTAAGGAAAGATTACAAGAAATATTAGGCATGTGGAATCACCTGTTAGACTTGGCGGCGTTCAGACGCAAGCGGCTAGAAGAAGCTGTTGATTATCATCAATTATTTGCTGATGCCGACGATATCGATATTTGGATGCTCGATACTCTGCGATTGGTATCGTCTGAGGATGTCGGTCGCGATGAAGCAAATGTGCAATCTTTGCTGAAAAAACATAAAGATGTCACTGATGAACTGAAAAATTACGCTACAACCATTGAACAGCTGCATCAACAAGCATCGCAACTTGGAGAACACGATTCTAAGTCTCCAAAGGTATTAGAAAGACTCGCCTCAATTGATTCGAGATACAAAGAGCTTCTGGAACTGGCTAAATTGCGCAAGCAAAGATTATTAGATGCCTTGTCTCTGTACAAGCTGTTCAGCGAATCAGATGGAGTTGAACAATGGATCGGAGAAAAGAACAGAATGTTGGAAACTATGGTTCCTGCCAAGGACATTGAAGATGTTGAGATAATGAAACACCGCTACGATGGCTTTGAGAAGGAAATGAATGCCAATGCTTCTCGCGTTGCTGTAGTTAATCAATTGGCTAGACAGCTACTACATGTTGAACATCCGAACTCAGAGCAAATTGTTGCACGTCAGAATGAATTGAATCAAAAGTGGGCCGAGCTAAGAGAGAAGGCTGAAGGCAAACGCGAAGCACTCAACTCTGCACATGGAGTACAAACCTTCCATATCGAATGTCGTGAGACCGTATCTTGGATCGAAGATAAGAAACGCATCTTACAGCAAACCGATAGCTTAGAAATGGACTTGACTGGTGTGATGACGCTACAACGTCGGCTTAGCGGTATGGAGCGTGACTTGGCAGCCATACAGGCGAAATTGAATGCACTTGAAAAAGAAGCGCAATCAATTGAGCAGGAACATCCTGATGAGGCTGCAGTCATTCGTGAACGAATCACCCAAATTCATACCATGTGGGAGCAATTAACTCAGATGCTTAAAGAACGCGATGCCAAACTCGAAGAAGCTGGAGATTTACATAGATTCTTGCGTGACCTTGATCATTTCCAGACTTGGCTTACCAAGACCCAAACAGATGTTGCCAGCGAAGATACACCCACAAGCCTTGCAGATGCTGAGAAACTGTTGACCCAGCATCAGAATATTAAGGAAGAGATTGACAACTACACGGACGATTATCAGAAGATGATGGACTATGGCGAGAGGCTAACAAGTGAGGCTGGAGATGGAGATACACAGTACATGTTCTTGAGAGAAAGATTGAATGCCCTGAAAATGGGCTGGGAAGAGCTCCACCAAATGTGGGCAAATCGTCAAAATCTGTTATCGAATTCGTTGAACTTGCAGGTCTTTGACCGCGATGCTCGCCAAGCTGAAGTTTTGTTGTCTCAGCAAGAACATATCCTTACCAAAGATGAGACTCCGACGAACTTTGAACAAGCAGAAAATATGATAAAACGCCACGAAGCATTTATGACTACATTGGAAGCCAATGACGATAAGATCAACTCGGTCGTTCAATTTGCGGGCAGGTTAGTTGAGGAAGGCCACTTTGCGGCGGACAAAGTCAAGAAGAAGGCAGATGCAATAAATGATCGAAGAAACGCCAATCACGAAAGAGCTAATCAAGTGATGGACAAATTGAAGGATCAACTTCAGTTGCAGATGTTCTTACAGGATAGAGAGGAACTCGTTGAATGGGTACAGGAAAAACACATCACTGCTCAAGATGAAACTTATCGCAGTGCAAAAACGGTTCATAGCAAATGGACGAGGCACCAAGCGTTTGAAGCAGAAATTGCTAGCAATAAAGATCGTCTGCAGCAACTGCAACAGGCTGCTGATGAGTTGATTCAATTGAAGCCTGAATTGGCTGAGATCATAAAGCCGAAAGTTGAAGAATTATGTGACCAATTTGAAGAGCTGGAAACAACAACAAAAGACAAAGGAGAGAGACTATTCGATGCTAATCGTGAAGTCCTCATACATCAGACTTGCGATGATATCGACTCGTGGATGAATGAATTGGAGAAACAGATTGAAAGTACAGATACTGGATCTGATCTTGCCTCTGTCAATATTTTGATGCAGAAACAGCAGATGATAGAAACTCAAATGGCTGTGAAGGCTCGCCAAGTTACAGAGCTCGATAAACAGGCTGAACATTTGCAGAGAACAGTACCAGACGAGAAGATGGAAGAAATAAAATGCAAGAAGGAGAAAGTTGCTCAAAGATTTGAACAGCTTAAGGCACCACTTACCGATCGACAGCGTCAGCTGGAGAAGAAAAAAGAAGCGTACCAATTCAGGCGTGACGTTGAGGATGAGAAATTATGGATTGCAGAAAAAATGCCACAAGCTACCAGTTCGGAATATGGTAATTCCCTCTTCAACGTTCATATGTTGAAGAAAAAGAATCAATCTCTCCGTACTGAAATCGAAAACCACGAACCAAGAATCAATTCTGTATGTAAAAACGGTCAGAAATTGATTGACGAGGGACATGAAGATAGTGCTGAATTTACTCAACGTATCTCCGATCTTTCGGATAAATGGCGCGAACTGAAAGATGCGGTTGACAACAGGAATAAACATTTGTTACAAAACGAAAAGGCACAACAATACTTCTTCGACGCCACAGAGGCTGAATCATGGATGAGCGAACAGGAATTATACATGATGGTTGAAGATCGTGGTAAAGACGAGATATCTGCGCAAAACCTAATGAAAAAACACGAGTCTTTGGAACATGCTGTTGAAGATTATGCCGATACAATCCGTCAGCTAGGTGAAACAGCAAGACAATTGATAACCGATCAGCATGCATTGAGTGATCAAATTGCAGTCAAACAATCCCAAGTTGACAAGCTATATGCAGGACTAAAAGATTTGGCTGGCGAACGCCGTGCCAAGCTAGACGAAGCCCTTCAATTGTTTATGCTAAACCGAGAAGTTGATGATTTGGAGCAATGGATAGCTGAGCGAGAATTAGTTGCAGGCAGTCATGAGTTGGGTCAAGATTACGATCATGTTACTTTGCTCTGGGAAAGATTCAAGGAATTTGCTCGTGACACAGAGACAATAGGATCGGAAAGAGTCGCAGCTGTAAATGGAATTGCAGATTCTTTGATTGCAACAGGACATTCGGATGCAGCTACAATTGCAGAATGGAAGGATGGCCTGAACGAAGTCTGGCAAGATTTGCTAGAGCTTATTGAAACACGAACTCAAATGTTAGCAGCTAGCCGTGAGCTACATAAATTTTTCCATGACTGCAAAGATGTTCTTGGAAGGATCTTGGAAAAACAAAATGCAATGTCAGATGAATTGGGCCGCGACGCTGGCTCAGTTTCAGCACTCCAACGTAAACACGGCAACTTTATCCAAGACTTATTCACCTTACAGTCACAGGTGACACAAATTCAAGATGAATCGTCTAAACTTCAAGCTAGCTACGCAGGGGATAAGGCTAGAGAAATCACGAATAGAGAGGCCGAAGTAGTAGCAGCTTGGAATAATTTACAATCTTTGTGCGAAGGACGTAAGGCAAAATTGGAAGACACTGGCGATTTGTTCAGATTCTTCAACATGGTTAGAACATTACTGATTTGGATGGATGATGTTGTTAGGCAAATGAACACTTCAGAGAAGCCCCGTGATGTATCAGGTGTAGAACTACTTATGAATAATCATCAAAGTTTGAAAGCTGAAATCGACACCAGGGAAGACAATCTTACTGCTTGTCTTGACCTGGGAAAAGATCTATTGGCAAGGAATCATTACGCTAGCGTCCAAATTAAGGAAAAACTACTAGCATTGACTGATCACAGAAATGCATTGTTGCACCGCTGGGAAGAAAGATGGGAGAATCTGCAGCTAAGTAAGTTTCAAATGTAATTTTACATGTGGAAAAAAAATGTCTAAATAATATGAAAATATTCACCTTCTATTCACTAGTTTAAAAATTTTATCTCTGTACGCAGTTACTAAAACAATTTACATGTCAATGTCTTTTCAGTTCTTGAAGTTTACCAATTTGCCAGAGATGCAGCTGTAGCAGAAGCTTGGCTTATTGCTCAGGAGCCATATCTCATGAGCCAAGAACTTGGGGTAAACAAATTCTTCAGATTGCACTATTTAAATTCCATATATTTTTTCCGTACAACTTCGTCCAAGTATTCTTTACCTGAGTGAGAAATAATTAAGCAAAATATAGTTCAAATTATGCTTAATTATCATACGATATGTCAGAAAAACTGATAGAGCGTTGGAAATGATAAATTTAGCCTACACCTCCATCAGTTGTACAATGGCTTCTGATTTTACATAAAACAGTTTGGGTATGATGCCATTAAAAAATATTCATGCTTAATGAATTAGAACTACTGATAAAGTTACCTAACAAGTTTTACTAATATTTCTTTCTTTTCTAATTTCATACATTCGTGGTTATAGCATACAATCGACGACGTAGAAAATCTGATCAAGAAACATGAAGCTTTCGAAAAATCAGCTGCAGCACAAGAAGAAAGATTTAGTGCTCTACAACGACTCACAACGGTAAGTAAAAAAAGACCATTATAGTGAATTATTTGCATATATTATGTACAACATGGTAGAGGTGATTTTTGAGCATCGGCTAATAGCTATATTCCTACTTTATTTGTAAAAATTTGATCTTTCAACACAATGAAATAATTTTATTTCATTTCTTGTGTTTTAGTTTAAATTGTGTTACTCTAGATCATTTTTAATTTCATGAATTAATATTATAATCATATTTTGCTCTATGTAATGGTGATTGATTAATTTGATTTTGAGTGTTAATAATCGCACTACATGTCTCTGTATCATAATGTCTTCATTTCGCACTACCTAACTGTTATAATTTTTCATTTCTCATTTCTATCTGTGTTGCATGCATCTTTACAACGCCCTGTCTGTTCGTGTCTATCGTAGTCTGAGTGTCCTGATAAAGAATGCGGCCTGTACCCACCGGTGCTGGAATTTAGTCACAAATTAATCTTTACTCCGGAATGTCCTCCGTCATCTAAAATCCCTATAACACAACCCAAAAAATACCTCAAATCCCAAGGTGAGATTGTGCGTGACATTATTTTGTACTGTGACAGATTTATCATGCCTGATACGATGCAAAGACGTGAGTGTACATCTACAGGAACTAAAATCATTTATCCAAATACTATAAATTATAGAACTGAGAAGACAAAACCCTCCAAGTCTTTTCTATGGAGTTCTAGTTGGAATTCTACGAGTAAAACTTCTCAAGGTTCTTCTGACAGTCAACCTGTATCACCTTATGCAGAATTCACAGATGTGCCTGTATTCGATGATGAGATTGTTACTTCCAACGAAAGAAAAACCTTGAGAAGAATCAGCACAATCAGTGCTCACAAACCAGAATTTTTCAGGTTACATTCCACTCCTGAAATTGCGGATTTGACTGCATTGAATCCGAGAAAGTATTGTGTGTCAAACTCTTCCTCGGATACCGAATACAGTGAAATAATTGACACAGCTTGTGTTCCTGAAAAGAGAACGAAGAGTTCGACCAGTATTGATGTCAGTCATTCTGTAATGATCCACAACCTCATGGATACTGACAATGAGTTCAATCTCAAACATGTAAATGTCGAACTAGAAACTCAACTAGTCAAATCCACAGATACACAAATGAATGAATGTGGTCTGGAAGCATATCTTAGAGACAAAAAGTCAGAAAAAGCATTGGCTGAGATTTCTTTAAACGACGAGTTATCAAGTGAGGATAGGCATAGCCTAGACCTCGAAAAATCAATAACTAAGTTAAGGAAGTTACGTCTTGAAATTGGGGCATTTACGGATGATTTAATAAAAGCAGACCTTGATCCAAGTGAGTTGCTTATTTTAGCAGAGCGTTGTTTCTGTAATGAAGATAACAGTATTCGTAGTTTTAATCATTTAATGCAGGTAAAATTCAATGATCACGATTATATGTCATTGAAATCACGCGCAATGCCACCAAAATCCTCTAACTTACTAACGAACGAGACATCGAGTGTCCGTGAACGTAGTAAATCCCTTTTGGGTCCTAAAGACAAGTTCAAAAAAAGTTCTAATTTGAACAAAGTTGACCCAAACTTATCCGCTATCTCGGATTCAGAAAAATCATTCCCTTCCCAAGACCACTCCTTTTCTTTAGACAATGTAACCCTGGAAAACAATGTTACTCAAGTGAGTAGTGCACGCTTTCTTACAATGTACTCCATAAATCACTTTGATTCCCAAATGCATGTTATAAGGAATTTATCATATCATCATAATGCAACTATTACTATCCGTTATGTACTTGTATTCACAATCCTAATATATTTGTTGGCTTCGAAATGCAGTAGTAATGCAGTAGTACACATTTATGCATATAGTATCTACCCTATCATTGAATGTTACTGTGATGTAGAACATTTTCATTGGTCCATTTTCGTTTTGTAATTTCTAGCTTCTTTGTCTGTTTAAAATAATAATAAACGCGTCTTATGATTTAGTTTGAGTTGAGAGAACTTAAACGACAAGAACAAGAAAGAGAAGAAGAAGAAAGGCGTGAACAGGAAGAAGCTGCCGCGGCAGAGGCTGCGAAGTTAGCTAAAGCGACACCTGTCACCAGTCCTGACGAGCCACCCAGTGACAGGTAAACTAATTTTATAATAGCATGGATTTAGGAAAAATGGATTTGTAAAAATTAGACGCTGTTTGAATATCAGTATTTATTATTAAGATCGCGTAGTAATTACTGTATCAACCTGATGATTTTTTGTAATACAGAGTTGATGGCGATGGTAATCAAAGCGGGGAACAAGCTGGTGAAGAGGATGGTCATGGTTAGTTGAAAATTTTTATAAACATACATATATTACAGTACTGTCGATCATAACAAACAAGCAGTAATCTCACAGACAGTGCTACATACTCAGAAATATAAAAAATTCAGAATAACGTAGCACAGTGGATTGTTATTATGAAATTTACAAGACTAATCAAGAAAATCACAATGCGTTCATAAATATTATTGATTGAAAAGGCTTGAGTCTACGACAAGTGTGATTAAATTTTCAACTAACGATTTTGTGTATATCAAGTATTGTATTGACGAATTTTTAAATGGAATTCGTTGTAAATCAAATGGTAAAATTAATGAACGCATTTCATGATAAGATTGTAAGGAGAATTAGTTTTATTCTTGTCCTCACAATCTTATTTAAAAATTTAAGCGATGGTTTTCTTCAGTACTGAAGCTCAGGGGTTTAATATCTCAATTGCAAGTCTCACTCTGCTGTATCAATAAATCTTACTACCTTTGAGCCTTAGTGCTGAAATTTTACGTTTGGGCATGAAATTGCTAACAGCACGGTTATTTTTGCCTCCCAATTACCCGACCTTCTTCAATCCCTTTCTGTGACCTCCTCTCATCCGCAATACATTTCCCAACACAACCAAATGCTGCACGGAATGCACGAACCACAGTGGCACTACGCAAGCCTTCAACTAGATCGCCACAAACCCAAGAAAAACCCAAGGAAGGTGAGTGTTGGGTTCAGAAAATTGAGAAACAGTCACGTTTATTAACATCAAAATTATTGTCTCTCATGGCCAATTGCTTAAAATTTATTATTTATCAATGTATGATATTTCCAAAAACTATTACATTTATTATGTCTGAAATTTTTGATGGACCGAAAATAAAAATAAACATCAGTAGATTTTATAATAATATGGCAGTGGCAAAGCGAGATGATATCACATGAGAAAGATGAAGGATACTCAAATTATATATTCACATAATATTTGATGATTGTGTTAAATGCTCTGTGGTTCCCATTTCTGTAAACTGAAATAATTCAGTTGTATAATTTGGGTATTGCTGCATCAAAAGCTGTAACTCATGAAGGTGATGGAAAAGTATGATCCATATATCTTAATCTACAACTAATCACATCAAGTTGAATATTTATTAACCGCATATTAGAACACATTTGAACAACATCTTTCAAGCCTTTCAGCACAATCGCAGCAACATGGCACCAATATTAATATTCATTCAAATTTCTCCATTTCATTTGCTTTTGTTAACATGTTTTTAGCAGGTGGAGGAGCATTTTTACAGATTGGGCTGCCTAATTTCATCATGTAGTGTTTTAAGTAGATGTACACGTAATACTTGCCGATACCTGTCTTATAATTGGAAATGGTTTCTTTAAGAAGATATTTGAATTGTTTTTACAATAATGTGCCTCATGTATTTTTAACGTTTTATTAGAAATTTTTATTTATATAATTATACAATAATGTGAGTATATTTATATGTATTTTATTGAAAGACGATTCACATTAAGCACATATCGAAACTCCAAAAGTGAACAAAACGGTGGCAGCTAATTTGGAATTATCAGTTGCCCTTGTGTGTCCTGTCCACCCATCTTGTGATAATGTGAAAATTTTATATATAGTACAATTACTATTCGAATCCTCTAGGTACATGGCGTATCGTAATCTGTCTACCTGTTCATCTATTGGAAAGTGTTCTTATGGTACATTGGTTCTCTACATGATAACATTTGTGGCTAATTGCATATACTAAATTGTTTCCTTTTAAGCTTTCCTAAATATTGGGTAAGTGCATCTTATCAAAAAAATTACTGCTATTTTGATGTTATCGCAGATCAACGAATTCAGATAGTCATAGAATAACAGAATGCACGATTTTTTTCAGTTATGCATTGAGTATGTTAATACATTACACATGTGCTTCTCACGTTCTATGAATCTATTTGAGTTTTCATATAGTATGCGGTGAAACTTTTTGTTTACATTCATATCGTACAGAATATTTAAAAAATGTAGAATTCGTGACCCAAGAAAGTAAGTTGAGGAAGAAGTTCGTCGGGAAAGGTCATTGAAGTGACAATTTGCAAATTAGTTACATTGCAGTTTTGTGACGTTTCAGCTGAGTCCAGACAGCCATCATCAAGACAAATTGACTATTCTAAGCGTTTGGGATGTTCGTTACAAACGAAGTCAGCCGAAACGTCGCAAAACTGCAATCGACTAATTTGCAAGATGTCACTTCAATGACCTTCTCTGACGAACGTCTTCTTCATACAGAATGATCTACATGTTAATTCGAAAATCTGGCAAAGTTCTCCATTTCATAATTTCATTTTATTCACGCTAACACAATCATTGCTAAATATGCCTGTTTCTCATTATATCATATATTTATGTTTGTTGATGTACGACATTGAAGCGCTCACATGCATGACGACTTGTCACAATCATCAGTTTATCAGTACCTACTTGTTAGAGTTGATAGGATTATTGATTTATAACTCATATATATCATGAATACTTGAATTTTTGATCTATCGTTGATCTACATATTGAATGGTTTTCCAAAGTAATTTTCGGTCGCAAATCTATCCATATATATTAACAATTTCTTTTCTATTCATTCAAGTAGGATTGTCAATGTGATCAGTTTCATGCACAGAACACGATTTCTGAAAAAATCTCGTAATTTTGTTTGCAAAATAGTAGCAAATGCATGCTTTTTATGTTGTTTTACGGAAATAATATTTGTCACTTTATATTGTTATATTAAAATCAATACTCAAACGTGTTTCTTCAAGACACTTTTGTGTGCCTGTGTATGATATTGCGCACATGGAAGTAGGTGCACCTACTTATTTTCATATACATATACATAAACATAAACATATATTATGTAGCCTCGATTGAAGTTTTAAAAAGCATGATGTAATTGGTGTGGTGTAGTGCATGTTCAGAAGCCTGCACGACTATCGACACCAGACGTTTCAACACCGCCGATTTCTCCAACATCTCCAAAGTCCCAGTCGTCATATCCAACAACACCGACAAGTAAGTGTGCTAGAATACTTGATCGAGGGTACAATATTTCATCTTCACAATATTGGAAACTTATTCTTGCAAACAAATTGAAGTAGAATAAGCGTGAATAAGATTTTTTTTTGTTTCATTCATTTTTTTTTTTTTTAATTGAATATTCTAGATTTTATATTATTTTTCACAAATGCAATTCATTGCAAAACTGCAATCATTTTTTGTCATGCTATGAAATTGTCATCTTCATGTAAATATTCTGCTATCAAATTTTCATTTGTTTTCTGTAAACTAACAGAGAGGATATACATTTGATGTTTTACATTCAAAAATTTATTAGTTCACGTTATATATTCATTATTACTTTCATACTTGTTCAAATTTATTATTTTGTTTTCTTTAGACATTCTAAAGTTCATGTTGCATTGAAAAATTCTTTACATTTACTTGGTTCAAGATTTTTATATTGCTGTTTGGGTTTCCAACCAGCCGGACACATGTCGCCATATTTGTCTGTAAATTGATATGCTTCTATCAGTCTCAAAGTTTCGTCAACTGAACGAGTCACCGGCAAATCATTGATAGTAATTTGACGAAGGTTCTGTTTATCGTCGATGATGAATAATCCTCTTAACGGAACTCCAGTTCTCTCATTCAATATGCCATAATCTTTGGCAATCTGCAAACTTTTGTCAGCTAATACCGGAATCCTCATTTCGCCTAATCCACCCTGTTTTCTAGGTGTAGTTATCCATGCAAAATGCACAAACTGAGAGTCCGTAGAAGCCGCAACCACTTCACAATCTTTAAAGAATTTAATATTGAGTTTCCTTATACTAATAAAGTATTTATCAAAATTACCAAAACACTAAAACAGGCAGGAATCAGTGACACATACCAATATTTCGAAACTCATCAATACGGTCGCTAAATTGAATGATCTCTGTAGGGCAGATGAATGTAAAATCATATGGATAAAAGAAAAAAACTAAATATTTTCCTCTGTAATCCGTTAGTGAAATTTCTCTGAACTCTGCATTGACTATTGCCATTCCCTTCCAATAGGGAGCTGGCTTCAGTAATGCTGGAACAAATTGTTTGTGGATATGGTAATGTTGCTTTTCATCGTCGGATTCGTTAGGATTTCGATAATTATTTTCGGTTGCTAGTAGTTTCGACATGATATCATTTAGACATTCATTACTTCAATATTTAGTCATGTTATGATTTTATTATTTTACTTATTTTATTTTTCTACTTTCTGAAAAGATCCGAAAGGTTTTGATTTGTGTCAAAAGATTGGAAAACAAAGCGACGTAGACTTCAAGTTGTGAAGTGTTTTGAAACTGCATTGAATCAGCAGTTTTTGTTTGCATTGTTTTGGTAAAAACAAGTTTTCAATTTAACATGCTATGAAACTAATTTCTTATCTAATAACCAAAATTTGACAAGCACATTTAAAAAATCTAGAGCAGGTCATAACACTTGAATAATTTCAATTAGATATATTATTTGTACCACTTTCCTTAGTTTTAAACGTAAGCTTGTATATTGTAGTAAATATACTGTAGTAGCAGTCTCTTTCCACGAGCACGTTGCATGATGAGTTTATATTTGCTGAATATTTTCAAACGAAAAGAAACAACAAAACACTGGTTCCCGGAACTCTGCTAAACACAGACAACTCATTACTCGTTTCTGCAAACTCAAAAAACAAAGTAACAGTAAGTAATAAATGAAAATAAATTTAATTGTGTGCTAAATGAAGCTCCAAAGGGTGGCAGTGGTTCTGAATCTGGTACTTTGCGGCGCAAGGAACGAAGCCGTAGTAAATCACCATTTAGAAGTTTCCGTTGGAAAAAATCAACAAAGTCACCTAGCCTGGATCGAAGTGGTGTGAGCGATGATGATCATAGTTATACTGGTAAGCGATTGTGCGATATTTTTTTTTCATTGGTAAGGTAAAAACTTATCATAATTAAAAAATCAAGTTGTGTAGTGTTTACAAGAAGAATCAACTGCGAGGTATCATACTTGATTGTCGTCACGGCCTCTGTATGAAAAGAATTCGTATAGATTTATCTTCACCTCACTGAAAATTGACTGTGCAAAAGTTATCCAGCTTCTTTATTGTCTCACGTTGTTTATACTGCATTGGCATAACTTCTCGTACAAACATTTATGCACATTATTTTTTTTGATCAATTTTATTCACTCTCTTCTCATAATTTTTTATAGCAATCAAAGGTGCTAATAGCAAATCAATGTAAATATGTTTACATATAAATTAAATTTCTTCTACAGTCCATTGCTTATAAGCGAAAAGATTTCAAATTATAAATAATTTAATTTGTTTTCATATCAATTTCAGGTGTCGCATCTGTGGTTACCTCCGTATCGAGAGAACACTTCCAATTTTAAAATTTCAATCTCATAATAATAATAACAACAATAATAATAATAATCACTCCAGTCCCGCCATACTCTTTCAGATATGTCCCCATAAGCTGATAGCGTGAGGGAGTGAGGAATTAGTGGCCATCGTTACGCTCAACGATTATATATTTATACATAGTTCTGAAGACATAAGCTAACAATTCATTATGTGTATATTTCATTAACCACTGAAGTTACAGGATATAATTTATCAAATAACGACTGATGAATCAGATCATCTAATTTGAAGTATTTCACAATGCTGATCACCTTTCAGGACTTCAACATGCAAACTGATTATTTCTGAACAACAGGGCGATGAGCTGAAACATTTCTGTTTAGTTTAAAATACTTACGTGCAATAATAACATTAGCGGAAATATAGAATAATATTCTGATGTTTCTTATCTACAGAACAACGGAGTCCTGGCGATGACGAATTTGAAGGAACGTTAACGCGTAAACACGAATGGGAAAGCACAACAAAAAAAGCCACGAATCGATCATGGGACAAACTATATATGGTCGTACGTGGGCAAAATTTGGTAGCTTACAAAGATCAAAAATCCTACAAAGCTGCTGCCGACCAGCCATACAAAGGTGAACCACCTCTAGATCTTAGAGGTGCCTCTGTACAGGTCGCCAGTGAATACACCAAGAAGAAACATGTCTTCCGAGTCAAGTGAGTGAAAATTTTTTGTTTACTGTCAAGTGTTTTGACAATAGTGCAATAGAATATATTCTGATGATGTGCAGAGAAAATTCTGAAAATAATTCACGCAAAAATTGATAAATCGAAACGAATTACAAAATCCTTAGGTCTCAGAGCGGAGCAGACTTCCTATTCCAAGCTAAGGATGACGCAGAAATGCTTGAGTGGGTATCTGTGTTAAATCAAGCTGCACAGGGTGTATCTGGCGCGAGTACATCTAGAGCACATACTCTGCCAGCACCGACGCAAGCTGAAACCAAGCGGCGTAGTTTCTTCACACTCAAGAAAAAGTAAGTGACGGTATATTAATTAATACAAGGTCACTGATTCTTTTTCTTATACTTCTAAGCGGTTTATACGTGATAACTTTTGTATTGTGCGAATTAGAATAAAATATTCTACCAATGTACATACTCAAGAACAAGGGGCAATTTCACTAAAACATTGTTCAAAAAATCACTCGACCCTGTTTATCAACAGGTTGTATTCTTAAGTGCGAACAAACTGTTCTTGTGCCAAATTTTCATGCCGTGGTTCTCATCGATCATCATATTTCTGTTATTAAGTGAGGTAGATGTACAGCAATCAGTTATAACTTACATAAGTTATAACATAACAAATATTTAACATCAACGCATCCTTAGGGCATTGCTTACAAAGTTTCAGTTTAAATAGTCCAGTTTTACTTGGTTATTTTGGTGTATCACTAGCGTAATGAAAGTTAGAAAGTAGCCCGCAGATCACATTTCATTTGTCATATTTTAGAAAAGCGAAAAAGTAAAAACGAAACCAATGAACTAAAGAACCGGTACGCAATTGGAACAACATTTAGATGCGGTGAGTCGCACTCTACAATAGTATATTACTGTCTGTATTTGCACGTCCAGTGAAATCTTACCGTTTCTTTTAATAGAAAATTGTTTTCTTTTTTGAATTATTTTTGTTTTACATTTTAATTATTTCTTTGGGAACCTGAGAAGAATGTTCTTCCAATTGTCGATGCGGAATGACGTACGAATACTCCCTGAAAACAGTGATTGTACTCAGTGCTCATAATTTGGTAAAATTTTCGTATACGTTATCACATGGATCGCATTCTCGATTTTATAATTCCGTACGATTAGGGCATCATACCTGTTTTGTAGTTATGCATATCGATTAAGCAACATGCATCGACAGATTTTTGTCTTTGCATTGAATACCTGGTGGACATATATAAATAACGATAATATTTTTCATAAAATAGAGGGGTTTCCATAAGTTTTGATCTCGTGGTATTATTATCGCTGTATCTCGCACCTTTGACTCAGAGAACTTTCGAGCTGCTTTGTAATTCGGTACAACGGTAAACAAACGCTGGACATCACTTAATTAATCTCATTGTGTGAAGAATATATAAAGCACAGCAGCCTGTTCTCAACTTGATATAGTATGCACAGATAGACCCATTTCATCCTTTGCAGTTTTTTTTTTTTTTTCTTTCTTGTAACTCCTGTGTTTTTTTGATTCATTATTCAACCTTTTAGTAGTCTTTATGATTTTTGTAGTGCTTACTGTAGTTATTATTATTGGCAATGATTCAGAGATGAGTTACTGCTAGTATTAATATGCAGTAACCTTGGTAATGTTACTTCGTTAAAAATTATTTTATCACCCTCATTGTAACCCTCATAATTATACTTTTAGCATCATCCAGGAAATTTGTTAAATCTTTCGTGTGAAACAGTTGAGCAAAAATTTGCAAATACACTATCTTTTCGGTTAAACGCTGACACATGTTCAGATGTTAAATGTATAAAGTTTGCGTAAGAATCGGAAAATTGAATACTTGACTTGGTAAATTTTACTAAAAAAAACTCAGCTTTTTCTCAATGTTAATTACAGTTTTAAACTATACATACCTCTCGAAATCCCTATTTGACAAATATGACTGACATATGCAATATATCTGGTATATTGCATTTGGATTGATTCCATACTCGTTTGATTTTTTCCAGCTAAATTGGAGCAGTGAAGAGCGTGCTAAGAAGCCGCCAGTACGCGCCAACGCAACAAATAACGTTTGAAAAAATGCTTTGTCGGATATCGCCTAGCTAAAGGCTGGTGAAGTAATAAATTAACACTGATAATTAATTATTTAACAAGTTAAAAGAAGTCCTTAGACAAATTGAGAATGAAAATCAATGTAATTTTCAAAAATCCATTTCGCTTTCAAAGTTTAAACCATTCACTGTAAAGCAATATTTGCGAATATTGGGATAAAAATTGTCGGAAACTTGATGGACATTTTAATTTTGATGTCGAGTGTTTCAATTCACTAAATATCACTGAAACTGGTCAAGGATAAATAAAGTTCAACGTCCCGAGTTAACATGGCTGATGTTATTGCGTTTTTAAATGAGTTATTTCGTCTATGCCCTTGTTTTCATTTTGTTATTAAATTTTCGTTTAGTATATTTTAATGTTATAGGGAAACAAAATACTTATATAAATTATTTACTTGTACAAAGCAGGTTTAATTCGGTAGATGAATCAAATGATGTCAGTTTTTATACATGTTTTTTTAGAACAAAAGCAAACATTACAGATCGTATCCAAGTTTTAGGTAAAAATTCTGGTTTAGTTAAATATATTTTCATTAGGAAAACATACTGCTCCCAACATTATTTTGCGGATATTTCATGTGAATATTTGTTGAATGACAAGTCCAAAATATGTGCAAATTCTTTGGATTAATATTTATGTGTAATCGTTTCTAAACCGTATCATGTGAAAATTAAATTTTCCCACTTTACTATGCCTTTTATTCATTCTTTGACCACTCGAGTATGGTAATTATTTTAGCTGTACATTTTTAGCCATGCTGATGCGGGACACTTCACAATAAAGTAGGTTAATAAATTGCAGTTTAAAGTTATTTTAAAAATATGTCTATCGCAAAGATATATCACATTACAGAAATATTAAAAATTTGTAATAATTAAAAAAGATTTCTTCAAAATCCTAAATCTCATAGTTTAACTAAAAGAAAAGGTTAGACGGATCTTCGATTTTTTGCCATCTAAAAGCAATTGAGACCTGTATCACACAAGTAATGATATATATTAAAAAGATTCGTTTCAATTCTATCTCTATATGTATATCGAAAATTGGAATTGTAAGAGATACTTGTTTAATACAGGTTTAGATATTCGCATAGCATATGGTGGCTTGTATATTTTTTAATTGTTACTTTTTTAATATTTTAAAAACCTATCCTACTTTTTAGAAATTAAGATCCGATTTCAAGATTACGAATTTGCTATGTAAACTTCATGGACAGCTTTAGGGCATCATTGCCTTCTTAAAATTGTATGTTCTTTGTTTTCATTCATAAACGTAACTCGTCTTTAGTTTAAACGAAAAGTATGTGTATGATTTGGAAATCTACTTTGGCAAAAGACATACTATAATTCCAATCATTATTTTATTATCTTATTATTTTAATTACCATACGTGATTAAAGTACCTATCGAGTTACGTTGCAAATATAAAGAAATAAAAACCAACTATATTGTTCGCCCTGTGTTTTTTTTATATATAAATATATATATATATATATAATATAATTAAAGAAAAGATTAATAAATTATAATAAATGAGAATGATCGATAATTATATATATAATATATATAGAATAATGATTATTGTACAACAGCCATCTCTTTCCTAAAGAGGCCTTTTCTACTGAATTTTTATCCAAACTGAAAATTCAAGAAACACTTTATAACGTGAAAGAAAGCCAGCAAACGATTTGAATGACCAAAAATCGCGTTGGGATTTATTGAATGCAAGTCGCAAAAATGGTTTTGCAAAGTTACATTCAAAACAAAATATCGCACGTTGATAAGACCGCTTTAGCGAAAGACAAATCTTTGCAAATAAGTTTCGCGATTCATTACATTGTTAGCCTTACGCTAGATGCCTGCTGTTTTAACGTATTTAAAACAAGACCTAAATTTAGTTCGGTAAACTATTTTTCAATTTTATCTACTCATTTCATTAATCGAAGCTCACTCATCACTATTTTAAAAACTATCCAGGACGTGAGGTATCCGTTAGACATCTTTATCAAACGATAATTATTATTCCATAATTTAACGGACAATTACTTGAGAAAATAGAAGGTTACTGTATTGAACAAAGTTTACCGAATAGAACTATGTCTTCAACTTAATGACTGCTTGGGAAGGAATATTATTATTATTACGAAGTAAACAATTATACAATAAATGCAAAAAATTACACTATTGAGGCATATCACATTTATTTATATACTATGCATATGTATTGTACGGATACATGTACATAAGTATCAATAAGCATCTATTTATTTATGCGTGTTATACAAATAATATACGAGCAGTGAGCACACATAGGTACGTGTAAGCGTTGCTTAACACTTTACATTTATCAGTTTGATCGAAATGTCATTTTCGCAAGCATCCTATTAATTGTCATTATTCTAATATTTTCCCGATATGCTTTGTTTGATTAATTTTGTGAAAATCAACGTTTTTACTAACAATTATAAGGGGCAATATTTTACTATTTAATTTGTAAAATCTTGAGAGAGATCTGCTTACCATAACTAGAGCTGTATTAAAATGGTCAGTTCTCTGCCTTTTTAGAATATTCCCCAAGACCCCCATCAAACCCTTGCTAAATTGTGCTAGGCATAATTGGTTTGAGAATTTGATTAATTAACTAAACAAATGTAGGTATGTCATAGTGAGATGATCAGCAGCTCGTTGGTTACTCGTTAAATAATCACAGCCATCAATAATTACGTATCTCATTGCGGCAATACAGCAGTCTTTTTCAGCGTAACGCGCAAAAATTATGTTGCAGTGAAACATGTTGCATGACTTGAACGCGTTGTTTGAATTACTGTAGGATTTGAGAGCAAATTTGTATAACTTGTCTGACAGTACGTTTGTAATATTTAGCCTTGATGCAAGATTTTTTTTACTTATGAATCTGTGATGAACGAGAACTCGTTTTTACTTTCAAAAACCTGTTTTATCGTATATGCATCTGTATTTTGTGCCTCTTTATTCATTTCACCATCAAGAGCAGAATGCTCGGGTCGCAAAAACATGCCTAAATAATTATCTTGATATTATAGTACGACGTTTTTTGAATAATACATATACTGTCACTGCCGGAAAATGATTTTTATAACGAGTAACGACTGGCAGCAATTATGATTGTGAGCTGCGACTTATAAGTGAATAATAAGTATAACAATACTCAACAATGTGAATGCTTCTAATAAATCATTGTTGAAAAAACATTTGACTAAAAATTGAGTTTCACAGAATCCTTTTAGCGTCAGTATTTCGAACTTTGCTAATATCTTTCATGTTGAATATTTTTTTAATTTCAAAGATTAACACTTTTCTGCCAGTCTGATAAACTTTGGTAGATGGTAAGTTTCGCAGAGTATTCCGCTGAATTATAATACCAAGTATGTAATCTCCTTTTATTCTGAAAATGTAGTTCCAAGTATCATGTCCAACTGGATATATCTATATTTGTACTTGTTCAATAGCATGAAAGAGAGCACTAATGAGCTTTCTCGGAATTATGGTATGTAAGCCATCCCGTGTTTATTGGGAAACAAACGGGCAATTTCATAAGCTGGCATGTAACACGATTCTCAAGTCTCGTATCTTAGGCTGTGTAAGGTAGAGCCTGGTACGCTTTATTCGTTGATGTTCAGTTGCGTAGCAACTTAAATAGTCGATTGTGAATCTGCTCTGTTAAGATGCATCCCACATGGTTGAAATATGTTGTATTACTATGTATGTATGTACGTGTATGCCTTGTGACCGACGAATGCAACGCCCTACTACGATATTTTTATGTTATCAAGAGCAGACTCTAGCTCATCGCGTCAATGGGATTGATGACACAGCGAGGGCAGACCAGGGACATCCGGAAATTAACGCCATTATCTCATATACCATAAAATTATTATTATACAAGTTATCGCTCATTCGTTGACGCGAACACCAATTCTCCCGTACACATTTCTTCCTGGATATTTTCTAATAATTTAGAATACACTTCTGGTAAAGATATTCTTTTATTTTATAAATATTTTTTCTATAATCATCGTCATGAAATTCGTCGGAATGTTTGAAACGAAATATAATTTGTCGATTGAAAAATGTACAGAGAAAAAAAAAACATATCAACCCGAAAATATTCTCGAGCTTGCCAGTTCGTCTGTGATAAGTTTCCTGGTTGACCTTGAAAAAAGAAAAAACTTAGAGTTCGTGAATACGCAAAAATTCAAGAATTCAATTTCACATTGCTTAATTGCCCGAAACAAACAGGTAAGCAATTATTACCTGCCAATGAGTGCTGCAAAAAACTGCAAAAGGTCTCGATGCTAATCGTTAAACTTTTCCTCGTATAGTTAATATACGCAAATTACCGTTCTTGGAACAGCGATACTTTAATGAAAACGAAACCTCGTTCACCTTCACATCAACATGAGATATCTTCGTTTAGATTTGTAAATTATTATCGAAAAATATTTCCCAATTAATATTACGATTGCCGCGCGTGTTGCTACAAAATTAAGAATTTTTCTATTTAAACCTTGCTGATATTAGCAACTGAACTTTTTTATGTGCAAACAGTTACCCTTTCGGATACTTATAAATTGCGACCTCAATTCCGATGTGTTTCGAAAATTCATTAATCAAATCATGCAATTCGAAACTACGTATCGTAGAGAGAAAAAAATAAAACCAGTATGTATCTGTCTCTCACCAGTTTAGTAATGAACAACTGGTCTTCACGAGTTTTATACCGCCGAAGGCTAGAATCAGCGTGATTGCTACAGGAAACTTTGTTTATTGGTACCATTACATAAACAATCGTTTCGCTCTTTCTAAAGTGCCTGCATATGCTACATAGGACATTCTTCATCTGGAGTTCAGCCGTTTTTTCGGACCCTCGCGATATCACTTATAACTGGTTAAATGTCACTGCTACCTAAAAATAGTCTCTATGAATTGTTTTAGATTTTTAAATCAATTGTTTTAGGATATGTATTTATTTGTAAAATTCATATCTGGTCGAAAAAGTGTTCGATTCACAAACAAAGTGTCGTTTTTCACTTAACTTTGTAATGCAATAGGTCTTACATTATTATTCTTTTATTATATCGCGAGGGCTATTTGAAGAAAAAAAAAATTTGATACAAATATGTGTATCACTCAATTGGTTCCCTTTAACATCTTTTTTAACTTTATACAATCTACAGAGATGTGTAAATAATCTACTGAAAAAACATTTTTCTTCGAAGGTCTCAGCTCGACATTGGGATCTGTAAATATACAGGCTGGCTAACTCAAAAACGGTCGATTCCGCAACAGGTGTCTGTATGTAGGAACTTGTGATTATACAATTAGACAAGGTACCGACATAAATGGTGAGTCGATTGCTATTTTGCAGCGAGACTTGAGAAAAAAAAAGTTTCAATTCCGTTATAACCGATGCCTACAATATTGATTTTTCTGTACGTTTTTTACACACCCCTCTAGATGATATAAAATCAAGAGTGATTCAAAGGTAATCCCATTGGTAAAAAGAGAATTGATACTAATTTTTTTGTTCTCAAAACAGATTTTGCAATAAAAATACGTATATCAACGGGTCTTATGGAAACAGACGTATTTCGGCAGGCTGGATAGAACGAATCCTGGAAAAAATACCCCTGAATGCCGAACTTATATTAACATTCTATTCGGACAGAGACTGTTACCTTCGATTATGCCTGTTTCATCTGGAGACCGAACTCTCGGTAAGATATTCATTCCGGGAGTATTTTTCCTGCCTACCGGATAGAACGGACGTATCTCAGAAGATGCTACAAGTTGCGTATAGAGCTCTGTATACACCTATTGTGGTGTCTGTCTAGATATATCCGTTCTAGATTGTTCGCCGAAATACGTCTGTTCCGTAGAACCCGTCGATACGAGGGCTGGTGCATAAACAGTTTCAGTGAAAAACAAAATGTTTGCGAATTTATGGAGAATGTCTCATAGAACGATATAATAACTGTCAATTTGTATTAGCGACGAGTTTTACAGATAATCTAGGCAAACAATTCGTATAGACCTATCAGTCGCCTATCAGTATCTAAATATATAATTGTCATAGACAATGACATAAAACCAATAGAGGAACAAAACTGGAATTCGAACGGTTGGAAAATACGCAATATTCGGAAAGAGTCTAATTTGATGAAAAGAAAGAATTGAAAAACTGAAGATTGAAGTTATAGTCTGCAGAAAAAAACTAGAGAATTTTCGATATACCAAATGCACCTGTACTACAAATTTTCGACGAATAATCTATTGCAGAACATTTACGTGAAAAATTTCTGCTGGTGAGAAACATAATTATTTGAAAGATACGATCCGGTTGATGCATTGAAAAAAAAATCAATTCGCGTATCGCGAATGGCGATAGGGTCGAAATGTATGAATGAATGATGAATTGTGAATACGGAGTTGGTGAACTGTAAATGAGGAAATTGTTCGTTTAAATTTACTCCCGATCAGCGAGAACGGCGAACCCCCAGATAAACGATAAGCAATCGTTTGATATGTGCGCGCCGGCGACAGTCACGCATGCGCGTCGCAGTGAAGAGCCACTCGTTTGTATGTCGACTGTGGTTCGTGCATGGTTCGTGGCGTATCGCTTCTTTTGTTTCCCCCTTCCACATCACCGCTCAATTAAAAGTACTTAGAAGTCAGTGTAGACAAGATGGCCGTCCGGGCGACATCGGCGTTTTGTCTCTTCGCGTTGATATTTCAGTTATTTATATTAATTGATTGCAATTACGGTCAAAGATTTGACGACAAACCGAGAACTCTATATATTTCGGATAACGATGGTTTTAGGCACCGCAGAAGTCCGCTAATTATCGAGTCTGGTAACGTTCTAGATTCCGAAACATCGTTCGGCCGCGGCCGCAGGGATGTTTCGTCTAATAATCACAACATTACAACTAAGGTGAGTGAATTTATTATACGTGTAGCTAGTGAACCTAGTCTTATTCCCAAAAGTATCCCTAATTTTATGTTCATTAAATGATAGCTGTATCGTATTGTTCGTATCGTCGCTGTATACACACGCAGCACACTGTGTTGTTTTTTCTTGCAATGTCAACGTATGACGTTACAGTTCGACGTCTTACCAAGTGAATGCAGACGGGTGATTCTATTACTGTGTCTTCTCTTTATTTCTACAAGTCACCCCTTTCATCTCTGGAACAATTCACATTCATTAACAATTGTTTATGGAGTTATTTTGAGTACGCAGTTTTACACGTAAATCCTAACTTCAATGAATTCTGTCATTACTTTCACTTGATTCATCCCTTAGATTTATAATATTAAGGGTATATTTTATAATGTATTCATACAGTTTGAAACTTAATACACAAAATCATGTGTTGCGATTCTGTCATGCTGCCGGGACTCCAATTTATTCGCACACGATTGTTTATTCTGTTCAACTTCGTCCTATTAACTTGAGTTGTTATTTTTTATTATTCCTATAGTTATGAGTTGTGAACCATACATCCATATGACTCACTACTCTCTTAATGTCACTCACTCGTGACATGTATCCTCCACAAACACTTATCTGTACATTAGTCATGTGACCCTACTGGCACTTATTTTTATACGATATGGATTACCCCACTGTTTTCTTTAGTACATTATTACAAAGAATAAATCACAATAACTTTCAAAGACAGCGTTGACCGTCTTTGTATTCTTACATGATTTCTTTTTTCTTCTTTCGTATATCTATTTGTTTATTTTTATATTCAAATTATCTACTATGCAAGAAGTTTTTGATACCAGTATCATTTAATTCGTTAATGTGCAAACATCTATTTTATATAGGAAATTCGTAGTATGTGTAATTATGACCTCTAATTTTCACTGTCTTTTTGTTTTCATACCTATTTCAATGTATGAATTCTTTTTTACTCTTGCTGAGATATCTATATACCAGGTAAAAGTTTTACCAAGAATATGTGCCACTGATATTATGAATGTAAAATGTGTTAGAAGCTGAAATATGAATATATGTATAGATCTCAAAATAAATATTCACTCTTTTTACGTGAAGTGGTTTTTCTGAGAAAAGATTTTCGCTTGAGTAAGAACTGGTTCTGTTTACGAAGAATCGTTAAAATAATTAGTATTACCAGTTGATATTGACATCTCAACTGAACTTAACAAATCGCTTCGCAAGTAAGGTGGATAAGGTGGATATTGTTTTGATAAATTCTTGTTTATTATCTCAGAATACGAAATTATGCCGATAAGATACTCTGTAATTAGTATACTTCTGGCTAATGTTATCTACATTCTTGTTTAACTGTAACTATATATATTCAGGATGAAAAATATCCACTTGGTAACAAGTTTTTTCGTAACAAGCAACAAATGTAAATGAAGGTCAACCAAGGCATGTATATTTCATTTCTAAGGACGCCAAGAAATTTATTTGCGCAACAGTTCACTAAAATACAAAGTAGCCGTGTGCATTGTTTTACTTATTGCCGGATCAGCTCTTCATTATATTCATTACACACGTCTGATACATGCTGATCTTGCAAGTCATTTTTTGCGAAATTTCAGAGTCTTGATTACTAGAATTCCTATAATTCGAGTGTACATTTAATTCTAAAACTTTATCACCTTCTATAGCTTGAACTAGTATTTATGTTGCCAGTAAATTGATGGTACTTTTGATATATCACTCATAGGTCATTACTATTTTTGCCTTCGCAGGCTATTAACACAAACTGACAGCAACGTTTATATAAGTACCATATTTTTTTTCCCCTGATTTGGTTAGCATTTGAGTGAACCTGCTCACTGAATGTTTGTCATAATGACTTGATTAGACGTGATTAGGCATAAATCCAGTTATAACTGTTATAGTCAGACCATCTTCGCAATTAATAATAACCAAATGTGGTAGATCCACTCATGTGACAAATTCACTTTCACTTTTATCAGTTAACCTAAATAACTGTAATTTCTAGATACTTGAGGTCAATCTGTTTTTAAAAAGATAAAGAAAACTTTTACAATTACCATTCTTGTGACACAGGTTTATAAATTGAAGATTAAATTTTTGTTTCAGCTCAATTGGTTGAATGATTCTCATCAACAACTGATGGTACATTGGGTAGGCGAAGGTTCAAATGTGATAATTTGCCTAGCAAGAGATAGTACTCCGCTTGTCCGTCTGCCAATAAAAACTAATCCCAGCGCAGTCTACATCAGCTACGATTATGGAGAAACCTTCGAAAATAAAACTGATAAATTCCGTGTTTCCGATTCCAAAGAGCCAAGTGTTGGATATGCCACCCTGGACAAATTTTACAACCATCCGAAATTCAACACTCATGTAAGTTAATCTTTTACATTGACAATTCGAATTTGTGAGACGAGTTTAATTAGTCGACCATATAAGTATTACATGGAACATAATGAGAATGAAGTTTGTAATGGATAATAAAATAAGAGACAACATTTTTTTTTGTCCATTCTTGTTTGTATGTAGTCATAAAATGCATTAACCATAGGGAGATGTGTATATTATACTTTAAAATATTTATTGCCACTTTTCGTCAGATATGATTGAATGTTTTCTCTATAAGACCAAGAATGAAATTCACTTGACTCATCGAGTGACATACTTCTTGCTTGTACCAATATTTGTGACATGATACAAATCAAGCAGCAAGTATCCTTTGTTGCTCACAATTTGACTGACTTATCCGGATTCAATCTGCTATGATAATCCAAGATTTTTTTTTATGACTGATACTTGATAAATACGACCACAGTAACAAACGCTGGTTGTCGAATTACTTGAACGATGTCTCGTTTTAATGATAAATATTCTTCTCTTTTTTCCTTTTAGTGCGTATTTGCAGATAGTTCCAACCAATTGATATTCACTACATGGAATAATGGCCAAGATATAATCAGACAAAACTTACCATTTCATCCAAGCGAAATTTCGTTTTATGAGGATGATCCAATTACATTTCTAGCATTGGACAAAATTGACCCAGAGCGGAAGGTAATGTTATATTAGACTTTCACATCTAAACATGATAAGATAGTAGGCTTTAAATGATGAAGCATATCTGTCTGACAACTTATTTATTTGTTTCTCAGTATGGGCAATCAGTATAAACCACGAAAATGAATAAGTTGATAAATTGTTATTTTGAATCTGTAAATATTTCAATCAATTTTTCAATAATTTCATTAGCGGACTATTATATGACGCTTTATTAATTGCAGTTATGGCTTACAAGAGATTTTGGAAAAACATGGGTAGCTATCCAAGAGTATGTCAAAGCATTTTTCTGGTCATCTAAACAACCGAAGACATTGTTTGTTGAAAGACACGAACCATCTGGTGTTAATACAGTTTTAGAAAGTAGAAAATTATTCCAAGCTGAACGAAACTTTGGAGTTGTAATAGCTGGTATTGAAGATTTTCAAATAAAAGGTGACTGCATGTTTGCAACGACTAAAAGCCGAGCTAAAAGTGCCGATGTAAGTAGATCTTCGATTGCTTAAAAATTATTGTAGTAGTTTGAGATAAAGCTGGAAGTATCTTGAATGAGTACCACTAACTTTTATAATTAAATGGGAAAAACATTATTGTTTCAGAAAAATTTGGACTTATTTATTTCATGTAAGAATCGGCCGTTTGTGAAAGCTCAATTTCTTTCCGAATTGGATCGAAAAGACTATCATATTGCGGATGTTTCCAACAATCGTATTTTAGTAGCAGTTTCCCATACTGAGTATATAGTTAATCTCTACGTTTCGGAGATAGTAGATTACGACAGCATTGTGTTTACATTATCCCTGGAAAGAATTCTAACTTTCTTCCCGAATAGCACTTGGAAGGACAGCTGGCTCAAGTAAACACACTTATCTTTTTTCTAGTATTCGCCTTATATTAACATTCACTCAAGTTTCTGTACAATTATACTGTAAAATATGTATACCTGTGCAGTAAGTTTTAATTTTTTAATTTTAATTGTTCAATTATTTACCAAGTAATTAATATTATTTAATTTTTTTCCAGTGACGTCTCGGATGAAGCTTTCACTGACTTATACAAGGTAGAAGGGCTGCGAGGTATTTATATCGCATCCCAAGTAAAAGAAACTCCAAAAGCTGGAGCAATTGGACCCGAGCATCTCGCATCTTTGATAACTTACGATCATGGTGCAACATGGAATCCAATTAAAGCACCCGATGTTGACAATGATGGCTTTTTCATCCCATGTCACGACGATTGTTCCTTACATCTCAGCCAGAAGTTTAGTCAGCTTTATCCAGCAACTCGTTCTGTGTCTATAATGAGTTCCAAGTCGGCACCTGGCATTATAATTGCTACAGGAGTGATTGGAAAAAGTCTGAAGGGTCATCCAGGTGTTTTTGTATCTCGGGATGCCGGTTTGACATGGAAACAAGTCCTCAAGGATTATTACTTTTTCAACATGGGAGATCATGGCGGAGTTTTAGTAGCTGTCAAATACTTCAAGTCACGCGGGGAAACTAGACACATTTTATACTCGACAGATGAAGGAGAAACTTGGCAGATGTATGAGTTTAATGACAATATGCTACGAGTTTATGGATTGATGACAGAGCCTGGAGAAAATACAACCGTTTTTACAATGTTTGGCTCCGAAAGCTCTCGGCATCAGTGGTTAATAGTTAAAGTGGATTTACGGAAAGTATTTGAAAGAGATTGCAACAAAGATGATTTCAAGTTTTGGTCTCCGACTAGCACTGAACAGCCCGCAATGGCCTGTGTACTCGGTCGCAAAGAGACTTATCAACGAAGGGCTGCACGTGCTAATTGTTATACTGGAGCTGATTATGATAGGCCTGTTAAATTGGAAATTTGCCAATGTGATGCCAAGGACTACCAGTGCGATATAGGATTCATACGTAGTACGCTTCCCTATCATTGCATTCGCGACAAATCTTCACACAGTAGCTTCGATCCTTACGAGATACCCAAAACTTGCAAGCCAGGTGCATTTTATAATCGAACCAAAGGATATCGAAAAATAGAGGATGACGAATGCTCAGGGGGCTTGAACAGAAATTTTGAACCTGACGAGGTACATAATTATTATTTATCACATTATTGCAGCGTTTCTTTTCTTGTTTATTTCACGTTAAACGCATTTGTTTATAGGCTTGATAAGTTTTACTTTTTATCGATCTCCTGAATTATGAATTATTTGTCATATTAGTAAATTTGTGAACAATTATTATTGTTTCTAATCGAAATATCGTTGAAAACTATGAGGTGCTTTAATCTCACGATACCACCTATAATTATCTCTAGTGCCAATAATTGTGTTACAGATACCATGTCCCATGGAAGAAATTTCTTCTGAATTCTTGTTAGTTGCTCAAAGAGATCACATAACTCGAATCGATCTAAAAGAGCAAAGATTGGAAGTCTTACCCCTACACGGTTTGAAAAACGTAATTGCAATTGAATTCGATTTAAAAAACAACTGTCTATACTGGGCTGATATTGTAAATGATACGATTGGAAGACAGTGCCTTAAAGATGGAACAAGCTACCCTGAAATTTTAGTTGAAACGGATCTCAGTTCTATTGAAGGAATGGCACTCGACTGGATCTCCAAAGTTCTCTACTTCGTTGATGGTGTACAAATGAAAATCGAGATAATCAGGGTTGACATTTCCACTATGGGAAGAATGAGGCGAACAATTTTAGATTCGGCTGTGCTTAAAAAACCAAGAGGCATCGCCGTTCATCCAATGAATGGTTATATGTTTTGGACTGACTGGGCACCTGGAGATGCTTCGGTATCCCGTGCCAACTTGGATGGTTCAAATGTTAAGCGATTGTTTAATGACAAAACCGTTGAATGGCCAAATGGAATAACAATCGATCACATAGCTGAAAGAATATATTGGGTAGATGCTAAACTCGACTATATTGGTTCATCCGACCTTGATGGGCAGAGATTTAAAAAAATACTTGCTAATGACGAACGATTGGCTCATCCTTTTGCAGTTGCTGTCTTTAAGGATAACATGTACTGGGATGACTGGAAACAGTCAATGATATTTGTAGCAGACAAAGATCATGGCTTAGGATTAACTAATGTATTTGGACAGCTAGTTGGACTGATGGACCTGAAAGTATTTGCACATAGTGTACAGGTTGGCACTAATAGATGTGCCAACAGCACGTGTTCTCACATTTGTCTCGGTGCTCCTAATAACGAATTTTCATGCTTATGTCCGTATGGCATGGAAATGACTAGCTCAGGAAATTGTACTTGTCCCGGAGGGATAACACCTTATCTCAACTCTACATGCCCTCGTGTAGCTAGTACTTGCTCCGCAAATCAATTCTATTGCAATAATAATATTTGTATACCAGAGTTATGGAAATGCGATGGTGATAACGACTGTGGAGATAATTCTGACGAAATGCACTGTAAACGTGCATCCTGTGAACCGAATCACTTTGCCTGCGATAAAGATAAATGCATTCCAAAGTACTGGGTTTGCGATTTCGATATTGACTGTAAAGACAAGACCGATGAGTTAAATTGTCGTTATGCAAATTGCACAGAAGCGCAATTTAAGTGTCAGAATGGCCAATGTATCTCACATCAATGGTTTTGTGATGGAGAAAGTGATTGTCGCGATGGTTCGGATGAAAAAAATTGTTCGATTGCTCAAACGACCACTTGTGAAACTGGTCAATTCCTTTGCAACAAGACTGGTTACCAAACGTGTATTCCATCTGCATGGAGATGTGATGGAGAAAGTGATTGTGAAAATAGTACTGATGAAGCATTTTGCGATAAACTACAGTGTGAACCTTGGCAATTCGCATGTAAATCTAGTAAGCGATGTATTTACAACTCTTGGGTCTGCGATGGAGATCAGGACTGCAGAGATGGCTCAGATGAAGTTAACTGTTCAATCTCTACTCAAACTCCTCTACCACTGCCACATCCATTGTTCCCAAACAATTCCTGCAGTGACTGGATGTTCATGTGTAACAATAAAAAATGCGTACCATATTGGTGGAAATGTGACAGGGTTGATGATTGTGGAGATAATTCAGATGAAATTGGATGCGGAAATTTAGATGTCTCGACAGAAGCACCTGCCACTACACCTCAGTCACGAACATGCCGCATGTATCAATTTCAATGCTACAATGGGGCTTGCATAGAAGAGGCCTGGGTTTGTGATGGATACCAAGACTGTTCGTCTGGAGAAGACGAATTGCATTGTGAGGGAGTTACAATTGCTTGCCGTAATGACCAGTTTAAGTGCCGTGTGGATGGCTCATGCATTCCTGTGATAAATCTCTGTAATAACGTACTTGAATGTCCTGATGGTAGTGACGAAATAGGCTGCAATGATGATCTAACAACTGCCACAGAAAGCCCTCCCTGCGATTCTGGTTTTTTCCCTTGCGATCAGAGACACTGTATTCCAAAGGCTTCGTTTTGCGACGGAAAATCAGATTGCTATGATGGTTTGGATGAAAGTGATTGCGACAAAAACAGTTCTAGAATTTATCAAGTTTCTAAAATGGGAGTTGATAGCAAATCTATTAACGCATCTAGCTTATTTTTGTATTGGATGATCCCGGTGCCGAGCAATGTGACCTTTGAATTCCTACCTTCAATAGCAAAATCTGAAACAAACGCTACTTGGACAAATGCCACAAGTTGGATCGAAAAAGATGAATATCAGTTCAACGGTCTTCGGCCTTACACAAAATATAATTTAACCGTTTATGTTAAGCTAAAAAATCAAACCACAGTCTTTCCTCCAGCAGTATATACGTCCGCTATGACTGCTATAGGCGTTCCATCTCCACCGTGGGATGTTACTGCTACCCAGAAAAATGGAACGAAGATTGAAGTATCTTGGCGTCCACCACTGTGTCCATATGGACCAATAACTGGTTATGAAGTATTTATGCAGCCACCAATCCCTCCAAAATCATATACAGTGCAAAAAACATCACTGATTATTGACACAGCATTTGAAGCGGATAAAAAGTATTCATTTTGGGTTATTGCGAAGAACAAAGAATATGAATCGAATTCTTCCATTGTTGAGATTATAGTTTTTGACGGTGCTGCTAATATTGATGATATAGAAAACTTGTCAGTTCTTGCTGTGACTAATTCAACCGTTAGTTTGACTTGGGATAAAAGGCCAAATGTTACTGGATATCATGTTACTCCAAAAGGCCCTGACCCATATCCTGCCTTGCGCACAACAATAACTGAGCATAATTCATTAGTTGTAAAGAATTTGGCACCAGGAGTTCAATACAAATTCGACGTAAATGCATTCAAAAATAACTTTGTTGGAAAAGTCGTAACAATCAGTGCAACTACAACTGGCACTCCATTACCTACAGTACCAAACTTACAAGCACAATTGATGAAGGATCAAGGAACAACCGTTAAACTTAGCTGGGAACCGCCAAAGGACTCCCGGAAGATCAAGTGGAAGTATGCAATCTACTATGCTCTGAACATGCCAGATTTAATGGAAGGTGAGTAGTAACATGAACTTGTCAATAACGACCGTTTTTAAATTTTCCTACAATATATAAATCTACTGTGAAAATGGGGTGAAATGAGCCCTTATGATAATCATGGGACAAACCTACAGTGCTGAATATGACAGAAAGTCATCTGAAAAGT
This sequence comes from Neodiprion fabricii, assembly GCF_021155785.1. Lineage (NCBI taxonomy): Eukaryota > Metazoa > Arthropoda > Insecta > Hymenoptera > Diprionidae > Neodiprion > Neodiprion fabricii. The sequence goes on along the minus strand of NC_060244.1, from coordinate 26,092,818 downwards.
TTTGCTTCACCGAATCCGCTTAGTGTGGTATAGCTGTAGAAATAATTTGTTTATATAAAACTGATGATAAATGGTTCATGTCGAACAGTTACAAAACCGACTCAATGTATTTGTTTTTTTTTCTACAGAGGCCAGGTTTACTACAAGCAATCTTACAACATCTATTCGTAACTTGGAAGCTTGCGAGGTATACATGTTCGCAGTTGGAGTTTTGGGAGACTTCGGTGCTGGTCCTCTCAGCCCTCCATTCCAGGTGTCTACACACTACAACATCAGAGCAGCACCAAAGCAACTCAGCATCACAACATCAGGAAATGATGAAATAATTGTGAGCTGGAGTTCAAGCTGTCCCAGGATAGATGAGCCAGTTGTTTACATGGTATTATAATTATATTGAAAACAATAATTAAATATTACTTTGTTAAATTATATAGTACTCAATTCGATTTTACTTGGACGTTTCAGGTTACGGTGACCGAAATGACGCATAATGAAGTTCATACTGTATCGTTGAATCCAACGAATGAAACTAGATTATCACAGAGATTCCATCCTATACAGTATGGTGGAAAATACAGTGTGACGGTAGTAACAAATGCTACCAATGCAATCCCAAGTCAACCTGTTATTTATCTGGCACCACCAATATCGCCACCGCATCAGTTGACAGTACAGTATAAGAAATCCGGTTATCTTATTTACTGGCAAGAGCACAACTTACCAGGCAGTTTCGCTAACAAAACGAAGTATCATTATCAAATATTGATATCAGAGGGTGAAAGTGTAGTCAATGAATCTACTGCGCGAACATTAAATGCTGATGAACCCCCGTACTTATACAAGAGTCCAATAATGGACATCTGTGCCTTTGCTATGAGGCTGGTTACTGAAAGTGGATATCAGAGCGAACTCAGCGAAACTTATGTTATGAAAAAATCCCCATGTAAGTTTCCATGTAAATAATCGATATGCTACTAAGCTTTCAATAATTTTTAATACAGCAAGGGTTTCTTGTGGTTGGTTTCAGCTTCATGCAGATATATCAGAAGTCTTAATTCGTAGTGATGCTATGATATAGCAGTTGCTTCCTATGTCTTGTTATAATATTTAGCTAATACATACAGTTATAACGACAATTGTAATAAATCACGTATTCTTATATTTACAACAGCTGCAACACCATTGGCAATATATACGTCGAACGTTCTGCCATTTGCCCTATCAATCTGTCTACTGATCATTGCTCTAGGAGCAGCCCTTGGATATTTTGTGGTACGACACAGAAGATTGTCGAACAGTTTTACACAATTCGCAAACAGCCATTACGATACGAGACGCGGACAAGCAACGTTTCCTGGCACTACAGATGGCTTAGGTAAACTATGATTTATCCTATAAAACTTATTTCTTTCTTCTGTTTTATAGGTATTTGATCACACAGATGTATTATGCGATCAAATATCTAAAATATATGAAACTACCATTTTGAGATGGTAAATTTTATAAAAATTACTGATGTCCTGCTGGTGATCAGAATTTTTAGAAATACGTGTTGCTTGTTTTAACAGATGATGAAGACAGCCCTGTGATTCGAGGCTTCTCCGATGACGAGCCATTGGTAATAGCATGAGCAAATTTAACCTTCGTTTTCTAACAAGATAGAACAATTTTTTTGGGGGTATCCAACAACTCTGAATTCACAGATTACCAATAAGTGGTCATGTTTACATTAGACATGTGCAAAAAAAAAAAAAAAATATTCTTAATATTATTACTATCTTAGATTTTTATTGCATAAGATCAAAGGGTTTTATGAAAGTATACAAGTACTGGTAGGGTTACTAGGATCGTAAGTCATTGAACAATTATTTAAAAAATTAGATGGCAATGCATGGATAATGTCCTAAAAAGATTTTGCACGAACTATATGGCATGTGTGAGAAATTTGATCAAAAGTAGGTTCTCAACGTGACAGGTAATCATTCATAACGTTGAAATATCCTTTTATTATAGGTGTTTTTTATTATATGACGTGCTCATTGCATCGTTTTGTGTGTTTGGACTGAAAAGCTTGTTAGCTAACCTTTCGTTTAACGTAGGTGTTATATTCATTGCATTATTTGTATACTTACGTAAACTCTTTGCATAAACAAGAATTACAATATTAAGAATTATTATTCTATATAGTCATGTTAATTTACACTGTAAAATTGAGTATAAGGTAGTGTATTTCCATGGTTTTTCAAATTATATTGCTTACAGAAAACTCATTGCCTCTTATAAGACTTCATAAGCCAGTTTTAATAATATTATGTGTGATTAGAATCGTAATTGGTGAGAATTGACTACTATGACCAGTAGAGACTGTAATGAATATAAAACGACAATATCATTTTCTCAACCATATATTTTTGGGAATAACATTTCATCGTCACTTTTACTTTTGAGAATCTATTAGCGTATTGTAAATTATAATTTCCTTTCGATATGCACAGGCGGAATAAATTGATTTTGTTAGAAACTTATATGCTAGATTTATCTGGCACCAATCATGAGTATTGAAGGTAACTTAATTGTAAATAATAGGAGACGTCTGTAAGCAATAAAATTCGAGACAAAATAAATTTCATGATGCCATAAGAAAATCAAAGAACGTGATTATAATTACGTACTAAAATATTCTTTGGTTGTCTCTTTAATTTTCTACTTTAGCTTTTGAATTTAATATTTCTGTGCAATTACTCGAAAAGAATTCTATATACTGTGATAGTGTGATTTTTAGAGCTTCCAAACAAAGACGATAATTCTAATTGCTTTGTAAAGACGATGCTTTCCAAAAATAAGTAATTAATGATTTCAGTATGACATTGTTTTCCTGTTACTTGCACAGAAGTAGTTGTTTCTATCAATTCTACTGAAACATAAATTCATTAGTTCTTTCACTTTGAAACTAAAAAATTCAATTTTTTAATTTTTCAATTTTCTTTTCCTACTTGTCCAGTTGAAGCCTTGTGATCGTGGCAGACTGTTCTACACTGCAATGACCAAAAATCTATTTTTTTAACACTTGTGCTAATTTCAGCATATATCTACTATTTGTTTGATTTCAATTTAAACGTCAAAGTAATATAAAATTAATCACACCATTCCTACTGAAGAATTTTTCTCAAAAGGATTTTCTATTTTTCAATATTTCTTACTGTGCTGTATATACACTTCTATTTTGAATGTTGATAGAAATCAATATTCAACACAGAAACATTGTACAGGATGAGTTTGTGGTTAACGTTAATGAACAATGTTCAAAACAAAGGTGATATTCTCCATTCGTAAAAATAAAAAAATATCCAGTAACTGAATTGTGTACTAGCCTTTGTGAACCATACAATTTGCTTATACTTTTTTGAAAAAATTGAAGCTCAGAGATGACGAACGATATGTAATATATGGTGATTAAGTAAATCAGCCAAAAAAGTCTGAAGAAACACATCACAGTGTTAGTAATAAAACACATGATTTCTTGTTTTTCATGTTGCAAATGCATGATTGGAAAACTACTAAATTTAATATTAATACCTCCTGGGAATTTGAACTGAACTGACACAACAAGGGTTGTGATTAATAATTGTGAAGTATGTTATGATTAATTATTAAGGAACAAATTATTTGTCTTTTTTTTTTAAATGTAATACTACTTGTTTCTGCTCCTATCAAAGTTCTAAGGATATTCCATAGTAACAGAAGATCGTAGTTATTACATGTAAATCAAGAGGTACTATATAATATATTTGTGTGTAAATAAATGAAAAATAAAAACTCAATAATGAACGCACTGACGTCGCTGTGCAATCGACGAATTTATTTTCTTCACAATATTTGGTGGAAAAAAAAATAGCGCAGTATACATTCACGTGATAAATTCAGTGTGATCTACCTTATTCGAAGATAATTTCGTAGCTATTGAAATTGTTCTTTATCCTAACACATTTCTACAAAAATTTAATATGAATACAATTCAACAATCCTACTAAGGTTGAAAATGTTTTTAATAAAATTGGACCAATAATGCATCACGTAGATCATTTACAAACTAGAAGGATTGTAGAATGCATTATATCGATGAGTTCGGTAACAATTTTACTTGCAGAGTCGCGAACTGTGTAGTACGCAACGCCATTGGAAGATGTCTGTAATTTTGTTTTTTTACAAGCGTTATTCCTAATTCGTGCGATTAAATATTCCAAGTGTTCTATGCATTTCTAAACCAATTTCATAATATACAAAGCATACTACGAATAGGAAGGCAAAGGAAGGATTGTTGATGTTAAGTTGAGGTTATGTTCGTGCGTAATTCCGGATTAGCGATCTACGCGACAGGTGATAATTACATTTCACGTTGAAACCTTATGTTCGCAGTATCTCGTAATTAACAAATGTGCTCATGAATAGTTTCAAACTGTTTGGTAAACAAATGTGAAGTGCGTCAAGTGTAAATAGTGAAACATAATAATTTTTATAGTAAAAGACATCCTTAAGCCTAACATAACCTAATTACATATTCAATGAAGGATAAATGATACAGAATTTTGCACCACTACTGTAATGGAAACAAACATCGGTACAGAATTCAAACTAAAAAATGGCTCAACTACAGAGCTCTCTTCAAACTGTCAAGAGTACGTTGATGAATATCCATCGCCATATATCAAAGCAGAGTTGCCTTTCATCAGCGAAGAACTTGCTCGCTCTGCAACATTCTCCCGTTGCACACAAGCTGGACGTGTTAAAGAATGTATTCGCATACAAGATCAAAAATCCGTAAGTGCGAAAAATGACCGACAAAAAAGTAATGAATAAGTAATCCATGATTGTGTAAAATTTTTTTTCGTCAATTATGGATAATGTCAAAATATTGAGACTTTCCTTCGTATTCTTACCAGTAGCTTCTTACTCTCTTAATAACCTTTTTCAGGCTACTCTTGGTACGAAGGATGATTTTGTAGATACCGAAACATCGTCAGAGAACAATTTTGGCTCGAGAAATGTAAGATCGGGGAGCATTTTTTCATGGGATTCTCTAATGAAATCGTGGCAAGATTCTTCTACTCAGTGCGACAGGGATATCATTCTCAAAGAGAATCCAATTGTAGATGATAATTACAAATATACGGCTCGTTCTGATCAAGAACAGTCAAGTACTTCTACAGAAAACATCATTTCTGGGCAATCGAATGATTTTGTACAAAACGACAAGGAAGAAGAGGATAGGGCTCAATGCGAACTGTGTAAAAAGTGGGTCAGAAAAAGTTATCTAATACGTCATACGAGAGGCCACTACGCCAAGAGAACGCATAAATGTCCCCAACCAAATTGCAATAAGTCTTTTATACAAAGATCAAAACTCCTAGCTCATACTCAAGTCCACAATGGCACCAGACCCTATCAATGCAATATTTGTCAGAAAAAATTCTCTCAGAGTTCTCACTTAACTGTTCACATAAGCGTTCACACCGGTGAAAAACCTTATGAATGTAACATTTGCAATAGAAAGTTCACTCAGAAATCGGCACTGACTGTACACTCGTTGATCCATACTGGTCAAAAATCATACGAGTGTAGTATTTGTCAGAAATTTTTTAGGCAAAAATCACACTTGACCGTACACATGAAATTTCATGCTGGTATAAAGCCGTATGCCTGCTCTATTTGTAGTAAATCATTCACTCGTAAATCAAGCTTGAATCGACACGAATTAACCCATAGTAAAATGAAGCCTCACAAGTGTCGTATCTGTAAAAAAACATTTATTCAAAAATCAAATCTAAGTCGACATGTACAAACCCATATGGAGCAGGGGGTGACAAATGAATTTGTCGAATGCATATTGCCAGACATCAAAACTGATCAATTATACCGTGCGTAATCGAATATATATAATAATTGACATATTTTTTTTGTACATTTTTATTGTAATATGTAATGTTATTTATTTTTATTTTAACAGATTGCAATGCAACTTTATTGGTCAGATTCTACATCTTTTAGGAATCATGTACATAATATTAGTGTCTAGATACTGTGAAAATATGATCATTCTTAGATCTGGATGTAATAGAAATATTTTACTTCTATGGAAAAAAATTTAAGGGGAGCCTCCATTGAAATTGCGATGCCTGGCATTTTTCAATAGAACTAAATGCGTATCAGAATACTTGTTTTCGGATCTTAAAAATTACGAACAACTATCTCAAACTTGAAAATATGTTTCTGGTAATGCGTGTTTCAGTCTTTGATAGATTCTAGACTAAACGCTTTTATTTCTTCCGAGCAAGATGTCGGACTGTTGCATCAATTTTTTTAGGATTCCTAGCATTCATACGAAGAATGCCTAGGATTGCTTTCATGTTTTTAGAAACCCAAATTTGAAACAAAAAATGAAAGCCCATATTTTATGACTCATATTTTGCCTTTCTCTTGCAACCTTTGTGTTAGTCCCACAAACCAAGTATTCGTAACTTCTTCAAATTTCTCTTGTTCCAAGGATCTATCCGAAGAATACCTAGCACTGGTAAATGTTTTCCATATCCTATCTCTCGAACAAACACTGCAAGAAAAAGGACAAAATATGAGTTCTAATTTTTTCTGTCGGTTTCGGGGCCATGAAAAAATAAAAGCGATCCTAGGCATTGTTTGTAATGATGCTAGGACAGGTTGGGAAAATCGGGAATAGTCAGGGAATTTCGACTATTGGACAAAGTTAGGAAAAAGTCAGAGAGTTATATTGGACCATAGCGAAAAACGTACTTTAAAAAAATTTTTTTCCAAATTTCAGCTATGTTTCGTAAATTCAGCTAAGCTAACTTTCGGAAATGGTATTATTCAATTTCTAATTATTTGAGAAAAAATGCAGTGCTATGTGGTTTTGAATCTTAATTTATGTATTGAAGGTGCGCAATTCCTGGAGCTTCTGGTTATAAAAATTGCCAACATTACCCAAGTTTCGTAGAAAAAGGTCAGGGAATTCTGTATTTTTAGACAGAAAAAGTCAATGAAAAGTCGTAAAATTTTATTTGACCAAGATTGTCTCTACGTTTCAGAAATCCTAAAGATAATCGATGCGACAGCTCGACATCTTGCTCAAAAGAAATGAAAGTGCGAAGTCTGGAACCTGTGCAAGATCAAAACACGCATTACTGAAAACATTTTTTCGGTTTTGAGATCGTTGCTCGTGGTTTTTAAGGCCCATGAACAAGTAGCCTGATGCACATTTAGTTATTTTGAACAATGTAAAACTTAGCAAATTCACCAGAGGCCCCCCTTAAATGGCATAACTGTTGAAAGAATTGACATATCTTTAAAACAGTTTCAATAAAAGTCGATTATTATTCAACCAAGATTATTGAACATGGTTGAAAATTGCACAAAGTTCAACGAAACTCTCTGCTTGTGAAACTATATTTACACTATTTGTATTACCTCAAAAAAAGAAAAAAAAACAACACTCTTACTCCAATCTCAGAAACAAAAAAAATAAAATGAACTAGCTCACAGGTGGGTAAAGGAAAAGGTTTTAGAAAAAAAATTCTGGCAACAAAATCTCACTATTACTAATATTTTTTTCATCGTTCCTTGTATGTGTAATAAATCCAGCTTGTTTTGTTACACAAGTATATTACATTATTGATAGAATTTTATCAAAAAAGATTAGGAATAGTTGATATTATTCATGTAATCAATGAACAAGAGTTGTCACCGCATAGTGAAATCATGTCATGAATATATGTATAAAATATACTTTTTTTGGAAATTGTAATTCTTATATACTTAATCTACTTGCTAATCAATTGGTGATGTTATATACCATAAAGATATACATGTAACGCATTGTTCCGAGTATAAGCCGACCCCCAATTCTGAAACAGTATTTCAGGATGTTTTTCTTGGTTATCCGTACATAAACGGGTCCACGTATAAGACAAGGACGATTTTGACAGGTGTTGTCAATGACAAAAAACCTTGGGTTATATTCAGAACAATACGGTATGTTTATGTGTATATGAGAAATTTGATGGGCAGTATTTGATAACAGTTTTAGTACCAATTTAATAAATTCAATTATTATTTTATTATTACACACATTAATATACATTTCGGAATGTTAATTAATTATATGTTACCAGTGAATAATATTGCACGATTTTTCCTGCTGAACGTTTTTCAGTTAGAATCATCGTTGCCAGGAACAAAAATTTATAGTTGCTATGGTTTATTGTTAATTGCAGAATGAGGTCAAAACAAATGTTGAAAAATAATATACGTTCAATTGTTTGGCGTACCTTTAAAATTATTTTTAGCCAACACTAAATATTCTCAAACGAATTGAATGAAATTAATGTTATATTCTTTAATTAAAATGGTGGCATAACTAGTTAAGTTGATTCATTTGTAGATCTAAAATCATAAGTGTTTATTGCAATGTCGTCGCCTTCATTAAATGAATCGAGCCCTAAAAATCTCGAAAATTCAACGACGGATAATGAAAGCGAGCAAGTCAGTACAGGTAGGTATAATAGTTCTATACAACGTATCTCATATACGAGGTATAAATTCTCAGCAGGATCAATACAGCAACGCAGTATTTATGAAAATGATTGCGACTCTACTATTCAATCGGAGAGAACGATAGTGTCGCTGTTATCATCAAATGTTGACAGTGTTAATGAAAAAATGAATCCGGCTGTAGCCTCAGAAGATGCAATAACTTCAACCAAACAATTGCAGACTGCATTTCATTCATTCACATCTCACATACTCTCGAATTATGACCAAAACGTTAGCACTGCTTCCAGTAAAATTGTAGAAACCCCGGTAAGTTTAGTATCACATTAAAAAACTTATTAGAAAATGATGTGCAGTATTTCACACCACTTTAATGGTGATATCTATGGTTCAGAGTTCAAAAAAAATTATTTCTTTCAGTTGGAAGCGGATTTGCACCTGTCATTGGCAGGTAATTATTGGCATGTTTGACAACCTGTTCGGTATAAATCATGAATTTGACTTTTCTAAAACTGTTTTAATAAATATCATGTTATAGAAGAGCAGGATGCTGATACCGTCGTCCACGGGATTAAGAACCTAAGTAGTGCAAAAGGGCTCGCGGCTAATAGGGACCCTATAGAAAACTTAGTGTTGGCTACTCTGGCTTTTAAAGAAACATCATTTAATCAATGCGATTTGCTTAGAGCCCAAACTAGTGCAATTAATAGACTTGCTACAGCGATTGAAGATCAAAACATAATGATGAATCGGTTTCATACATTTGCTTGTAAAGCAAGTAATAATAATTTGCTGGATAAGAATAATAGTTAATTAGTCTTTTGAGTAAGGATGAAAATTAGTTCGGGTTTCGATTTGAGAATATTCTATATACACATATAACGAGAAATTAAACAATTTTTTGTTGAGCGTATGAAAGTTTATTGATTAATATTAACATTGATATAAAAAAAGTCGTAAATAATTAACAAAACTGATTAGAGAGTATAAAATGAGATCAGTGGTAATTATCAGTGTTCGGGACATACATCACCTACAATTGACAATCAAAGAAATTAGTATGCTTGAAGATGTGTCCAAAACATATAAGACAAGACAAATAAATTTCCAAAATAAAAAAATTTGACATTTACCAATCGTTATACAATATTCCATAATTAATTCAAACTAATCAGACCAGGTTCGATTGATTCCTCAGTTCCACTGTCAGTTCGTCTTGTATAATTATAGTACGTCACATGGAACAATAAAAGCTCTACCGAATAAATAGATAACAGCTGCATAAGTCTCAAACTTTAATATAAAAATAAATTAGTCAGTAAAACCTGTTATAACCATCTAATTTTTTACCGATACAATCAAAATTGACTGATCAGCGAAGATGTAGAGCGATGATGGTTGAAAAAGGTGTATGAATTGTGTACTACATTAACAGAGTGGAATTACTCCCACACCTACTCCGCCTTCGTGTGCGCACATAGATGCAACAAACGACCATGAATCTGTACTTGGGTCGTATACTTCTACAGTTGACAGATTTGAAACTCCATCGTATCCACCAATTGCCCACAGTTTACCCATGTTAGCCACTAATGCCACACGGCTCCTCATTACGTTCATTGGGGCCACAAACTTCCACCTGATGGTTCAAGAAAACAGTATATTTTTTTTTTACCCCAATCCGAGTATTGATATTTCACTTCACGTAAGGCGTTGCAGCCCTTTGATTTCTATTCAAAAATTCCAACAAACTATTGAACTATTTTGCTTACGTATCAATAACAGGGTCGTAGACTTCTACTGATTGCAGAAAAGTCGATCCATCGTAGCCACCGCATACGTACAATTTCCCATTAAGTGTCGCAACTCCTAATCTACACCGCCTTGTTAGCATTGGTTTAACAACAGTCCAAAATCCACTCAATGGATCGTACCTTTCAACCTGTTTAATTTCCATTTAAAATATGTGAATAAATAGAAAGTGTGTGAAAAGGCACACGATTTGTACAACGTACCGAATCAAAGATAGATAAACCATCATGACCGCCCAGAGCATAAACGTAGCCTTGGAATGCAACCACTCCACCAGCAGAGCGATGCTTATTCATTGAACTAATCATTTTCCATTTATCTGTGTTTGGGGAATATCTTTCGACCGTATTCAAAGAAGTGACTCCATCGTAACCGCCGCATACATAGAGGTGATCACCTAGTGCCGTTGTACCGACAGCACTATGCATAACATGAAAAAATTCACAATCATCTGCTGGTGTAACTGCTTCATTGAATATAATTCAATAAGACTTTGAGAATTGCATGAAAGGAAAATATTTCCACTATAAATTAGCGCATATTTACCTGCGCTTACACTGCATGGGGCCAATTTTATTCCAAGTCCGCAAACAAGGATCATAAACTTCAACTGTCGAAAGCCTCTCCGTACCATTATAGCCTCCAAAGGCATACAGTTTATTTTTATGAACTGCAACACCAACTCGGCTTCTAAGCATGGTCATGGCTTCCGATGTCTGCCATCTACCTGCGATGTAAGAAAAAATGGTACAGTTTTTTAGAAATCATTTTACGATATTGCTCCGAATGATTCTGTTTCTTCTTTTTTCTAATTTCTGTATTTGCAAATGATATGCACATACCGACGAATGGATCGAACACTTCAACGGTGCTCAGCGAATCTCCAGACTTTGTTAGACCTCCCACAGCAAAAATGTGGCCCATTATGTAGTTACAGCATCTTGGACGGGATCTAAAACTTTGTAAGAGATGTCGTCTCTCTGGCATTAGGTGATAATCACGAGCTTCGTCTAGTAAGTCTCTAAAATTTATCAAACGGAAATTTAGTAATTATTATGGTTCAAAAACATATCATACATTAATCATGTTATTGGCAGATACCTGCATTGATGAGAACTTCTAATAAGATCTTCCTTGGCAATGTGATCAGCTAAGTATTGAGGTGTAAGCAGAGGCAATCGGACGGAAGCTAAAAGTTCAGGTAAATTTTTTGTTCTATTTTCTTTGTCGTGTCTGACCCACCGCATAACGGCTTCGAATACTTGTTCTTCAGAGACAACATGCAGTTCATCTCTGCAGACCAATTCTTTGAGTTCGGAGAATGGTTGGGCAAGAAATTCATCAGCTACAGATACTTCGTGAAAATATTGTTGTATATATTTGTCGGCTTCTTCAACAAGAGGTAGGCAACTCAATGTGTCAGCAAAGTGACGAATTCCAATCGCATTGTGTGGATGAAATCTAGAGAAAAATCAATTACAGTTTCAGGATTATTATATGAAATCTCTTAACATGGTTGGACCTGTTTATTGGATTCAATAATCACCGTTTTTTCAGAAAATCAGCACATGCATCTCTGACTTTGTGTAGATGAAGAAAAGATGCACCCATCATAAGACTTTGAACATTGCTATTAGTCAGAGTAATGCGGCCACTGTATGCAAAATTAATTGCTGCCTCTAAAGCTCTGAAATAATATTGAAAATGAAATAGTATAGAGCACCCCATTAAAATTTATACAAGTGTGTAAATATAATTTCAGTTCTGTTCCACATAGAATTATATATGAGATTTCGCTCTGAGATTTACATTCCTTGTTTGACGTTTCGTCACAAACAATAATAACAAGTAACGAAAAGAAACAAAGCTAGGTGCATTGCTTTGCCAAGCTATTGTGTATTTCAAAGGTAACGTCATTGGCAATATAGTAAAAACAAAAATAAGCTTCAAAAATAGAGTAACAAAACTTGCCAGCAACTGGCAAATACGAAAGTAGATAGCACGGAATATCAAATTAAGAATATTTTCATCCACAAAGAAATGAAAGTAAAGAACAAAGTAGAGAATTTGGCTCATTGCCAAATGTGAACCAAAGATTGTACCTTTGTAGCATTTAAGTGAACTTTGTTCAACTTACACAGCGTCAATCCCCTGTAGTGTTATGTCGTTTTGTTTACTTTCGATCATATTGTTCAAAAACATTGCATTAAAGTATGGTATCGTCGCAGCCAAGACTATCCTGTGAGCGCTGAAACTTTGATCATCGACCTGTAAAATTGGAGTAACACATTTTATGAAAATGTAAGCAAATTGTGTTCGAGGGTGTGATTGTGAGCTCATCAAGGGTGCTTCATCAGTGAAAAAATCGTATTTATATGTAAAAAATAAAAGGGATTGCTAAGACGACAAAAAAAATTTTCTACGACTAGGTATATAATACATTGTATTTATTGTTATCACGTCGTTAAATACTAGTTCATCGTCCTGCTCTGATTCGTCATTAGAAACTGTAAATATAAACACTCTTGCTTTGTTCCGACATGTCACAATATCTAGACGCATATTTACTCCATCTGTCAAAACAAAAACAAACGAGTGAAAGTGGGGTTAGACTTGTAGGCGTTCCACTGATTTACCTTAAGCGTGACATCGCAGAGTTTCCCCTGTCTCCGTATTTCTTCAAAGACTGGAAAACCTTGGGCGTAAAGGTCAACTTGCTCGAACACAATTTGCTTCTCGTTATCCACGGCCGCGATATCGAGGTTTTCGCATTTTTTCTGCTTAGTTTTCATCGCCTCCATGTTTACCCCGCGCGATCTATGCGACGCGCATCTCGGTATCGCGGTGCGCGTTGTGCCCGACGACGACGACGACGATGATGACGATGATGATGATACTGTTTCATTTCTGGTCCAGCCTTGGGTTCCTGGCAACGCTTGGATGATATTGTTTATACCTCGTCTGGCCAAAGAGGTTCTGTTTTCAACCGGCACCAAGACACCGGGTATTTCACGATCTAAATTTATTCTAGATGTACGAGACATTTTGCATCACTGGATTGTAATTCTGAATGTATGTGATGTATGTATACACCGAAAATATGACAAAAATTCGATCACGCCGTCAGGTACACCGTACAATTTTTATAACGTTCGTTTAAACTGTCGATTTAATTTTACAACGTCGATGGTTAGCCTCAAGCTTTTATTAGGGCGTTATTTCAATTGGAAAACTATCGATTTTATAATAATTATTTCACGGTTCAGAATATGTGAAGTCTTCTCTTCAATATTTGTCGTATAGCTGCAGCGCGATGTGCCTGGAGTATAAATTCTATTCAGCGCGAAGCGTAGTTCAACTTTATAGGCAGAGTCGTGATGTACGCGTATGTAGGAGCTCTGCTGTCTAACGATAAGTTTAAAACCGTGATAAACACGCTTTGTGTATATAAAAGTCATACACCTCGTACCAAGGTAGTTGCTTATGTCCTTCGCAACAAGCAGCCGTTAATGTTTATATTATTAAGTTCAATTGATTTTTAACAATTATACTGACTTACGAAATCGCGTACTTTGTGATTGTTTAATTATTTTATCTTTAACGAGAAACATTTAAAGTCACGCATCAATATATGTATGTATGTAATATGGTTAAGGTACTAAGTTTTAGATACACCAGTTTGATTTTTTTTTATCTCAATACGACATTGTACTTATACACAATACAGACTTGTAAGTAGATAATATTTTGACCGATTTAAACGTTGTCTACTCCAGACCAGTGATCGTCTGGAAATGAATCATCGAAAGGCAACGAACTCCTTTTAAACCGCCGTTCTTTCTTTGTGTCTAAACTTGGATTTGGATTTATACTTAAGCTTGCAAGACGACGGAATGCGTTGTATTTTAAATCGCGACTTGCGCCGTTACTACGAGCTTTCCATAATAAGAATAATAACATAAATAATGTAACGATTCATTTTCACACATGATTTTAATAGATCGATATAAATGATATGGTAAAAGGAAAAAATTATTTCTCTTGTTCGATTCGCAGACCCCTTTGTGTTTCGAAATAAAACTAACGGTCTAGTGTCTTACAGGCATGTATCAGTTGAAGGAGAAAAACACGAGTCAAGTTTAAGATGCAGGAGATTGCACAGTCTCATGCAAGATGAATCCGATCTTAACCTGTAATTAAAACCCGATACGCTATTTCACATAAAAATTATAAATAGCAATGCGCGTATCGCATTGCTACAATTCGAACGAATACCCACGCAAACAAGTTTTGAACGGTAGCGCAACACCCAGAATGCACTGGGCTAATTGCGAAAACGGACGTGACGTATGCGATGTCACTATTTGTACAAGCTGATTAACAATTGCGATTATTCCGATTGACATTGTTAAATAGGTGTTAAGTTTATGAGATTCTGATCCAGAGGCAATAAGAAAGGAGGTGAACCTGAAACGGATAAATAGCATCGCGAAAGAAAATCCTTCACAACGTCCGGGCGACATCCGTGAGTCAAGACTCTGGTAAGTTTTGCCAAGAGCTATTCAGACTGACGTCGGCGCAACCGAGCAGGTTAATTCACCTGCCTATCTACACCTGCATTTCAATCGTGATTTCTATATACATATATATATATGCCTACATGGCACACACGCTAAGCGCTAGTTAACTGCGGGTCATCGTTCATAGCGAGTGGAGTTGAGCCTTGATCACGAATATTTATCGTTGTGTATTTAATCACATGTGTGTTATATAAGGTTCAAAGTCTTCTTTCGCACAACAAGGTATACTTGAAAACTTTCACTTTTAGTTATCGAGTACAAGTCCCAAAGTTTGGGCGACAAAACTGTCTTTAGTGCTGTTAAAAGTAATTCTCAAATTATAATCTCAGGTATCAAGATGGTTCACAAGCCAAAAGTCTACGTAGTCGGAGTGGGAATGACCAAGTTTGAAAAACCGGGTAAACGGGATGACTTCGACTACCCAGACATGGCCAAGGAGGCAGTAACCAACGCCCTTAAGGATGCTAAGATTCCTCATAGGCAAATTAAGGCTGCCTGCGTTGGATATGTCTATGGTGACTCGACCTGCGGTCAACGAGCCCTTTACGAAGTTGGCATGACCGGTTTCCCAGTTTATAACGTCAACAACAACTGTTCGACAGGATCAACAGCTCTGCTGATGGGAAAACAAATCATAGAGACTGGGAACGCCGATTGTGTTTTGGCGTTGGGATTTGAGAAGATGGAGCGAGGTTCTTTGACCTCAAAATTCATGGACCGAACAAATCCAATGGATAAACACGTTGAGCTAATGGCAGATATAGCTGGTCTTGATGCTAGCCCGATAACAGCTCAGATGTTTGGAAACGCCGGTATTGAGCACATGAAAAAGTATGGAACAAAGCCTGAACATTTTGCCAAAATAGCTTACAAGAATCACCTGCACTCTACGAACAACCCTTATTCTCAATTTCAA
Organism: Neodiprion fabricii; assembly: GCF_021155785.1. NCBI lineage: Eukaryota > Metazoa > Arthropoda > Insecta > Hymenoptera > Diprionidae > Neodiprion > Neodiprion fabricii. Next base: position 26,076,951 of record NC_060244.1, on the reverse strand, counting down.
GAGAAATATAGCCTAGAACAAATAATGAAGTCCCCAACGGTTTTTGGCCCCTTAACAAAACTTCAGTGTTGTCCAACATCCGACGGTGCAGCCGCCGTTATTCTGGCAAATGAAGATTTTGTCAAGGCGAATAATTTAGAGGCCCAGGCAGTCGAAATTGTGGGTATGGAGATGTCTACGGACCTGCCATCAACGTTTTCTGAAAGAAGCTGCATCAAACTCATCGGTTACGACATGACTCAGAATGCAGCACAGAAATTGTTTACTAATACACCGTACAAACCATCGGACGTTGACGTTATTGAATTGCACGACTGTTTCTCGGCAAATGAATTAATCACATACGAAGCACTGGGTCTTTGCCCTCCTGGAAAAGCAGGAGAACTGATAGACTCTGGGAATAATACGTACGGTGGTAAATTCGTTATTAATCCGAGCGGAGGACTGATCTCGAAAGGTCATCCTCTTGGCGCTACTGGATTAGCTCAGTGTTCAGAACTTTGCTGGCAATTGAGGGGCGAAGCTGGTAAGCGACAGGTTAAAGGAGCGAAGCTTGCTCTCCAACATAATATTGGACTGGGTGGAGCAGTTGTCGTCGCTTTGTACAAACTTGGATTTCCTCGTGCTAAAAATTCGGTACAGCGAAATAACGTGGCTGCTATTGAGCCTGACAAATTCCAGGCTAACGTTTTGTTCAAAATTCTTGAAATAGCCATGCGTGAGGATACTGACAATTTAATCGACAGAGTACGTGGCATCTACGGGTTCAAAATTACCGACGGACCAAACGGAGAAGAGGGATTGTGGATCGTAAATGCGAAAACTGGAAAAGGAAGCGTGGAGTTTAACGGGAAAACAAAGCCCGATGTTACAATTACTATAAGTGATAAAGATATCGTAGACTTTATAACAGGAAAACTAAATCCGCAGAAAGCATTTTTCCAGGGTAAAGTAAAGATCAAAGGGAATATGGGCCTGGCTATGAAGCTACCTGACTTACAGAAGAGGGCGGCAAAGAAAATCGAGCTTATTAGATCAAAATTGTAATAAAGTCTATTGGTAATATTGCAGGGATACTCTAAAAAATGAAAGTCACATTCAAATTCGGAATTATCTTGGAGCAGTGATATTAGGTTCGACTAAAAGTTGAAATAAAATGAACAAATTTGTAGGCGTTCCAAAGGGATTTTGAATTCACACATGAACAGTGAAGTTTGCAAGTTTACATGAATTTTACTTATAATATATGTATATCATGTATTTGTTGGGAATTTCAGGATCAGTTTATACACTGGTAATATAATACCTATGGGATATGATAAGAATAATCGATAATTATAGTATATATTTTCCAGTTGTTACATGACAAAATATGACTAAATCAAAGATCAACGTATTTCGATATACTGGAATTTGAAGATCAAGCCTTGTTATAATTATATTATCAATTAATTATGTTGAACGAATAGAACTTTACCCTTGTTACTTGATTTTATCATAACGTTAGAGGTGTCATGGTTTCATGTCTGTCTTATTTACAACATTCATTCATTCCTAACAAAGGTATAGGTGCTATTTTCTATGAATTTGTATTTTTTATAATTATATACGTAAATAAATACAGATATATTTTTATAATATACATATACACGCATGTATACAGGTATAATGGGTTTTTGACCAATTTTCATTCAAAATCGAATGGATTGGTTCTGTAAATGAGTTGTTTCGAATAAACGGTTACTCGTAGATGTTAGCGTAGAAATCAATCGATCCAACGATATGCAGTTATACTTTCAAAAATTAATTTAGTAAGAAAAGTATTTCTAAAACTAAGAGAGAAATTTCCATTGCTAATTTATATTCATTATTCACGAATTCGTTGCCAAAATAATCCTGAATAATTTAGTGTCATCATACGTGTGATTTACATACTTGTGATCATCGGTATTCTTATCATTGCTGTGAAGTATTTTCGGCATGATGCAGTTAGGCTTTTGGCATAAATTTCTCGACAAAATTATTCTTTACGAGAATCATTTTACACCCTTTTGTTTCCTTTTCGACGTATAGCCTGACAGTATCGAAAGATCTAGTTGCCATTGAATTTGATTTTCGCGTGGTAAATAATCGCAAGTTAATCAATATTCCTGAGACCCATGAGACCTTGGCTACGCTTCAGCAAACTTCGAGTCATTCTTGATTTCATTTGAAATAATTCGCGTACATGTGCGTTATTATATCCTACGGTCAATTTGAATACAATGAACGTGTCGCGCTCAAACTTTGCGATGAAAATACGTAATCTTGAGCCGCGTTCACAGAGCGCAGCACCATCTGAAAAATTGTTTGTTCCAAAATGGCGACAGCGAGGTGGGGATTTTTGAGCCGTTCTTTCCAGCTAGAAGATTGCCTAACGGGTAATTGCACAATTTACACTATCGGCGGAAGGGGCGTGTTGTTATAAATGAAAAAAGTACTTTACCATTCACTTTAATTGAATTCCAGTAGATATTACCTTATATTTAATTTTTTTTCAAAACGCTTTATGGTCTGTATTATGTAGCGGTCGAGCACCGTGTGTACTAAACCGTTTATCCCATATATGCGCGTTTAATTAACTGTATACCGCATTCTTATCCCGGTTCTAAATGCAGTGCAGCAGAAAGGCTCGGCTGTTGAACGCGTTGTTCGGAAACCAGTTGTTTCACTCCAACCCCATTTGCTGCAAATAGAACACTTCGCGTTGCGCGTAGTCGTTCGTATGACATACCTGTGGATACTTTACGTCGCCCCACATCGTCTCAAATCACGGGCAGAAGCATTGGTCCCGGACGTGCCTAAAAATTTACTCAGCAGACGGGCGGCCCGCTTCATAGTTTTCGGTAAATTACACGCACAACGAGGTGCAGAAAGCATCGTCCAGATTGCCTGTCGTGCCATTTATTGTGATACATTCGGTTATGATGCAGAGGAAAAATGATACGACAGAGGCTTTTTATTGTATTATTATATAGGGCTCTCTTGAAGTAGTACTGTGTTTGTTTTTCTGCACCAGATGGCGTCTTCCAATGTGAATCAAATCTGCACCTCGGATATTCACGATGCATTTACCCACGCTGATTGCCTTGGCAGCATCTCGAAACCTGCGAGCTGTAAACCATTCTTGAAAAGTGCAGCAGCAGTTCAGTTTGCGCAGATACCTTATACATCACACTCAGCGATGCTGACCACTTGAGATGAATCTGAAGTGCGCAAGCTGCTCGGGTTGCAAAATCTTCGCGAGTGACTGAGAGGTGCCACTTGGCGTTTATTGATTACTTTAACTTCTTGTGTGGTGGAATGATATCATTGATGAACCGAAGTGTTCCATCAACTGGGTTACGCAGTTATATGATACAACTAATAACACACGAGTGTTATTTCACCCGGCGCTTGAGCGTCACTTCAGAATTTCTTTGCAAGGCGGTCGAAATTGATTTGCGAAATACGAGACGTTTTCGTATTGTTCCGACAAACTTGTCATCCAATTTATCGTACATTTTTTTTTTTCATTTTTCAGGTACAGTTGGAAATCGGTAATACAAAGATCTATAAAAAATATTGAACAAATCCTGATCGCTGCATATTTAACCTCTATTGCCAACTCGTGTCGCGGTGTGAAAACGCCGAAAATAACTGTAATCGTGTTATTTTTTTGTCGCGGTACTGAACTAGAAAAAAAAACCAAATATATAATAACTCAACTACCTACGTTCACCCTTTTGGTATCATATTTATCTGTATTGGATTCTAGATTACAGAAATGATCGATGAATCTTGTCCGATGAATTTATGACTCTGTGACTTTCTAAAATATCGAGATAAAGATCTAACACATGAACTAATTGCATGCCGCTGCACGCCCGCCCAGATCTATGTCTTGTCTTCCGAAAGGGCCAATGGCAGTATGCAAAGTTTCTGCGGTTTTTTTCTTTCTTGCGAAGCGTTTTCTGCCGTCCAATGTTATAATAAATATAAGAATCGCGTTGCTTTCTGTAGATTAATTTTCGACGGTTGAACTTGAGGTATTTTGGATATAAATGGGACACGAACACTGCAGCTAAAAAATTGTTGCAACCTTCCGAAGGAATTTCAATCGAGGACCTGCATGAATTCCGTATACGGGATGTGAGAGGATACAATAATAATGAGCGTCGACGAGGGGCGCGTCCGACCCCACGGATGACAATAAATTATGAAATAATTAAAGGGAGCAAAAAGAGAATCACGTCGGAAGCCGAATGTTGCCGCGGGTTAAAGGATGTGTTATAATGCGTTTATAAAGTGTAGAGCTGGAACGGCGAACCGGTTGTCCGTTCAACATTGATGGATGTCCGCCGACCCAGATAACACAGGGTTCCGGATCAACTCCACCTCGTCATTGTGACCCATACATCTCTCTCCACTGGATGTGTTTAATCGCTGCAAGAAACGGAGGCTCGCGAGTTTCGTGTACACGCCATCGTCGAGGACAGAATTGCTGCAGGCTCAGGATTACAGAATAAGACGGACGGACGAACAACTGGGCCGAAGCCTGATGAACTGAGCGATTGAACTGAAAACGGCGACACGGTCACTAGATCTTTACGAGGCCTCTGACACCTCCGTTATCCTATGTCTCTTATACGATTACCGGGTCGTCCGATTATTGTCGCAGTTCCACGATGCGTAAGAACGTCTTTGTGAGAGCAGGAATTATCATCGAATCAGAGTTACGAAACTTGTAATATTTGTAATTTTTGTAATATCGCGCAATATCGAGAACCCCAGAGAAGCCTGCGCACCGATGCAAGTGCATGGCAGGTGAGACCCAAAGTATCGTTCCGATTATCATCGACGCAACATTATACGTATATGTATACATCTGTACGGTTTATCCATGCACGTAATTGTAAGTGAAAGGTACTTGGTGCGGAATAAGTTTACATCAAATTACAATTTCGATATGGGCGGGATCGGTCGTCACGGTCATTTCTGTACAGAATTGCAAATTCTTATTATAACGCAAATCGAAATTCTCATTGAAACAAACAGTAATGGTCGAGGAATTTCGGTATCTACGTTTGCTTTTCAAAATTCTCATTGTAAACTGGAACTCGGATTCATTGTTCCTTTAAGTTTACTCCTAATGGATTACCACATTATCAGTAAGATTAATTATCGGTTCAAGATTCGATTTGTTTCGGTTTTAAAAACTCTTCAATTACCGGAGCTTTGAGTAGAGACAATCCGTGAGTCCTGTGATCCTTGAACCCGCGACTACACCTCACAGGTACACGTAATGGACCGGAGACGAGATCAGACTCGCATTACTTCCGCAGCAATTTATTAATCTTTTGCCAGAGTCATCGGGTATATAGAGGTACTCGAACTGCGAGAGGGTACCAATCATGTAACGCGATCCCTGTAATCATATCTCCGTCTTAATCCTACGTTAGAAACTGTGTACAAGTACTCTGCACTCTACCAGCAAACCAGAATGCTGCAACGAGCTCTTCCGTTGTCGAATTTTTAATTACGCGCCGAGTTTACGATACAGCGACTAGCGCGATCTCTTTGACCCGAAACCGTTACGCGCAGATGAAATCGTTGAGAAAATCTGAGTTCAATCTATTACGGATATCGCCTCCGCAAGCGTAGAGCGGTTATGGATATTACATAGAAATATCTATAATCAAAGAACCGCTGCTTTTCTCGCCATTGAGTCTGCAGCTGCGATTAAAACTGGAGCAATGAATTGCGAAACACTTGAAATACAATTTAACGACGCGATTTGCCAGCTCATCCAATTACACGCCAACTTATCGCCGTCGCAGACCGTGTTTGTAGTAAATTATCTGACAAACATGGTAGTTGGTGATAAACATAAATCGTCAATTGATCGCGTCAAAGTTGATTATATCGTTGTAGCCTCCAAAACTTACCCTTAACTAAACATTCCTCCTATCGCTAAATTATACATGCTATTGTGTGAATCGGTTGGTAACTTGCGTAAACAGTGACGCATTCGTAGTCTGGGTTTCGAACATAAGCTGGCTGACAATGTGCAAGCGCGGCAAGAAGGGCTGAGGGGTGCAGAGTACGACAATCATTCCAGAGTCGAAAAGGTTGCGTTCTTGTTTGAGCATTAGTTTAAATACACGAGGGGATCCGTGATTCAAAATACATATTAAAATTACTTGGAGTCTTTGGGCGTTTATTTGAACTTGAAAGCGAACTGCTGCCAAAGTATGTATCTATTTATAAAGTATACATTTTCACAAATCATTGCCTCCCTGAGAGTCGTGTATATCTTTAACACGGTCGTCTTACAGAAATCGGTGAATCAGCTGTTATTGTTACGTCGAGTGATAAATTTTTTGGTTGGCCGAAAACTGATACTTTCTACCAGATCATTTTATTTCGAGATAGTCGTACATTTATTGCCTTACTGTGTTCGTGAGCTGCGAGGATCTCTTTGGAAATTCAAAAATAGGAAATACAGGAATTACAAACAAAAGTCGAAATATCGATGCTTCGTTTTAAATCATTTCAAAATTGTTAATAATCTAGTAGATCACTCTACGATGAGTCATTTGAATCCGAAGATTATTTAGTACGAAGTCACTAATTTTAAAACAGATTTTTCTCGTTTTCGGGGTTCAATCATAATAAGTATCGGTACAATCACGAAGTGATAGTGGTAAAAATGAATATATTCAACGATGCGAACGTGAAGAAATATTTCAGTAAGTTTTTAGAAAATAATCTTCCGAATAGAATGACCCATCATAGAGTGCAATCGTGGGAATCTACTATGTTCATAACTGTTCGATGGCCATTTAAATAACGAAGCATGGATATCTAAGCTTTCGTTTATGACTTTCGTATTTTCTATGTTTCGATTTTTGAATAGCTCTTCTTCTTAGCAAATAGCTCGACTATCTCGCAATAAAAAGATCCTGAAATTGCAGTTTTTCTATACCGCTACTTCTTTTTTCTAATGATTGGTAGGTAAAGTGGGGGGGGTTAATGGAAGTCTAAATCCAGAATTTCGATCAGATGCTGCAGTATATTTTTTTTTGTAACCTTTGCATTTGCTACGGCTCTATAATCAAATAAAACTTCTTATCTATTTATCCATCTATCTAGCTTCAGCCGCGATCTGATTGAATTTATGAATCAAGTTAAAAAAATATCCATCGTAAGAGTTGAATTTCCTGCAGGTTTAGTTATGAGTATTTTTAGTCCAAAGTTGAAAATGGGCGAGTTATTTGACAAACACAAATTCCCCGATAAATTCAAAATGGCAGCCGAAGCTAATGCAGAATGAGCAATGACCCCCCCCCCCTTCCCTCCTGCCCCCCTTCACCAACGATTAGAAAAATAAAATAGCGGTATCGAAAAATTGCAATTTTAAATGTTAGATGCATTCCGACTGAACCAGGAGTGAGGGAAGGATAAAAATTCTTGGGTGTGACGTTCATTCTAAAAAGTAGAAACTTTATTTAATTTCAATTATACAATACGAGTGATTTATGACATAGGTATACCTAATGATAATAGTATTCACAACCATACAATTATTACTAAAGTTCCAGGATGTAAAATTCTTTACCTACATTGCCGGAACCTTTATAATTTTCGAGGTTAAGAAACCCCGCTTTACATTCAGGCACTAACATCCTAAAAATGACTCAAAAGTATTCTAAATACATGATAAAACAAATAAACAACAGGATTATAAGAGAATATATGGTCCGTTGAACCACGAATGAGAACCACTGTCCGGGAGTCGCGAAAACAAGTTCCACACATCGCCGCGGCGAAGAGCCGGGTTCATGGCGCTACCGTCGCTCGGCGGATGGCCGATCTGCCCCCCCCCCCCAGCCTTACGGTGGGCCGCCCACACGCTGCCGTTTCTTCAACTTTGTGGTTTGCGTTCGAGTTCAGTCGCGCTTGGGTCTCCCTGAGTTCACCATTTCTTTTAGCCAGGGACGAGTAACGGACGTCGAATCGGATCGGGTCGCGTCGCGTCTCCCCGAGATACCCAGAGTCAATTCGAGTCGAGCCAAGTCAAGGAAAGGAAAAGGATTGCCGAAGGAGACGGTGGCGGCCAGAAACAAGTGAAAACTATTTTCGAGTTCCTAACGCGGGATAAAAACAGTGGTACCTAACATAACAGTGGAGATCTAGAGTCTTATCACGTTCCGGACAAGGTCACGTGGTCTCGGCGATTTTCCTACCTTCGCCTCTCTATTCGTCTTTCGGATCGAGCTCTCTCACCTGTTTGGCACCGCATATCCTTCGCTCGAAAACAAGGGTGAGTTTTATGAAAGTGATATGTTAAAGACGAACGGCAATTTGTAGCCGCGGCACATTCATTGTCGTTTCTTTCTTCGTCACTTCACGTGCCGCTTGTTTCCCTCACAGCCGGTCATCGTTCGGCTTTGTTTTCTCTGCTCGAAAATCCAAACGCCGAAAGTGAACGGCGGTGCAGGCCGGGTGTCGGATATACATACCCATAAGTAAAAACCATACACAGATGTAAGGTAACCGTCATACGGACGAAACGCGATGGCGTTCGTTCCCTCGAAGGATTATTTCACGGCGGTGTTTTTTTTTTCTTTCTCGTGCTGCTTTTTCTCACTTCATTTGTTTTCATTTGCACGGATTGCCCGACTCGATTCATTCGAATTGCCGTTGTTGAACCGCGCGAAAAAACAGCAACACACTCGCTCATGAATGTGCCTGAGATATTGTGCCAAAGAGTAGAACTGGGATAATAAAATCTGTTATGACGTGACGATAATAACAACAATATTGCTGTTATTACAATAAACCACTGCACGTGCAGCCTTCTTCTTTTTTTTCTCCACTCTCTTTCGTAACATATTTCGTGCGGCCTGTTTCTTCATCGCGAGCAATGTTGTTTCTAAAATTTTTCTTCGGCTTATTAGTTTACCCTGCTTCTTCTCTTTTTCCATTTTTTTTTCACCACCTTCGTTTACAACGACAGTGATTTACGCTCTACGCGTTTCCCTTATCATCTTGTATATTGTATAGTTTTTCAGCCGACCAAAGTTTCCAGCCTAATCACGCTGCCTCGGAAACTTGGATTATCTATCCCATTGACGTTGGCAATGAATGATGCGTGATCGATCTTTTCGTTGAACGGGGGCTTGATTAATTTTTAGTTAACATACCTATTTCTTTTTTCCCTTGTTATCTCAAAGCGCGTGTTCAATGGATCATATTATTATTATTATTACGCCGGAAGTTCCGAACTGTCTGTACTGTGCGGTAATTACATACAGTTAAAGATAAAACTGCGGATTAACGTTATGAATATCAATTATATATGTTGAATTTAGCGATTTGTATAGGAAAATTCCTCTCTTCTCTCTCTTTTGACGACGACGAATCGCGCGTGCGGTTCTCCCAGTTTTCCGAATTTCCTTACCACGTCTGCATACCTATGCAGATAAGATAGACAGAGATCGGTAAGACCCTGATATGCGTATGTACGTACGTACAAACACACACGAGACCTGCATCGACATCACACACGCACTCTTCGTGACGCATTCCTGAACGACATCTGGTGCCTCTGAATCGACCCTTTTTTGGTTCACTCCATTCCTCCTCCACCATCTCTGTCTTGTCGTTGTTGCCGGCATACAGGAATACAAGTATTCTCGGATGATCGTTCGCTCACCGAAAGAACGGAAATTAGTCCCGTTTCGCAGGCTTAATACTGCTAATCGTAAAATCAAAGCGCGATTATAAACTCTTCTGTAAATCGTATCACGGATATTTCTGTTACAATGGAATTTGACTCATCAAGCTTGCATTAATACTTGTCATTCACATGATCCACAGCTTATCGAATCTGTCAGAGTCTAATCCTAAGAAATGTTTGTTGGTTTGTTTCTCAGATTGTCACGGTTCTTATTTCTCTCTATAATTTATTCTGCACTCCGAGTGTACAACACTTTAGAAAATTTTCATTGGTAATCAAACCCGGCGCGCACGATCAACTTGAACTCATCGTTGGGTGATGGTGATTAATCAACAAGGAAACTAACTTATGGTTGAGATATAGCGTGATGCAATATCTGCTGCCAATGTTGACGATGATGGCACGCCGTTCGACACTATTAAACACACACACGCACTTTCTTTATCTCTCTCTCTCTTTCTCTCTCTCGAATTGGCTGTAAAAATAAAAGAACTTCTCATTGGCGTCGTTCCGGCTCTTGGGAATCGTTCTTTAAGTGCTCTCAGCGGCTATGTAAACAGTGCTGCACAGGTGTAGGTACGTAAGAATGTGTGTGTGTGCGTGTGTGTGTTGAGATTCATCGCGATCGCATTGGCATTGAACATCACGCATGACGAGAGAGAGAGAGAAGAAAAAGAGTGGCGCAGAAGGAGGAAGAGGAGGAGGACGAACCTTGTCCCGTCGGAATTAACATTTAACAGCGTACGATTTCCCGTCCGATGGGAGTCAACTCCCTACCCTCACTCACTTCACTTCGTCTGCCGCCAATGCTTTATAATGGCGATAGCGATGGTGACCCACCATCACGCGGTGTAGTTACTGAAATACAGCAGAGGTGGATGCATACGTACGGTAGAGAGTGCAGAACCGGAAGCGCCACACCACCCGCACCGCAGAAAAGGAAACGTCAAACATTGTCATAATCTCAGATAACCGACTAGGCTTGTACAATGATGCATGTATCTATGTTTTCATTCTTTCCTCTCTCCACTCTTTTGCCTTCTCTGTAAAAATCTAATTACGATCCGCGGTGTTTGATTACCCAGATATGATATACATACTGTTGTATACCGTATTATAGATATGTACAGTGAAATGCATTGATGCCGTAACTTTACGGTTGGCCAAATCGTTTTTTCGGTCCGAAACAAGACACGGCTTCGATTTCCATACGAATTATGCGACAGTGGATCCAATTTTTTCGCGTCAACTGCATCGCCAGTTATTTTCATATAATTCGTACGGAATTGAACTCGTGATTTTTTTTTTTTTTCGAATCGAATCGAAAACAAGTTAGCCGGAACGTTAAGGCTTTTATGCTGTTTATTATCTAACTAATCATTTTTTTACTCCTCTATTTCGGACGTTGCTCACACCTCGATGTTGTGTAAAATTTAGCGGCATGTAGAAGCTTCAATGACCCAGCAGGTGTATATTCCATTTAGGATTAACTGTGTTAAGGATCATATTATTATACGATCCGTGAGGAGGAGCAATTAGCAACCTGTTTTGGTTCGACGTTCGGTTACGCCATTCGATGTGCATGCTGTATGTTGTGTATGTATACGTTACGTATACGCCAACCGAATAACAATCGTTTAATTGCGATATACAGGTTGTGCAGGCAGGCAGGCAGGCTTCCTTGTATACCTACAGTTTTTTTATCAATCTGCCCTAAGTAATCTGCCTGGACAGCATAAACGCGCTGGTAAATAATTGAAACTGAATTTCGATTCTCGTTCACAATTATAGATGTATGTATAGTGTAGAAGAAATACGTATTACAACCTTCGTCGTTGCAGTAATGATATATGAGATGAATCACCGAAATCTGAGCAGCAAGACAATTGGCTCTTGGCCCTTCATTGCTCCAGATATATATATATATATATATATATATTTTTTTATGTCTCGGTCATACAAGCCCTTGAAAACACGACGACCTTTCCTTGATCGCTTTCTAATTTTATTTTTTATTCTCTCTTTTGTAGGAGATTTTTTTTTTTTTGTTATCTTTATCGCTCAATTCGTATTCTCTTCTTGTTTCCCCCGTACCGAGGTATAAATCTTTTATAGTTTTTCGCTCCGGCGCCGTGACTCTTGATATTATTATATGTATCGTTATTATTACACGCACATGTATGACTACCCGGTGCATGCGCAACTTGACGCGTTGTTAACTAACGGCAAACTTGCATGATTAAACACGAGGAAGTAATTGAGTGTATAAATCCTATACGTATACATATGTATTATACAATTGTTCCAATTGTTCATTATGACGCGTAAAACCGCTTACGAACCTATTTAACTATAATTTAGTTACGTGCTAAGGTGCGTATGGTTTTTTTGGGTCTGACAATTGAATTTTCCGTCCTGCGTCCATGGTGTGGGTGTTTATCTGTTCCAACACGTTTGCACAGACGGCCATGGAGAACCGAACGCATTATCCTTCGCCCACGGAAGGCGTAAATAGACCACTCTTGCTCTCGTAAAACGTGCGGTGAAAGTGCCACGAGACTCTCGTGTGTGTGTGTGTGTGTAAGGTTTTATAGGCGTGTGTATAAAAGTGTTCGTGTCGGAGGAGGAGAGAGCGAGAAGCCTCTGTCTTACTTATCGTTGGACTGTCTGCAGCCACTCCGTGAGGATCACCGGAATAATCGACTAATTTCTTACGCGCAATGGGTGCCATGCATATACGTATATTCAATTCAATCGTGTATATTTTTATCGGTGGGGTGATAAGCGTACGTGTATGAGGAGGAAAAGGATGGCTGGGAAAAAGCAAAACCGCATCGCGTCAACTTAACGCGTTGTGTTAGATTTTGCGTACACATATATATATGTATTATAATAGGAGAATTATTTTATATATATTTAAATTAATTTTTATAGTTTTTATTAAGAAGTAGAAAAAGATATATGACATTTATACATTTTTTCTACCGGTATGGCTTGTTTGATTGATATTTTTTGTGTTACAAATCGATTCCGTTTACGTCGTTTCGAAATGTTGCGTTACAGATATGAACAAAAATAATATGAATTTTCTCTGATATTTGTATCTAATTTTTTTCTTATTATTATTCTCCTGCCGTGTGTAATACTTATTTGAAATATATAATAAATAAATGTATCGTGATAATCAAATCAAGGGGTCTAATTATTCGAAAGGTATCTTTTGATATTGCAAAGCTGATACATATGTTTTTTCCCATCGCTATTTTCGAATGCAGGTTGAACATGATATTGTTTCTAAATTTAGCATCGTCGTATAACTGGGAACAAGCATCGGTCGTATATGTATTATACCTGTGTAGGTATAATAGATGTGGAGCAAATGGTCGGGATAATATCGGGTTCTAAAATTACACGTACCTAATACCGTTGCAACGCGTATACTTTAAATCGTTTATACAAATGTATGTAATACATTCTATTCGAAAGGTCAAAGTGTACACGACGGAAATATGGATACACACAAGTGCGTAGGTGTAATAAACGAGGAGCTCATAAATCGAATATGTGTGTGTGTGTTATACTTATTTCAAGGTACAATTTGTCATTGATTCGAAAAAGCAGATATCAACATTATGCGTAAAAATGTATGTTATTACGCGTAGATAGTTCGTACCGTGTAAAAAAAAGTAGAGCACTTGTTTCGTTGAATTTTAACACTTAGTTTGCTATCGGCACCTCGTGCCGATAACCTCAAAGATGATGAAATAATTGTTACGTTATGCGTTGTATATTTTATACATGTTTAACCACACTCTTGTTGAATCAATTTATGAGTGCATCAAGTCACGTATAATGTGAAAGCTAAAAAAAAAAAACAAGCATAATCGAGAAAATTCAGTAAATATGTAAAGCAATTAACGTTAATGAACGAAGCAAATATACGTAATACGTCTAGTTTTAAAGTTCTATAGAGTCGTTGAGTTACCCGTGTAATTCGGTATCCGAGTGTGTGAAATTGAAATTTTAATTTTGCGGAATAAGACAAGACGCGAGCAATGACAAAGAAAAACATGACACCGTATCGAATTGTATCAATAGCGATTTCGTATTCAAATTATACGTGTCTGCTGATACAAAGTTTCTGATGTATTATTATTATTATTGTTGTTGTTGCTGTTGTTTTATTACTATAATAATAGTATTTCTGGAAGTGAAAGTGTGGCGGTATATTTTACGACGCATTGTTCTTCTCGCAAACCTTTCGATTTTGTTGTATAAAATATCGATTATCTATGCCGGATCGGCGGTGAAAACAAATGTATCCGGATAATGTTCTTCCTCGGAAAATCTAATTGTAAGGGGGAAGGATCGCAAGAATGGTAAAAAAAAAAAAAAAAAAAAAATCAAATTGTGATCTCGGCGTTTAGAAAGAGGAACGAACAGTCATTCTTCGGGCTGGCAATCACCTTATTTAATGGTGAAATAGTTGACGAAAAACACCGTTGTTTTTCTCCCACGCTTCATTCACGTCCGTTAGAAAGGCGACGAAGTCATTTTTATTCATCCGAAACGAAAATACGTATACATTTACCTGTATGTATTATTTATATACAATATATATATATATATATACATATACATATCGATGTATTCCTATTTCCTTGTAGAATTTTGTATTTGGAGCAGAATTTCTTTCGCCTGCATCACTTTGCTGCAAGTTATTACGTGTGACAGAGAGAGAGAGAGAGACAGAGAGAGAGAGAGATGGGATGCTGTGAAGCGGTCGATTGCTCTAGTTAACTGCTAACACCTATCTATAAATGTATAGAATGTACAGGTATAGGTATAGAAGTAAATGTCAACTTTGTAATAGAATTGTGTGGAGCTTAATCGCGCTCTACTTCAGATATATATATATCATATATATATATATGTATATCTACGTATGTATAATTCTGGCAACAAAAGTTTATATATAATTCTCTCGGTTTAGAAGTTTTGTGGTTTATGTGCGACATGATTAAATGATATATTTATGCTAGAATACTACGATAACTGAGTTATAACGCCGCCTGCAAGTGTCCACCTGCACCTCTTTAGGTGCTTATGTGTTATATTGAAAATATTGTTGGTGAAAAATTTTTAATGGAAAAATAAAATAGGAAAAACTACGTGCCTGTAGTGTGTGAATCGATTTAATTGTAAGGATAATTTGAGCAAAGCAATCAGCAGCAGAGAAATTAAGTACATTTTACGAGTAATTTTTAGATTTTAATCAAAGGTTACTCGAGTAGTTATTTTAATGTTGCTTGTTTGATTCGTAATTGAATTTTTATTAATCGTAATATTTGATTGACTTGAGACTACGTGTAACGATTATTAGTCCCAATTGCTTTTTTTCACCGTTTCGAGGAAAGAGTAAAAAAATAATAAGTACGTTGATATAAACAGCGTGTGAAACAATTAATTTCGGTATTTGTGATAAGAATTGTTCGTTTTATTGGAAATTATTAAAAATGAAGTAAAATTTTACTCGTTCATTCTTTATCGAAGACTTGCTACGTATGCAATAAATATAACACAAAGCTGGATAAAAATTCACAACTCTTTACGCACGGCAGTGTTTGAATTTTTATTCTTCTTTACTCGATATAAATTTTTTTGAAAATTGCATTGAATGAGTGAATAATCGTTGACGGATGGAAAACGTTAGTTTTGTGCATACTTGATACGACAAGTGTCGGATACGAATCAATGGAAACTTGTTCGATGTTTCATTTTCTATACATCGCTTTTCGCATCCGCCTTCCGTTTATACACAAATACTTACTTATTGTTAGCTCGCAATAATCGTGCCGCACAATTTTATTATCTAGGCCGGATTCCAGGTTCGCCTACCGTACGACCACTAGAAATATAACACGTCTGTCTTGTGTGGGTACTCGTATAATTTACCTGGGAATACGTCTGGGTTAACGAGTATGTAGGGATGTTATACCTGTTTGCAGTCTGCATGGAAGTAACATGGAAGTAAGTCAACTTCTCGAATACTGCAACTGTACATAATAATTTCTTGGCTCTCATGCACCGCAGAAATTGCAGAAATCTGTTGTTGCAGGCTAGTAAAACGTATGTTACGCTTTCGGTATTTTCTTTATCTTTATACACTTCCAATTGCGAATCTAGTTCATTATGGTTGAGAGGAGACGAAAAAAAACGAAGTATCGGTTAAACGAACAAACAAACAAGAAAGTCTCATTCAATTCGCGTTGCCGAATTTCTCTGCCAAGATCCTTTATATTATATCAGGTTGCGGTCAAAGGTCGAAAGTTCAACCGTGTCTCTCCACCTTGAGCTAACTAAACTTCACTCGGTGTCTAATTGCTCCTGGGCATATCAAACAGGCACGTAATTATGATTTACAAATTCGCGATACAAGTTTGATCCGTCTTTAAACTGCCAAGATCACGTAATAACGAAATCGCGAGTGCCTACTCTGTTCGATCAGAGGAATCCTGACGAGATGAATTTCGTGAAAGCGCCCGAATGTCCGAAACATTTTTTCCAAACGGTACAAACAATGTTGAAGAAAGCCGCGCAGGAATCGCTCGGCACGGAAAGTTATCGCGAGTTTTTCAACGGTCAATTTATTATATCTGCATGTATATGCTATATATCGAAGATTCAGATCAAACATCGGTGCGGTCGAATTCAGGCGGAATTGTTCCGTTATGCATTGTCTTCGTGAAGTATGTACGAGCAGCACAAGCGGCCTGACTCTGCGGAACGGATGGTCAAGATTGCAGGACGCGTTTTATCGCCGGCTTGGCTCGTTGTTGCGCTGTTGCAAGATTTTTTATACAGTATATGCATACGTATATACATATATATACATATATACAGTGCATTCTATCGATAGAGCCGCAACAGTACAAAAAAGGGGAGATTTTTCACTAATCGAAGGCCCTCCGCCGATTAATTACATTTGCGCGAGCGTCGCGCCAGGAAAAATTTGCAAACTCTGTCATTGGGTTCATGGCTTCTCGTGTACGCTTCAGATAACATTCATTTTATTTTAGCCTGGAAAAATACCTTGTGCGCGTCTGTATTTTTATTAACACGTCCGGTATTTTTTTTTTTTTATTATTTTTTTATTTTTTTCCCGCACAGTTATTCACGCAAACGTTTTGCACGAAAGATTGTGCGTTTAAAATGGGAATGAGATCCTTTATGCGGTTAACAGAAAACGACAGAACTATTGCAATTTTCCCGCGTCACGTAGACACGAGGCAGCCGAATACTTACTAAATTACTCGGTTCGTCGTTCCTTCCGATAGCGATAAAATCGGCAACGCTCTCTGCCCAGTCGATGCTCGATGATGAGAGAGAGGAGAGTCTCTCGCATGCCGGCCATCCGCTGTCTGCCTGACCAGAATCGAAAAGAACCGTTTTACGAATCTGAATAACGCTGCAAACTATACCTATATATGTGCGTACGTATATCAAGTCGACCCAGCCTCTTCTCTCTTTCTCTCTCTCTCTCTCACTTGTATTATACATACCCATTAATAGCGAGGTGAATTATTACTCAATAATAATAATAATAATAATAGTAATAACACTCTCCGTGGAAATTGAAATTTTAATTGTTATTGCCAGATCAATCGCGCTGTTGCAGATCAAAGGTTCAAAATCTGCACCACGATGAGAAGGTTAATGCCAGATTATACTACATTATATTTGTAGTTATGTATGTGTGTATAAGTATACGTATATACTCGGGGGTAAAGATTCTTACACATATACACAGGTATTTATATTCATATTTCTGTATACATGAATTCGTTGATACTTGGGTAGAATGTATTTGGAGCGGGGGGTAAACCGGGAAAAACTATTCATTTCATCGGGGTTATTTGTCGGTGTCATTGGTCATTATTTCCCCTACCCGTTGGCGAACTGCGCGGGTAGCATAGACGTGTTATTATTTCCGGTGGAAAGGTTTAACGCGCATGCGCGCGGTTTAGTATACGTCCTAGCGTGCGTTACACGCGTGTATATCATGGATATGTATATACAGACACGTGCCAGTTATATGAAATAATTTGTCCTACCGATTCGGTGTACGAACGTTGATTCGCTGTCGGATACAAAAGTAGTAGTATCCGAACCCAGTGCTTGAAATTGAATCCAAAATTATACTCTTTTTTTCACCGTGTGCTTGAATGGACGATGTAACAGTTTTTTTTTTCTTTTTTTTTTAAATTTTTTATCTGATAAGTTCAGCGTAATTGTAATACATGTGTTATTTTTCTTCGTTAGGCAAGCGTAGGTAGAGCTTCTTTTCCAAAGTCCGACAATCGAGCGAACGCTAATTGAGGCGAAAAAGAAAAAAGAGCCATCTTCCAATCGTATTAAAACATGTGTACGGTATCGATAGAAAAATTCTCTTTTTGAAACATATCTTCGTCGTACCTACAACTCTCGTTGTACAACACTGTTGCAACGGTCTCTTTATACGTATAGATATACGGATCCGAATGAGTATAAAAATGTTTTTCAAAGATGAGAATCCCTGGCCGAAAACGTGACTCCCCTTCTCATTCGGTGAGGTACATTATGTACCATGGGTATGGTTATAGGATGAGGATGAGGCGCAGGCGTTTGCCGGTATAGCCGCACCGATACCAGGATAACCGGGATCACCCTGGCTTATATTTATATATATATATATATTTATATATATATGCATACATATGTAATAAATACGTGCATTCCACACCACGGCATACCTACACCGCTTTACGAGGTCTCGCAGCCACACTCGCTTGTATATCTGTATAGGTATACGCTTCTTCTTTTCTTGGTGTTACTACGGAGGGACCGACCAACTCCATCCGTCGGACGTGTTCCTCCTTGGCTCGGTCTAACGTCGTAAACACACGACCGTTTCGTTTCCTCTTCTCGTCACGTTGTAACACATCGAGTGGTTTACCGAGGAGAGATTCTGGTGTGTAAGGCAGGAGGTTGCAGTTTTTAAACGAGGTCGAAGTTGATCGCGTTGAATTGTAACGAAGAAACATCGAGGGGGCGGGGGCACTATTTTTTTTATTTTCACAAACACGAGTTCGAGGGAACTTGGATTTGACAATACGAGTACGTTTTGTCTTGTTTACCGTTTACCGATTGTCAGATAATTTGAAAATTACGAAACGACTGTTTTTCTTAAGCGTCGTGAATCGTTGCGATAACGTCGATAACTTCAACGTGATGTTTTTAAACGGAGTTCAATTTAATTAAAGATCAGGGAAAACAATTTTATTGTGCAATGTTTGGAACGCACTTTCGAGGAGTTCGATTTTCATAATATCAACATGTTTATACTGTGTTATGTTTTTTCCTAACTGAAATTTCGGACAATCGTGAGAATGCGATGTAACGAGTTTTTCTAAACATGCATCGTTATATTAACCTTTATTACTAGCGTCAAACTTATGAATAATCTAAAGTCCCTGTAGCTCTTTAACCGCATAATTGTCGTTACATATGTTTTTCTTTCTACTTGGAAAAACTTATTGATACGGGATGCGAGAAACGAGATAGATATTTTTTGTTATAATGGAAATTTGACAGATTCGCAATTACATTCATTCTTCGAACATAAAGTGATCGATTCTTTTCGGTTTCCGAATGAAATTTAACCTCAGGTCTGAACACTGGTTTTTTTTAGGGTACAGTACAGTTTTCTGAATATCAATTTTCACAAACAATACTTTGAAATTTTTGTGTCTGCCAACTTTTGGATAGCGTAGTGTCGACAATTCGAGATAGAGACCTCAACCTTTTCTAATTCGTTGAAAGCCTGGAACACTTTCAAAAAAATTATTTACCAGACAAAGAGTGTGAAAAACAAGTTCTCACACGTAGGGTTGTAAGCCATGCTTTCAGTATAAAACGCCATAGCTTAGAAGACAAAGAAGAAGGACACTCGGTAGAACTGACACGTGCTTCCCGCAATGCATCGCGGATTTGATTTAACCGGTATTCCATACCCTGTCATCTTCTAGAGTCATTCATTCCACGTCGTCTTAGGTGGTAAATAACGTGGGGGGGGGGGGGGGGGATAAATAAAAAAAAAAAAAAAAAAAAAAAAAAAAACGAACAAACGCTTGACGCCGAGAGAAGGAGAACGGTTTTTGAGGTGAGCCACAATTAAACTGATCCTTAAGACCGATAGTAATTTCTTCGCATCCGTTATACAAACGAGATATCACAGTCGACCATTATTAATTCATGGAACAAAATTACTCACTGCATCGCTTGCGAACATTTATTATACGTATATATATACGTATATATATATATATATATATATATATTACGTTTACTTTTTTGCGTTAGCAGCACATCGTGTTTTCTTGATTTTTAATTCTCAAGTCAAACAACAATGAGAAAAAATTGAGTAAAACAGGTATCGTTAAAAAAATTGTTTGAATATTGTTGGAATTAGGAAAAACGAGGTAGGCGTAACCATTTTGCGCTATTGTCGATTCTTTTTTGATAATTGCAACGCAAAATCAGTTTCTTCGGTATACTCTACGTTTTTAGTTGAACAAGGCTTTAACGTCAATTTATTATTGCACGGGCATTAAATTTTCGCAACAGTTGCAAGAAAATATAGCAACAGCGATCGTAACGAGAAAGAATAGTAACGGATACCAGACTTTTTGGTAACAGCTAGAAAACTAATTTTCATTTTCTACCTAGAACTACATTTTTCGATTGTGGTGAAAAATGGAAATACTTGAGGACTGAGCGGCAACTGGAACAAAAAATTTCAACCAATATGTATGTAGCTGTAAATATTGGCATTTCTTTTACTTTCCCCCCACTTCATCTATAATGATTCTATGGCATGATGCGATAGATACGTTATTTTACGACGTCGTGTGGTGCGAGTTTATACCGTCGTCGATAAACCGGAAGTCTCGAAATCTGGCACGGTCTGGTTTAAGTCTCGGGATATTTAAGCGTAGCTACGTTGCCTATTAATTTATTATAGCTTAGCGTGAGTTTTTGAGGTTAATCAAGTAGCTTTTTTATCCACGTTATTTACCACGTTGTTCTTTATTTAATATCATTATTTTACTGTGAATATTGACGTGAAAAACTTGAGGAGCTGCAATCCTTTATCTTTTGCCGTACACGTTTATTATTTGTCGTTATTTTCCTTTCATCTTTTTTACTCTTAAATCTTGCTTGCGTACGGATTTGGGTTCATTCGTTTATGTTTGCCGGTACGCGGCACAGCAGCTTCAAGCTTATCTTATTATTTCTCCCCGTGAAAAGCGTATACATATATTTTGTGCCTGTATACATCTGCTTATCTTAATTAATCTTCGTCGGCATGTGTTGCGTTTCCCTGTTGTATTTTCTCTTGGTAAAATTTTTTCTTCATCACAGAAGCTTATGCTCGTCGGTTCATAATACAAAACGATTTTGTTCGATCATTTTTTTGATTCTTTTTCTTTCTTTCTTTCTTGTTTGCAAAGCCTGCTTATTATCGGCAGGAAAAAGATGTAATACGGTAATTTTTTGCACTGACAGAATTTTTGTCCAACTGACAATTAGATTATGTAAATATAGGGGATTTTACTAAACCGTGATTCTATTAGTACATGCGATTATGAACTAATCGTCGTGAAATTTTTTCATGGAAATAACAATCGAATGAGGTTAAATATTTTGAAGAAAAATAGAAATCGTGTTTGAAGCACGGCTTCTTCCAACACATATCTACCCAATTTACATTCCCACCTAATCATATGTATGTATGTATATGAATTCCTAGTATACGTCATTTCCGGTCCGTACGATTGCATATAATAGCCGCGTTAAAATCGGTCTCCCGCAGTATTTGACAAATCGCGCCTGTCGTATGTAGGCGAAAATCTTCTTTTTTTCCCTTTCTTTCGACAAGACAAGACGCTTGTAAAAAGACGGTGACGACGCTCTTGATTTTAATTATCGAAAGCAATCAATATATATGTATAATTTTTTACTCTAACCAACGAACGCGATACTTTACGTTTTTACATTTTTTTTTTTCTTGTAATTTGTCGAACATAACGTTCACGATCGGTCACTTTCGCATATACGAATAGCATGCGATACTTGTATATGTATATATGTATACTGCTTGCTATATGACACGTGTATTAATCAAGGACAAATTTTATCTATATATATATATTGTGTATATGTGTGTGTGTGTGTACGGTCGTTAAGTACCTGCAACCTATTTTCATGTAGGCAACTGTTAATGGTTTTATTTAAATCGGTTATATCCGTCCGATGCAGGTTATGTATATACGATATACATGCATACCTATAAACACAATATATATATTGTATATTACTGCGGCAACAACCGGATGTCGTCACATGGTTATACATATTTTTATGTACTGACCGACCGTTCTATTATTTAGATGAAAAAAAAGTACTGTAATTGACAATGCTGGCGTACAATGTAATTATTGTTGTATCGCGTTATGTTACATACATATATATATATATATATATATATATATCTGACGGTGGGTTTTTACTCTCCATAACTTTCCTCTATGTGCAGAATTAATCTTCAGTTTAGAATATAATTCAACACCATTTTTTCTTCCCTTAATTATGTACGAAATTTAAATAATTATTCATTTTATCTATATACGCCTATTTCTCTCTTATTTTATATCTCCACACGTGTCATTAATTTGTATGTGATTTTAAGGAAATTCCGTGCCAGAATTGATATTAAATTTGTCACAACGGTTAACGATGCAGATGGTTTGAGGAAATTTGTTTTTGTTTCTTTTCTTTTTTTTTCGAGTCTATGCAAATTCCTCTCCGCTTTCTCATATACCTATATATATATATATATATATATATATATATTATATTGAAATAAAAAATAAAAATTACACAACGAAGGAACAAGAAAGAGAAAAATTGACTGATTGAGAGATAAGGCTGAAAGCAAAAATATACTCGCGTTTAAAATTTACTCGAGCTTTAGTTTCCTGCAGTCATTTTGTAATAATAATGCAGCATTGCCGCTCCGGTCTGAGGTGCAAGAATAACTTCTCGGTCTGGTGCGTACATTATGTATACATACATCGTACACGTGATATTTACGCGACCGTTGAAATCTGATTCGTGTTTAATTCGCCGATTTAAGTCAGAGATTCGATCACTCGATCAAGTTGTCAATTTCTTTTCCATACCTTTTCCTTCTTCATGCGCAAAGATTTTTACAAATTTTGCGTATGCGTAATATGTCAAGTGAAATATATTTGGCGTGTTATAGATACATATTTTCTGCAAGCTCAGTTGCAGGTGGATTTTTATAACACCGCTAGTCTTGTCGGCACGATTAATTTATGCAAGTTGTACCATAATCCAAAAATTTACTACTATTTTCGCTCGCACGATATAAATGTAGAGAAATTTACCGGCATGCCTAAAAACCGTGTATGTGTGAGTATCGGCGATGACTCACGACTCACGGCTCGAGCCCCACGAATGATTTTCTTCGTAGCAACCACCGGCGTTTTGGGGGCTGCTAGGCGATAAAGCTGAGAGAAAGAGGAGAGGAGAGGAAAGGAGAGAAGAAAAGCAAAGCTGAGTGGGGTAAAGCTTTGGGGTGCACGGTATGCAAGGGTGACGGTAAAAGCCGTGCTGGCTGCAATTTCAACTCGAGATTCGTGGTGTATAAATCGACGCGAGTTTGCACGCTCGGAATCAGAATCGGACCGAAGTTGGTAACGTTGACGTAACGAGAGGTCGGAATTAAAAATCAACGTTGTTGGACAATTTAAAAACGACTTTCGAATAATTGATTTTTTAAAATTAACACACATTTTGTTTACAGTGGTTCACCAAAGCTCTCGGACATTTCTAAACATACGAAGTAGCGATTTTTCTTAAACATTCATCGTTGCAGTAACGCTGATAACTTCATTTTCATCACTCATAGCTCTTCGTCGAGTCACATTATGTATACGTGAATGTTGTACGGAGATTTCTTTAACGATAACTCGATTGTGAAGAAAAAAAATTTCACCCCAGACATATCAAATATTTCCTTTCGATTTGTCGGATATATATACAAGATAAAAAGGTTTCGGTTCTTCTTATTGTTGGAATAAAAAAAAAACAAAAAAAAATCCTAAGGTAAGGAAAAATTCAATTCGACTGTCGGTGCATCGATAAAAATTAAATTATATTGTAGGATGTTTATTTTTTTTCACCTACGTGTAGTACGTTATACGCGGATATTATAAATATTGTAGAATAGAAAGACTTTCTCCAGAAGACGCGACGCGTGTTAAACTGCACACAGATCTCCTTTTCCTTTTACTTCGGCAGCTTGCTGCTGCTGCTGCTGCTGTTGCTGCGTCGTCGCCTTATTTTCGTACTTTAGTGATCGGGGGGGCCTTTGATGCGTCATACCATTGGTCTGGAATTCGAAAGACTAAAGTCCCGCAACGATTTTTGCACGTAAATTTACTAGCGGTTTTCGTATTTTTTTCTTTTTTTTTCGAATCGATGCAAATGAAATAAAAATTTCGTAAATTTCATTATGTAGTCTTAATAGCGAAATAGTTTTTCGATCATTTATAGATTTATTGATAATATTTATTCAATTTCAGATGAAAAGATTTCATTTATCATTCACTTGTTATGTGAAATTCGTAATTAGTGAATAAGAATGGATAATAATTGATAATTTAATCGTATAAATTGATACCGTATTGCGCAGTTTACGGAAGTAAGAAAATGAAAAACGATTGTGCGAAAAATAATCAAGTCCGTCGACTAATCGATTTTGAAAAATGATCGTTTATACTCGATTAGGCGGAAAAAAATAATGAACTGTTTTGGTCGTTCTTAAATTATTGTTACACCGTTTGAAAATCGGCACAACAATAAAATATTTACTCTAGATCCACAATAAGAAGAAAAAACAAACAGGTTCACTTCCCATTTTATTTCCTCTGAGCGCAATAATATTCACTACATACGAGTATACGACTAATAGCTTCCGAAACAACCGTTTTTAATTATTTATTCAATTTTCTTTTTCATAACGTACATTTCAACTATACCTAAATAGCATCGTACAAATCCGGTTTTGCTTTGCGAGCTGGCCTCCCTGTAAGTTTATAATTTCATTCCTGTCGATAAATCAAATAAAGGGCTAGGCGAGTGAAACGTATCTATATAGCAGGCGGGCCATTCGATCGTTAATTGGCTGAATTTGTAGCAAAAGACTAGTTTCTCTATAACGTGTGTTTGTCATTTTCACGTGCCTAAATTATGAATTTATTCGTGTGTCGTCCTAATTATGATCCGATGCGATTTCTGTTCATCTTCCGTCATTTTGTGACGAAATTATAACCGATTCGACCTCGACATAATTATTTCGGTAAGAAGATTAAAACAAAAAGTAGAAAGAGTTGATCACTTTTCCTTTGCGTCTAGAGTATTCGTGTTTTGTAATAGTTCTTCGATGAAAGAAAGAAAAAAAAATTACTTCATCATAATTATACACGCGTGATACTTTTCTTTCTTGCAATTTTCAAACAATAATCATAACATTATACATCCAATTTTACAGTTAACTTTTATAATAGCGCTCAACGAATGAATTTCTGTTATTTTACATCCAGAGGTACAAAGATGCCCTATTATGTACGCCTCCTGGACGTAAAAATTGACGGTACCTGCTTGTTCAGATGGGATAATGATTTAAAACTTGTGCAATTCACCTCATTTTGCTATATATATATATATATAACAAATACCTATATTATAAAACCATGTGTGTAACGGTTCTTCCGAAAGTCGGTCTGTGTTACAAGTATAACACAAAAAATCATCCATAAACTGCGTGTCTAGCTACAGTGTATGAAATAGGGTAAAACGTACGATGTTATTTATGTACGTACGTTCAACAAGTTAGAGAAACGAATATTCGTAGCGAATAAATAGGTACATATGTATATATGTATGTATGACGTACCTGTCTATACCACTTGATGTTTTTGTGCCAGATTTTACTTGATTGCATCTTCTACTTTTTCTTATTATTATTCTATTCTTGCAACTGGTTAGAAAGTTTGTATTATTGTATATTCATACATGATATGAACGATGTTATACATGCAGTGGTGTCACTTCGTTGAGCCATATATAGTAAAAAAAAAAAAAACTATCGATTATTTCGTATCTTATTGGCGTATAGATTAATAAAATATAAGTCAAGGTCGATACATTCCTTGCCAAAAACTTGGGATAAAACTGATTGTGAGATGGGATCTAGAGTGAATATTTTATTGTTGTGCCGATTTTCGAACGGTGCAACGATAATTTAAGAATTACCAAAAATAATCGATTATTTTTCCTCACTATTTGTTTTTGTTTTCCTACTCCCATGATCTTCGTCATACAATATCAAGTTATATTGAAAAATATTTTGAATGAAACTACAAATTACCAAACAAACTTTTCCGCTCTTAAGACTGTATACTGAAATTCACGAAATTTTCGTTTCATACGAAAACAGTTCTACAGTAATGGAAGTTAGAACCCAAAATTCACCGCATTCGTGCAGTTGTAGAAGCCAGGTATATAACCTACACCCAGGTGTATATATATAAGAGAATTTACACAAGAAGTAGGTAAAGGTTTTACGTATATCCGGACCAGGATCAGGTTTTCCCGGACGTTGGTGGTTTATTTGTGTATACGGGGAGTGTGCGCGATGCACACAGAACAGAGGTACATGTTTGGTGTTCGGTCTGGATGGTTGTGGGCCTTGGGAACATAAACCGGCATTGTCTTACATTTTTAATCTTTTTTCTCCCTCTTTATTCTTCATTTTTATTTTTATTTTATTTTATTTTATTTTTTTTTGCATTATTGCAATAGAACAAGTCCCCTGTGGCGGGGAATTATTACCCGTATACTTACGTCGTTACACACATGTTTGTGCACGAGTTTGGAGAACTTGAAATCTATCGGCTTATGGCGCATGATCGATTTGAATACCGATTCGTGCTTCCTCGTTTACTTCGATTTATCCCATTGACGATTATTCAAATCTGGCGATTCGTATACTTTGTTATTTACACTTAATTGTTGCACGGATATTGATTGGAATGATAAGATTGTAAGGGTATATGTCCGGTGCAGCGGGGATATTAAAAAACAATTGAAATATTGCGAAAAAAGAAATTACCTTTTACGTCTGGTTTGATAATTAGGTACTATATCATTAACCGGAAACCAGAGGAATTGAGTTACCAAGAGTTGTGAAAAAAAAAAACGTACAACAGGTAAAATTATTATGTATGGAGTCTAAAGGGTGCAGAAATTTAACATCGTTCATCGATGTCGTGTTCCGTGGATCGAATTGCTTTTTTCGAGGCAAATATTTCAAATAAAAATAAAAATAACGTTAACGCGAGGAAACTACGCTTTGTGCAGCGCAGACTGCGTTCAACGACTGTGCGAACTTGAATTCCAACCCAGTAGGGGCTCTGCATTTTTTCTTACCTATTTTCCGCGCAACTTCCACATCGCGTAGGTGATAGTACAGGAATCCGAGCCTCACGCTTTTGCGAATAAAGACATTTTTTTAATCATACACCTATGGTACCAACATAAATGTACGTACGTTACGTTGTACATACATACGCTACGTAAAAGTCAGCGCGAGACGATCCGCAGCTTTTACTCGTACCCCCGGGTGTATAAAAAATCTCTTTCTGTCTCCTGGCACGCTCGAGATGTAAAATGAAAAAAAACAAAAATAAACATGAAATAAAAAAAATGAAAAAATTCGGAGCGGGTAGCTAAGTGCGGACTTTTTTTTTTTATTTTCACTTGTACAGTAGCGGCCATCTTGCCAAGTTTTACCTATATATGTATATATATGTATATACATAGTCGCAGGCATGCGATGTGATGTGGATAAAAGAGTACAGAGTTGTGTGTTTGTTTCTATATATGATACACGCTTCTGCACGGAGTTGCGGGTCATGTCGTTTGACGTTTAATCCGATTACAGGTAACGAGGACTGTGCTGCCTCTTCTATTTCCATGACGATTACCCGCCTCTCGTATCGATATATGTATAACATAATGTATTCAATCGAACCGCAGATAATGACAACTAATACATAGACGTTATATCGATATGCAATTTCTATATACATAAAGGAATCGTAGAATCGTCAGCTCTAAGTATACATACCTATGATTATATATTTTCAGTTCGCGAAATTGTCGTCCCGGGTGTTTGCTGTTCTTTTTTTTTTTTTTTGCGCTTCGCATGTTGTTAAAATTTTGTAATTTATTTATACTTCGTTGAGGTTATTGTTCGTTGGTAGAATCGGTGCTGTGGATTCAGCACACCTTACAATTATAGAGCTTGTATAACTATGCAGTATACGTACAGCTGCGGGAATAGTTGAAAAAATTGTCGAGAGAAGAAATGTTGAAATTTTGTATCACGTAATGAAAAAAGCTTTTGGGATTTTCGAATATCGTATTTTTTTGTTTATCCTCTCCTTTGAAAGTAATTCACAATAATTTTTTTTTTTTTGTTCTTCGTCAGTCACTTTATCAAACATATACATCCGTATTGTGTCCGTGACGCGTATGGGCGTCCTAGACATAATATAACGTCGACGCACTAACGAGCAACGCCGCGATATAATGAATATGATGTACATACATGGTATGTACGCTCATTCATTAATGTAACGAGCGGCGACGAACGTAGGCATATACTTGTGTAGATATACAATGATATGTACATGTACACTGTCGAATATGTACTTCCTCATTCTTGCAAGTTCAATTTTAAAGATATAGAATGGATAACGGGACGGAAAGATTTTTTTAAATGTTTTTCCACTCCCACGTTATTAAACAATTGTACAATGTAATACGAGGTGTTATAAATAATTCAATGAATTTAAATTCTATTCCATACGGATGACGATTCATACATTTTGTGCGATAAGAAAATTGAATTTGAAAACGAACAGATTATACATACATACAATTCGTACGTACACTAGCAGTAATTGTAATATGCGAACATAAGAATGTTTCGAAGTTTCTTTGAAGGTGGAATTCATTTTATCTTCTTCACAATGTACCGTATAATTAAACGCGCGTTATATATTTCTTGTTGCAGAGATTCGAATCCCGCGAAGCGTAATCCTCGTCGTCTTCGTCCTGGTCAACCTATCGTCGTGATAATCGTTATAATCGCGATGGCAGGTGCGGGGGAAGTTTGGGTCCAGTGGTTCACGTGTTGCCTCACGCAGCAGGGACCGGGGGCCCGGAGCAAGAGACAAAGGCCCCACCAGCAGCAGAGGCTAAGGATAGACCGAAGCATGATCGGGGCACCGACGAACTTTCAACACACCGGGCACATCGGCAGCGGTGATCTCGATATGGCGAACGCTCATTTGTCCGCCATTCAGACGCAGATGCAGGGCAAGGGAGGCTACGAGGCCTCCTTTGGCGTTAAGGTGCGTCGTGATTACGCGACCTAATCCAAATAATCTACACATAATTGTAGAAACGATCCGCCCTACGTGTACTATACGTACCTGTACACCGAGAGAAATTTTTTCTTCCGCTTACCGCTCGGTCCCCTTAACTATTTTCATTTTTTAGATTCTACGTCGATGTATCGGATTTTGGCTTGTTTCTTGCTCGGGGTGCTGCGGAAAAAAATTACTTGCCCTTTTCCACCATGGTATTGAATAAACAGTTTCTTTAGGGCGAATGAGAGATTTTTTTTTTCACTCTTTTACGTTCTTCTAAATTAATGAAGAATCGTGAATAAAAAGTTTTTCTACTGCGAGCATCAATCGTAATTCGTCACTTCACGTCACAAAGAAGACCCGCACTTGTAATATTGAGCCTCCGGTTGATGTGAGAAGTGTGTCTCACGACTTTTTCATGATTAATTCAATCTCATAAAGTAGTTTATAATTTAATGCGAACTTTTAATACGTGAGAATAAGATTTCCGGTTGATATATCGTTGTGTTGTGGATCGTGATCTTTGCGTTGAACACAAATGTCGGGAAAGAAATAATAATTGAAGTAACTACTATAACGTGTTTCTTCGCAAATTTAAAAAAAAAAAAAGAAAGAAAGAAATGTAAGAAGAAGTGAAAAATCAAACGCGCGCAATCTTCCACGTAACGTATAACGCTCGCCTTTTTACAGAATCTTTCTTTTGACCTGAACAAACTTTTCAGAGAGCGCCTCGGTGGAAAGTCTTAAATTATTTTTCTCTGAAAGTGTTATTTCGCACGAGGAAATTGTTGGTAATCGTCATCTTGCACTTATCGTTGGGGGGAAAGGATTCTGTAGGAACTGACTGTATGAACGGTTTTTTACGTTCACATATACACGGTAGATATGTTATAGCTATGGGTCACGATTCGATTAACAAGCAGACAGCGGTGGACAGTCTTACGGGTATTTATTTTTGGATCACCGATGTGTGACTCACTCGGTTTACTCGTTCAATTTTTGCAACTAATGCGCGATGCTCGCCCCCCTTCATCTTTTCCTTTCTATTTTTCCTCTATAATTTCGTTATATTCTGAAACGTGAAAGAACTCTCTTTGTCAGCGATGACTGTATTTATACGCTCAGACATTATTGTGATCTGAATTATTTTTATCGTACAAACTTTTGAATACGGGTGCATTTTACTTATTCTTTTTTTTTTCATATAAAATTTTATTCAGAATAATGACTTTGATAGATTTTCATTATCGTTAATTGATTGATTGTTGAAACTAAATGTTGAAAAGCACGAACGTTTACCGGAATCGCGTTACAGATACGCATAAACGCGTATACCGAGAAACATGAGCAATTCAGCCGTCGTGCGGTAATTAGTATACATTATAGGACGTATAATTACAACGATATGCCGTGGCGAGTATGTTTAACAGCCGAAACCATGTAAGTTTGAAAGTATGCAGTGGCAGTATCATACAGCGTTTACAAGAATATAAAACTAACCAACGAAGACGTGCGGTATGTAAGCAGAGTCATAATGTATTAATAGAGAGAGAGAAAATAAGAGAGAGAGAGAGAGAGAGAGAGAGAGTTGGAGTTAAAAAACATCGAGTCATCGCTGCGATTATTTCGTTATATTATACTGTACGGTAAAAAGTGTTGTATCGCAATTTAAAAACTTCAATCACTCTAATTAGCGTTTAACGATTATCGTTGCAGGTACGTACATTTATTGTATAATGTGCAAGAATCAACATTTCGTCATTGCGAAATCTTGCGTGAATAATTTCATACGTCGCGATGGTGAAAATTAATTACAAACAATTTCGAAATTTACCGCATCGATTTTACGTAACGACATTTAGATTATTATTATAGAAACTGAAAAAAAAATAAATAAAAATTATTACACGAATTATATGAATCGGGTATACCTATTTGGAGAAAAAATACAATCGTATATTCTTTTGCTGATATAATATAATTGAAGGGAAAAAATTGTTTTGAAATTACTTTTTAAACGCACGGCCTTAATCAATTTGTTTGATAAAACTGCGCGTCGCTGATCGTTGCATAAATGATGTGTGCCATAAATTAGACCATTGAAGGTTGACCCGATTCATCATGAGAATAAAGTTGCCTGGCCGAAAGGTCAAGCGAAGACTTGACGCAAATATAATCTTGAAGTAAACTAGAACAAATTCCATACCGCACGTGAGGTCGGCGTATCTAGAGCTATTATATTCCTCATAGTTGACGCGAACATTGTTTCACTTGATCTTCGCCCTTCAAAGTCGTCACAAAAATACTATCCGAGATTTTACGTCCCTGGGTATAATATAATATAGCAATAAAAATACCGCTACGATGTGCAATTTTCAATTTTGTCCAAAAAAAAATTTTACGACTTCGTTCTATGCAATAGTTGGGAAATTTTTTTTTTATTCAGAAAGGTATATTACAAGATGAATGTTTAAATGTTTTCTTTTTTATGGCTATATAATGTTGAATATCAAAGAGCGTTCAGCGTTTGATAAATATCAAAAGGCAGCAGCGAATGTTGTCCCCCCCCTCCGTTTTTGCCTTGGCTTTTAAAATCCGCGTGTAAATATGCCTGTAATACCTAACGATTTCGTCTCTTTTACCGACAGACATCAAACATACGTACATATAGAGATATCAAACGGAGTACAAAAAGGCAGTTGCTTGTGTATAATAAATAAGGAATGTACACAACGGCATCTGACATGCGAGATACGCTATGCTCATCAAATATAATTCTATTAGCCGAATGGTTCAGCTATTTATTATCGAAATCACATATCCGCCAGTTTTATTATTACATGAATAAGGTTTATATATATCTTATATTTATATACACACCTTTTATTCAGGTATGACTAATATTCGTAACGCAATTAGCTAACGCGAGAATTCCCGCGTAATTAAATACTTGACCGCTTGTTATAGCTATAACGTGATCAAGCTCGGCTGACGATAATAATAAAAGTTAATTGCGTGTGTACGAGTTTGCCAAATTTTATAGTTCGTAGAGAGAAAGAAACGGAGAAATGGCTTCTGATTGAAGTTGACGTATTACACGTTATACGAACGTTGCACTCTGGCGATGAGGAAGGAAAAAGAAATGTATCCGAGAAAAGAGAATAGTGAATGCGACGATAATCAGCGTGAAAGGAGAAGAAAGTGAAATTGAGTTAGCTTTTAGAAAAGTAAAAAGGGGGAAAGAATTGGCAAGATTTAGTCTGACTGATTAAATTAACTAATTATTGACGTGATATTTGATGCGAATAAAATCGTCGATTTAACGTTGACACTTATGGAAACAATAATAGTGATTAAATGAACATACGTATTATGCAGCTAATCTGTAACATAACGCAATTTTTGTGCAGATAGTGACGAGTTTATATACATACAATATATGGATAATTTGAGTTTTTGATGTCCTTGTGATAAAAGTATTAACGGAGCAACGATCAGGCGTAAAGAGAAAAATGCGAAAAAAAACTAACAGATACGAATGACTATCTCTCGACTCCCTCGAACGGCGTAGTGTTCCATCAACGGGGATTGATGTACGGGTCACAGGTCAGGGATCGTTATATTACACGGAAGAATGGAACGCGTGCCGCTGCTGCTGCTTTATAACAGAACGAGGATGAAACCGAGGAAACCTCAAGGTTCAGGGTTCAAGGTTCGGCTTTGAAAGTTCACGGTCGAACCGGGTTGTTGAGACGGTTAACAAACCGCGGGATGATTCCATGACCGAGCAGCAACGATTCGTTGAATGACCCAGTTCAACTCTGGCTTTTTTTTTTTTTTCATACGCGTGTAATCATTGTCATTTGTCATGCATCCTGGATGAGAATTACGCCTGTCGATCGTTTACATACTCTTATACGGTACGCGTGAAAGAGAAAAAGAAAGAAAGAACAAGAAGAAAATTAAAAAAAAAAAAAATTATCACAACAAAGAAACGGAGAAACAGCTGACGTGGAACGTTTAACAACCGCGTCGGAAATTTTAATCGCGATAACGCGCAGAGTATTTAATTTAACACGATATGTATAATGCATATTGTTATGTTCGATCGTTCAATGGAAGCCGTGTCGATTCGTCTCGACGATTAGCTATTAGTATTACTATCATCGTCATCGTTGTTATTATAGGTACACTGACATGCACAGACAGACACCTTATACCAGAGTTATGCACGTTGTGTGCATAGATCCTGACAATAGCTTCTTCGATTGACTGTGGGGGCGGTCATTGACATCGATGATGACAACTTCGTTTGATAACTTGCTAACGTCACGCACGTCTCGCGCGCGCGCGTGTATAATATAATGAATTATCTTACAGACGTACGTATTTATGCATACGTTGTTACGTTGCATACTGTCGACGACGAGGCTTCGCACAGCTGATTTGATTTCTACGCGGATGACGATGAGACTGCATTATTAACGCCTGGCGATTATTACCGATTTAAGATTATCGTAGAATCGGAATGCGTTTATTCTATTGTATATTAACAATAACCTTACGTACAATGGATTATAATTGATAATTGTAATCGATAAATTGGGCAGATTGGATGTTTGTTGATTTTGGTTGTTTGTTTTTCTTTGTATACTTATCCTCTTATTTTTTTCTTTTTTTTTTTTCTTGTTTTTTGATTGCAGGCTTGCTGAGACACGGTCGCCCCGAGGGCATTGGAGACCGACTTGTGATGATCGTCCCTAGGGATATTTTGAACGTGTTGAAGATATTTAAAATATGGTGACGAGAGGGAGAGAGAGAGAGAGAGAGAGAGAGAAAAGTGCCGTTGTACATATAAGCTGCTATCGCTGCACAACCGCTGTTGAAAAAAAATCGTTTGTGACGAAAGTCCGTTTACTAATTTCGGACTGACAACTGGGTCTTATGACGTTGAGCGTTGCAAACGTTTGGTCAATCGGAGGTGTTCTTTTTTTTCTTTCTCGTTCTTGTTTTGATTTTTATTTTCCTAAATAAATAAATAAAGTTATATATATATATGTATATGCGCGGTCGCGAGTGAATGTAAAAGAGAGGAAAAAAAAAAAAAGAAAAGTTGATACAAAAACGCGACTGTCCATTATTACCAAGCGAAAGTGAAAATGAATTCCTCCTTGTTGTACATATATCTGCATTGTATAATTAAAAGTAGTGGAAAAATGAAATGAAGCGGAGAGAAACGACGCAGAGAACAATCCTCCCGAGAAACTATTTCGTAATAAAAATATTTAATAGATAATAATGTAAGAGACAATTGAGCAAGGATGTAATATTTTTACCCCTGTGCAGTTGAAATGTGAAAAATGTTAATTAAACTTAACAGAACGGGACAATGAATAACGAACGATATGAAATGAAATCAATCGAAATGCCGATGGAGGAATCGAACCGGCTTGTAGTATTTTTTATTATTATAAAATAATCGTTAGTACGTAATAAGTATTATAATAGCGCGAATGGATACTATATTGATTTTATGCTGTATGATGTACCTACACAAGAATGAATTATTGAAAGATTAGACTAAGAGAAAGAAATTGATCACTTCCTACGAGTTTGAATTCTGAGGTGAATATATGAGGAAACATGTAATGCATTTTTGTAGCATAACGATGTATAACGCGTTTATCAGAGTAGATATGTAAAAATCTCTTGTAAAATTTTTCAAGTTCAGAAAGAAACCGAAAACATGTATGGTTGCATATTTGAGTGAAAACTGACTGATGTGCAACATTTTGCATTCGAAGTATATTTAGTATGTGTCTTATATTTTTTTTTCGTGTCTGTTTCTTAAGGATGAGAAAAATAAAAACTGAGTAAAGGAACAAATGAATAGAAATTTGCAACACCCCGTCGGTTTCATCCGCGAGTTTTGAGTTTCGATTTTTCAATGCCTTCCAACTGACTAATGTGTTTTTAATTGATTATCATCGTTCAATCGCATGCGATGCTACACGTATGTACATACATACATGGCGCATTGACTATTCAACAATATTAACTAAACGTGATTTTGTATTTTGTGAGTACTTCAAGACATCAGGTTCAAGGAAGTGGGAAAATAATCTTGATCAAGGTTTTCCTTCTTACTTCCTTGAAAATAAATTTTTTCCCTTCATTTTGCTGCCGTTCATTTAAATCAGAGTAATCTGGGCAAACCATAGTTGAATGGACAATATGACGGATAGAATTAATACCGAATACCGAAGGTAGACGAAATTTACGTTTTCAATTTTTGTTCAATATCTAGTTTCGAATGAAATTGAACTTTAATTAGATAATAGCCAGGTTAGTCTTCCGGATAAGTTGACGTTAACACCGCGTAACAGTTTATACTGCCGGATTATTTAACTTTCTGCCAAAAGTTGAATAATCTTTTCCAATTATTGCCAGACTTCGTTATGGTGCTATGCATTGATCATAAAAGTTCCATATTTTAGTCTTATTGAATTTATCGCCCGAGGCTAACTTCTCTCTTATATATTCCGAAAGTTTTATCGAATATTTATCAATAACTAAGTATAATGCAAAAACACTTGTCTCCTTATTGGTTTCATACAGAATTTATAAATTTAGATATCGTTTTTAAAGATTATGATTATTTATTTTATTTTTATTTCAAAAGGATCGTAGAAATAATTTTCAGTTTAAGTTCTCTTCCAAGTCATTAGAGTGACGTCCCCCGACAGTTTGAAATCAACCATTACCAGTTTTAGACAATGTTAGGATATTAAATGAAACGGGAATTCCCTTCTTTCGCCACATACATATTTTTGCATCGCGCGTATATTGCACATTTGCAAATTTGTAGTACGGTAGCTTGAACATACCTAATTCCGCAATTCAAATTTGTCGCTCGACTAAAATTGTAAAGAACTATGACATAATTCGTGCTTCTCTGGTTTTTATGACAAATAATACAGTATCTATGTCACAATGTCGAAATACTTGATACATTATTAGCTATTAAATTTGTAGGAATGATGAAAGTAAATAAAAGATAAAAGAAATTGTAGGCAAAAAAATGTTGCGTGTAATAAACTGCACAGATTTTCAACCTATTCAAATCGCAGATTGAAAATCTGTATAAACATCAGCGTGATCATCGTGAATTTTGACAGCAAAAGAGATGCTAAACCGGCTAAACCTACCTATTTTTCGCCAGCGGAAGTAACTATGTAAAAAAAAAAAAATAGAAAAAAATAACTGCAATGAACAAGATTAAGGCAATATTAATAGACTGTATAATGATTTTTAATGATACTATATTTAATTGCGTTTTGTGATTACAAGTAATGAGTAATGTATTTCTAGTTCATAATGATAATGAAAATAATCTTAATTTCAATAATAATGTCAATATAATCATGACTGTAACTCGTAATAAGAAATAAAATATGATCTGTCTCATGGGGACCCATACAAAACAGCTACGGGATATTGGATTTTGCGTTCGATTGAACGGTTCCTCGTCAACATTTTTCTCGATTCATATTTACAACATTTTTTTTTCTTATCTTATATTGTCAAACTACGAATTACTCCTAGTCACTCGCGGCGTCGGCGCCATCATCACCACCTCCGCCGCTTACCGATCCACTCCCAGATCCCGAATTTGAATCTTCATCCGAATCCTTGAGAACTTTACCCTTGTGATACTTTTTGGATCGCGTACCCTCGAAGTCTGACCCTTCTTCGTCAGACGAATAAATATTCGAGGCAGCTAGAACGGTTGAAAATTAATTCAAATTCGTTACACACGTGGAGAGAGATTTTTGCCAAATATCTGAATACATAACATTGAAACTTCAACTCACATTTGGCTGCAAGTGCAGCGGCGCCCTTTTTGTACTTGTTTTTGATGGCTGCCAGTGAAATTGCACCCTCGTCATCAGATCCATCATCGTGATAAGCTTCCGCTCCGTAACTGCCGGATGCCCGACCCGCGCTTCTGCTATTTCCGCTTGGTTTTTTATTTTTACTCTGTGCTCGCATTGCCATTCGCAATTTTTCTTCTTCTTTCTGAACGGTAAAGGGAAGTAGAAGAAAATTAAATTAGGAGTGAGTACCCTCTGTAAATCATGTTCGTTAATTTCTTTCAACTGTGAAAGGTATTGAAATGCAAAGAAATGATTTAGATAACATCGATTCACAAACCTTTATCATTTCGTATCTGTTTTGATCGGGATTCATTCCAACTTGCGACAATACTTTGATGCCTGTAGTCTTTTGCGAACGATCTGCCAAAGACATGGTCATTTTCCTGTGTGTAAATGACTCTGTCGAGTGAGGTCGGAATCCGAGTTTTGTTCTGAATACCGCTTGTCCTTGAAGACCGGTACCTTGTCGAATATAGAGAT
Organism: Neodiprion fabricii; assembly: GCF_021155785.1. Lineage (NCBI taxonomy): Eukaryota > Metazoa > Arthropoda > Insecta > Hymenoptera > Diprionidae > Neodiprion > Neodiprion fabricii. Next base: position 26,039,143 of record NC_060244.1, on the reverse strand, counting down.
GATTGTGATCGCCTTGAAGCGGTTGTCTGTAGACGTCGAATATTTCTGAGCCCAGATGCAATGACATACTTCCATCGGACCATTTTATAAATCTGGCGTTGCTTTCTTTCACTGCTTTTCCTTCCTCGTTGAAAACCTCTCGCCATCGTATGGTATTCTCGACTTTCAATTTGAGCCTTGCTCTTCCCTCTTCATCCAATGTTTCCTCCTCGTCAATTTCATCCTCATAAGTCTCATGGTCGAATGGTCGCGTTTCAACGGACAAAAAGTTCGGTAATTTTACAAAATGTATTTCGCGTCCTAAATCTGTTGTGATTTTTGGTATTTCTACGTCGATTCGCGTCTCTGGTGGCGGCTCTGGTTCATCTTCTTTTTCTTTCTCCTCGTCCTTCAAATTTAAATACATATTTTTTTAGACAAATTACAATTCCCCATAAAATAATATCTGGAAAACAGTAAAGTTCTCTACTTTCAATCAATTTAATTTAAAATATAAAATAATTTAGTTACTTACATCTTCAATTAAAACCCTGTGACTAGGTCCTTCTCCGCCACTGTCCGATCTCCCTCTACTTCTACTCCTACTCCGACTTTTACTTCGACTTTTACTCCGGCTCCTACTTCTACTCCTGCTCCTACTTTTGCTTTTGCTTTTTCTTGCTGTTGTGTCTGCTTCTCCTTCTCCTTCTTCTTCCTTATCCTTCTCATCGTCAGTACTAATATCACTTGCATCTCCAAAGAGAGCGTCAGCTGTGGGCTCAACATCGTCTGTTTTTTCTCCAACAGGTTGCTCCTCTTCGGAATCTGAATCGATAAGTCCTCTTAGTTTCTTGATTCCTTTTTCAGGTCCAGAAACACTGTCAGTCTGTCGTTTGCGTTTCGCTACTTCGTCATCTGCATCAGCTGCAAGTTAGAAAAGTGGTAGAAAAGAGTTGAAAGTAGAGAACATATTCGTGCGATGTTGCAAAGACGAATGGATACTCCTACCTGCAATTTTTAGTGATTTTTCTGACTCAGCATCGCTTCCAGTAGCCTTAGGACTCTGCGATTTGCTTTTAGATTTTCTCGAACGTGGACTTCCATCAGTTTTTGGACTTTCTGGACTACGAGATCTGGATTTATTGCTTCTACGAGAACTGGCGCTCGCAGACCTGCGGCTGGCTGGTGAAGCACTGCGCGACCTATTGGTCTTAGGTGATCCACTTGCAGATCTATTTGTTTTAGGTGATCCACTTACAGATCTATTTGTTTTAGGTGATCCACTAGCAGATCTATTTGTTTTTGGAGATCCGCTAGCAGATCTGACAGTTTTAGGTGAGCCGCTACCAGACCTGTTGGTTTTAGGTGATCCACTAACAGATCTGTTTGTTTTAGGCGACCCACTGGCAGACCTGCGGCTTTTTGGCGATCCAGGTGACCCCGATCTTCTGCTTGTGTGTGAAGTCTGACTACCGGACCTCCGACTCTTAGGAGAACCAGACTTATTGCTTCTCGGGGAAGCAGGACTCGCAGATCTCGATCTGCTAGCTCTGTTAGACTGAGGGGAATTTGGAGTTTTGGATTTTTGACTTTGCGATCTTGACCTAGACCTACGGCTGGCAGGAGACTTTGGACTTTCTGATCTCACGCTTCCTTGCAGTGAATTTGACCTGGATCTCCCTGACCTCTGTGATTCAGGGCTTGGAGATCGCACCGTTTGCGGCGATCCACTTCCAGAGCGACGTGACCTCGGTGATCCTGGACTGGAATGTCTAGATCCGCTAGCTGATCTGTGTGAAGTTGGGCTTGCAATGGATTTATTGGCACTAGGGGATCGGCTTCGAGATCTATTCGATGCGTTAGACCGACTCCTGTCCGACTTTTGACTACTAGGAGACCTTATGGAATCTGGTGAGGCTGGTCCTTCGTTCTCATTCTCGGAATGGTCGCTACTTCGCCGGCCGGGAGTCGGCACAGGACCGTGGGACATTGGACTCCCGCTACGGCTAGATGCGCTCGATCCTGAGGCGCTCTCCGAGTCGGAACCTTCAAGAAAAACACTCATGGTGTTTAACCGTTGTTCGAAGTGAAAATGACTTTGTGATTGATATAGAACTTCAACTTTTAAATCGTGAGTTCGAATTAAATTCACGCTTTGTAACATACGTATTAAAAATGTGAAAGCCTGCATAGTTGTACGTTTAAAACGCTAATGTGACCGGATGTTATTGGTGAATATAACCTCAGAAACGATAGATCGTCTGGAAAAAGTAACCAAGAACAAGGGGAAATCCGATATAAGTATTTATCGGGAAGCATCAACCATGCGTAAACACTTCACTTATTCCGCTACTAACTATCATTTACTCTCAAACTCACCGGAATCACCGCTGGAGCCTCGTAGTACATCTCGTGCGGGTGACATGTTTTACCAAACCACATACGTTGTGATAAGTTGACTGTAGCGGCACGGTAAGGGACTCCGAAGGACGGGAGAAAAAATTGCAGTATTCTGCTATACCGACTCGATCTTCCACCGGCATCCCATAAGACGAATCAGTAAGTGCTGGATCGTTGAATTATCCTCAAACCCGCCCAGAGAAACCATTACGAAAAATTACGCTACATACAGAGATGAGTATGAAATGCAGGTCATGCATCATATTAATCAACGTTTCATGCGGATTTTTGGTGCAGTTCGAATCGCAGTTCGCGACTCGGCGGAGAGATGGCGCAATTCAAAAATGGCGTCTTGTGTGCTCCGCACGCACACAACAACGGGTTCTATAATTCTCTGTACGCAGTTCAGTACAAGTTCGTTAGTTCGCCTTCTACCAGCTGTAGTGCGCGTGTGTCGGTTAGCAGCCGGCGCTCTGGCGGATCGCAATCGAGTTTGGCGAGAAGTTTTTGAACGAGAGTCGTGCCGGAGTTGAAAGAGAGAGAGAGAGAGAGAGAGAGGGAACTAAACTGCCCGTGACACCTGTTGCTCGATAGACGCTTGACGCCGTCGCGCTGTGAGCATGGCGGGCTCCGCGGAAGTGAGGATATTATTGTCGAGACACAAATCCGCGCTGCTCAGAGAGCTGAATGTCACAAATTTACTCGGTGTGCTCGTCAAGCAGGGTGTGATTGCCGAATCGGATCGCGAGGCGATCGCACGTCGCGGGGGTGAGCACTTGGACATCGATTTGCTGATAGACCTTATCAGCGCCAAGGGTTTCGATGCTTTTCGGGAATTCTGCTTCGCCCTCGAAGCCGAATGCCCTCACGTCTTGACGGATCTGCTTGTCGATCAACACAGCATCACCGGTGAGTTCAGTTACGAGTTTGCTCATTCGTGAAGAGGGGATTCGATGTCGTATTCTTTCGTTGTTCTTTGAAATTTTCGAACAAACCAAAGTGGTGAATATCATGAATTTCACCCCAGGTTTATATCAGCCGATAATTAATTGCAACGTTTGAGGGAGTTTGTTTCGAGAGCGTCCTAATTACCGAGATCAAATGGCGATTGGAGCAACAGCTCTCAGGGTTGTTTCATCACCGCGAAGTGGTGATGAATATTATGAATAATCACGGTAAATACCGACTCCGTTTAACTGGACGTGAGTACCTACTTAGGCGGATACCGATCGAGATTAAAGATTGAGATGCATAATTATTTGTTCAACCGTGATGTAAGAGAACTTCGTCCGCGAGCCTTTAATTAATGCCTGGGTAGGAAATTTGCACGGTATAAATAATAACAGTGGTAAGCGTCGTACGGTCTACTGTGAATTTTCGTAAGGCATAAGTACTAGTTCCTACTTCCTAGACAAGTTTATAATATGCGGAGGCGCCGATTGATATAAGCCATGTGTTTTCCCTCACTCAAATCACTTTCACTCGAGGACAAGACTCCGCGTTGTCTTCGATTCCGAATATTTCTACCCACTCGACGAAATTTATTTCACCTACCGTAACTCGGTTCGTTTACAGTAATTTAGTTACGTGGTTTTGTTAGGGTTTTTTTTTTTTTTTAAGACTACACTCTTGTATCCGAGGAGGCAGAAATGCCGATCGCATGGAAAAGGAATCTAAAAGGAACGCGAGATTGAAGTTCGTACCGTGTTGTCGTAACGAAACATCGTGGAAAAATCACTGTTTTCTTATTTTTACAATGCCTTTTAAGGAACTAAGATTTCAAAATACGAGTATGTCTTGTTTTATTACAGTTTACCGAATCTCAAGCAATTCCAAAATCGTGTAACGACGGTTTTCCCAAAGTACGAATCGTTACGATAACGTTACTAACTCGAACGTGATAAACGAAGGACGGAAGTCTGTAGAACGCAACGCGCACGCATTTCTTCGTTCGAATACGAATCGTCTACTATTTGCAAGTTTCAGCGATAACTGCAAAGCCACTCAAGTTCATTGTCTCCTACTTTGTGGGAACTTGTCTCGATCTCACGAGGCGCGTTGCCATCACTCAGAAACTCCCCCTGCACGTTGCAGCTTCACAGCCTTTCTTGTCTCTTAATTATCGCGTGTCGGGGTTCAGTCGGTGTTTCTCTGTGTTTGTTGCTTGTCAGTCTGTGTTAACTGAAAATAGCAACGTGTAAATTATTTACTGCTTACTTGCATACCGTAAACGCGTCTCGTTGCAGAAGCATATTATCCACAGTGATGAAATCGTCGGTGCAATTTCTTATTCCTTTTATTTATATTATATATTCAAGGCTTGGATAATGTTTTTATTCTACAGCGGTTTGATAGATTCTCAGTTTTCTTTCTCCCTTTTTCTTTTTTTCAACATCCGTGTGCGATTAATTACTGCCATCTGAACGTGCGCCTAAAATAAAAATCATATTTTTAGTTTAACACGGGGAAAATTTGCACGCATTTCTGCTATTTACGCTTATTCCAGGTTTGTTTATCTCACAACTTACTAACTGGCGTTGTTTCCGGGCGATGATAGGCGGAATTTGAACTAACGCTTACGTGGCTTTTATACCCCAATGATCCTGGGCATAAACAGCAAATGCTCAAAAATATTATTACGAATATAAGGAAACCGCTGCCGATGACGATTGCGTAAATAATTCCCGCATCATACATTCGTGTAATAATATTATAGGTTCATTTTCAGGCAGATCATGAATGACTTTCTATTGAATAGCAGTTGTTAATATTGTACACATGTTGTATCCATCGTACGCCTCAAACTTAATCATGACGTTTATATTACGGCTGAAAAAACACAACGAACAGGAGAATTATTCAATTTTTGTAATGAAAAAATATTTTTTCGCGCGCTTATATTTAGACCAGCGAAAAATTTGTTAATTTATACTTATCTCGGTTATTATATTACGTTTCGCAAAGTCTTCTTTCATCGTTTCGCGATTTGTTTTTCATTGCGATTTTCGATCCGCGACAATTTCACGTGGTCATTTATAGTGCAAAAATTGTCAGGATGTTCATAAATTATACTCCGTGTGTAAAACTAATATAACGGTTCAAAATCATCGTCACGGTCTACTATATTACATCTATTATAGACACGCGATTTAGCAGCGGGTTTTCTATTTGCGAATGATCATTTTTATTTCTTTTCTATTTACACGTTGTATTATACCTTCACGAGTGTTTATGTACAACGTATATCAATAGGTAGAAGATTCGAGGTGTAAAAGCTTCTTTTATCCTCGTAACCGCGACTATCGACTGCATGGCGGTAAAAGAAACATGCGCCAGGGCAATAAAGTGTTTATACACCGACAAAAAAGTGCAATTTTTTTGTCGCGAAAATCACGTCGATAGGAAAACAGGAAGAATAATGCTAAAAATACTTTTTCGTGTGCACGATTCGATATCTGCAGATGAACAGACGAGTCGATAATGAGAGAAAATAATTGCTCAAATTGAGCAATGAGCATTGTACGCTTATAATTATTGCCACGCGGATAAAATTCCCCAGAGTTTTGGGTGACAAGGCGACAGGATGCAAGGAGTCGACGTGCGGTATATTGAAAGTTGAAATAAGACTGAAACCTATTTATTTATTTTTTTTCTTTTTATTACCACGGAATTATATCGATATAGCAGCAGCAGCGACGACACCAGAAGAGGAACATGAAGCAGAAGAAGAAGAAGAAGAAGAAAGAAAGAAAGAGGAGGACGAGAACCCGATCGCGACAGGCTTCGAAGACGACTAGGTCGTTGACCTTGGCTTTCAGGATTCGAGATTCGAGACACAAGATTCGAGAGTCGTCTATATAACTATAGCCTTATGTACCACGTGTGTATATATGTAGGTTTAAACATGTAGTACACATTCTCTGCTACATATGGTCGATGAATAACAGAAGCAGCTTTTCTCATCAACTCACAATCAATCAGAATTCAAGGGTCGTCTCCTCCTTCGCTCTTATATCCAAGCGTGTAATAATATCATTGCTGACATTGCGCGTGCTGATTTTCGTTGACGATTCAATTGTCAGTATAGGTTGGCATGTCGTGAGAACAACATCGTCATAATTAATCACTTATTGTTGAATTATCCTTTGATACTCTTACATACATACTCATATTTTTGTAATATTATTATCGCGATAAAAATCATTCGTCAACGCGCATTGCACGCGAGCACGCGGCGCTGACTAGAAACCGACAAGTCGTTTACCTCGTTCGCTCATTACTCCTGCAGTGGTCGTCTCGTGTGTATTATACGTGTATGTGTATAGTATACAAACACATCTGCGTACCTGTGTATGTATATAATCTCGTTTGCGAGAGGCTGAAAATCACCAATTAGCAATTATGCACCAATTAACCAACCATGAAAAATGAAGATTGTAGACTTTTCCTGACTTTTTGCGCTAGATCTAGATAAAGAGGTTGTTGCACATGTTGCGATTTGCATTATTTATGTTGTGCGGTGCCGTGGTTATATGCTGTTTATGCAATATTCAAAATTGTAATTATTTTTACCACGAATTATTCTTCATTGTTAGTCTTACTTTGAAAATTATACCTTGTAGCATTTCGCGCGAATTTCGTATCTTGCGATTATGGCGATGAACATGTGTAATATAATACTTGTTTTTTTTGTCCGCATGTCGTTATAAAAATGCGCTTCACGGCGTCGTCGACAATTAAGATAACGTCCGTACTCTCGGGATTTCTTTATGTATAGAAAATAAGAAGAAGGAAAGAGAGAAAGAGAACGTCTTTTTGAACCTTGAACATCGTCGCTCGTATATAGAAAAACTTGATGCTCGAATATAACCGAAATCTTTAATAATAATATGATGTACGAATAATATTAAACAAAAATATGTCGGTTTGGTGTGATTTTTATTCCAGTTGAACAATTGAACAATGTATCATTCATGACTGTAACATTGTTGATTGTATAATTTATTTTTTTTTCAGGGGAACAGCAGCACAGTCTTTCTCCGTCAGAATCCGACATGGGGGAACTTCCGTCGGATCGAAGAGAGGAAGACGATCTTCACAGCGAGATTGTTAACGTCGAAGTTAATTTTCTTGGCCAGGATTCTGACAACGATATTAAAAAATGGTGAGTTTATACCACGAGTTTGTTTTCTTCGACATACGGTGCTTGAATTCAAACGAAATGACGATGAAACGCGGATGCAGGTATAATCGACGGGTGTTGATACATTATTCGAGTATGTAACAGATGATTAGGAAATCTGAAGATTTGACAATAATTGCGAGATACCGCATGTTTTACACCTTGGTTAAAGAAACAAATTGGGAAAACTGTGCTGCTTTGAATTGAATATTGGCGATTTTATCGAGTGTGAACGAAGCCAGCGACCCGCAGCTGCTGCACTTTTCGCCATACACCAGAAACGCGATAGCGGTTTTTGCCACCCACCACCTAAGTTTTTCATTTCTTTAACACCGATAAGCGTCTCGGCTATTCAGCTCGGCATTTGATTTACTGCAGTGGGTTTAATATGCGCTATCGCAATTAACTGCCAAGTTGACGACGCGTGTAATCGCAGCTGCCTTCGAAGATTAAACAACGTTAATAGTGTATGTCTGTAATTTTTACATTTTTTCCAAGGGTATATTTCCACCACGGATCGTAATTTCAAATCCACCGATCGATTTTCAATGAAATTCTCCAAAAGAATTACTCATCGTCTTCGAAATTTTTCAAAATCAACTGCAAAGTGTCGTTTATTTAGTCAAGTTAATGCCGAGCCAATTTGTTGAGTTATATGTATATAAAAAAAGAAACCTTTATAGCCGGCTTTAACCAGAGTTTGACGTTTATCATTTTGTTAGCTGCATCCGACCCTCACTTCAAGTAACTGGTGACGGCTAGCTTCGGTCAGCATCCTGATCTCAGCGATGTATTTATTATGTGTATGGCTTCTCTTACTTGGTGCGCAGGAAGTGGCGTAAATGATGCGAAACGCAAACGGAGCACAGCCGAAACCCTTCCTTCCGGTTGACGGGTCGTTAAACGGGATCTCTTCTCGATTCCCGAAAGACTTTCCTTATATCCGTGATCTCAACTTACGTATGATCCCCCTCCCCCCATCCAAACTATATAGCCATAAATCGCGATTTCGCAACAATTGCTCGCCTCAAATTTCAAAAATCGCCAAAAAACAATAAGCGCGTATCGCGAATATTTCGCAATTTTATCCTTTCGTTATGCGATATTGGAATTCAGATACCGAGACGGTGGTCACATAATAAATACTTCGAAACGATGATTTCCACATGCAGAGTGTAGGAATTTTCACTTTCTATCTCTAAGGCTCGACGAAAAATGGGTAAACATTTTCTACTACACACCGATCAAACCCACGAAACTATCCGACAGCGATAGGATATAGGCGGTGAATTGTTGAACCGGGATGAATGATGAGTAGCCACGAGGTCGTTTCTTCGCTACCTTCAAAGGCACCTGCTTATTACGAGACTTTTACCCACTCCGTATTTGCACTGACCAAGAACTAGTTTACGACGCTGGTTGGTTGTTGGCCTCGTCTTTTAACGTCGCACTACAGCGATTATCGCGTTGTTATACGAACCGTATATCGTTGGCGACGTTGAAACAATGTATACGTATAGTAGAGTAAGAAGGGCATGTGTTACGCGTGTAGCACGACTGTAACATCGTACTTCTCTTACAATGTCGCTTCGGTTGTTCGAGTGATAAATTCCCGTATAAAAAATAAAAAAAAAAAAAATTTGCACCATGTGTATAACGCCAGAAATCTCTTGGATATATCCTTGATCGCCGGTGTGTAAAGAGAGCACGTGGGTTCACTTACGGTTAGCAGAGTTTCATATAGTTGTCGAAAAAAAGCCAACCATTCGCAGTTACAGAATAATTATTAGGTGTCCTAATCACAATTGAGGTGTTCAATTTTTTTTCTTTTTTATTTCCCTTACTCTCGTATTCCTGATGTAAGAAGTACCGAAACGACAAGTATTTCTATCATCTCAAGTACGTCTAATGCGCTATGAAGTTTAAGTGTTTGTCGAATAATAATTGATTATTCTCGACTTTGAAAGAAGTGAAAACTTTGCTTATGCACTGTCGACTTGTCCATTCGAATTTTGCAAAAATTTTTACCTTTGTTAATATTAGGCCCACGTTAAGAGAGCCGAAACTTATAAATTGTAGCTATAATCAATTAAAACTAAATTAGATGCGCACGATTGTTTACATCTTTTAGCTTTCCGATTTTCTAATGTGAAATTGTCGGTATTTTGTTTCGCCTTTATTCCTTCGCGATCTTTGTGCGTTTTCCAAGTTCATCTTTTTGTAACGCAAGGTATAATACACACACACACACTGTATTGCCTTCAACATGATACAAGAAAAAATCCATCAGCTGCCTCGTGCTTGGATAGATGCGGATAGAACAGCGTTTCTAGACAGCGCGGCATGTGTTTTTTGTCTATTACATAAACGACGACGATTTATGGGATCGTTAGTTAATACAGGTCTTAATTAATGTCTAGTTCTATTTGATCGATTGATCGCTCTTTCGGAACGTCGTTTTGCGGTGACCGGAAATTATTACCGTAGTCTAACATCGAGCAAGGGTAAACGAAAGTTCTTATTTCGACCGTTATTTCTCGTTATGCACGAGCATAACAACCGCATATACACAGTTTTTATACGAATGCTCTATGACTTGAAAATTCTTCATATGATCACGTGAAGCCCATTTCTTACATTTTGTAACTCAACTCGGTTCGTTTTTTCTCCCTAAGCAGGGCTTCTGCGATATATGTATATTATTTCTTACGGTGCTTGATGAGCTGTTACGCGAAATGATCTCTCGCTGGGTAACCAAGGCGATCTTGAACACGTGGTGCTCCTTATGGTCTTCATGCCTACGGATCCCGCAAGCTCGCAAGCTCGTGTTGCGACAGTAATTTTAAACCCTGCATGTGTGGTATTAGATCTGTACAACGATATCGAATGACTCTTGCAGCAAACGCGTTGCGTAGCTACGCTTATCCTTACGGGATTTCGATGACAAGCGTTTCGTCGAACGATGTGTTCGCTATTTTGTTTGTTGGTATAAACAACGAGAATCTCGGCATGCGTCTTTAATTTGCCATTTTTTGACCGCTTTAAAGAAAATTCATTGTACAGAAAACACGCCGTTAAGAGCCAAATTGAAAGTCGCTATCTCTCTGTTCTTAAAATCTCGTAAAGAGTTGTTTTTATCGGTTCTTGAGATCGGCTTCGCGGCAGCGGCTCCCAAGAGAAGACTGAAACATTCATGCATTATACATATACGTCCTGGCTTTCGAGTAATAAAAATTTATTCGAAATCGCTCTTCACCTTCTCGATCAGCTTGCACTGCGTGCATGAAAAAGAAGCAGCGCTGAACTGAACAGCGAGTTACGGATATTTATTGCCTTTCAATTTATAAACCTGAAGCCATCACGGCTTTTGCTTTAACATATAATATTCGGTCTCTAACCTTGATATTACTAAATCAAAGGGGATCTTCGCCGATGACCATAATATATACATATATATATAGATAGTGAAAGTACTTTCGAAATATTTTTGTCGCGTTCTCCTGCGGAGAATATTGTGTCAAGACTCGTCGTTGCAAAATACGCGATATGTATTAGGCGAAGAGGACGCGATTCTGCATCGTTTTCAACTTGATGAACGTTATTTTTCTTCTTGCGTCGGAACCTGTTTAAGTCATATCGCGATTTTAATACAGAGTGTACGAAATATCGCGATGCTCAAAGTACTGCGATTAATAACGATTCGTTTCACCGCTGATCGCTGCAGGGTTTCACTGAATTGAGAAATCTCGCCAATGCGCGAACGGCTCACAATTTAATATGTCGTTATAAGCACTATCACGATACCTTGGTTGATGTTTAATTACGCGCGGACGAATTTTTCATTTTTAATTTCTTGCTCCTTACCGGAAAATCAGGCAACAGTGCTGGTACAGCTTACAGAAGGATATTAACGCAACGTCACGTCTCGCGACGCAAAGTGAGAGCAAGGAAAACTGGATTTTATGCCAACAACTCACATTTAGAAGTGAAAATTTGATGTACAGCGCACAGAGTAAAATCGGAAAGAAATTTAATTGGCTTTATCTGAAGACTTGAAGCTTTTGCATTCTCGCTCTAATCAACCACTTATACCTACCTCGTTTACTTACTTATGTTATATCCAGCGGTAGTTGGGGATCTATAGATCTTCCGAGTCTTGTCAGCTACTACATTGAAAAATCGTTAGAGAGTTGGTGTATTATATGCGGTGTGTTACTTGTTCAGGGAGACTGACAGGATTCGGTATTGATCTCTGAATCGGTTCTCATGCAGTCTCGCATTCGCTGTTATACTCCGTAACCTAAACAGCTTTGAAAGCTGACGCAAACTTTGGTCGGTTTTCGTGCTGCAGGTGTAGTTTAGAAGTTAGAAAGTTTGAGAGCGTGGAAGAAAGAGTAGGAGAATTTGTTTGGATTCAAAGTTAACCGCGTGGGTTCAAAGGAAATCGGGGAAATTGAGTTTACGCAGTGCACCAAAGCAGCTCTTCGGCTTACGTCGTGAGTTGGATTACGCGAATATTTGACGAGTAATCCATTTCAAATGCAGAGGGCGAAGACTTTGACTGCAACGTCAACAGAAATAATTCACACCGTTTATTCGAGACGGGATCGTAAAGCTCGCAAATTGTAATCTAAACTTTATAATAATCCACTGTATACTCTTTTCTCATCTGCAGAATTGAATCGTGACGTTTGTTTCATTCTCTCTTTGTGCAGTTCACTTCACGCGTCACTGATCTAATTTTAAAGAAAATTTAAGTGTTTCGTTGGTGTGAAATTGTCGCTGTCCAGCTGGTAATGATATATTTTAAACCTTAAAAGTTGACCGCATGAAATATAACTGTAAGAACACTAAGAACCTTGCGATGGGGAAACTTTCTACACCAAATATCTGATCGGTATTTGACTCAACAACTTACACGCAATGACTCTCTCGATTGTGCATATTTCCACTCGAGTTGTTCCACAAGGCTTCTTTTCCCTCCTTCTTCAACGACTTAGATTAATTGACCCAATATACTTTAGCCTGTGATATCCCAGGTGTTGGAGCCTATACATCTGCTTCTTAACATTGGCGAGGACTTTGCAGGCCGCTGTTTTATTCCTGAGAAATCTTACACTTATAATACTGTAAAACGACGGTGTAAAGGGAGAAGCTTTCTAAAGGCTGCAGGTAGAACGAGACCGATCCATGCATCCCAGTAAAACGTAGGTATTCCCACAGGGACCGAACCGTTCTCCATTTCTGGGTCAGTGAAGGCTTCTTCTCTTCATTACACATCGCGAGTCTGTCGATTCTCTCCAAAAATAAAATGCATTCGCTGCCTTGCGTGTGAAATAATTTCAACTTTGATTCTGAAATGATTCTTATCATTATTAAGCTGATCACCGAAAACTGGCTAAACTTAATTATAAATGCTGCCATTGATATCTGCGATTTTTCAATGATGCTTGCATTTTAAAAAAAATTTTGTTACACATCGTTGCTGTGATTAATTGTTATAATCGACATCGCCTCGCATGCTGCAACCTGACATGCCGCAGGCGCCACATCGGTTGCATATCATTAGGCGCGCGCATAATTGTGCCCGTCTGATCTTACCCGCTTGACAGAAACGGCGTGCGTGTAGTCTGAGTTCAGGATGCCGTTTCTTTTTCAAATGATGACATACATTTTGAAAAGGTTGGGAATTGTAGAATTTTTTTTTCTGTTTTCATGAACTCAAGAAATTTGGAACAGAAAACGACGGTTTATTCATAATACGTGTTCAATGGTAAAGGTCTTCGGAAACATCGTTTGATCGTTTGATTTCTTTTTATTTCAAACCAGGGTTCAGATTAAGTTTGTGTTGTACGTTTTATCGGATGATGACGTTGGACTAGGTCGGGGCAATGCCGCATTATAGGATTAGAAACATCATATTACACCCGGTGTGCAGGAAAATTATTGCAGACGCAGGCCACCGAGTAGCGAGAGAGAAAGAGAGAAACGGAGAACGAGCAAGAGAGATCGAAAAAGAGAGTGCTACGTGACTGTGCAAACGATGAGTATATTACTGCGAGGAAGGGAAAGATCTATAATATTTGCTTTAGACTGAACCGTTGTCGTCGAGGGTGAATATAGATATATATCTACACTAGATGTTGAAAGCTTATAACCATATTATGCAAAACCCCGCGTTGTCTAGCTGTTAGGCGAAGGGTTCAATCCTTCGTGCCCTTCCTTGAAATACGCTTAAGGAATTTCTCGGAGTTCAAATTTATTAATTAAATTTTTTGCCAGTCGATTCGTGCGTTCGTTATACTGTAAATAAAAAATCAACACGCGCACAAAGATCAAGGGTTGTTATTTTTTATTTAAATTAATTAAAACGAGACTGCTGATTCACGATACGATTCTGTGGAAAATTAGAATAAGATCTTTTCCGTTCTTTCGTCCCGACGACAAACTTCCCGCAGCATATCTCATCAATTAAACTTCCCTCTTTGGAATGGGGTTGTATAATATACCGGGTATTGTTATAAGAACGAACTACGCGTACTGAATCTTGTATAAAATTTCATCCGCACTTATGTCGTAGTCCTAAAACTGTTTTATCTCGGTAGTAATGTTTACGGGCAGTATTTTGCTGTAGGCAAAGGAGAAAATGTTCTCATTTCTCCAAGTGGCTTTTTCTTTTTTTTTTTACGTCGCATACTCGTAATTCACCATCTGTTACGAGTGGTAAAATCCTTCTTCCTCGAATTTCGTCTCCGTGTTACATTTCGATATCGACGAGGAAATTGTAGCCTCTATAAGATATTTGCAGTGAACGCAAAACCCGAAATCTGACGGCAGGGTTTCTCGACAAAGTGCGATTCTTGTGGACTGCGTTTGACACCGAAGTTGGTTTAGTGCATGCGCTGCGACATATAGTAATGTGTTTTATTACACTTGATTTTTTCGGTGATGCGAAACTTTGGTAATATAACAGTGTTTAGAAAATAACAAAAAAAAAATTTAATTTTAAAATCTGTCAATCTCCTTTACCGTTATAAAAACCGTTATTTAATTTTTTGGGACATCTAATCATTCGTGACGCGGTAATAATAATCACTACAATACCGGTATTTTTATAATCGCAGCTTAGAATTTGTAAGAATTGCGATATTGTACCAGATAAATATACTTTCGATTGTTGGTTTAATAAATTAAATTTCGGTATGTAGTTTAGAGAAATATTTCTGCCATGGTTTCTTGACAAGGTGCGTAATGAATTCGATACAGAACAAAAGGACACCGACATAAGGAGAGATGGAAAAATGCTGCCCCGTTTTTCTTTCCTATAACGTCTCGGTTAGAATCCTGATGGGGGAATTCAAGGAATAACGTTTAACAAACTAAACCAGTACACTGGCAGTGACCATGCGGGATAGGAACAAGTTCCTGCTGCTGGAATCTCACGCTTGTATACGCGCAGGTATTATTATATGGTTGTAGAGAGTCTCATTGAGAAACTCTCGGGCACAATTCGACTAAGTAGCATATAATTCTTGGAAATCGTTATACTTACCTACCGCGGAATCTCGTTTTAATTGACCACTTTTGAAAAGAGCAGTATTTTACGCATGTCATTTGTATGGTACAATGACAAAGGGCGAAAATCTATACACGTTTGGGGAAAAGTCATCGAATATGGGAAGGAAAACAAATATTTTCCAGTGAAAAATCAATTCGAGAAAAAAATCCTACATTTTTATATATTACTCATCGTTATGAAAGACATTTTTTTTTTTATTTCGAATTATTTTTCTGTCGCAGCAGTTGAAAAAGTGCGTGTAAAAATTGTATATGCATTAAAAGAAAAAAAAAAATATCTCGGTATATAAATATACCCGAAAGCGAAATAACGAGACTGAAATGCAGACAAACCGTCAAGAATCTTTGAACCGATGTAACAAATGTTCTGAAAATTTGAATCACTTAAGACATCCCGCATGCAGGCTGCGCCAAGTTTCTGATCCATGCTTTCTCTTGAATGCGGGCGTCTTTTAAAACTGTACAGCTGGTTGTAATTCATCATTTGTGCTTAGCCAGAGGATGCGTGGTATACAGTTTGAGATGGATAGGCTTTGGACTAATCGACTGGAGTAGAAACACGAAATGCTATACGTCTATGCACCTTGGTCTATCTATAGATATACCCCGCGCATTTGTATAGTCTTAAACGCCTGTCTCTCAATACCGCTCATGGATTCGAACCCCGATGCCTTGTTCTTTTTTAAAAATTACCCCTGGTTTTATTTGCACTTCCTCGAATCCGGAAGTTTTTAATATTTTTAACTCATTGATAGGTTGTATTATACACATCGAGTTAACCCCAAAATCGGGTCAGGATTTCGTTTTTTTTTTTCGGGGCTTTGGATGGAAAATATGAATTGTATAAATTTGTGATCCTAGTAATTAACCGAACTTGTCTTAGGATTTAATATTTATTCCGAAAAAATTATATTTTATATTAAATAGAACAAAATTTAA
Organism: Neodiprion fabricii; assembly: GCF_021155785.1. NCBI lineage: Eukaryota > Metazoa > Arthropoda > Insecta > Hymenoptera > Diprionidae > Neodiprion > Neodiprion fabricii. Next base: position 26,023,065 of record NC_060244.1, on the reverse strand, counting down.
TCCCAGCGAAGAAAAATCGAATTCTTTATCGTGCGTCCGTTCTCACCTGTTGCCACGAGTACCATTTACGTTATTACGTACGCAAGTTTGATAAAATTTCACGAAAGATACGTGTAACAAAATAACCAGCGCTACGCTGCAATGATCGGTCTCTAAAAACGTATCTTAAATTCGTATTTAGTTATATTTCTCGAGAAATACCCTGTACAAATAATCGTTATCCTTGCGCATTCGTTACACATCTATAACTAACAGGTGTCCATATAAATTTTATGAAAAATCCAGGGTATCTCAGATTGAAAAAAGTGCGTCAACCACGACAACAATTTGATTCCCATCACGAGTATCCGTCCGTTTCCCAGTTCAAACCACGGACTAAAATTGGAGAGACGCGATGAGTCGTATACCCGCTATTAAACTCCCAGAGATATACACATATATCTATAACCTATGCGTCGCTATGCGTCGCGACGTCGCATTGCCGCGTTAACAACGCTGCGATGCGGAGGGACGCTCGGCGTCTCTTCTCCGCTCCGCATACCGCGTATAAGCTGCGTAGTGTTGAACCCTTGTATTATACGTGGAAACCAGAGTGCGGCGCACGTCTCGACTATACCAACTCCGGTCCAGTCTCCTCAGCATCTCCTCAGAACTCTTTGGAGACGACGCGACGGCTGCAGCTACCGACTCTGTTGCTGCTGTGACACCCTCGTTATTTTGAGAAGCGTCGGCAGCCCGCGGCGCCCGCGCGTCGTTTCTTCCGCGCTTATTCTCTCACTTGCTCCATTTGTCGTCTGCTACTGCTGCTGCTACTGCTGCAGTTCCGTACGTTTTCCCGTGTCGTATGCGTCGTCGTCGTCCTCGGGGTCAGTCGTCGCGACGCCTTCGAACCGAACCGCGTCACTCGCTTCGCGCTGCCTCGAAAAATTCGCGCCATCCTCCTTCGGGGATAATTTCTCCTCGCTGTACTTAAATTTTCTAACTTTCATATCCGTCTCCTCAGTTTTCAATTCTTTCGCAGGTCGTATCTTGATAATTTTTTTTTTGTTTTTCTTCTTCTTATTCGTTATTTTTCAATTTGGAATTGGGTTTTTGGTGTGTTTGCGGGACGGTTCTTCTCTACTCTTTAGCCGTGTTTAGTTAGTACTTGATTGAAAATTGTCTGCATACGTTTGATTGTACGCTTTGTATATTAGGAAGTCGTTTCAAGTATGCATACTGTGTAGGTACTAATTATAACATATTTTCGACATTTGCGAATGGAAAATTCTTGCTATCATGTTCGACGAGTATCTATAATCACTTCCAACAAGTAGAAGTTTCACTCGACTTCTACATTTTTCGATTCTGTATTACAGGTGTTAGTATAATTGACACCGCTTCAATTATCCTCTTTTTCATAGCTTAGCTGTTTTTCAATCATGAAAGATCCGCCGAGCGATCGATTCGATGTATATAAATTTACAATTAGATAGCAAGCGATGTGATTTACGGGTGTAAGTTTAATCTTCCTGTATAACAAGAAGATTACGACGGAAGAGAGGTTTCTAAACCCTCGAGGTAACTAGCTCGTTTATTTATTCGCCAGCTGACCCTTTTCGCACCAATTATTAAGTGATCGGCGCGCTCTGGAACGTGCTAAACGCTTGTTTGCACATCGCGACTTTTATGCATAGCTCGTATAACACGTTGAAATACATTCTGGTTCACGTATAGCTAAAATTGTTTTCTACGAATCGATTGTGAGTAATTTTTATTTTTCACCGTTATATCGATAACAGTTTTGGTCAATTTCCGTTTCGTATTTACGTATAATAATATATTTACGGTACAAGAAACTATCGGCTCTGCTCACAGTACGCGTCACGCTTTTCATTTATTATTTCATCCTGTGACACGCCCGCACATATATACCTATGTGTTTACGCATATGACCCATCTATTCTTAGCCGCATTATAACAAATAGTTGAAAACTCTTCAAACACAGTGCATCACGGGCCATCATTCTTCAGCGTGGTGATAGAAATTTATTTGGGCCTCTAGACACTGTTCCTATCTCTAGTTCGTTTACTCAGTCGATCTCTATCGCTGACGCGGTTTTAATGTGTATGGGTATGTACTTACATAGTATGGTACTTACGTACCCATACTGTATAGTTACGTACGTACGTGTCTGTGTGGAAAAAAAGCTCACGAGACGACCAGTCGTGAAATCGTTTATACCGAGATCCGTAATTGTTATGGCCGATAGTCACAACGCGTGCGACGACAGAGAAACGCGTTTCATACGTTTCGTCGATTGCGACGTAATTTTTGGTTCATTTTTCCATCATTCGTACATTCCGCTTAATTCGGGGTAAAGTAATTTTTCGATCTATTTCCGCAATTGTGGTCAACAAAAATTCTAGCGATTAATAGAACTGTTGAAAAATTCAAAAAAAGAATGTGACAAATCGATCATGCTGTTTTACGAATTTTTGATAATATTGCGAAGGTGTAGTAACGATGAAAATGCAAAATCGGTGGCCAAAGTTTCGAACAAATTTAATTTCCCGGAGACCGGTGTCGATGTTTCGTAGAAGTGGTTGATTTCAAACATTTTAAATAACCGCAGACGAATTTTTGACACCAATTAGTGCGAGAGGTGCTTGGATTTATTGCCGGAAGTAAAGGAAAGTGATATCGCCTTGATTAAGGCACTCTTCGTCCTTAATATTAGGCCAAGATGTACACCAATGATACCCAGCGCTGTTTCTACGCCGGTTACAACACTCTTCCACTTCCTGCCCAGCTGGGTTACTTCGTGCCTTTGAACGCGTTGTACTGCCTTGGCCCACCGGGACCCAGGGGACCACCCTCGACCTCGCAATCCCCCCAATCTTCGCCTCATACCCTTTGGTGAGTTTCAAAAACCTCGCGTCTAACGTGCTGGTGAAATAAAACCTGTTACCCTTTGGCTTGGGCTCGATTCTCTACAATCAATGTGCATAGTTGCCGGTGAGTTTAGGTCGATTCAAAGAAGTCGAAAATTCTACGTTTCGACCCTCCGTAGAAAACTACATAGACATTTTATTATCGTTAGAGCAACAACAAGATTACAAAGAAATATACATTCCATGTATATGATTTGGATTTTTAACGAATAATCACCGAGTTTGATGTCTCTTTTTTAATCTGGAACTCTTTCGCATGAAAGCTTCACCTCACATATAATGAGGTTAATAGTGATTAATTGTAAGTGCTGCCTATATCTATTGGTAAATGTATATTTCTTTGTAATCTAATTGGCGCCTTGACGATAATAAAACATCTTTATAGTTTTCTGAGGAAGGTTGAAACGTAAAAATTCGGAATTCTTTGATTCGACCCAAACATACCGAGAACTGTATATGTATACCGAGATAAGGTCGAGAGAAAACATTTCTCACTTTTTACGATCAATCGCTACAGTCTTCAAAATCATTACTTTCAGTCATTTTATGTTGCGAATTTGCAAACAGTTGACTGTTCTTCTGACGAAATAAATAGGATAGAGAAAAAATGCTTGATTACATATTGTTATAAAACGATCGAAGGGCTGTAAAGCTAAGTCTTTTTGCATGTGTCACGTTTTGTTTTTCAACAAGGTAGTGTCATATTGCATGCCCTGCAAAGCCTTAGGAGAAACACTTCTAAACCGCTCACCGACTTGCACGTAACTCAATTACGTCTGCATATACGCGAATTTATTATAACGCCCTGGAATATACTGCACCATCGACGTTTGTTTCTCTTTACACCTTCTCATCATTTTAGCGGAAATTTTTTTATTATCGTTACTATATGTATATTCTACTATAGGCGAATGTTATAAATAACGATCGAAATATGAAGAAAATATTAAATTTATTATAATATTCATTGTTGGTATCTTCTATCGCTTGAACATTTTGTTAGGCTGTACGGAAATTATGAAAGACAACGGCTAATCTTGAATATCGTATCATAAAATAGTTTATATTTATAAACAGCAAGTCTATGCACTTGACTTTTTACCTAATTGCACTTGAAGAAAACTGCACTCATGGACACCCATGATATTACATAGAATAAGAAGCAATTGAATAGCATTCCAGTGTGATGTCGACAGGATTGAGAATCTCGTTCGTGTCCGTCGTAATCATTCCAATTCTCCGCGATCTGATTCTCACCCAAATACTCTAATATCACACGTTCACTCCCATATTAACGTCAAGATCAGGACGAAAAATCCTGCCACGTCCCCTCTCGAGTTTGCTCTGAATTTCCTCCAAGGACTTTCCCTTGGTCTCAGGAACGAATAGGATTGAAAATACACTAGCGAGCGCCATGAAGCTGCCAAAAATCCAGAAGGTCGTACTCTCCCCGAGATGCGTCATCATCGTAGGGAAGAGTTTCGTGACGGCGAATACCAGGGCCCAGTTAACGCAGAGAGAAATACTGCTCGCCGCACCCTTTGTTTCAGGGGGGAAAAGCTCGCTGATCATCGTCCAAGGTATGGATCCGTAACCTACGGAGAACATGACGACGTAGAGGGTCAAGGAGACCAGTGGTATCCATCCGACGCCGGTTACGTCCCACCCGGAGCTCTTCATCTTGAAGTAGTACCCGAGGGCGCCAAGGCTGATAGCCATCATGGCCGCGGAGACAATGAGCAGCGGTCTTCGACCGACTCTGTCGATTATTAGCGCGACTAAAACGGACATGACGACCTCGACGATGCCGATCACAACCGTGGCTATAAACGGCTCGATCGAGCTACCAGCCATTTGGAATATCAGGACGGTGTAGGAGAGGACAGCATCGATGCCGGACAACTGCTGGAAGAACATCAGACCCAGACACGCCGTCATCGCCTTTCTTCCCGCCCGAGTTCCCACCAAATCCCTGATTCCACCCTCCTTCGACTGCCGGTGAAACTGGAGACAGGCCACTTCCGATTCAGTGTCGAAGTCGGGTCCTCGCAGTCTAAGCAGTGCCTCGTTGGCCTCGATCTTCCGTCCCTGGCGCAACAGCCATGTCGGTGACTCGGTCAGGAAGGGCGAAAGGACGAAGAAGAGGAGGATCAACAGGCCGCAGGAACCGGCGAACGCCCGGTAACTCAGGACCGCGCCAGCCGCGTAGGCGTAGAGGATGCCGCAGGCGATCAGGATCGCGAAGGACGACGATAGCGGACCCCTTACCGAGGTCTCGGCTATCTCGCCGACGTACATCAGCGACAACACGCAAATCGAACCGCAACCAATTCCGGCGAATAATCTACCCGTGTATATTCCCCATATGTCCTTAGCCAGTATGATCATCATCCAAGAGGCGAGGAACGGGATGCTGACGGTCAGTATTGACCTTCGACGACCTATGTAGTCCGCTAATTTACCAGCCGGAAGTGCACCCAGGAACGCACCCAACGCCGCCAACGACGTTATCCACGAACTCTGATCCTCGTTAACGACCACGAACGAATCCTTCGAGGTCAGATAAGGCAGCATTGGTGATGTCCAACCAAGGACGATGCCCAGTTGGAGTGCCGGCAGTCCAGCTATATGTTCGAAAATTCATTTCATCAGGTTATCTTTCTATCGAGGCCGGCATATAACTTTATATCGAATTGTTAGTTTGTCATCTTTTTTATATTTATCATCATAAACTGACCTACTCCCGTCGCGATGTACTGGTACAATTTTCTACCTTCTTTCAGACTCGCTGATGGCGAATCTCGATTATGAGGTATGAGCAGTTGCTCAACCGTTTCGTCTACTCCGTTCATTTTTTCTTCCTTATTAACTTCGTCGCATTGTTTGTACAACGACTTCGGGTCTTGGGTATTCTGGAAATTAGGCATATTTGAACAGTATTTCATTCAGTCTGCAGAATTTGAATCGTTATTCTTCAATCCTTTGTCGCATCATGCATTTCGTTTTTCTCTAAAGGATCATATTTACAGGTTGTCTCTTACGTATGTATGTACATGGGTCGTGTTAAAAAAATATCGTTGATCACTTTATCTCGTCGAATAAAAATATTTCAATGTTAATATCCAAGTAACGGGATGTTTAAATATTTGAATGGAATGGAATAACAGAGAAATTCAACGGAATCATAAATTTCATGATATCGTGTAAATGATGAGCAATGTCGAGTATAGTTTTATACCGAAAATCCTGATTCAAAGTTTTATAGTAAATACTCGTAAAACGAACTGACAAGAAGATAAAACCACGACCTGTTCATACCTCTCACCCAAAATGGTTAAATTAGCGTACGTTTTACCAAGTTTTGTGATTGTGTTGTATGAACCACAACCTCATAAAACTTTCATCATATTTTAATCTAACTGAGACACTTATAGTGATCGTGTTCTATGAATAGCTTGTGAGTTGCGTAGTGCTAAGGTCACCCGGTCACGTGGTCACGCGTCCTGACATCTCGTTATGTAAAGGTTCCTTTTTTTGACCCTCGATCGATAATCCCAAGGTCCAACGATATATTTGGACATTCAAGGTCCACCGGTTGACCTCAATGATGATAAGTAGGCACGCATTATACGATGCATCGAAAGCTGAAAAAGTACCACGTCTGCAATGACTTCGGGAGGTGATGTTGAGGGGAAAAAGCGAAAGTGAAATTTCGCCTTTTTTAAGAAAACACTTCCTTCGAACAATCGTCACCGAACTGCACTTACGTTGAAATGGAAACATTGAGTTGTAATGATGATAGATAACAATCCCGATGAACTGAAATGTTATGAATACCCGAGGCTCGGATTACTCCTTGAACTTTGTCTTTCGAAAATCAAAAAGACAGATAATCGGTTGGATTGATAGTCTTGACCCACTCTTCGGAGTCAATTCCACTGATACCGAATACGAGGATGATTTCTCTCTCCCCAATTTATGCCTTTTGGTAAATTATTCGTTATCGCTGCCGCACCGAAGGGGTAGTTAAACACGATCAACTCGCTGGGGCTCGTCGTAAGTTTGTTTGATGGTACTAATTGTAAGTAAAAAGTGCAGGTGCAACTTGAACTCAAACGTGCCACTTTGGTAAACCGACAGTGATTTGATAGTGCTACATATAAGTGCAAAAGAAAATTCTATACAAATGTGAAGCGGCATTGGTGTATACTCGGTACATACTATCAGTTCAATCGATGTTGTGGCGATGATGATTTCTTGGTCTTCATTTCGACGTTGTGTCAACACGTGTTCTACCATTTCGTTGTTTGACTAACAACAAACTAAACCCTGAAACTTGCAGTGCAAGCAATCATCAACTTTCCTTTAACTTTTGCTCCTGCACTCCATGCAGGGAAAAAAGTCTCCCTCGTCTCTCTATCTTGCGTGTCAACGATCACTTGTCACTCAAAAAATCGCGTATTTAACGATCATTAAATTCGATCATCAACGAATCGACGAATGGTGGGATAATCTCGCGAGTTTAATTATACTTATAGAAAACTTTTCTTCTTCAGCGCAGAAGTCGAGTCCAGGAGGTGCAGCAGCGTTGTGGGATTCTCCGAGCCTCATCGGGGCCACTCAGTGTCTCCTGCACCCTCGTCGTCGCCGCCACCTCCACCGCCCCCGAATCAAAGGGCGTCCTACGCGCACCCCAACGTCATCTCCGCTGCGTCCGACCCCATTCTCGAGGTGCTTGACGAGCCCGTCGACGAACCGGTTAGTATACACTTTTCCTACCTTTGTCAAATTCTATCGGTACGAGTACCACGGTGATTGTCGTTACGCAGGTGACTATGATCACGATCGATCATCGTCGAGACGTTACAATGTATTTGAAGACATTCATTTTTCTCATTCACGTTCGAGTGCAAATGCGTTTTGGACATTGCGGGGTCATGGGATTGGCTTCGAATTTCATTGGAAACATGCGGATTTTGGGAATGATTTCACGGTTGTTGATGTGGTTGATGAATTGTTTTTTTTTTTTTTTTTTCTCTCAGTTATTTCAGGAACTGGAAAATAAAATGTTACTTACCAATGTTGAAGGCTGGAGTAAAATTTCGAAAATGCAACTATAGATGGACGAAATTTTATACTGCTTGCTAGTTTCAAAGACTGTATTTTAATCACGAAATGCTTTTCATTCGTGTACGTGCAACTCGATACCCTCGTAGTAGTTTCTGGTTGTTATTAATGGCACGTGTGTAACACGTACTACACGTATCCGAATGTGAAATAGCTTGAAAGCACAGCTTATCGACCGCGTAGTCGATACAGCTTTCCACCTACTTACCGAGTACCGAGTTCCTCCTTTCGTTCCCCGTATCTGTACTTACCACTCACCGTTGCTCGAGCTTGGCTTACCACTATAGAGCAAGTGGAAATCTGCAACGGAGGTCGATGGTTGCATTCACCTAAAAGATGTCTCTGATAATCTTGCATCTGTATGCATAGATCTACCCCGACACAAATTCGTTCAAATCCTCCTTAATGGTCCAATCATATATAGTTAAAGTATATCACAAAGGTCAGTTCGCTGTATGATCCACGGTTAACGAAGTCGGAAAGTGTGACGTTAGATTAGAATAAATAAAAAGAAATAAAAGGTCTGAGACCGAACACGGATTTAATGTTAGACAGTTATTTTTGTCTTTCATTCATTAATCGGGATGTGTCCGTGATTCTTCTATTAAACGCGTGCCCCAAATATCACCTCAAATCATTTTCTCCGTCAATTTATTATACTAATAATGTACCGCATTATGCAAGACTGTTTGAAATACGTACGTAGAATAACATTTGTTTCTCAGAGAGGGGTATAAAAATGTTAAAAGCCACTTAAAATAATATGGTAGTTTCTTTCTTTCGCTTATTATTTCAAATCTCACATGCGTAACGAGTTACGATTTTCAATAAGGTACCGCGTACTTTCCCGCTGTCAAGAACCGCTTGGTATTAACTTTAACTGTGGAGTCTGTGGTTAACGGAGTAAATACATAGGTCTAGTATGTATACATAGACGCAGCACGCGAGTAGGTATAAGAGACGAAGGGCTTCAACAACTATAATCCAATTCTCCAAGTTTCCCTGTACCGTCTATACGACGATTGTACGACGCGCGAATTTCACACAACAACTGTTTGTCTGTTATCGTTGTAGTTTTCGTATACATTGTTTTCCCCAAAAATCGTGACTAAAGAAATGAATTTTTTCAAATCAAATGTCGATAATACGAAGAATTGTAAAAGCAACTCGAAACACACAGAAACACGACAAGTAAGTAATTGTTATTACCGTACAATAATTTTATTAAAGTATCGCACGCACGTTAATCGAAGATCATGTACCGAATAAGTTATGCATCGGTAATTCTTGAATCCACGCGTACGCGCTTCATGCAACGATGGAATTATGGGCGTATGAGGAAGTGGCGAAGCTCGATCGCTTCAGGATTAATCAATTACGTGTATACTAGATTTCTGCACGTTGCATCGTTGCAGGTATGCGTACTTAAGACGGGATTATGGTGCTGCACTAGAAATAGTTGAACCAGCCTGTCGCGTCGGCGCCATTGAATTAGAATAAGGCATTAACGTGTGTAAATATATATACGTACACGCGTATGTGTAAATAAATGTTCGGAACGAATGCAATAGTCGCCGTACGAAGAGACAGATAACAGCTATGGATCCGCCCCCGTTGGTTCATGTTCATACGTAGACCGTTCGTTCGCGCCCCATTCGATTATCGGTTGCAGGAATTTAGTCGGGAAGCCTCGACGAACGCGAACTGGTCATTTTTCTACACGCAGTTTACCTCTACGAGCTAAAGATGGCGGTTTGAAAAGAAGAGCAGCGTCTTCTTATCTTCCTATATATCGTTTTTTACTTTCTTAAATATTCTTGCTGCTGTTGTTGTTGTTGTTGTTGTTGGTAACGGTTCAAATGCTAATTATGATATCTCGTCGTAAATTTATAATTTGAATCACGTTGTCACGCCGCGGAAAGAAAATCAAATTCGGTGTTAAAACTGTCGATAGTATTAAAATAGTACGGACGATCGGAACGAGATGAAAATTTTTCGAAAAATCTTTCGAACTAGAAACAAACGCACTTCAAAGAAAAAATCAACCGCTCGTACTTCGAATAAACGACGATCAACCACCAGCAAGACTTACGGTGGTCCTCCCCATCTTCCGCGAGACGACTTCCTCTTGGGTGGAGGTGGAAGCACCAGGAGAAACCGGCGCAGGCACAGGGTAAATTAAATTTTAAATATAATCAATTGTAGAATATCGGATATTGAACTTGACGGTTGAGAATTGCTGTCAAGGTTTTTTATTACAACAAAGAACAAAGAGACCTGCAATCAAACAAATAATTTCCACTTCATTCTGAAATAGCATTAATCAGGGATCGGTGCTGAATTTACATTTCATTTCTCTTGTTTCGTAACTATTTATTCGGGAATGTAAATTTCCGTGTCGTGCTGTTTAATATTTTAATAATTGGAATGGGATGATCGCGTTTTACGGTTCGCTTCGTCACCGTCGGCTTCGAATACGCCCAAAAGCATTTACTGATAATTTACGCTAATCTGTTATTCTCGCGTTACGTTCGTTCGTTCGTTTACTCTGCGGCATGTGTCTTTCTGTATGTATATGAAGATATAGTTACGCGAGAGCTGTTACTTCGCATGTATCGTGTACGCCCATTGCATGTTCCAACAGAAGTGCGTTAGCGTTACTATTTTCCTGCTGATCTCTTTTAGTCTCTTTCATTTTTGCTTAGGCTCTTAACATTATTATATTATACGTAGAGGTACCTGTCCTGCGGATAAAGAAAGAAGTTTGTCGAGCTAGGTTGAAAAATCATTATCTCGTTGCAAATTATTGGGGCTCGTGCAGCTGACGAAGAAAATTCGGTAGTTTTCTCTACTTTTTTTTTTTTTTTAATGACATTAAACAATGATTCGCCGATTCACACGCGACGACTTAATCATTGGAAAAGAAAAAAATGACGACAAAATTTTGTTTTTCTTATGTTTTTGTTTAAATACGGACGATTCTCACGATCCTAATCGAACCGAAGCATTCTCGAGACTTTTTTTTACCGAACGTATTTAACGGCCCGTATATTCGTCACGCCGCAGGCATGCGTATAAGCTTTAGATCGGGAACCTGTTTTATTCAAGAGCAAAAATTCTCTGACATTTATACGTTCGATATTTATCTATAAGTTTAAATTGATGTTTGGTGATGAAGATTTGCCAAGTATCTAACGTCCAAAGAAAATTTTGACGCGAATATTATGTTTCTGGTTTTTGCAAAGCGACTCTTTCGCAACCCCGCACCATATGACACTTTAGTATAATTATTGTGTACAAGAATAAGCGAATAATATCACCGTACAAGAACGGATGTATAATTCCTCGAGTAATTGCAGCGTTTATTCTTTTGTTTAGCGCATTTGAAAAAAGTTGCAAATTGCATTTCCGCTCTCATAAACTCTACGACCACCTTCTTTCTTTAACCAACTGCCACACTTCACGCCCTTCGGTACTGCTTTGACTTAAACAAAGAGCCGCGTTCCCACGAGAGGGTGTCGAGACAATGAATGTCCGGCCTTGACATTGCGCTCTCCTACTTTTCTCGATTATAGTTAAATGACGGAAGAAACTGACGTGCTCAAAGCGTGAAATTTTCCCTCAGACACACATTTACTTGAAGAAAATTAACTCTTGAAACGCACTTATTGCTCGAATCCCAAGGTAAAGATCAAAACGATCGAAAGTCAGGATAAGTTCATTCTGTCTCTCTGATTTTCAATCGTGAAAAACGAAAGCGACAATTTAGCGCCTCTTTATTCTTCAATTTCCACATTCCATTCTATCATCATCTGTTAAAAAATGGTGTACTCGTGAATCTCTTCAGGGAGTTCCTTTCGAAGCGATCGATTACCGAACGAAGGTGATCCTACTTCTTGGGAAGAAGAATTAACCTCTCGCTTTTACGTTGCTCGTCACTTCCGTCTGCGCGTATTTCATTCATTGGTCTGCACCAGCAACAGAACAGCCGCGGTACGTTCGCCCACAGCATATATATTATATGTATAAAGAAGAGAAACGTAGACTGACGTCGATCGCGTTGCTGCGGACTCGGTATTCTTCGTCGAAATCTCGTTATTATTCCTCGGTCATATCATCGTCCTTTCCTCCTTCTTTACACGAAGCTGAATCTTAAATCCTTCCACAGAGTCAGAAAATCCAGAGAAAGGGAGAGCGAACGATGAAATGACAATGACGTTGAAAAACTGCTGGAGACCATGCATACCTGTTCGTACCTACCGAATGGATTACAAATGTTATTACGCATTCAGGCGAATTCGATAAACGACACGATCTCCGGGACGTAAAATTCTTTACATTAATTTTTCGTCGTTTTCGTAAATTACCCCTGTCCCACCATTTTCTTCACATCCGACACTAAGCGGAGGCGCAGAATAGTGAGGTAGAAATGCGTTTCTTGTCCTGAAAGAGGGAATCAGGATAGGAACAGTGGGGTGCATTGTACGCAACTCTTGCTAATCAGCGAGTTCCAACGCCCTCGTCTACTGCCTGTGCCCACTTGAAAGCACATACGTGCAGGCCTTGAAGCGTTCTTCTTTCTTCTACCTTTACTTCTGGAACTACCTAAGAAGTAGACGGAACGGTCGAGGAGGCGAAGCAGAGGACGAAGAAGAGAACGACGAAGAAGAAGAGGAGGACGGGCTGGCGTAAGAGGCGCGTGCAAGTGTAGAATGGTGTTCACTCGAGTGCAGTCCAACTGCATTCCTTCACCTCCGCCCTCCTCTGTAGCATGCCATTACTCGTTCTCCACTCTATGGGCGAGTAAGACGAAGAAGAGGAAGATAAAGATGAAGAAGAAGAAGAGGAGGAGGAAGAAGAAGAAGAAGAAGAAGAAGAAGAAGAAAGAGACGGAGAGAACGACCGCATATTTAGTCTCGTGCGCATGGGACATGTCCTCCGGGTTTGTACCCTGCACTCTCTTCGACCCCCGCCACGCGGTTTCTCTTATAAATATTGAACGACCTTAGCCCTAAGCCGTGTATAACTCTGTGTCACGGACCTCGAGGACGTTGTTGTCGGTATATAAGGAAAAGGTCGTTGCTTTCGGGATTCGGGACGAGAGTTGAAACACCTTTTATAATTCCGACGATACTCTCTTTCCTCGAGACTCTCGACCGACCCTTCCCAAGGTCATGTTACGACATTCGCGCCTGTCTTCCTCTACCTCCTCAACTTCGTATATCATCAATTTTCAACCCATTTGTGCCTCGCTTCGACTGCTGCCAGGATCTTTCTCGCTCTAATGCTTCCTTTGGTAGCTTCTTCACGACCACCCGGCCACGCCTCTCACATCAATTTCTCATCTTTTGCCCCAGTGTAACATTTTTTTCTTCGCGTACCGCGCTTAGTGTCTAACTCTCCCTCCCTCCCTCTCTCTCTATCCGTGAGCGATCACCCTTGGCATCCCACCGCAAATAGACCATCGTCAATTACATTTGAGAATTCCTATACGCTTGTTTTAAATTCTGCACAATCCAGTGGCTTGAGAACGCTGTCAGTGTTCTCCGACGGTAGCCGTTAATGTCCCATTCCGATGGTTAAGAATAAGAAAAAGAAGTGAGAAATCGATCGAATAGTACCAATCACCGCTACACTCTACACCGCGAGCCCGGCCTTTCGTTGAGATCATACCTGCTAGTGGGGGTATAGGTATTATGGCAATGCAACGAAGGTAGCAATTACCTATCGTAAAATATTTGCGGGCAAAGCGGACAGCTAGCTGTGCAGCTGCGGTATTTGAACTGATCCGCTGCAGCGTTGCGCATTTTCTTGCATGATGTGCCATACGTAAGGTATACGTATACGGTGATTACACACACCCACACACACCCACACACACACACAAACATATCATACTCGCTGATGTATGGCACCGCATCAATACTCTCTGCAGGGCAACGATAGGTACCATTGCCATCTGCACCACATGACCCATATATCGTAGTTCGATATTTTTCAGTGTGTGTCGTGCGTTTGCAGTGTCGAATTGTTGTTACAAGTTCTTCGAAAAATATTCATTTTCCTATTTTTACGGGGAAATATTTCTAGTTTGAGTAATTGCACGGTAGAGTGAGCGTAAAATTGCGAAAAAAAATGTTAAACTCTCAGAGATACGTGGACTATACTCAAGCCTTGCATACACAGGTATATATGTACAGTATTGTACACGCAGGTACACGAGGCACGGTAATTGAAGAGATATGCGCTGTGTTCCGAACCGCGTTCCACCGCCTTTCCCCCTTTTATTTATCTGTATAATATATACAATATACATACTTCTTTATTCACCATCTGAAAATACTCTTGCAATGAGATTGCAACGTGCCCGGTGATTTTGAACACGTGTTGGTTCACACATGCGTTGTATTAACATTGGATCGACTTATGCTTATTTTATTATACTCTCATTGTTGGGCCGTCTATCTTGAAACGAGCAAGCCATCTTATCGTCTCCTGCAGAATTGACGGTGCCTGTATGTGTGTGAAAAATATATGGCTACTAGTGAACTACGCTGGTTCTGGAATTAAGTCACTTTTCAGTCGACCCTTCTCCTCGCGGACAGTCTATGCCACGACTCGTTGATTTTATTCCTGTTTTGTTCCGTTCGAAACTCGGCTTGATCCCTCGTCTTCGATAACGTTGAAATATATGTACATTTATACACACACCTATACTGTCGGGTGTAAAAAATGAAAATAAAACCAAGAAACACGCGTTGCCCGCTTCAGCTGCTGACTGGAGAAGTATAAGCAGTTGCATCGGTATAATCCGTGCAGGAATTACAGATTGGGAGTATTTCACGACGCTTCGGTCGCGCTATTATGTTATACGTCAGTCGTAAAATTTAAACAGCAGCAATTATCTGCAACTATGCATTGAAGAAAAGTGGAAGTAAAAAAAAAAAAAAAAAATGCAACTCGGATGAATTATCGCGCGATTTATCGTACAGGCGAATCAATACCTCTGCGTCATTCCTTCGGTTTGGTTTTATACCTTTTGACCTAAATTGTGTCGGGAATGGAGCTCGAGCGAATCAGAAAAACCGTAAAGATAACCGCAGCAGGAACGAAAGACAAGGGACGAATGGCGTATATCCTGTTCACTCGAATTGCCGAACTTTTTAAAATTTAAAGGGCTCCAAACCCGTCCGACCGGCCTCTCCGTTTCACTGAACCAGCATCAGGAGAGAAGTAAGCTACCCACATGCGGTCCATTTCCAGCCACACACTCACGCTTGAATTTAGTGGAAACTGGATAAGGCGCAGGGTCGACGCGTCAGAAACGACCGTGTCTTCTTCATTAAGAGTGCTCGATTATTCACCTAATTTCAATTATTTCTTTTGGCTCGAAAATTATGGGACTCCGACGTTTATCGTCTCACCCGCTGATCCCTCGATGCACTTTCTTTTGCCCGAGATTGTAATTTACTCAATCTCGAAAGATTGGTAATCATTGTCAGGATGCAGTGATTAACCGTTCTTATTTATTTGCGTGCAGTACACTGCATTACGAGGTTTACATGTACGGGTAAAGAAACCAGACACCTCAAAAAGACCAGTGGAAGAGGAAATTTAGCGAGAGAGTAAAGCGGTTCTATGGTTTAATCTGAAAATGACTTTTGTTCCGCTACTGCCGCACTGCGTTGCCGTTAACCTCCATCTTCTGTCATTCAAGCATGACCGTCTTCTGCTTCCCTCAGGTGTCTTTTTTGCTTTCTCTGTCTCTCTCTCTCTCTCTCTCTTTCTCTTTCTCTATGTAAAACCTGTCGTGAAATACTTGTATGAATGTGGTTCTGGAGTGACTGCAAAATTTCACCAATTATCTAGCGAAATTTGCACAAGCAGTCGTTGAAACGTTTTCTTCTCTTGTTGCTATTCATTTTTATCGCCTCAAATTTCACAAATGATATTTCACGAACTACCGGCAACTGCGCGGTAACTCTTTGAAGAGAAAAGGGCTCGTCGTGCGGGTGAACCTTTGCGCGCAACTTGGCCGGGTTAGGGCGGAGTCAAGGTAGAATAAATGTGCTACCTGTAGGACCTCAGGAGTCAGGCGGAAGCTGAACCTGCGCGGAAGGGTCTTCGTCTCCTACCTGACTTACGCGAAAAGTATATGTGTAAATAGATTTGTTTTCGAAAGAGAGAGAAAAAAATTAAAAAAAAAAATTGTGATCACGCGGAATTTTCCACAACAACCTGCGTCATCGTGTCTGAACTTCTAAGCTCCGTACGAAATATGACTCGCCTTATTTTCACCAAGCGCGTACGACAAGTGCAGTCAATATAATTACTGTGTGCTCGAACAACAAGAAGCGATGGAATCTCGGATCCGGCTAGCGGTGATTTGGAATTTTTGAAACTCGATCGTATCGTGTCGCAACTTTTGTGAAATACGAAACCGATGCACTAATTGTGTATATGACGTAAGTTCTACGGCACTTTTAATACCGGCTACCGGCGGTGTTTCGTGCTATTTAAAACTATAGACAGACTGTTGAAAAATTTCACCTTAAGCCGGATAATAAAAGCGAAGGAGCTGAGGGTGGTATATTATTAACCCGTCTAAGGTATAAACTCGTACCGTAAAGAAAGTAAAGCGTTTCAACGTCGCGTGGACGAGAGGAACTCTGTTTCGTGGATGTGTGAAAATCGTTACGTATATCCCATACGGCGTAATACACAGGCAGTAATGAACGCTGAGTGGATCAGAGGTATACGTGAATGGTAATTGTCTGTACCCTAACGGACGGAGAGTAGTAAAATTGGGCATGTGTAATACTGTAACCATAAAGGCGTGTAATTTCGTGGAGTGCGTAACGCGTAAACCACAAATCAGAGAGTGGGAAGAGACCGGGGACCAGGAAGAGTAAACCATACAGAGGACCTCCTTTCTCCCGCTCTGCAGAGCGTGTAGTATTTCCCGAGAGTGACCGTGAATTCAGAAACAAATCTACGACCGGTTCGGTTCGTCGTACTTTGGTGTATACCTATACGTAGGTAGGTACCTACGGTTCTCCTCGTCCTCCTCTGAATCCTCCTTCTCTCGTAGTAAAACTCGAAATACGATCTCCCCCGACCGTTGATCGGCAACCGTTCTGTGCCGGCCTCTACCTGGAGGCTCGTGAAGTGGAAAGACCTCGTGCCAGGCCCTC